>NW_027363095.1:847172-1456844 GCF_046119375.1 Phyllobates terribilis | reverse complement strand
CACGACCTCCGGTTCCTGGTTAAGGGTTACTTTTGCCTCCGCCAGCTTGGGATCCGGTGCCCTCTTCTGCCAACCCTTCACCCTTTTGGCTTAATTCTGGGATCTTAGGGTTCCCTCTTTTCTGCGTCTCTGGGCCTTCCTTCTTCCTCTCCACTACAAGCCTGGCCCTGGAGCTGGGCCCAGCCGGAGCCACAGCTCCCTGTCAGCCCTCCTGGCTGAGCTCCTCTGCTCTGCTTCTCCTCAGGCTGAACTCGACCCTATTCTAAGATGGTGCCCACCATATATACTCCCTCTATGTGTGAGCCCAGGTGACTAGCACCCAATGGGCTCCTAGCTTTACCCAGAGTACTCCCACTATCTGCCCCTACACTAGTGGGATGTTCCACCCCCCTTCCCACTCCAGCCAGGGACAGACGCTGTCGTACCTGCACATTTACTTGGTGGGAGTACCGTAGTTCTGTCCCCCGGAAATGGGATGTATGTAGTGCATGCAGCCTACTAAGCTCAGTCCCACACTCCATCCTTACCCGGGAGTGGAATACCACACCTCTGGAGTGAGGTGCAATACCCCTGTAGCAGCCGAGTCCTCAGGGTGCTACACATACCCTATAACTGTATAGCAGACCCTCTCCTTTCTAACGGGAACATGTCGTACCTTGTTACTGTGGCCATGCTCTTTGTGTCTTTAAATTGTTAGTGTTTTTTTTCAAAAATTTTGGCCACCCTTGCAGTCACAGCATGGGCATTACCACTATAGAAGACCCGCTCCTTTATAATGGGAACATTTTTTTTACTGAGACCCTCCTCTATGTCTCTTCAAAGGGGTATTAGGTTGCGTCCAAATTTTTGACAACCCTTGCAGTCACTGGATGCGCAATAACAGTATACGAAACTCACTTGTTAATAATGGGAACAACAAAGCATAGCCCTCTGATGGCTCTCTAACAATAGCTAGGGCCGACTGCTGGCCTTTTAAGAATAGTAAGGGCCGTCTGATGTCCCTATAAAAATAGGCTTTATGACTTTCAGAGTCCCTCCATCATAAATAAAACAGGATGTGTCTGATGACACCACATTGCCAGATGAGGTTGTAAAATGTTAAAATGACATTTCCCGGTGAATGCATTTTTCATAAAAAATAACATAAAAAAACATAACAATAGGATCTTTCTTTAGTATAAAAATCAGCATCACCAATTTAACCTCAATGTAATCACATTGTTCAGCTCATGCACCTCCTCCTCCATCTCCGAAATGACCACATCAGTCACAAGCTGACAGCACTGCAGCACTGCCTTGGCCAAACAGCAACAGGCTGTGCTGAAGATAACATGCTTAATGCTTAATTGACAAACCGCCCAGCGCTGCATAGTTGTTGAAAGCTGTAACACAGCAGCTTGATCTGTGGCTCTCACCGCTGAACATACAGCCAGGCATGGTCATGTGTTACAATGGGCGGAACCTGGTGACGGAGAAATGACAACCGGGGTAGATAAGGTTTCCCTCTATGCCAGTCCTTTCACAGAGCTAAAGAATATGGCTGTGGTGAAATACAACTCCCACTGAGAAGCTGTTTCAGATTGAAAAACATTGTGCCCACCAGAGGATTTGTTTCTGAGAGCTAACCTTTCTCACCCGCTCAAGAGCCCCATAGCAGCTGCAAAGTTAGCGCTATCATGAACTCTCCTGAGGTAGAAGCCAAGGCACACCAGAGAATTCTCTGGTGGGACTGTCCAACCCTGCCGAGAAGCAGTCCTGGCTAAGAAAAGTGTGTGGGAAGATTCCAGGACACTCTATTTTTACTGAGGAGGAAACACATGCAAGCATGGGGAGAACATACAAATTTCTTGCAGATGTTGTCCTTGCTGGGATTTGAACCCAGGATCCCAGTGCTGCAAGACTTCAGTGCTAACCACTGATCCAATGTGCTGCCGTTCACCCTCTAATATCTAACAGGCTGGAGAAACTTGAACCTACTGCCACTCTATCATCAGCTCCTTTGTGAGAAAATGTATTTGGGCAGCCACTCAGTCTACCAAATAAAATTCCAGAGAAGGAAATTGAGGATGGCTTCGCTACTGGTACTGGGGGCAGTGCTAATACCATGGTGTTGTACCATAGTTTGCTGGAAATATTCCAGGCTGGTAGGGGGCAAGAAAATTCCCACAGAAAAGTACCAGCAGTAATGTTCAGGCCACATTTCAAGTGCAAGCAGCTTTAGAGGACTTCCTGGGAGAAATGACACGCAGGGTAAATACGGTTTCCCTCTATGCCAGTCCTTTCACCGAGCTAAATACAACTCTTATCAAAAAAAGTTGTGGACTGGCTCCGTACCGTCCCTGGCCACATTCACCTGTCCACGTGTTTGTGGTTAGGCAGTCCTTCTTAGTAAGTGCACTGGGTAGGGAATGGGTAATGTTGTGGGACCCGTGCTTGTGGAAGGCGAAGGCGATACCGGGAAAAATACTGGCGGCTGGGGACCGAGTATGGACACCCGGCCGCCGCCTGCATGAGGTTGTGAAAAGCTTTTGACGCGCCCCTGGGCCTGCTGTGTCGTGCGGCATCGCGCGCACGGGGGCTTACCCGGAGCCGGATCAGATGGGGGTAGTAGTCTCGTGGCGGTGACCCGGTCCGTGCCCAGGGAGTCAAACTGAGCGGCAGAGTTTAGCAGAAGATGGTACGGTGTTCGACTACGCCACCCGTTGAATGCGGCTATGAAGCCGCCGCTGCAGGGCAGACCGCTGAGGCCGGTGGTAAGGTCGTGCAGCGTAGCTGGTAGAACCCCCAACGGGAGGGGTATGGCCTCAGGGCAACCGACGTGTTTGAAGGGGGTAGCAGGAACCACTCAGAGACGGTGCGGTGTAGTTCTGGGTCTTTACTGGTGACAAAGTAGACCCTCCCGGAGTACTGGCTAGCGATCGGGGCCTGGTCAGTCCGTGAGCTCATGGGATCTCCCCTGGCCAGGCGGAGTTGTAGGCCTCCCCAACTAATCGTACTCTTCTGGCTACCTTGCTAGAGGCGGGTAAAAGTAGCCTACGTCCCTGAGTGTACCGTGTGGTGCTCACCCGTATGGCCGGTGACTCGGGGCCTTTTGGTAGCTTCCGCTCCACGTCGCGGTGCTGGTCCCTTGCGTATGACCGTGCCTTCGGGTTTCTTGGCCAGAGGACCTGAAATCCCCTGCCGGGCGGTTTCTGCTGCTGGGTAAGGATTAGTCCCCACAGCCTCGGACTCCGGGTCCGGTAAGAACTCTTCAATCAGGGCGAGCTCTACAGCTTCCAGCCTCTCATCTCTTTTAGCACAGCTCCCACAGAGCTCCTGATCTTTCTTTCCTATAGCTGCTCCACTACAGACCAGACTGTGTCTCTGTCTGTGTTCTCTGCTCTTTCTCTACTCACTAACCCTGCCTCAGCCCCAGCTTTATATAGGGGAAGTTCTTCCCCTCCCAGGACTGGGCAGGAGGTGTGGCATGCATAGGATGTCTGACCAGGAAACCTCCCACCTGCTCACAGACGTAATATTGCTATTACTGTGGGAACCAGACCCCTGGGGTGCCACACTTCCACCTCCACAAGCTTAAAAGGCCATATTTCAAGTGCAAAGAGCTGCCCAGAAATCTGTCAGTTTAGTGTTGCGGCCTGTGGGTGGGTGGGTGGCTGGCTGCATACTTGCAATTGCATTCCAAGTAAAAGAAAACTAAGCAGATGATGGCCTCTATCATCATCATGGCCTCACCTCGGCACTATGAACTCTCCTGAAGGAGAAGCCAGGGCCTGCCGGAGGAGTCTCCGGTTCTCTGGTGGGCCCGTCCAACCCTGCCGAAAAGCAGCCCTGGCTAAGAAAAGTGTGGGGGAAGGTTGCTGGACACTCTATGGCTGCTTTTTTAATGCGGATCGGCCATGCTTATGCATGTTATTTCTCAAAACGCATTACGGATCAGGCCATTTTCCAACTCTGTATTCAAGAAATTAAATGCGCAAAGAAAGATGTGTGTGTGTCAAAGCACCATTGACAAGTGCAAGTTGATGTTGGATGGGCTGCCATTGCTTCTGCAACAAGCTCAATTACACGATTTTCTGGGAGAAATGACACGCAGGGTAGATACGGTTTCCCTCTATGCCAGTCCTTTCACCGAGCTAAATACAACTCTTAGCAAAAAAAGTTGTGGACTGGCTCCGTACCATCCCTGGCCACATTCACCTGTCCACGTGTTTGTGGTTAGGCGGTCTTTCCCAGTAAGTGCACTGGGGAGGGCACGGGTAATGTTATGGGACCCGTGCTTGTGGAAGGCGGCGGCGATACCGGGAAATATAGTTGCGGCTGGGGACCGAGTATGGACACCCGGACGCCGCCGGCATGAGGTTATGAAAAGCTTCCGCCTCCACGAGCCTAAAAGGCCACATTTCAAGTGCAAGCAGCTGTCAAAAATTTGGCAGTATAGTATTGCAGCCTGTGGGTGGGTGGCTGCCGGCATTCTTGTGCTTGCATTCCAAGGAATGGGGTAGGGACAACTGAACACTGCAGTGGGACAAGGACGTGGACGGTGATTGTTTCAAGTCTGCAACGACAGGTGCATGGCGGGAGGCATCTTCGCATGTGCCAAGGATCACTTATGATGGGCACACATTTAGGCAGTGACCTGGGAGTCAGAGATGTTTCCAGAGGTCTTCCCCTTGCTGTTCCCATGTCTTTTCAGCACTGTATGCATGTGTCTGATGATGTGTCACACACCACATGGCCAGATAAGGTTGTAAAATGTTAAAATGACATTTCCTGGTGAATGCATTTGTCTTGGTTGAAAGCAATGCAAAAGTGCAAAAACGTGTCAAAAATGCTACATGTGAACATAGCCCAAGGTGTGTAGGAGTATTTTTGTTTTTGTTTTTGTTTATTTATTTTGCCTTATATACAAGTCATCACCCTGGAAAGGATGTTCCTTGCGCCGTAAAAGTGGCGTAATACTCTGACGACGTTGTTGACAGCAGTGATCTGGGAGTCAGAGATGCTTCCAGGGGTCTTCCCCATGCTGTTCCCATGTCATTTGAGCACAGTTCCCATCGATTTGGGCAATTTTTAGGCCCTCTGCAGACCGCCGTGGGGAGCCACTTGAAAAATGCTCAAGTTTCCCCTAGACTTATATTGGGCTCATTGCTCGGGTTGAGCACCCGAGTATTTCAATTTGCTCGACCCGAGCAACGAGTACTCGAGAATTTTAGTGCTCGCTCATCACTAATGACAACCAAAAACATCCAAATAATCCTGATCAAAAAGTTCACATACTCTGGTGATTTTGGCCTGATAACATGCACAGAATTTGACACAAATGGGTTTGAATGGCTACTAAAGGTAACATCCTCACCTATGCTACGGGAAAAGGTAGTTGAACTGTATAACACAGGAAAGGGATACAAAAAGATATCCCAGGAATTGATAATGCCAGTCTGCAGTGTTCACACTGTGATTAACAAATGGAAAATCAGATGCTCTGTAAAAACCAAACCACAGTCAGGTAGACCAACAAAAATTTCAGCCACAACTGCCAAGAAAATTGTTCGGGATGCAAAGAAAAACCAACAAATAACATCAGCTGAGAACACACTTAGGGGTGTACTCACTTTTGTTGCCAGCGGTTTAGACATTAATGGCTGTGTGTTGAGTTATTTTGCAGGCACACCAAATTTACAGTTAAACAAGCTGTACACTGACTACTGTACATTGTATCAAAGTGTCGCATCTTCAGTGTTGTCTCATCAAAAATATATATATGTATTCCGGCCCATTTTTGGAGTTTTGTGTGAAATTATGTCCAATTTGCCTTTTTTTTCTCAGTTTTTTTGTGTTGTTCCAATAAACACAAAGGAAATAAACATGCGTGTAATAAAACGTGTAATTTTCTGAAACAATTTCAAGGGTGCCAGCACTTTCCGCCATGACTGTATACGCAGGTAGAGTCCTTAACCCCTTTACAACCCAAAGTGGTTTGCACGTTAATGAGAAGGCCAATTTTTACAATTCTGACCACTGTCACTTTATGAGGTAATTACTCTGGAACGCTTCAACGGATCCCCCTGGTTCTGAGAATATTTTTTCATGACATATTGTACTTTATGATTGTGGTAAAATTTCTTCGATATCACTTGTGTTTATTTGTGAAAAAAACAGATATTTGGCGAAAATTTTGAAAATTTTGCAATTTTCAAAATTTGAATTTTTATGCCCCTAAATCGGAGAGATATGTCACACAAAAAAAGTTAATAAATAACATTTCCCATATGTCTACTTTACATCAGCACAATTTTGGAACCCAAATTTATTTTTATTAGGGAGCTATAAGGGTTAAAATTGACCAGCGATTTCTCATTTTTCCAACAAAATTTACAAAACCATTTTATTAGGGACCACATCACATTTGAAGTCACTTTGAGGGGTCTTTATGACTGAAAATACCCAAAAGTGACACCATTCTTAAAACTGCACCCCTCAGTGAATCGGGTCATCATGGCAACATCCGGGAAGCCGCGGCACACATTGCTGGACGCCGGCAGGAGAGGTAACTATCCCGATCACCTCCCCTTGCCCCCGCAATGCTGCGAACGACTTCGATCGCAGCATTGCGGGGGTTAATGTGCGGGACCTCTCCCAGCACATAGCACCGGGTGTCAGCTGTGACAATCAGTTGACACCCGGCGGCGATCACGCCCGCACAGCCTGTGTACGGGCGCGATCGCAAAGATGTACTAATACGTATCAGTCTCTTAAGTCCCAGGGCGCAGACACGTATCAGTACGTCTTGGGCTTTAAAGAAGTTAAAATTATGTGAAAATGGGAAAAGTCACAAAACTTTGCAACTTTTCAAGAGCTTTATGCCAGTTTTCTGGCAAAAACACTGGTGAATCGGGTTCATAATCTCTAATCCTTTCAGCTCCCTTTAATTAGACTACTTTCAACAAACTAATTATAAGTATTGGGTCTGTTTTTTTTTAATGCTTTTAAAATAATTGTAAATATTTTCAATCCCCTTTTGTTATAAGGATTTCCCAAAAATTAGCTAATCATAGGTTGTCCTGCATTCGTGACAGTGATTGACTGCGCGGTCACTTGGAAGTTTACATTGGCATCACTACAGTGCAGATAAAGAAGGACTGTCAGGGACCCCCAGAGTGTGGTAAAATGCGCCAACTAATTCATAATTCATTTCATTCTCACACAATATACTAAGTTAGTGTAAGTCTACAAAAAAGCAACAAAACTTGGTGCTAAAAAAATTGAGCATAACTTTTTGAAAAATGAACCAGGTTATGCCAAATCTTACATATTTTGTGACTTTGTGATCAGTTATCAACACAAATATTTTACTCAAATTACCAGATCGATGGATAAGCATTGGGACTTTTCCCTAAATCTGTCCAAAACATCACCGCTTATAGAAGACCACCCTCATATCCAGATCAGATTTTCTGTGAGAGATGCCCAGATTCACAATATAGTATGCATACTGGCCATCTATGAGAAGTCCATCCCAATGGAAGTCCAGTTATTAAAGAGGATTTTACTGTTTATATAAGGGGCAGACAATGACAGTGAAGGGCCCTTAATCAGGACTTCTGATCTGGGCCCCCCACCCTCCATCAGGCACCACCTACATATACATTTCCATGTATATTTATATTAGGCACACATATAAAATTTGCACATGCTAATACTCTATACACATTTTAACGTATGCATATACATAGTGCACACAAACATAAAATACGGACATACACATAAGATGCACATACACAGTATAGAGTCCCGGTAGTCCTCATAGTTTTAAGCATGGACCCTGGCAAATTGTAGACGGACTTTTATTGTTCATGGTCTTTAAGGGAGAGAGGCTTCCTTTGTGGAGGACACTCATGAATGCCATTCATTTGCAGTGTGCACCGTGTCGTGTCATGGAAAACACTCACCCTAGTTTGACTTTCTACTTCTTCAGCTAATAGCAATGAATTTGCCTGTCGATTTTCTTCTCATCAGAAGATGCTTTTGTTTAGATGTTAACTTCCATCTGACTGATAAGAAAAGCTTTGCTGATCTTCTTGTAGACTTCACATTTTTTGTAAAGAAATTATTTTCTTTCTCAGAAATGTCTTGTGACATTTCTCTTCTATGTGGTGCCACTTACCCTTCTCATCAGAGGACGCTTTTGTTTAGGTGTTAACTTCCATAGTTGGCCTGGACGTCTCTGTAAGATGGTTGCAGTTCCATCTTTGTTATAGTTTTGCATCACTTTTGCTACAGTATTCTGACTGATAAGTAAAGTTTTGCTGATCTTCTTGTAGACTTCACATTTATTGCAAAGAAATTATTTTCTTTCTCAGGTTTTGTGACATTTCCCTTCTATGTGGTGCCATTGCTGATAGCATGAAATGGGAAGGAGTTTTCTTTATTAAGTAACTTCCTTTTACAGACACCTGTCTGCTGGACATCTGTTTAATGAATAATTACACTTACCTGTGGTTCAGTTCTTGCTAATTAGAATTTTGTTGTCTAAACTTAGCTTTTCTCTTAAGACTGTTACTGGGATGTTATCATTTTTGAAACATGATCTTGAATGAGTTTGTTAAGAAAATTACTTTTTTGGGGTCTTCAAAATACCAAATCTTGTTTGCATTCAATGGCTCAAATTTGCGAGAGTATTTTGTAGTATGGTATCCCATATAAAATGATGATTCTGAAAGGAAACTACAGGTTTGCTGACAAATCTATTTGGGTGTACTGATTTATGCTAAACACTGTATATATATATATATATATAAACCTTATAAGTTTGGTATCACAGTAATCGTACTACTGACTCTGAATCATTTTGTCAGTTTGTTTTTACAACACAATACACACTGTAAAATGAAGGAACCCAAACCTGGCATTTTTTCTCATTTTTCAACACATTATATGATAAAATGAATGGTGTTGTTCAAAACTACAACACTAAGCGTCAGCACACTGTGATTTGCTGATCTGTAAGATGCGTTTTTTGTGCTGTGAAAATACACAGCTGTGATATCTCACCAAATATTCATAGTGGGAACTTAAAATTATGTTTTTCTGCCATGATTAAGGATGGTTTGGATGTATGAAACATGTTGACCTTTTATTTCTATCTTTGTGGAGTTAAGGCTGCATGAACCAGTCACCAACCATTATCTGTATATGTACAAATATTAAGTGCTACTGAGTGCTGTAGGAAAAACTTAGAATAGTGAGGTGATTTGATAGTCCTGCCACAAATAATCTGTTTCTACTGCACACTTAAAATCTCTGATAGTGGGAATGAACATGATTGCCTGCAGTAGTGCACCCCTGAGAGCTGGTGCAGCAGAGAAAATGTCTTGGACATGAGAGTGGGAGGTCCTGATGATGGAGGATGTTAATCTTAGCTCATTGGAGTGTAGATATGGTAGAGATGCAGGACTGTGCAGCAGTGTGGAGAGGTTTGTGGATGAGTGTAATGACTGGTACAGGGTGGAGACACCAGTGTAACTGCTGGACAGAAATATGAGACTGACTGCTGCATTAAGGATAATGAGAAATACATTTAGTGAGAAGAAGAGCAATTAGTGAGTTACAAGTATTTGTGAATTCAAGACAAAAAGGAATCAGAGCAACAGTAACAGATTTTACTTTTTTTAATTAATAATGGGATGAATAAAATTGTGAACATTATCAAAAGACTAAATCAAAGTCAGGAAGATAGCCGAGGTCAGATACCAGGTGATCAGTAAATGACAAGTCAGACGAGCAGTATGAATACCGCGGAGCCCGATGACAGAGGCGTTACTGAAACTTGTCCAGGTTGACCAGTCAGAAGGCCACAGGTAGATGGTGAAGGTCCTTCTATACAGCTCCAGCAGTGATGATGGATCTGCTGGACTTCAGGGCGCTGGATGCTTAGGTGTCCCGTTTTTTAGATGGTTTTAGGGCAACAGTGACAGCATGCAAATGCGCGAGCAGCCCTGGATAATCCACGCCGGCAGGATGATAAGATCCGGCGGAAGATGGAACCTATGACAAGAGAAATAAATATAATGTAAGTGATGGGACTCCATATTACATGATAATGCTGTGCAGTCACTGTGGCCGGACGGCAGAGGAATATTATCATACAGAGGTCAGGGGTCATTGTCAGCAATCATACATGTGACAATCCCATCACTGACAGATGACATCTACTCCACATGAATTATTCTCACTGACATCACACAACATGGAGTTGATTCTCACACTTACCTCGTCTCTTTTTCCCATTTTTTCCATTTTCTGAGTTTTGTTGCTCCATACTCAGATTTATTGCCGATTTTCTTTCTTCATGAGATGGAAATTCTGATGAAAAATTAAAAAAAAAAATCAGTAACAATATCTTGTTATAGGATCTGCTTTGTCATAATATGGATAACATAAGAGACCTATAGTATTGTATAAAACCATGTGGGAATATTTGAGCCTTGAAGTCAACATTCACATTGTTGGTGCTGTAGACATGTACATACCTGGCAATGGGGACGAGGGTGGCAAGATGGTAACAGCATCGTCTGTATTACATACAGGAACAGATACTTTCTGCCTGTTTGAAGAAGAAAAACATGTAAATCTCAAGTAAACTCCGTATAAAAGGGGTTGTCTCACTAGAAGAACACCGACTATAAGGCCTAGTAGGACATATGACTGTCATAGTGGGGAAGGTCTTCTGCTCAAGACTACCTTTTATAGAGAGCTGAGAGGAAAACAACTACCAAGAATGGCCGGCATTTCATACTACATCTCTCCTACAGTGAGGGCAGCACTAAAAGTGCATGACCGGCCACAATTATGGGCTGTTATCTCCAACAATTCCGAAAGCTGAAAGCACAATGACCCATAACCATGGGGCGGTGGATGCTGCATTTGATATTATGGTATTTATGTCCTATATTTGGTGTTGTGCACATATATCAGCCTGGAGCTCCCAGTAATGACCCCATAATCTACTCACATTTCTGAGATGTTTGTGTTGGATTCTGGTGTACACTCTGGAGGGGCCTTGGGATCCTCGTTGTTCACCATCCCGTTAGTGGTGGTAGAGTGCTAAATGTGGATAACAATAAGTTATTAAATATACATACTTTTTAATTTTATAGATCCTTTTTTTGTACATATTTTGGATTTATCGATCACATACTTACTTTAGAAAGCCTCTCAGAAGATGATGATGCAAATATTCGGAAGATAAAGTTCTCATCGTCCTCACTTGTGCCCTCCTTATCCTCTGAGACCAGATGGTTGTTTTCATCAGAGTGATCTACAAGACATAGGTAAGGAAGGATTGTTAGAGGGTGTCAGTATAACACAGTCGCTATATCTCACTAGGTTAATAGATGATGCAACGTAATATACAGAATACATGAAAAAAAACTCCTGTACAAAATTAGGGATATAGGGATACAGTACAAACCCATGGTCAACATAGCTGAGATCCATGAAACATGGATAACATACCGTATATTCCGGCGTATAAGATGACCTGGTGTATAAGACGACCCCCCTACTTTCCTGTTAAAATATAGAGTTTAGGATATATTCACCGTATAAGACTACCCCTTTTCCAACGCATACCAAACACCGGTAAAAATTAAAAAAAAACAGATTTGAATTTAACATGGTCCTTTTTTAATTTAAATTCTTATGACATGCAGGTATATAGCAGGAAAACTGTCACTCATAAACATATTAAAATAGGGGGGACCCCACGTCATTTTTTGGGGGGGTCCCCCATTCTAATAGCTAGTAAAGGCTAGGTATTCAGCTGGGGGCTGATATTAGTAGCCTGGGAAGCTCCGTGGGTATTACCCCCTTCCCAGGCTTCAAACATCTGCCCCAGCCGTCTGCTTAACCTCCGCTAGAGACTATAATGATGGTGGATCCCACGCCAATTTTCTTTTTAAAAAATCCTTTATTTTAACACTAAATGACAATTGAGGGGTTAATAAAGATGCAGTCCCTAAATTATTATTTTTGTAATTAATTTTTCCCAAAAATGTTGAAATAATTAAAAAAAAAATACGTGGGGCTTCGCCCTATTTTTGAGTCCAGCCAGGTACAACTAGGCAGCTGGGGGCTGGAATCTGCAGCGCAGGGAGGCCCAAGCTTTCTGGGCCCCCCCCGCTGCAAATTGCAGTCCGCAGCCACCCCGGAAAATGGCGCGTTCATAGAAGCGCCATCTTCTGGCGCTGTACCCAACTCATCCAGGGCCCTGGTGCGGTGGCTCACTGGGTAATAAAGGGGTTAGGGCCAGCTTGGCATTATCAGCTGGCCCTAAGCCCGAAATTCATGGGGTCATGCCAATATTAGACATGACCACCATGAATTTCTAGTAAAGTAATTAAAAAAAACACAACACCCAGAATAAAGTCCTTTAATTGAAATAAAGACACAATTTTTTAATGTTCTAAATTAAACCATACTTACAGTCACGCCCATTCCAGCTGAAGCCAACGATCTCCTGCAATAAAAGTAAAATAATAAAGCAACCTCATCCTTACCTTTCCATGGTTCCCAGGACCGGTCCAGCTCTGCTACATTCACATGACAGGCTGCACCGCAGCAGAACGCTGCCGTTCAGCTTGCCATGCGGCAGACACTGAGAAGCGCAGGCATGCTTGTGCTCCTCAGTGTCTGACTGTGACGGCATCCAGATGAGCCGAGATCATGTCCAATGAACTCGGCTCACCTCATGCACGTCACTGACAGCGTGGGAGAATTCTCCTGCTCCCCGCATGTGCAGTAGAAGTTTCCCACGCTGTCAGTGACGGACGTCCAGGAGGTGAGCTGAGTTCATTGTCGGCTCATCTGGATGCCGTCACAGCGAGACACTGAGGAGCGCAAGCATGCCTGCGCTTCTCAGTGTCTGCGGGATGACAGGCTGGATGGTAGCGTTCTGCTGCGGTCCAGCCTGTCATCTCGATGTAGCAGAGCTGGAGCGGTCCTGGGAACCATGGAAAGGTAAGGATGAGGTTGGTTTATTATTTTTCTTTTATTGCAGGAGATCGTTGGCTTCAGCTGGAATGGGCGTGATGGTAAGTATGGTTTAATTTAGAACAATAAAGGATTGTGTGTTTATTTCAATTAAAGGACTTTATTCTGGGTGTTTGTGTTTTTTTTTAACTTTGACTATGGGGTTAGTAATGGGGGTGTCTTATAGACGCCTCTCCATTACTAACCTGGGCTTGATGTCAGCTGGCATTATAAGCTGACATCAACCCCAGCCCTATTACCCCCTGCCACCGCACCAGGGCAGCGTGGAAGAGCGAGGCTAAGTGCCAGAATTGGCGCATCCTATGAATGCGCCATTTCTGGGGCGGCTGACGGCTGGTGTTTCTAGCCTGGGAGGGGGCCAATATTCATGGCTCCCTTCCTGGGCTATTAATATCTGCCCCCAGCTGTCTGCCTAGCCTTTGCTAGCTATTAAAATAGGGGGGACCCCACGTCATTTTTTTGGGATCCCCCATTTTAATAGCTAGTAAAGGCTAGGTATTCAGCTGGGGGCTGATATTAGTAGCCTGGGAAGCTCCGTGGGTATTACCCCCTTCCCAGGCTTCAAACATCTGCCCCAGCCGTCTGCTTAACCTCCGCTAGAGACTAAAATTACGGGGAACCCCACGCCAATTTTTTTTTTAATAAATCCGTTATTTTAACACTAGATGACAAGTACAGTAACCAGCACTGTCACTGTACTTCATATATATGTGACTGACATGTTTCTATCTATCTAATCTATGTGTGATGCTCTATCTTTCTGTTATAAATTGTCGGGTACAGATGCTGAATTGCCGGCCGGCTTTCTTAAAGAGACGGTGCATGAAAACACTATTATTTTTTTTAATAAATCCTTTACACTAAATGACAAGTACAGTAAGCAACACTGTCACTGTACTTCATATATATGTGACTGACATGTTTATATCTATCTAATCTATGTGTGATGCTCTATTCTTTCTATTCTAAATTGTCGGGTGCCGGCTTATGCCACTGCTGAATTGCCGGCTTTTCATATATTGTCACAGAAGCGATGCGAACTTCCCAGCTCCGGACACAGCGCAGCGCTTCTGTGACAAGTGAAAGCTGTCGGCACAGAAGCCCTGCGCTGTGTCCGGAGCTGGGAATACGCAGCGATGTGTCAGTTTCAGCACAGAAGCGCTGACTGTCTGGACCTACCGCCGCCGTATTTTAACTCCCTCCACCTTATATTAACTCCGACATGGCAGGGATACGGCCACGGCAGCTTATTAACACCCCCAGAGTATCCCCGCATGTAAATTTCTGAAAGTTCAAAAGCATTACCGGCGTATAAGATGACCCCAGACTAGACAGAAGATTTTTCAGTCTTCAAAAGTCGTCTTATACGCCGGAATATACGGTAGTAGACCAGAAAAATCATGTGGAAATATTTGAGCCTTGAAGTCAACATTCACATTGTTGGTGCTGTAGACATGTACATACCTGGCAATGGGGACGAGGGTGGCAAAATGGTAACAGCATAGTCTGTATTACAAACAGGAACAGATTCTTTCTGCCTGTTTGAAGAAGAAAAACATGTAAATCGTAAGTAAACACAGTATAAAATGGGTTGTCTCACTATAAGAACACTGACTATAAGGCCTAATAGGACATATGACTGTCATAGTGGGGAAGGTTTTATGCTCAAAACTACCTTCCAAGGATCAGAACACAACTACCAAGAATGCCTGGCAAATAATACTACAGCTCTCCTACAGAGTAGGCAGTGCTAAAAATGCATGACCTGCCACAATTATGGGCTGTTATCTTCTGCATTTTCTGAAGCCAAAAGTACAATGACCGTTAACCATGAAGCGGTGAATGCTGCATTTGATATTCTGATATTTATGTCCTATATTTGGTGTTGTGTACATAGATCAGCCTGGAACTCCCAGTAATGAAGTAATGACCCTTTATAATCTACTCACATTTCTGAGATGTTTGTGTTGGTTTCTGGTGTATACTCTGGAGGGGCATTAGAATCCTCATTGTTCACCATCCTGGTAGCGATGATACAGAGCTAAATACGGATAAAAATAAGATATAAAATATTTTTTTTATGTGCTTTTAGAGTTTTTTACATTTTTTTTTACATATTTTGGATTTATTAATCACATACTTACTTTACAAAGCTTTTCAGAAGATGACGTAAAATTTTGGAAGTCAAGGCTCTCATTGTTCTCACTTGTGCCTTCCTCATCCTTTGAGACCAGATGTTTGTTTATATCAGAATGATCTACAAGAAATAGGTAATGAAGTATTATTAGAGGTTGTCAGTATAACACAGTCACTATTTATCACTAATATTAATGGGAACAGATGATCACATATTAGGGAAGATGAGACAAACAGTCGCTTAGTCTAGATGACGTCTCCTTCTACTTACTGATAAATAAGCTGGTGTCTGCATCTGAAACAAGCTGAGGAACATACTCCAGCTCCTGGCTCAGAATGTTGTCAAAGTCCAAGTCACTCAGGAATGGATGAACCTTGATCTCAAATGCTCCTCCTAGAAAAAGAAAAACAAAAGTGATGCGGACATAGTCAGGGATGGCTCCATATCTGAACAGTTTATCGTAATCTGAACTAATGACAAAACTGAGCCGACATGAAGGAAATAAACTGAAAGTCTTAGTGTGGAGAACTAGAAATACAGTAGATGAGCTGATAGAGAAATGCTGATCTTCATGGACATGAGCGATATGTCCTTGGTCTAATAAGGGAATATTAATACTAGTATATCTGTTACCTGTCCCAAGTCTACGCACAGGATTTCTTCTGAGCAGCTCAGTGATGAGATTCTGAGCATCCAGGGGTGGAGCGCGATCACAATTCCAAATTAGTTCTCCTGTTACATAGAAAATTACAGAAAATAAAACCTCTTTACTGGACTGTAACATAAAGCAAAGGAAATAACTAAACAAATGTAACCAATCAACGCAATGATCGGTTTATTCTACTCACCAATGACAACCCTTTTATAAAGCTCAGTGAGGGAATCAGCATCAAATGGTACACATCCCAGCAGGAATTTATACAGGATGATCCCCAATGACCACCAGTCAACAGGTCTTCCATAGCCTTCTTTCAGGATGATCTCTGGGGCTATGTAACATGGGGTGCCACAGAACTGGAAACCAACAGAAGATAGAGATGAGAATCGATGAAACAATTATTATGACAAGTTATCATCGTTAAAACACAATGCAGAAGATAAAATATTAGTGGAAAAGTTCTCTAGAAATGAAGAACGTAGAGAAGAGACAATAGTGTGATGAGATTTGCAAATAACAAGCTAAGTTCCTGTAGGTGATGCTGACCTCACGGTCCTGGAACTCTCTGGAGATGTCCACTGCTAATTCCTTGTAGGTGTTGGTTTTCGGTATCATTAGACCAAGTTTTGAAATCCCAAAATCGGTAACTTTAATATGTCCAGTAGATGTAATCAGGAGGCTGCAAAAGAGAAGATGGTTTTAGCCTCACAGACTGAATGATAATAAATGACAACTTTCCCCACTTTATTATACTATGGGGGCACTTACTTTTCCGGCTTCAGGTCTCTGTGCACCACACCGTAACTATGCAGGTATTCCACGGCAAGTACCGCCTCTGCAAAGTACAAGCGGGCCATGGGGACAGAGAAAGGACCCCTGGTGCTTAGAAGGGTCCCACAGTCTCCACCTATAGAAGAAAGGAAATATGACCGGTGAGGGGTTTATACAGAAGATAACCATGATATACCACGAGCAGATAACCATGATGTATAATGAGCAGTGAGCGGAAACATCCTGGGGAGATCACACAGATAGTGGCGCACATAGAAATCACAAGACCCCATATCAAAAGTTGTAATTGCCCCCCACCCTAAAAAATAAAAAAGAAATATATTTATATCCCTGTTGAAGCAGCTTCGTGTTCTCACCAGCAATACAACTTTTATGGCCATTTTAGAGTATGATGCTCCCAAAAATGCCCACACCCACACTCAATGAGTATGGTATCCCCACAGTGAATCCTCCTAAGGAGGCCACCACTTAGAAGGAGGCCAGCCACAACCCCCTACTCGGTGTGATGGCACCCACAGCAACCCTCCCACTCAGGATAATGGTTCCCACAGTCCCTCACACGATATAATGGTCCGCATAACTCCCCACTCAGTATGATGTCCCCACACAGAATGGGGGCCTCCATATAGAGTGAGGACCCCCACAGCACCCCACTTAATATGATGACCTCCACTCAGCATTCACAGTCCCCCCCATATTTAGTCATATGGCCCCCTTTCAGTATTTTGGCCCCTACTAGCCACCTACTCAGTATTTTTGCCCCCACCAGCCCCACCTCCTTGAAGAAGCAAATACCGCTGAAATTGTGATGACAGGTGGAGGGATGCTGCCCACTGCCGAGCGTCGACAGACCCCCTCCGACTGATGAGCTCCATAGCGCCCCTGCACCAAGATCAATGAATTTACGAGCATCTTGGTAATAGATAACCTATAGTAAATGCTCTGTGGGGATGTAACCAACAATGTCCTAATGATATGAGCAGTGATAAGATGAAAGCAGACATGGGCTGAATATAATACAATAGATGTGTCTTACCTCCTACATACGCCATGACCATACACAGGTGAGATCTAGTTGGAAAGGAGCAGAGCATGGAGACCACAAAGGGACAATCAGCAAATGTTAAGATGTCCCTCTCCAGAAAGGCCCATTCCAATCTCTGTGCAGTATTTAGGTTCCGCTTAGCCATTTTCTTCATAGCAAAGGTCTGGTGTGAGTCTTTATGATGCACTAAGTAGACGGCCCTGGAGAGAAGGAGAATCCATCGGTTATAATAAATCCTTATTAATAATCCATCTATAGAAATCATTATATGTTTAATACTGGTATCCAAGGGGTAACATTTCTCCTTGCGGAGAGTGACATGTTAAGCTTGTCAAGGTGAGGAGACTTTTAAGCCTCAATGATCCTCTGGGAAATATGCAAATTATCTCTTCAGAGAGGAAGAGAACTAGAACTCTAGTGCCCCTTATAGGAAGTAGTAATCCTAAAAGATAATATCGACCCTTTAACGAGCCTTATCACATGACATGGAATAATAGCCATAACCAAAATCTCAATTTTCGGACACTATGTTTTGGGGTACAAGCACTCATCAATGCAAAGTGTGAGATATGGTTTGGCTGGGTGAGAGGCATCTGACCGGGATCCAAGCGGTAACGTTTCTCCTTGCGGAAAAAGCCATGTTAAGCATGTCAAGGTGAGGAGACTTTTAAGCTGCAATGCTCTTCTGGGAAATATGCAAATTGTCTCTTTTCAGAGAGGAAGAGAACTAGCACCCTAGTGCCACCTATAGGAAGTAGCAATCCTATTTCCCAGAGGAGCATTGCGGCTTAAAAGTCTCCTCATGTCCGCAAGGAGAAACATCAACCCCTTGGATACCGGTCAGACACCTCTCACCCAGTCAAACCATATCTCACACTTTGCACTGAAGAGGGGCAGTACCCCAGAACACAGTTCCTGCAAATTGAGATTTTGGTTTTGGCTATTATCCTAAGTCATGCGACAAGGCTTGTTAAAGGGTCGATATTGACTTTTAGGATTGCTACTTCCTATAGGTGGAGTTCTAGTTTGCTTCCTCTCTGAAGAGACAATTTGCATATGTTTAATACTAGAAGTCTGGCCGCCACTATAAATCCACATCTAGAAATGCATAAAATAGCACTACATAGATCACCTATGGGAGGTCTCCACAATGCCACTTCTGCCGGAGCCATCACCCAGGTCACATTATAGATACGAGAATCTATCGAAATTCTCTTTGGGCAGATTCGCTATAACTGACCAAATACAATTTAGTGCAAATAAAATTGGTCCAAAATGAATGTGCTCCAGGGCTCTCTTCTGCTGCTGAGGCCAGTGATTGGGCCCACATGGTCATGGTGGAGGGTGTAGATGTCATTGACGTCAATATGGTGTCACCCTTCATGTGACCATGTGTAGCCAACTTCTCTGATCAGCTTCATAATGGAGCCCCCCCATCAAAACAAAGATCAGAGTGGAGAGCAGAAAAGCTCAGGTGGAGGAGGCAGCATAAGAACAGATGAGGGTCTAGCACAGGCGAATGTAATAATATTATATTATTATATATTATATTATATGTAATTATATTATTTAAATCGCTTTCCTTACAGTTTGATTTGCTACAGATCATATAATTTCCCTATGATAACACTGAATGGCAGAGTGCAGGGGCAGAAGCATTGTCATAGGGAACCCTGAGAAATGTGGATTATGGCAACAGAAATCTCACCCAAAATTTCCACTGCTGATGAGTTTGGAAGTTTCATAGTCGCTCATATGCGGCTTTCTCGCCGGAACCAATGAATCCATCACGCTCTATAAAAGAATAAGAAATAATACTGATTTATCGAAGATGCAGGAAAAAAGTTACAGATGCAAAAACTTCTCCCCCCATATTATGTCCCAGATGATTTACACTGATATGATGTTGGGAGGATACAAACCGGACGCTGGGCAGACCTGGCGCTAGCACCCAGCACACCCAGGCAAGTGCCGGGGCCCTGAGTAGGCGAGGGGCCCACTTGCTGTCGGGCACCCTGGCGCGCTATGGGACCGGTGAGCAGAGGAGAGTGGTGCCAGCGCCAGCTAGTGGGCCTTGCTCCCCACCCCCCAATGCTTGCCCAGAACCACGGCCAGCACAATACTTACCTCTCCACAGCTGGTGAGCAGTGAGGTGAGCATTTGATTTTTTTTTTTTATGTATGGAGGTATGGGGCATTATATGGGGGGAGAAGTGACATCCTGCATGGGGCATTATATGGGGGGGAGGTAGGGACATCCTGCGTGGGGTATTATATGGGGGGGAGAAGTGACATCCTGCATGGGGCGTTATATGGGGGGGAGTGACATCCTGCATGGGGCATTATATGGGGTGAGAGGTGACATCCTACATGAGGCATTATATGGGGGGGCATCCTGCATGGGGCATTATATAGGGGGGTGACATCCTGCATGGGGTATTATATGAGGGGGAGAAGTGACATCCTGCATGGGTCATTATATGGGGGGGGAAGTGACATCCAGCATAGGGCTTTATATGGAGTGAGAGGTGACATTCTGCATGGGGCATTATATGGGGGTTGACATCCTGCATGGGGCATTATATGGTGGGAGTGACATCCTGCATGGGGTATTATATGGGGGGAGAAGTGACATCCTGCATGGGGCATTATATGGGGTGAGAGGTGACATCCTGCATGGGGCAATATATGGGGTGAGAGGTGACATCCTACATGGGGCAGTATGTGTTGGGGGGACATCCTGCATGGGGCATTATATGGGGGGGTGACATCCTGCATGGGGCATTATATGGGGGGGTGACATCCTGTATGGGCCATTATGTGGGGTGGGACATCCTGCATGGAGCATTATGTGGGGGGGACATCCTGCATGGGGAATTATATGGGGGGTGACATCCTGCATGGGGCATTATGTGGCGGGGATATCCTGCATGGGGCATTATGTGTGGGGGACATCCTGCATGGGGCATTATGTGGGGAGGGACATCCTGCATGGGGCATTATGTGGAGGGGACATCCTGCATGGGGAATTATATGGGGGGTGACATCCTGCATGGGCCATTATGTGGGGGGGCACAGCCTGCATGGGGCATTATGTGGGGGGCAAAGCCTGCATAGGTCATTATGTGGGAAGGACATTCTGCATGGGGAATTATATGGGGGGTGACATCCTGCATGGGCCATTATGTGGGAGGGGGACATCCTGCATGGGGCATTATGTGGGGGGGGGGGCCCAGCCTGCATGTGGCATTATGTGGGGGGTCAAAGCCTGCATGGGGCATTATGTGGGGGTCACAGGCTGCATGGAGCATTATGTGGGGGGTCAAAGCCTGCATGGGGCATTATGTGGGGGGCACAGCCTGCATGAGGCATTATATGTGTGGGGTCACAGCCTGCATGGGGCATTATATGGGGGCACAGCCTGCGTGGAGCATTTTATGGGGTCCATTATTCTATATGGAGCAATATATGGAGCTCATAATACGGTATAGAGGACTATGTGGTGCCATTATACTGTGTGGAGGACATTACTGTCCGGTCTGCACTGTGAACTGTGAGGATTCGCCGCTTTCTGAGTTATTGTGGAATTTACAATAGATATTGCTCATGTAATGTAAGAAGTGAAATCTTCGGGCTTGTACTATATATATATATATATATATATATATATATATATATATATATATATTTATCTGCGGTATCTGTGCATCATGAATCGTGGTATGTGTTAAAGGGGCCACTGAGACTCTTTCGCCCAGGGTCCACAAAATCCTGGAGCCGCCCTGCAACGGTCATCATATATTACTATAACATTCTGGATAATGTGGGAGATCACACAGAGGAGGACTTACAGGTAATCTGTCACCAGGTGTTTGCTATGTATTCTGAAAGCACCATGATGTGGGGGCAGAGACCCTGATTCCAGTGATGTGTTACTTACTAGGCTGTGTGTGGCTGTTTCAATAAAATCAGTAGATTATCACTAGAAGACTATCTGTCTAGCCAGGTAGTAATATTGCTCTGTACCCCTGCCTCCACCACTGATTAGCAGCTTTCTGCCTATGCACAGTGTACACAGAAAGCTGCCAATCAATGGTGTGGGCGGGGTTATACAAGACTCAGCATTCAGAGCTCTGCAGCAGAAAAAATAGTGATTTTATCACAACTGCTCCACCGAGTAAAGTAATCAACACATGGAATCAGGGTCTCTGTCCCTGCATCATGCTTCTCTCAGACCAAATAGCATAAACCTGGTCACAGATTCCCTGTAATTCAAATGTAATTAACACCATAGGGTCATCTACACTTAGAATAGAGACGTCCCATGGTTGTATGGGGGATAATACTGGACAAGTCATTCACACCCCGTGATCTGATGACACACACGCATCCCCCTCTATGATACTTACGGATTCTTGGATCTCCGGGATCTCACTAATTCCATTGTTAGGATTCGACAGCTCAGTTGTTTCTAAAATAATGATGAAGAAATGAAATGTATTAGAGGATATTATTCCTACATAGATAATACAACAATATAACGGAGAAATGACAAGATGTCTGTAAATGGGATTAATACTCGTTATATGGGGATTCTAAATATGAGAATATACGGGGAATCCATAGATAAATGTAATGTAAGTGATGGAGGAACCCCTTCATAAATAACAAAAGACTGACCATCACTTCCGAAAAGAAAATGGGTGTGAACAGGTGCATACTAAGAGTAGCCATCCAAATACATAACTAACAAAGTTGCACTCTGTAACGCTATAGCATGTAAACATGAAATAAATGAAATTTGAATTGCATTACTGCTGTAGAAAATAGGATAAAAGGAAGATACTTAGCGCATAATTTGGCCAATTCATGCATGGCCAGCAGCCACGGCAAGGCGACCTTCTTTTCCTGGGTGCATGCCAAGTAGCCACGGCAAGGTGACCTTTTTTTTTGCTGGGTGCATGCCCAGCAGTCACGGCAAGACGACCTTCTTTTGCTGGGTGCATGCCCAGCAGTCACGACAAGGCGACCTTCTTTTGCTGGGTGCATGCCCAGCAGTCACGACAAGGCGACCTTCTTTTGCTGGGTGCATGCCTAGCAGCCACGGCAAGGCGACCTTCTTTTGCTCGGTGCATGCCCAGCAGTCACGGCAAGGCGACCTTTTTTGCTGGGAACCTATCTCCACCCATCAGCCCAGGGTGGTTTTAATTACAACAGGATCCTACCTACCCATATAAATGTAGGCTTCAGCCTAGGAGAGGATTCATATTAGGAGAGGATTCCAACAAAAAGATCGCCTTGTCATTGGCTGCTGGGCATTCATGAATTGGCCAAATTATGTGCTCAGTATCTTAGTTTTTTCCCATTTTCTAGAGCAGTAATGCAATTTAAATTTAATTTATTTCATGTTACTTGCTATAGCACTGCAGAATGGACCCTCCATCACATGAATGAGGAAGCCCCCACCCACGCTGCACATACGAGTGATGGTAAGAGAGCTGAAACATAGGAGAGATTTGCAAATTAGCCTGGAAGTGCACTGGGGGCGTGTCACTGCACTTGGATTTCTTCTTTCACGCCCCCAGCGCACTTCCATTCTGATTTGTATATGGTGTCTACTTTACATTTCTCCTGACTGGCACATTGGATTTCTACAAACAATTATTATTAGGGGACAATGGCCTATACCGTCACACCACTACTTCTATATGTAACAATGTGCTGCCAGGTTCCCATTACACAAAGTAGAGAGTAAATCTAACATTATCCTCCGTCCTCTGTAATATCTGGACATTCCTTGTAGAAGGTCGGGTGATCGCTCACCTGTAATCAGATCGCTGTTCAGCTCCGGCTGACTCCTATTAGGGTCAGGGATTTTCGGGGTCACATTTTGCCCATATTTGGCGTCGCCTCCTGTTGTTTCCTGATAGATATAATATATATAATTAATATGTGGAAGATTTCACTAAATCACTAAATACATAAATCATGAAGGACTAAACCAACATTTACAGATGCACCAATTGTAACGATACAAATCCCGCGCCATCTTCAGACCTTTTCTCAGAAAGTCTCCTCAGATACGGTGGATTAAGATACGTCTATTAATATTGATCCTTACCGGGCGTTCCAATGAGCGTTCTAGTATAGACAGGACTTTTTCGGCCAGTTCTTTAAAGACAGCCAAATCTTCAGTCTGAGATCTTTCTTCAGCCTATAAAGAAGGAAAAATGGAAAGGAGAATTTTGAGATGAGAGCGGTCAGAATGGAGGCGGAAATTGTATGTGACATCGGTTCTCTGTCTGCAGATACAATGACTACATACTGTATTTGGGGACTCGTTGTGTTTTACCGTATTTTTTGGACTATAAGATGCCTTTTTTTCCAAAATTTTTGACCTCCCTTCTAACACTCTCGCACCCCTCCAATCTATCCTAAACTCTGCTGTCTGACTAATCCACCTGTCCCCCCGCTATTCCCTGGCTTCTCCCCTCGCTCCGCCAATCCCTTCACTGGCTCCACATTACCCAGAGACTCCAGTTCAAGACCCTAACCTTGGCATGCAAAGCCACCCACAACCTGTCTCCTCCATATATCTGTGACCTAGTCTCCCGGTACTTACCTGCACGCAACCTCCGATCCTCACAAGATCTTCTCCTCTTCCCACAATCGCATACAAGATTTCTCCCGTGCATAGAAGTGGGGTGCTGCTGCGGGCCCCGAGCTGGGAGGAGCGGGGTATCCAGGAGGTGCGAGGCTGCGGGCCCTGGGCTTCAAGGAAATGTTAGCGGTGATTTAGGAGGGGAGTCCCAGCTCTGCCCATTGATTTTCTGGCGGTGGGCTTCAGGCAAATGGCCGCTCGAAGCAGTGCATGTGCAGATTTAGATCTCGGCTCAATGACGAGCTGAGATCTCAATCTGCGTATTGGCCATCTCCAGCAGCCTACTTCTTGAAGCCCACTGCAGAGAAATCAATAAGCAGAGCAGGGCCTCCCCTCCTGAATTACCGCTAACATTTCCTTGAAGCCCAGGGCCCGCAGCCTCGCACCTTCTGGACACCCCGCTCCTCTCAGCTTGGGGCCCGCAGCAGCGCCCCACTCCTACTGCCGACTTCCTGCAGCAGCGACTCTGCCTCCTGTGACCTCGCTCCACTGCCACCACCCCCCTCAGTAAGCAAACGAAAATTCGGACTATAAGACAGACCCCCATTTTATTATAATAAATGTTTTTCCTATTTACCTCCCAAAAATTTTTGGTGCGTCTTATGGTCTGCAAAATACGATATATTAGAAGAAAAAGCTTCTATCCCTCCATTATTATCTGTTAATATTGAGATGTTCTGTGCAGAGTGTCCGCCACTTACCTGGTGTAGTAATGTCCTGATGTTCTGAAGTAAATCCGTCAGATAGTCTGACGTTAGACGACGTTGTCGGTGTTTGGTCAGGCAATCCTTTACTAGCTCCATCACCAGCCGGTGAGTGAAGCTGAGGACGCCATCGGGTGGTAGAAGCACACTGTTAGGACGATTGATCATAAGGATCAACAATAGTGCTTTTACCTGAGGAATGTCCAAAACAATTCCAGCCATAGTGAAAAACTGCAAGTGCTATCAGTCACTATAGAGCCAAGAAAGGCACGGGTGAGCCTATGTGCATTGTATATATAGCGCCTGTGAGCAGTGATGTCACCATCACCTGTGATGTCATCACGGAATCTTGTGATAGAATCTTCATGGAGCAGCTCTGCGCAAATAGAATGCGGCCTGGTAATATATAAAGTGAAAACACCATACAATTAACTACCCATGTTATCATGGCCGTTCTATTTTATATCCAATTAGAACACAACCAGGATAAAGGTGTGTTCACAAGTTGGATTTTGGCAGCATTTTTTTTCTACCTCAAAAATCAAAGGAGGCAGGAAAAACGCTGCTTAAAATTCAGGTGTTTTTACTTGTGTTTTTTTTTCCATTCATTTGAATGGGTGAAAAATGCTGCAAAACCTCTGAAAGACTTGACAAGCTGCAGATTAAAAAAAAATGCAAAAAAAACAGCATGTGAATGAGATTTCAGAAATGTCATTCACTAAGATGGTACTGTAAAACACAGCATTTTTGCTGCAGAAGAAAAAACAGTGAATACACCCTAAAGATATCCTCAGTCATATTATGGGAAATATTGTATATTTCGCATTTATTATCTCACGTGTTTTTCTTCACCATAGAACTTTTAAGGCTGTGTGCCCACTATGCGTTTTTTAGGCGTTTCTGCAGCGTAACTTCCGCCGCGGAAACACTTAAAAAACGCTTGGTGATAGGTCTGCAATGGTCCCCAATGATAATCCGCATGTGCTGTGCACATGCCGCGGAGATTTCCGCTGCGGATTATCATTGCGGAAAAATCCGCAGCACGTCCTTTAATTTTGCAGAGTCGCTGCGATTTAGCCACCATTGACTTGCATTGGAACGCATAACATCCGCATGACTACACATACACATGTGGATATTATGCGACTCAATGCGTGGATGGTACCCGGGTCTGGAGATGAAGAGACTCTCCTCCAGACCCGGGTACCATAGTACCTGTAGTTAAAATAGAATTAAAATAAAAAATAAACATATACTTACCTTCTGATGGCCCCTGTCTGCTCCCGGCGGTGCTGCTGGCTCTTCGGCTGCTCGCGGTGGTAAAAGGACCTTCCATGACGCCATTTAGTCATGTGACAGGTCACGCGACCGATGACATCGGCGGTCGCGTGACCTGTCACATGACTAAATGACGTCATGGAAGGTCCTTTTACAGCACCGTGATCCGCCGAAGACACCGGACGCACCGGAGAAGGAGATCGAGGACCATCGGAAGATGAGTATAATGTTTTTTTTTTATTTTTCACCATTATTATTCTTTTTTTTATTATTGATGCTGCATTTGCAGCATTGTAACTTGGTCACACTATATAAATCCATGCCGGTTGCATGGAATTATATAGTGTGACCAAGTTGTCAAGCACTTTTCCAAGTGATGCTAAAATCACTTGGCAAAGCGCTTGACAACCCAGGGAGATGCAGAAACGCTTAGGAAAAATCCGCAGCATTTCTGCATCGTGGTCATATATCCTAACTCATTGGCGAACTGTTATACAAGGCTATATTCACACTAGACGTTTTTTAGAGGGCTTTTTTATGCAAATTTTCAGCTGCGTTTTACAGTACCAACAAAGTCTATGAGATTTCCGAAATCTCATGCACAAAGCTTGCTTATTTGTCCTCAGTATTTTGTGCTTTCCATGGCTTTTTGCAATAGAGTATGTCACTTGTTTCAGCGTTTTTCACCCATTAAAAAAAAGGGTGGTGGAAAAAAATGCTGAAAAAAAGCCTAGTGTGAACATTTTGCTGCGTTTTTAGTGAAAAAAGCAAGTATGTGACACACATTTATTCTTGTGATTTTCCCAAGTTTAAACCATCTTGTCTTGGTCACCTGAGATAGCAGCTTGGATTATTACAGTTTAATTAAATTAGTGATGCCTACAAAGTAAACATTGGTTGAGCTAGGTGTGAGATTGAACAACACGTGTGGCCCAGGGAGGTGTGAAAATGAACAATGCCTGAGCAACTCAATGGCAAACCATAATGTGAAAGTAAATAGTGTCCTACAAATTCAATGCACTGCCAGGGTCTTAGATAAACCATTCCAGACCAATTCACCCGCCCCGCTGTTACATTTGTAATGTGTACTTTTTCATGAACATATGTCTTGCAATGGTGACCTGTTTTCATGTGTCTATGGTGGAAGCAAAGCTGAACTTTGGGATCCTGAAAAACGCACCAAAAATGCACCAAGAACCACTGCAAAAAAACACACCAAAACCTGCGTTTTTGACGCTACTTCTTTCCTGCCAAGAGATTATGTTTTGCTGCAGAAAAAAAACACCTAGTGTGAATATAGCCTAACACTTACTCTGCCAGCATTAATAGTCAATATTCTGTATACAAATAGGACTCCAATCCAGGTATTCAGTTTATCATAAACATGCCTGAGTTAATCTGCCAAATACACATAGTATGCTTTCTCATAGGTCAAATATAAATCCTGTTAAAGGTCCAAGTTGCAGCAGTTAAGTAGAATAAAACAGACCTCTTCATTCTTTGTAGGTGGAAAAACTTTCGAAATTGTCAGTGTATCAAGTACTTATACTCCTGACTGTATATAGTATAATTGCCGCACTACTACATACAGGTGCTTCTCAGAAAATTAGAATATCATCAAAAAGTGAATTTATTTCAGTTCTTAAATCCAAAAAGTGAAACTCATATATTATACAGAGTCATTACAAACAGAGTGATCTGTTTTAAGTGTTTATTTCTGCTAATGTTGATGATTATGGCTTACAGCCAATGAAAACACAAAAGTCATTATCTCAATAAATTAGAATTAACAAGAAACACCTGCAAAGGCTTCTTAAGCATTTAAAAAGGTCCCTTAGTCATTTTCAGTAGGCTCCACAATCATGGGCAAGACTGCTGACTTGACAGATGTCCAGAAGGCAGTCATTGACACACTCCTCAAGTAGGGTTAGCCACAAAAGGTCATTGCTAAAGAAGCAGCTGTTCACAGAGTGCTGTATCCGAGCATATTAATGGACGTGGAAGGAAAAAGTGTGGTAGAAAAAGGTGCACAAGCAACTGGGATAACCGCAGCCTTGAAAGGATTGCTAAGAAAAGGCCATTCAAAAATTTGGGGGAGATTCACAAGGAGTGGACTGCTGCTGGAGTCATTGCTTCAAGAGCCACCACACACAGACGTATCCAGGACATGGGCTACAAGTGTCGCATTGCTTGTGTCAAGCCCCTCATGACCAATAGACAACGCCAGAAGCGTCTTACCTGGACCAAAGAGAAAAAGACCTGGACTGATGCTCAGTGGCCCAAGGTGTTGTTTTCAGATGAAAAGTAAATTTTGCATTTCATTTGGAAATCAAGGTCCCAGAGTCTGGAGGAAGAGTGGAGAGGCCACAATCCAAGCTGCTGGAGGTCTAGTGTGAAGTCTCCACAATCAGTGATGGTTTGGGGGGCCATGTCATCTGCTGCTGGAGGTCCACTGTGTTTTATCAAGACCAAAGTCAGCGCAGCCGTCTACCAGGACATTTTACAGCACTTCATGCTTCCCTCTGCCCACAAGCTTTATGGAGATGGAAATGTCATTCTCCAGCAGGACTTGGCCCCTGTCCACACGGCCAAAAGTACCAATACCTGGTTTACACACAACAGTATCACTGTGCTTGATTGGCAGCAAACTCGCCTGACCTTAACCCCATAGAGAATCTATTATAGAGAATCTATGGGGTATTGTCAAGAGGAAGATGAGACCCCAGACCCCACAATACAGATGAGCTGAAGGCTGCTATCAAAGCCACCTGGGCTTCCATAACACCTCAGCAGTGCCACAGGCTGATCCCTCCATGCCACATTGCCGCATTGATGCAGTAATTGATGCACAAGGAGCCCGAACAAGTATTGAGGGCATAGACTAAACATACATTTCAGTAGGCCAACTTTTCGGATTTTAAAAACATTTTTCAAGCTGTTGTTATGAAGTATTCTAATTTACTGAGATAATGACGTTTGTGTTTTCATTGGCTGTAAGCCATAATCATCAACATTAACAGAAATAAACACTTAAAATAGATCCCTCTGTGTGTAATGACTCTATATAATAGATCCCTCTGTGTGTAATGACTCTATATAATAGATCACTCTGTGTGTAATGACTCTATATAATAGATCCCTCTGTGTGTAATGATTCTATATAATAGATCCCTCTGTGTGTAATGACTCTATATAATAGATCCCTCTGTGTAATGACTCTATATAATAGATCCCTCTGTGTGTAATGAATCTATATAATAGATCCCTCTGTGTACTGACTCTATATAATAGATCACTCTGTGTGTAATGACTCTATATAATATAGGAGTTTCACTTTTTGCATTGAAGAACTGAAATAAACTAACTTTTGATGATATTCTAATTTTGTGAGAAGCACCTGTATATAGTATGAAGCCCCACTGCCCCATATGTGTATGTATAATTTGATGCACATGACTCGCCCCCTGGGCCGTGGGGTACACGGAACCGGGCCTTCTAGTGTATGGTTTCTGATGGGGGTAGTAGTGGCAACCCGATCCCGTGGCACAGGGTGGTCAGACCAAATGGTGGCAGTCTATTTATCAGTGTTTTGAATGTCCGACTACGCCACCCGTGGATTGCGGTCAGGGATAACCGCCGCTGCGAGGCAGACTGCTGAGGCTGGTGTTGGTGTGCAGCACAGGTGTAGGATAACTCCCCACGGGAAGAGTGTAGCCTCAGGGCAGTGTAGGTGGATGTTGGGGGTGATAGTGCAGGCCGCAATAGTAAGAGTTCAGAGTCCGCTTCAAACAGTTCAGGGTCTTTATTGTAGATATTATTAATGACCCAACAGTACCGGTTAGGAATGGGCCTGGGTGTCTGAGAGCATTCGGGCGAGCCCCACTGGTCAGGGTGAGTGTGTAGGCCTACCGTTCTCTCTATGCTCTTTCTGACTATCCCCCTTTTCGTGGTGTAATAGCCCACGTCCCTGAGCTGGCTTTGTACTTCTCGCCTGTATGGCATGCGACTAGGGCCTTGGGTACCTGTTGCTTGCTCCTCGCTGTACTGGTCCCTCTGTGTGGCGGAGCCTCCAGGCTTCTTAAGCCAAGGGACCTGAAATCCCTCGCAGGTTGGTTCTCTGCTGCTGGGCTTGTAACCCTGACAGCCCCGGACCCCAATGCCCGGTAGATTGGTTCTCTTCCAGGACCTGCTCTCTGTCCCTGGCTTGCAGTTTCTCCTCTGCCTCACGGACTCCTCAGCTACAGCTGAACTGTCCCTCCTTCTCTGGGACTAGTCTCACTCCTGAGCTAGGTCTTCCAGTTCTCTCTAACCCTGCCCCCAGTGCCAGCTTTTATAGGGGCAGCCAGCTCCCCCTGCTGGCCTGGGACAGGAGGTGCTGTATGCTAATTGTCCCTAACCAGGGGACCTCCCTCCTGCTCTCAGACACAGATTATTGTTTGTGGCATCCAGACCTGGGGTAACACATTCTCCCCTAGTAAAATTTAGTACTCCGGACTAAACAGGAAACACAAATACAGGGTATAAATGACAACATAACATATATACAAGTATATTTTGTCCTTGAGGTCACGGCGCTTCCGTGACCGGGTGTCCATGTCACCCAACAAGGTGAAGTTTTCCACGGTGTGGGGACCTGTTTCCATAAACCCCAAGTTCCTGGCCTTGGGCGTGGCGACAAGGCTGAGCTCTCTACTTTGGGCCACAAGGAGGCCACACCGGACAGATTTTTCTTCCGTGGCCATCTTCGAAAGAGGGCACCAAGTGCAACTATCTACAAGACAGTTCCGGTTATTCAGCGTCCATAACCTGTTAGTCCATGAACTAGAAAGACTGGAAAAACATAATTAGCAACCAGGCAACAAACATAAAACATTTACAATATACAGCATTTAGATCTTCCAGCGAGCTGGTATTTGCCCCCTAGTGCTCCGGGTTGACCTGCGTAACCCACTGTCTGGTGGTGGTCTAACCTGACTTTCCCCACTAGCATTCAGGGTACAGCTACTAGCTGGGTTTACAGGCAGTGTAGGCAGCTATCTGCGGGTCCTTTGGCTTACCGCAGGTATGGCAGGCTCACTGTCAGCAGAGGGTTGACTCTCCTGGGCTGCTGGCATGGGTTCTTCTGCCTCTAGGGCTGCTTGGTCTTCTGATTCCTCCTGCTCTCCTGTAGGTTCCTGCTGGGTTGGTTGAAGGAAGTGTAGGACGGGTACCACTATTGCATCATTTATCCTAGTCCAGGACCGGGGGAACTCTCCAAGAACTGTGCTGATCATTTCTTTCTTGTCTTCTGCGGGTTCAAGGTCATCTTGATCTTCTCCTGCACTCTGTAGTTGCTTGGGGCACCTTTTTAGGTGGTCTCTGGAGACGGTGCTAGTGGTTTCTCCTCCATCATTGGTAATTACACATACCTTCGGGTTGTTGTGGTTGGACTGCAGTACTGTGTATGGGTCGCTCTCACACTGGTCATCTAGCTTGTGAAGCCTTCTCTTCCGCTTCAGGACCTGCTCACCAGGTTCCAGGGGACCAGCAGGGGCGTGTTGGTTGAAGAGCCTCTCTTGCTTTTCTCTCGTTTGAGCCAGACTCCTCTCCACACTCTCCTGTACCTTCTTGTACTGTAGCCGCCGTTCCGTATCCCAGTCCGCGTCTGGGGAGGTGTCCTCGGGGGTCAGGACTCCCATCTCCAGGTCTATCGGCAGCTTACCTGGTCTTGCCCTCATCAGGTAAGTCGGGGTGCAATTTGTAGCATTCACCGGGATATGGTTGTATAAGTCTATCAGGTCTGGCAGCTTCTCCGGCCACAGGCTGCGTTCTTCCAGGGGCAACGTTTTGAGGAGATCAATGACGATATTATTCATTTTCTCACACAGCCCGTTGGTTTGTGGGTGGTAAGACGTTGTCCGAATCTTCTTACAGCCGTAGAGGTTGCAAAACTCCTGGAAGATTTCAGCCTCAAACGCTGGACCTTGATCTGTCAAGACCTGTTCCGGATACCCGTGTGGACGGCAGAAGTGTTGTTGGAAGGCTCTGGCCGCTGTTTGGGCTGTCAAGTCTTTAACAGGAAACACCACCAGGAACCGGGAATAGTGGTCCACTAGTGTCAGGGCATAGACGTAGCCCGACCGGCTTGGAGCCAGTTTCACATGGTCCAGAGCTACCAGCTCAAGAGGCTGCCTGGTGACGATGGGCATCAAGGGCGTCTTCTGGCTGGTACCGTCCTTCCTTCTGAGGTTACATGGGCCGCAGTCCCTGCACCACTTCTCTATGGCCCCTCTCATTCCGACCCAGTAGAACCGCTCTCTCAGTAGGAACTCCAGTTTCTTCCACCCGAAGTGTCCCGCTCTGTCATGGTAGGCCTCCAGGACCATTGCTGCATCTCGTCTCGGGACCACTACCTGCCAGGTCAGCTCGTGCGTCCGGTGGTTGACAAGCCTTCTGTACAGCTTACCTTCGTAGAGGAATAGCCTGCTTTTCTCCTTCCATAACTGCTTGGCTTCCTCTGGAGCGTCCGAGCCAGGGCTAGCGTCTGCCTGGGTCAACAGGTCTTTCACCAGGCGAATTGCAGGGTCACTATCTTGCGTTTCAGCCCAGCCGTGGTGAGGTAAGGGATTGAACTTGACAGTGGTCAAGTCTTTGTCTCTTACACGGTGGGAGTACTGAGTGGCCCCGTACCGGTGGAATGCAGGGCGCTCTATTTCCTCCAACTCGTCTGGATCTTCTCCCTCATCGGGCAAGTGGGGCATTCTCGATAGGGCATCTGCATTTTTCATTGGCTCGGCCTGCCCGGTACTTGATGGTGAAGTCATAGTTTGCTAGCCGGGCCATCCACCGCTGCTCTAGGGCACCAAGTCTCGCATTGTCCAGATGTGTCTACGGATTGTTGTCCGTGTACACAGTGAACTTCACAGAGGCCAGGTAATGCTTGAAACGTTCTGTTACGGCCCAAACCACTGCCAAGGACTCCAGCTTAAAGGAGCTGTAATTCTCCGGGTTTCTCTCGGTGGGCCTCAGCTTCCGGCTGGCGTACGCGATCACCCTTTCTCTGCCCTGTTGGTTCTGTGACAGTACGGCTCCCAGCCCCACATTACTGGAGTCTGTGTGGAGGATAAAAGGCTGGCCATAATCAGGGTAGGCCAGGATCTCATCCCCCGTGAGGGCCATCTTCAGCTGGCGGAAGGACTCCTCTTCCGGCTTGTCCCACTTGAAGGGTGGCTTTTGGCTTCTGGTCTTAGATTGTCCTATAAGGAGGTTCTGCATAGGGGCTGCCATCTTGGTGAACCTTGGGATGAACCTTCGGTAGTAGCCTACCAACCCGAGGAACTGCCTCACTTCTTTTATGTTAGAGGGGCTTGGCCAGTTCTTTATTGCCGTGATTTTGTCAGGGTCGGGGGCTACTCCTTCTGCACTCACCACGTGTCCCAGGTACTGTACCTTCGGCTTTAACAGATGGCACTTGGAGGGTTTCACTTTCATGCCGAAGCCTGCCAGGGCCTCGAAAACCTCGGCCAGGTGCTTTAGATGGTCCTCGTAAGTCTTCGAATAGACAATCACGTCGTCCAGGTAAAGTAGGACCGTCTCAAAGTTTCGGTGCCCTAGACAGCATTCCATCAGCCTCTGGAAGGTCCCTCGTGCGTTGCAGAACCCGAATGGCATATAGTTGAATTCACTTAATCCCATCGGGGTGGTGAAGGCGGTCTTCTCCTTATCAGCCTCTGCCACAGGAACCTGCCAGTACCCACTAGTAAGGTCCAAAGTAGAGAAGAAATTAGCTGATTTTAGTGCGACCAAAGACTCCTCTATTCTAGGCAACGGGTATGCGTCTTTATGGGTGATACGATTGACTTCTCTATAGTCCACGCACATTCTCATAGTACAGTCTTTCTTTTTTACCAGAACCAAGGGGGCTGCCCAGGGGCTACAACTGTCTCTAATGACCCCGGCTTCCTTCATTTCTCTCAGCATGCCCTTTGCGTTCTGATAGTGTGCGGGGTGGTACAGGTCTGTATCTTTCTTTTATTGGTGGGTGGCTCCCCGTGGGGATGTGGTGTTCTACCCCTTTCACTCTGCCGAAGTCTAGCGGGTGCTTACTAAAGATTCTCTCGTACTCTTGAACCACCCGGTAGACTCCTTGTTTTTGGTGCAAGGGAGTGGAGTCAGCACCCACAAGGAGTTTCTGGCACCAGTACTCCTTGGGTTTCTGGGAACCATTACCCTCCGCCTGGGGAGATGGAGGCAAGGGTTCCATGGCCCTGACAGCATTGTGTTCAACAGTATACAATTTGGCTAGTGTAGCGTACCGGGTCAAGTGTACTTCCCTTTCCCCAATGTTTAAGATCCGGACGGGCACCCTTCCATGGCGGACATCGACCACCCCCCGGGCTGTCAAAATGGTGGGCCTGCTGTCTGAGTACACGGGTTCTACCATGGCTTGGTAGTCTCTCCCTCTTAACCCGATTGCAGTCCGACACCAGATCATTTCACTTTTGGGGGGCATGGCAATGGAGAACGGGCCGCTCATCCTCACGCTACCGATCTCACCACCAGACAGTTCTACCTGTTGCCATCTCATCAGGGCTCTTATCTCCTTCTGGAGGACCCTCTGTTGGCTGGAGCTCGCATTCATCGCCACCTGCTGCAAAATTACAATTGCTTCTGAAAGACAATTTTCAATCACATTAGTACCCAAGGTTATTTTAGGGTGACTTTCTCGACGGTCAATGTCCACAATGATCACTCCCTGTGCCGGCAGTTCAACTTTACCAATCTTAATGGTCATCTCTCTGAACCCCACCTGCGGCACGGGTTGACCATTGCTGGCGATGATGCTCAAGTCATCGTCTGGATAACGAATTATATCAGTGTCACTCCAGTACTGCTTGAAAAGTACATAGGGGATGGTAGTCACTTGGGACCCGGTGTCCAGCAGTGCACTCATGGGGATACCGTCCAGCACTACGGGTAAAACCGGGCGTACCCCTACCTACTTATCACGCCAATTAGATGGGCCTGATGACCTTATGCCTGGGGGTTGGCCCTTTGCCCCAGGTCGGACCCATTTAAAGTACAGTACCTGGCTACGTGTCCCGGCTGGCTGCAAAGGCGACAAATCGGCTGTCCATCCTCAGTGTAATGATCGGCGGGCCTCCCTCTGAACGACGGGATCCTCCTCCGTCGATGCCACGGGACATCCTCCGGACTGGAAGCCAGCTTGATTGGTCCTGACGGGTCCATCTGTAACGACTGTACGGTCCTGGTCAATGCAGCAACACTCTTTGTTAGTTCTTGGACCTGATGGTGCAGGTTTGCAGGCGGGGATGGATTTAGGGCCTGCGCATCAGCCCCCACAAGGTCTTCGGGATAGGGCGCCGCCCCCTGGTGGTAAGGGATGGCAGGGCGCCGAGAAGCTACAGCGCCACCCGATGCAGGTTCTCGGAGCACCCGGATGGCCCTATCTTTGAACTGTGCAAAAGTAAAATCGGGGTTCTGTAGGGCCATGAGGCGCAGCTGGGTTCTGTGGGCGCTGGACAGCAGACCTTCTATGAACTGGTCAGTCAATAGTTTATCTGTATCCTGCACGCTGCCAGGGTCAGCTTGCTTAATTGCCCCTAAGGCTTCCTGTAAATTTAGGGCATAATCTCGGATGCTATCTTGAGCTCGCTGCTTACATCCATAGAACCGCATTTTGATTTCTGCTGAGGTACGGGTATCAAAGGTGTCCAGTAGACGGGTCAGAACCTCCCTTACAGTCCTTTTCTCCTCAGCTGTCCAAGACTTTACCTCCCGCTGGGCCGCACCAGTTAACTGCCCTATCAGTATGCTTACTTTCTGTTCTTCTGTCAGGGGATAAACTTTGAACAGTCTATACAGCCTTTCTTTAAAGTTGCCCAAGGTATGCGACTCGCCGGCATACTGGGGCAGCCAGGCCGCTCCGGGGATATAGGCAGGGGTGGATTAAGAGTAGCAAGGGCCCCGGGCAGTTTAGAAGGCGCGGGCCCCCTCCACACACCTGATTTATCATGTGACATGTCACATGATCCCCTGTGATAGATCATGTGATAGTTCATGGGAAATTAATTTGGCATAATATTAATTGTGCTGCCTCATCTGAGAGCAGCACAATATTGGGGCAGATACCCTGATTCCAGCGATGTGTCACTTTTTCAGCTGCTTGTTGTCATTTTGAGAAAATCACCGTTTTATCTGCTGCAGATCTAGCAGCTCTCTGAATGCTGCGCTCTGTATAGCCCCACCCACACCACTGATTGGCAGCTTTCTGCCCATGCTCAGTGTACACAGAAATCTACTGATCAGTGATGGGGGTGGGGTCCTACAGAACTTACTAGTCATCTAGTGATAATTACCTTCTGACAAATCAATGATTTTATCAAAACAACACTAAGCAGCCCAGTAAGTGACACATTTCTGGAATCAGTGCCTCTAACCCTACATTATGCTGCTCTCAGATTAGGTGGCAAAAACCTGATGACAGATTCCCTTTAAAAGAGCTGTAAAGACAAAAAAGTTTGTATTAAAAAAAATACAAGCCATTTGTTAAATTAACTTTTTTTCATTGTTAATTCACATTAGACTGTATCTTCAACACTTTTGTCAGCAGGTCTTATTACAGACTCTGAATAGGGCAGCTCTCTCCCTCTCCCTCAGCAGAAAGTCACAGCATGGTTAAAAAACGGGATCTTTTATGATTTTCTCATAATAAATAAAAAAGGACATGCAAGTCCTCCAAACTATTTTCCGTTTCTCTATAGGGGAGGTCCTAAATCTTTCTTGTTCTTTAGTTGATCACATGTCAAAAATGCAAAGCATTTACTATGAACTCGCCTAAAAAAATATACACTTGGAGAGTAATATCATCATCTGCATGTAAATATTCCTTGACTCTAAGGGCTCGCTCACACTGTCGTATAACACGGCCGAATGCTATGTGATGTTTTATCGGATAGGACTCGGCTCTATGTTATACTATGGGACAGTGCGATTATTGGCATGAGAAAATAATCTCATTCGATATTCGGACCATGTGCACCCATACAAGTCTATGGGTGCACGTAAAACATTGGACTGCACTCGGATGTCATCCAAGTGCAGTCCGATGAACACTCACAGAGACTATGGAGAAGATGGAGAAATTAAGTTCACCATCTTCTCCATATCTGTGCTGCGAGAGAATCGGATCACACTCAGTTGAAGCTCTGACAGAGTTTGAGCCCAGTGTCATTAGCATAATTGGCCCTATTCTCTTGCATGAGAGAATATATGGCTTAGTGAGTGGACCCTAAAACTGAATAGTAGTGACGGACAGGCACCTCACAAGCGGGATCCATGTAGCTCTCAGATGTCATGTAAGTAGGGCTTCATTCCATGGGGTAGGGCTTAATTTCAAGGTATATAAAAAAATGGACTTCAAATAAAAATTAAATGAACACAAAAAGCACTAATTGAATTATTTTTTTCATATTTATGTTTGCAGCCCCTTTAAAAACCCTTTGAGGACCAAGGCACATATATGTCCCATAGTTTTAAACTGGAAAAAAATTTGATTGAATAAAATTTAAGGTCCTCAAAGGTTTAAGTAGGTCATAAATTCATATGAATACTTGCTCATACAATTGCACATGCCAAAAGATGAAGAAGAACAGAATCAAAAATATGACATTAAGTGGAGCACTTACAGGTATTCAAGGTGAAAGAGACCAGCAAAGGCATCGTCTCGAATGACAGTAAATGAGTTAGAATTCAGCAAGCTGTAAATGAAGACAGCAGGTTAGAAGCGAACCAGACTTTATGGTGCTCAGAATTAGTCAAGCAGAATTTATTGACTGCTCTTGCAAAGCACTGAGACTCCCGCTGTGTATAGATGGCGCCGTGCGGCCTGCCGCTGTGTATAGATGGCGCCGTGCGGCCTCCCACTGTGTATAGATGGAACCGTGCGGCCTCCCGCTGTGTATAGATGGCACCGTATAGATGGCTACGTGCGGCCTCCTGCTGAGTATACGTGTATAGCTGGCTCAGCGGGGGGCCGCACGTAGCCATCTATACACAGCGGGGGGCGCACGTAGCCATCTATACACAGCGGGGGGCCGCACGGCGCCGTCTATAAACAGCGGGGGGCCGCACGTAGCCATCTATACACAGCGGGAGGCTGCACGGAGCCCCCCCAGAGACATCAGGAGGCCGCACGGCGCCAACTATACTCAGCAGGAGGCCGCATGCAGTCATACACACACACAAACATATACAGACACGCATAAACACATTTGAAACACAAAAATACATACAAACAGACATCACACAATGACAACTGCCCACACACACACACACACAAACAGACAGACATCACACACACACACACCTGCCCACACACACACACACCTGCCCACACACACACACCTGCCCACATACACATCTGTGTGTGTGTATGTATAGTGTGTGTGTGTGTGTATAATGTGTGTGTATGTATACTGTGTGTGTATGTATAGTGTGTGTGTGTGTGTGTATAATTTGTGTGTGTGTATTTTTTTTTTAAGTTAAAAACAAGTAAAATGCTTGTGGCATCAATATCAAGACTCCAGATATAAGGGCCTATTCACACTGAATTTTGCAATGCATTCATCTCCTCTTTCCAGGCTTCTATCTAAATCCCTGAAAAATGGCATTCAGATGTGCCTTGACATAGCCATTGATTTGAACAAAGGCAAACCGAGGCTAAAGTCTGAATCTTTAGGCTCCATTTTCTCTGCTTTCAGATGTCTCATTTCAGACAGCACAATCCTGAATTTCAGGGATTCAGTTGTAAGCCTTGTGTAAAGACCTGAATACAGCGCTGAATTTAGTGTGAATAGGTCCTTACATCCTACACCACCTCAGGGGATTGTTGTTATGGAGTATTGCCCCTGGGTGGCCGCAGTTATGACCACCACCAGGGCTCGCGGTCACCCACCCTAACTTTGGTATTCTGGGGAGCTGGTATAATGAATATCTGAAAAGAGCCCTAGAGAAGCAAGAACATTGGACAACCAAGAGGTGGTGGCCTCAAGTCAGGTGTAGTGTTCAACAGGGCAAGACTTTCTAACCTGCCCACACACACACACACATATACACACACACACCTGCCCACACAGACACACACACACACCTGCCCACACAGACACAGACACACCTGCCCACACACACACACACACACACACACCTGCCCACACACATACACATCTGCCCACACACACACACACACCTGCCCACACACACACACACCTGCCCACACACAAACACACCTGCCCAGACACAAACACACCTGCCCACACACACACACCTGCTCACACACACACACACACCTGCCCACACACATACACACCTGTCCACACACACACACAAACACCTGCCCACACACACATACACACCTGCCCACACACACACACACACCTTCCCACACACGCACACCTGCCCACACACACACACACACCTGCCCACACACACATCTGCCCACACAGACACCTGCCCGCAAACACACACACACACCCATATACACACACCTGCCCACACACACACCTGCCCACACACACACACACCTGCCCACACACACACCCACACCTGCCCACACAGACACCTGCCCACACAGACACCTGCCCACACACACACACACACACACACACATATACACACACCTGCCCACACAGACACACACACATATACACACACACACACACCTGCCCACACAGACACCTGCCCCCACAGACACCTGCCCACAAACACACACACACCTGCCCACACACACATCTGCCCACACACACACACACTCACCATCCCCCGGCTCAATTCCTCCTGCCTGCTCTCTCTCTTTTCCGGTGCAGCACAGCAGGCCGGGGCGCACTGTGTGACGTCACAGCTAGGAGACACAGCCGCGCACAGGGCCATGTCTCCTAGCAGTGACGCGGCCGGGCCAGCACAGGGAAGTTAACTGCTGCAGCGCTGGCCCGGCCGATGAAGAAGTAGCGGCGGCCGCAGCTGGGGGAGCGGTCCAGGCCCCCCCCTCCCGCCACTGCTACCGCTATGTGCCGCGGCGGCCCGCACATATAATGAGGGCAATCCGGCATTAGACACCCCGCCTGGAGCCGCGGACCCCCTGCAGGCTCGGGGCCCTGGGCGGTCGCCCGGATTGCCCTCATTATAATCTGCCTATGGATATAGGGCATGGAAAACGGCATCACAGCTGCAGCGGCTACGCTGGTGGTAAAGGATCCCTCCGCGTCCGACATCTTCCTCCCCCCTAATTAACCGTGGCCTACCTTCTGGCGATCCTCTTCTGTAGGCCGCGGCTCCGCTTGCGATGGTCTGGGAGAGGACCTTGCGTTGCTCGGTGATGACGTCGGCATCCGCTGGATCTCCATCCAGGACCTTGAGCAGCGTCTCAGCGTAGGGCGGGGCTTTAGGTCTCACGCGTTTTTGGACGTCCACGCCCCTCTTCTTTCCGCGCGGCGTCCCGAAGATGGCGCCCGATGGCGGGAAACGTCTCCGATTAGCGGGAAATGGCCCCAAATGGCGGGAAACTTCACTCAGATATGTATAGAGTCTTTTCCAGGCACGCAATACCCGTTTGTGGCTGGTTGGTCACAATTCTGCCGACTGCGCCAAAGCTGACTCGACCCCTGGGCCGTGGGGTACCCGGAACCGGGCCTTCTAGTGTACGGTGCTGATGGGGGTAGTAGTGGCAACCCGATCCCATGGCTCAGGGTGGTCAGACCAAATGGTGGCAGTCTATTTATCAGTGTTTTGAATGTCCGACTACGCCACCCGTGGATTGCGGTTGGAGATAACCGCCGCTGCAAGGCAGACCGCTGAGGCTGGTGTTGGTGTGCAGCACAGGGGTAGGATAACTCCCCACGGGAAGAGTGTAGCCTCAGGGCAGTGTAGGTGGATGTTGGGGGTGATAGTGCAGACCGCATTAGTTAGAGTTCAGAGTCCGCTTCAAACAGTTCAGGGTCTTTATTGTAGATATTATTAATGACCCAACAGTACCGGTTAGGAATGGGCCTGGGTGTCTGAGAGCATTCGGGCGAGCCCCACTGGTCAGGGTGAGTGTGTAGGCCTACCGTTCTCTCTATGCTCTTTCTGACTATCCCCCTTTTCGTGGTGTAATAGCCCACGTCCCTGAGCTGGCCGTGTACTTCTCTCCTGTATGGCTTGCGACTCAGGCCTTGGGTGCCTGTTGCTTGCTCCTCGATGTACTGGTCCCTCTGTGTGGCGGAGCCTCCAGGCTTCTTAAGCCAAGGGACCTGAAATCCCTCGCAGGTTGGTTCTCTGCTGCTGGGCTTGTAACCCTGACAGCCTCGGACCCCAATGTCCGGTAGATTGGTTCTCTGCCAGGACCGGCTCTCGTCGCCTCTGTCCCTGGCTTGCAGTTTCTCCTCTGCCTCACGGACTCCTCAGCTACAGCTGAACTGTCCCTCCTTCTCTGGGACTAGTCTCACTCCTGAGCTAGGTCTTCCAGTTCTCTCTAACCCTGCCCCCAGTTCCAGCTTTTATAGGGGCAACCAGCTCCCCCTGCTGGCCTGGGACAGGAGGTGCTGTATGCTAATTGTCCCTAACCAGGGGACCTCCCTCCTGCTTTCAGAAACAGATTATTGTTTGTGGCATCCAGGCCTGGGGTGACACACACACACTGCTCTATATTTAGTATGATGCCCCCACTCCTCCATATATATAGCATGATAGTCCCACTGCTCCATATACAGGTGCATCTCACTAAATTAGAATATCATCAAAAAGTTAATTTATTTCAGTTCTTCAATACAAAAGCTGTCTTTCAGCTCATCTGCATTGTTGGGTCTGGTGTCTCTCATCTTCCTTTTGACTATACCCCATAGATTCTCTGTAATAGATTCTCTATGGGGTTAAGGTCAGGCGAGTTTGCTGCCAATCAAGCACAGTGATACTGTTGTGTGTAAACCAGGTATTGGTACTTTTGGCCGTGTGGACAGGGGCCAAGTCCTGCTGGAGAATGACATTTCCATCTCCAAAAAGCTTGTCGGCAGAGGGAAGCATGAAGTGCTGTAAAATGTCCTGGTAGCCGGCTGTGCTGACTTTGGTCTTGATAAAACACAGTGGACCTACACCAGCAGATGACATGGCCCCCCAAACCATCACTGATTGTGGAGCCTTCACACTAGACCTCAAGCAGCTTGGATTGTGGACTCTCCACTCTTCCTCCAGACTCTGGGACCTTGATTTCCAAATGAAAATTGGAACTCTAGGACCTTGTGGAGTGTGTCAATGACTGCCTTCTGGACATCTGTCAAGTCGGCAGTCTTCCTCATGATTGTGGAGCATACTGAAACAGTATTGAAGAACTGGAATAAATTAACTTTTTGAAGATATTCTAATTTAGTGAGATGCACCTGTATATACTATGATGGTCCCACTGCCCCACATACATATAGTATAATGGCCCCACTACTCCATATGTAGTATGATGGACCCACTACTCCAGATATATAGTAGGATGGCTCCACTGCCCGATCATTTAAAAAAATATCTCACTTAATCCTGATTCCCTACATCACGGCCTCTGCCTCCTCTTCCATGGCGGGACTGCAGAGCAGAGCGATGCAATGATGTCACCGAGCCACCTGCGTGAGTATGCTGACATCTCGTTAACCGCAGGCCTATGGCGATCTGTGGCATATGAAAGAGATAGTGATAGGGCAGGGAGCTTGTGTCTCACTGCTTTATCATGCGACGCCTCTGCATAAGAGACATTAGGGCTATATTAGCTACGTCACAGAAGACACTGGAGCTGGAGTATATAGAATAGGAGACACTGGGGCTGGAGTATATAGAATAGGAGACACTGGGGCTGGCGTATATTCATCACAGGATACATTGGGGCTAGAGCATATACATCACAGAAGAAGCTGGAGTATATAGAATAGGAGACACTGGGCCTGGAGTATATAGAATAGGAGACACTGGGGCTGGCGCATATACAGTTCTGCTCAAAAGTTTACATACCCCGGCAGAATTTTTCCTTTCTTGGCCTTGTTTCAGAGAAAATGAATGATAACAAAAACACTTTTTCTCCACTCATGGTTATTGGTTGGGTGAAGCCATTTACTGTCACATTTCTGTGTTTTCTCTTTTTAAATCTTAATGACAACTAGTGATGAGCGAGCATGCTCGCTACTGCTCGGTGCTCGCCCGAGTATCTCACTGCTCGAGATGCTCTGCGCTCACCGAGTATTTCCGGGTTGGTCGGGCGGGAAGTCGGGTCCCCTCCCTACATGTTTGGCGCTCTTTACAGAGCCAATGAACATGCAGGGATTGCCTGCCATGCACTGTAATGCCATAGCCATGTTGGTTGTGGGCATTACAGTGATTGGCTGGCCGCACAGCGTCATCAGATCTATATCTGACCTGGCGCCGCCATGCTCATCACAGTCACTCCGGATCAGACAGTGTAGGGAGAGCTGCTGCTGCGATAGGGAGAGATTTGATCATGCATTAGGTAGTGTAGGGCGAAAAACCGCACATTACACATATCCATCTCAACAAACAGTCCTTCTGAGGACTAATCCATCTGCAGAGATATCAGGCAGTGTATATAGGCCGGCAGGCAGTGTATAGAGCAGACTGCAGTGCATATAGCACAAGAGGCTCCATTCCAATTCTGCCTTCTGCTGCTGTTAGATATTTCTATACAAAGGCCCAGGTCTCAGGGGCCAGGAATACTTTTCTTTGGATCTTAATCCTCATTATTTGCTTATAAAGCAATCCAGAGAACACCTTTTTTCTGCGCCATTTGCTTGTTGGCACTGCAGAATACAGCCAGGTCCTTTCCATATTAGAGCGCTAGAAATCCAGCTATTTAAAACTGTGTTTTCTCCGTCACACGGATCACATATACGTTGTCAGAAAATACTGCCATTTCTGGAATCCATTTTTTCAGTGTGTCAGTGAAGCAATTCACAGCAGTTTGCTGTTCACACTACTTACCTACAGGCCAGGTATTTAAAACTCTGTTTTCTCCATCACACCGATCACATATAACTTCGCTTCAAACTCAGTAATTTGTAGTGAGCGTGGAAGATACTATCCTCCATTTAAAATGGGCAAGGCACGTGGCAAGGGACGGGGAACTGGACGTGATGGTAATGGTGCATGCAGAGGCCGAGGACAAGGCCGTGGGCAAGCCGAAATTGTGCCACAACAAACACCCACATCTTCTCGCCTAACCTTCCTGTCCCAATTTCTAGGGGACCGCAGCACACCACTAGAGATGAGCGTTGTTCTACTCGAACTGTTCGCCAATCTCAAATTCGAGCTGTTTTGGGCGGTGTTCGAGCCGTTCGGCGAACACGAACAATTTGAGAAAAATTTGGCTGTTCGAGGTTATGTTCGATAACTGTTCGTGCACCAAAATCATAACTGGATTTTTTCTCAGTAATGATGAAAATTAATGTTAATACGCAGTTTGAGTGTACAGCGGGGTGGGGGGAGGGGCAGGGGATGGATCTCTGCAGGAACAATGAAGATCTCCATTTTTTTTTCTCTTTCCCGCATTTGCAGTGGGGAGGTGCAATCTGTCAGCCTATCAGCAGCGCACACACGGAGCGAAGTGCTTTTTTTCACACAAACAAGGGCATGTGTCATTGGCAGTGTATGTCACATGTCCTTGCCCTATAAGACCAAGCCATTTTCCCCGTCGCCACCATTTTCTCACTGCTGCAGCTGCGTGTTAGACGGCACCGCTGTTGCTGTGTGCGCTATACCTTGTTAATTTCAAGCCAATTTTCGCACAAATATACAGATAGCTTGGGAGTAGGGAATAGTTGTGATTGCAGTCCTTTTCAGGACTAGGTTACAGCATTTCCTACGACTTTTATCAGGGAGGTCTGTGCTCTTAAATAGATAGGTTGTGGGAGTAAAGACTAATTGTAATTGGAGTCCTTTTCAGGACTAGGTTACATCAGTTCCTATCAGTTTTTGCCAGGCAGGTCTGTGCCAGTGCTGTGCAAGTTTTTTTCACAGCATTTGGCTGAATCTAGCAAAGCTAATCCTTTTTGGCCTATTGCAGAGTGTGTTAGTCAGTGGAGTAGCCTATCTGTGTTGCAAGATATACCACCTGTGTATAGAATACCAATTTTTTTACTGCACCTAGTGAAGTAAAATCTTTTGGGCATAGCATCATTCTATTAGTCCATCTATACTGACCTCCATCAGGTTGCAAACTGAATCTAATTTTTTCTGCATCTAGCTCTGAAAAAAATATTGGGCTTCTAGCTGTGTGTGGGTCTTGTTCTATTAATCCATCTATACTGACCTCCATCAGGTTGCAAACTGAATCTAATTTTTTTCTGCATCTAGCTCTGAAAAAATATTGGGCTTCTAGCTGTGTGTGGGTCTTGTTCTATTAATCCATCTATACTGACCTCCATCAGGTTGCAAACTGAATATAATTTTTTTCTGCATCTAGCTCTGAAAAAATATTTGGCCTTCTAGCAGTGTGTGGGACTTGTTCTATTAGTCCACCTATACTGACCTCCATCAGGTTGCAAACTGAATATATTTTTTTCTGCATCTACCTCTGAAAAAATATTGGGCTTCTAGCTGTGTGTGGGACTTGTTCTATTAGTCCACCTATACTGACCTCCATCAGGTTGCAAACTGAATATATTTTTTTCTGCATCTACCTCTGAAAAAATATTGGGCTTCTAGCTGTGTGTGGGACTTGTTGTATTAGTCCATCTATACTGACCTCCATCAGGTTGCAAACTGAATATATTTTTTTCTGCATCTACCTCTGAAAAAATATTGGGCTTCTAGCTGTGTGTGGGACTTGTTGTATTAGTCCATCTATACTGACCTCCATCAGGTTGCAAATTGAATATAATTTTTTTCTGCATCTAACCCAGCCAATAGTTTTGGCCTAATACCACAGTTTGGCCACTCAGCTCTGCTCGGTTACCATCCATTTTTTTTTTGTGCAAACAACTCCAGAGTTGTGAATTAGTTAACCACCAAAATGAGTGGAAAAAGGCCTGCTGCTGGTGGAAAGGGGAATAGGCGTGTTGGGAAGGGGAAAAAAGGTTGTGTCCGTGGGGTAGGTGTTAAAGCAACAGTAACATCTGCAGAAGAAAGACCATCTTCCAGCCAAACTAAAATGTCTACTTCTTTTAGCGGACAATGTGATAAGATCCCTTTCTTACGGCCACGCCAATCGCTACAAATTCCAGATGAGGCACAAAAACAGCAGGTGCTTCAACGGATATCAAGTGCTCCTTTAAGTGGGCTCTCCTCCACATCAACTTCAACATCACAAATACTCCAGTCCTCAAAGGTGTCACCCAAATCGCACTTGCTTCCTCACAGCTCCCAAATCTCCAGCTGCCCGTCTGAGTATGAGGTAGAACAGATGGTTGAGTCTGCAGAGCTGTTTACTCATACTATAGCCTGGGAATCAGAGGTCGACTCCAGCGCTTCTGTGAATCCAGACAAGGAAATGATCTGCACTGATGCCCAGAATCTTTATGAGTCGGATCCAGGACCAGACGCAGAAGGTTCTGACCATAATGTAGACCCTCATTCCCAAACTGTAACTCCTGTTGGTGGAGACAATAAGGAAGACGATGATAAGACTCAAATCCATCATTGGAGCGACAACTTTAGTTTTTTGTCAGGGCAGGAACAGGTTGGCTCTGAGGACGACGGGTGTGATAACACACAGGGTGATGATGATGAGGTTGGAGATCCCACTTACTGTCAACCCACAGTCAGCCAAGAGATGAGGTCAGCAGAGGAGGTGGAGGAAGATGCTAGTGACGACGAGGTCAGGTTGCGCCTTCCTGGACAGAGACGTAGTACTGGAAGCACGTCAACAACTGCATCCTCAAACACAACTCTGCCTCTCACCACAAGTCGTGGTGGCTCTTCAGGTCGCATGGGTGCTAAGCCTTGCATAGCCTGGGCATTTTTTCAGATCGATAAAGATGACCCAACTCGTGTTATCTGTAACATTTGTCAGCAAAAGCTAAGTAGAGGCCAAAAAATACATAGTTTGAGTACTTCATGCATGAACCGGCACATGGACATGAAGCATAAGTTGCAGTGGGAAGCTCAGTGTGCTACAATGCGGCCTAGCCGGCCGGGCCAACCACCGTCTGCCATATCTTGTGCATCCGCGGCCTCTTCATCCTCTGTGACTGGGGGGACAGCAGTCACACCTGTTTTGGGGCGCAGACCTGCCACCTCTTTACCCGCAACAGCCAGCGTGATTGGCAGGTCATCATTTTCTTTGGAGGTGGGAACACCAGCTGGTGTTGAGCGCTGTCCGACATCGATAGCACCACCTTTGGATCAAGGCAACCTAACATGTCCGCCTGCATCTTCCTCACAGACCGGCAGTTTGCTGGGGACACCCTTATCAACCCCGTCTAAGCACAATAGCCAGCCCTCGGTCCCTCAGATGTGGACAAGTAAAAGACCATTTCCTCCTAGCCATGAGAAAGCTAAGAGGTTGAATTTCACCATCTGCAAGCTCTTGGCTACAGAAATGCTGCCTTTCCGCCTGGTGGACACAGAGGATTTTCGAGACCTTATGTCCGTCGCAGTGCCCCAGTACCAGATGCCCAGTCGGCACTACTTCTCAAAGAAAGGTGTGCCTGCGCTCCACCAGCATGTCGCACACAACATCACCGCTTCTTTGAGAAACTCTGTGTGTGACAGGGTGCATTTCACCACAGACACTTGGACGAGTAGGCATGGACAGGGGCGTTACATGTCGCTGACTGGGCACTGGGTAACTATGGTGACAGCAGGACAAGGGGCTGCTGTCCAAGTCTTGCCGTCCCCACGAGTTGTGCGTCAATCCTCTTTATGTCAAAGTTCCTCCACTGCTTCTGCCTCCTCAACCTCCTCTCGGTCTTCCACCTGCACCCAAAGCCTGTCTGGTCATGCCACAAGCTTTCTAACTGCGCAGAAGGGATCCTGCACACCTCCTTACTATGCTGGCAGTAGGGCTCAACGTCATCAGGCGGTTTTTACATTGAAATGTCTGGGAAATGTGAGTCACACAGCTGAGGAGTTGTGGTCAGCTCTGGAGAACCAATTTCATGAATGGTTGTCTCCACTGGACCTGAAACCAGGGAAGGCCGTGTGCGACAATGCTGCAAACCTGGGTGCGGCCCTTCGCGGGGCAATGTCACACACGTGCCTTGTATGGCTCACGTGTTGAACCTGGTTGTCCAGCAATTTTTAGCCCACTATCCCAGACTAGATGGCCTTCTGCAGAGGGCACGGTCGCTGTGTGCTCACTTCCGCCGTTCGCATCCCGCAGCTCAGCGACTTACATCTCTACAGAAGTCGTTGGGCCTGCCACTTCACCGGCTAAAATGCGATGTGCCTACCCGGTGGAATTCAACTCTGCACATGTTGCAGCGACTGTGGCAGCACCGACAAGCCCTGGTGCAATACGTTCTGACGTATAGCCTGGGCCAACGAGATTCAGAGGTGGGGCAAATCACGCTGGAGGAGTGGTCTCAGATCAGGGACCTATGCACCCTTCTGCACAGTTTTGAAATGGCGACGAAGATGTTTAGTGCTGACGATGCCATTATCAGCATGACTATTCCGGTGATTTACATGCTGGAGCACATGTTAAACAGAATTCGGAGTCAGGTGGTGGCACAAGAGGAGGTGGAGGAAGTAGAGGAGGAGGAGTTGTATGCGGAAGGGCTAACATCTGCAAGGTCCAGACGGTCGGCAGCACCAAGGCGGCAGGCATGTGAGGGTGGGGGAGATGGTTTTACCAGGGCGCATGGTAGCAGCCAAACTAGTGAGGAAGGTGCAGGAGCCCAGGAAGAAGTGGAGGACGAACTGATGGAAGACTCATCAGATGAGGGAGACCTTGATCACATTTCTGTTGTGCGAGGTTGGGGGGAGAGGACAGAGGAAGGAAGCATGATTGTTACCTCGCCACCAACACAACAGGGACTTGGTGCTCCTGGATGCGCAACACACATGAGTGCCTTCTTGCTGCACTACCTGCAACATGACCCTCGAATTGTGAGAATTAGAAATAATCCTGACTACTGGGTTGCCACACTGTTAGATCCACGGTACAAAAGTAAATTTGCAGAAATTATTCCTGCCATAGAAAGGGATGCACGCATGCAGGAGTATCAGCAGAGACTGTTGCAGAATCTTACATGTGCTTTTCCACAAAATACCAGTGGTGCACGTAGTGAATCTCACAGTTCCAACTTGCCAACCGTGGGACCGTCAAGTGTTCAGCACTCAAACCGTAACAGAACCACAGTATCTGCTGGTAACATCAATTTTGCGGAATCATTTCACCACTTTTTTAGCCCATCCTTTGCAAGGCCACAGGAGACAAGAAGTCTGACACATAGTCAACGCCTAGAGACGATGGTACAGGAGTATCTCCAAGTAAACATTGAAGCCACGACTGTGTCACTGGACCCTTGCTCTTTTTGGGCTTCCAATCTGGATAAATGGCCGGAGCTAGCCACTTACGCCTTGGAGATCTTGTCATGCCCCGCAGCCAGCGTTCTGTCTGAACGTGTGTTCAGCGCTGCTGGTGGTGTGCTGACAGATAAGCGCACGCGGCTCTCCACTGATAATGTAGACAGACTCACGTTCATAAAGATGAACAAATCATGGATCCGAAACGACTTTTCTACCCCTGTGTCATCCTGGGGAGAGTAAAAGCTTGATGATTGGTTAAAATCACCCTACCAAACGTTTTAAGCTTTCAAATTACTAATCATGTTTATCTGTATCTTGACTGGAAAATAATTTGGGCTTTGTAGCAGTGTGCAGCACTGATCCTATTAGGCCATCTATAATAAGCTCCACCAGATTTAAAATTAAAAATAATTTTTAGCTGCATCTAGCCCGGAAAATAATTTTGGGGCTCCGAGATGCGCAAGACACATAAGTGCCTTCTTGCTGCACTACCTGCAGCATGACCCTCATATTGTCAGAATTCGAAGTAATCATGACTACTGGGTTGCCAAACTCTTAGATCCCCCAAACTTTTCGATCAACCTTTTCATTTTAATAAAGACCAAAAAAATGGTCATTTTTGAAATTATAAGCATTAGCAGGTTGTTAGAAACTGAAATCAAACAGTTTTCAACTCAAAACTTTATTCTAGGTGATGTTACATTTTCACATAGGACCCCTTGTTCGAAAGGAGCTTCTGAACTCTCTCGTCCATTGAATTTGTCAGGTTTTGGATGGTTTCTGCTTCAATTGTTTTGCATGAGGACAGAATACCCTCCCAGAGCTGTTGCTTAGATGCGAACTGCCTCCCGCCATCATAGACACTCCTTTTAATGATGCTCCAAAGGTTCTGAATGGGGTAGAGGTCAGGGGAGCATGGGGGTCACACCATAAGTTTGTCCCCTTTTATGCCCATATCAGCCAGAGATGCAGATGTTTTATGTGCAGCATGAGATGGTGCATTATCATGCAGAAAAATGATCTTGCTGTGAAATACACGGTTCTTCTTCTTGAACCATGGCAGGAAGTGCTGTTTGAGAAAATCCACATACATTATGGAGTTCATCTTTAGCGCCTTCAGGGATCCTAAAGGGGCCGACAATCTCTCTCCCCATGATTCCAGCCCAAAACATTACTCCACCTCCTCCTTGTTGGCGCTGTAGCCGTGTTTGCGTGGGGTGTCCATCAACCAGCCATCCTCCACTCCATCCATCTGGACCATCGAGCGCTGCACGGCACTCATCCGTGAACAAAACTGTTTTGAAATCAGTCTTCATGTAATGTTTGGCCCACTGGAGCCGTTTCTGCTTGTGTGAAGTGGATAGAGGAGGTCGACAGGATGGCGTATGCACAGCTGCAAACCTCTGAAGGACCCTGCATCTTGTTGTTCGGGGGACGTTGGAGGCACAAGCAGCTTCAAAAACTTGTCTGCTGCTATGACAAGGCTTTTTTGCCGCTGCTCTTTCAACCTGACGTAATTGCCTGTAGGAAAGAGTCCTCAATTTGCCCTTATCAGCACGCACACGTGTGTACTGTGAATCAGCTACATACTTCTTGATTGCCAAGACACTTCATCCTGATCATCGCACAATGTTGATTGTAGTCATGCCTTGACCTAAACACTCCACAATTTGTTGCTTCTCAGCAGCCGACACATCCTTTTTCTTTCCCATTTTGGCAGAAAATGTAGGCTGCTTAATAATGTGAGTGAGCCTTCTTAAGTAGTCTTGCCTTTCATTGGACACACCTGCCAAACTAATTAGCACAGGTGTCTGCAATTGCTAACAGTGATATAAAGAGCCCTGACACACATCACCATCAATGAGTTTAACTGACAAACAAACAAATTCTTCCCTTATCACTCCTAAACACTTTTTGCATAATAATTTGGAACGCAGTGTACATGTGCTTTTCCACAAAACACCAGTGGTTCACGTAGTGAATCTTACAGTTCTAACTTGCCAACCGTGGTCTGTATGGAATTGTTCAATAAAGGGCCCAAAATTAAGATAACATAGATGGGAGAGGTCTCTATGAATAGGAATTCCTAAGTATTTGATACCCTGTGAGGGCCAGGCAAAGGGAAAGTTGGACTGGATGGAATCCTATATGGATTTGGGGAGGGAGACATCGAGGGCCTCAGACTTCGCTGCATTGATTTTAAAATTTTACCATGTAACAAAGTGATCTATTTCAGCCATAACAGCAGGGATGGATATATGTGATTGAGTGATATATACTAGGACATCATCAGCAAATAGAGAGCACTTGTACTCGGTGCCTCCCACCTCAATCCACCTAATATTGGGGTTATGGCGAATTGATGAGAGCAGGTGCTCCGTCACTAGGATGTATAAGAGAGGGGACAGAGGACATCCCTGCCTTGTCCCATTGGTGATTGTGAAAGGTGATGAAAATGTTCTGACGCACCCCCTGGGCCTTGGGACACCCGGAGCCGGACCCTTTTTGGTGGATGCTGGTGGTTGTAGTCTTCGTGGCGGCGACCCGGTTCCGTGGCTCAGGGCGGTCAAACCAGTGGCGGAACTATTTATGTGGTTTTGATGTTTAAATGTCCGACTACGCCACCCGTGGATTGCGGTCAGAGTGAACCGCTGCTACAGGGCAGACCGCTGAGGCTGGTGTTGTGGGTGCAGCAGAGCGTAGCATAACTCCCCACGGGAGGAGTATAGCCTCAGGGCAGTGTATGCGGAGGATGGGGGTGATGGTGCAGGGCAGCAGCAGTAACGACACGGAGTCAGTGATGCAGTCCAGGGCCTTTACTCACAGTTCTTATTATCCAGACCATGTCTGCAGGTAACGGCTGCCCATGTCGTACTGTGCTCACCAGGTGAGGGGCTCAGACAACTCCCAGATAACTTTGGAGCACTTCACAGGACCCCCTTTGTGTGTCCTTTGTCTGGCCTTTCTTACCAACACTTCTGTCCGGCTGCCTCGGGCCTCCTCTTGGTAAACTTGGCGCCAGTTTCCCTGACCCTATGTGGTGCCTTCCTAGCGGGTGTAGCGAGGGGCTGCGCCACATAAAATGTCAGAGCCTCCGGTTTCTAGCTGAGGGTCGTTTCCTGCCTCCACTAGTTCGGGGACCGGTCTCCCCCTTTGGCCTGACCCCTCCACGCAGGTGGATTCGGGCGTGCGGTGGCGACTCGCCCGTCCGCACCCCTGGGATCCCTTCATTCCTCGTTCCTGGAGCCTTCTCCGCTCCTCTTCCTTCCTTCTCCCTCTTCCATGCCTGGGCCTCTGTTACTAGGCCCGCCTCCGGAGCAGAGCTCATGCAGAGCCCCTGCTCCCTGCCACTTCTGCTCAGACTTCTCTGCACTGAACTAAGATGGTGCCCATCTTTTATACTCCCTTCTCAATGCACCCAGGAACTGCTTCCTCCCTGCTCCTGCACTACAGGGTTCCCCTTCCTCAGTGTTCCCTCCCCCCACTCCAGCCAGGGACAGGGACTGTCGTGCCCATCTCAGGGGCATATTGGTCGCCCTGCCCCACGGCAATGTGGTGTAATGCATGCAGGTGTCGGGTCCTGATCCACACTCCATCCTTACCTGAGAGTGAGATATCACACCTCTGGGTGAGGTGCAATACGTCTGTAGCAACCGAGCCCTCAGGGTGCTACAGTTCCATTTATCTTCAGCCTAGGTGACGTATTGCGATACAGGGCCGTGATTTTGGCTATAAAAGGGTCCCCTAGACCCCTACCCCAAGCTTTTTAAGAGAATCATATATGGCGTGGCAGGAGACTCTATGGAATGCTTTCTCAGCATCCAACGAGAGTATCTAATTACAAATTTTTAACTGCATCTAGCCCAGGAAATACTTTGTGCCTAGTAGCAGTGTCTGCTAGTCAGCGGATTATCCCGGCTGTTAAGCAAGCTACACCACCTGTAGTTTAGACACTTAATTTTTTCAAAGGAAATGATTCGGGACCATGGGATACTTAGTGAAGAGCATCAGGAAGCACCCCAAGGCATAGGGGCTGGGACTGGCAGTAGGATGCCTTGCGGTGGACAGCCGAGCTCGATCCTTATAAAAGCTTTTTAACTGCAGCAGCTTTAGTGGACGCTACTGGAGCTGGAATTACGCGGCTGCTGGCATGAGACTTGCCCTCCAATAGATCCTTGTAAATGGATTTAAAGTGTATTCATTCAAATTAGAGAGACAATTTAAATTAAAAAGCTTAGAGCTGCCTCCACCACAGGGGGGCTCGCTCGACTCACCAGCGGACAGGCACCAGTATTGGGAGAGGGGGGCTGGCCGTCAGGGTTCACCGCGGCTCTGGCACAAACCCGGCGACACGGAGGTGGCACGGGCAGGAGCGGACTGGCCGTGTCGGCTTCTCACTTTTTGGATTTTAGAAGGGCATGACATGCCGATATCTGTGTCTCCCCCTCCTTTTACTCCTCCACCTCTTTTATTTTCGCATGACTATATGTACTTGTCACTTTTCCATGTGTTAGTTATGTCTTCTGAGCAGTTTGTCAGCTTTTGGACACCTTTGAAGGTGTTTTCTATGTGTTTCTATGTGTTTTTGTTTGCCTGCCATTGGTTTTAACGGTGTTCGAAGGTGTTCGACGAACAGTTCGACGAACAGTTCGGCGAACACACGGGTGTTCGACGAACCGAACCGAACTCGAACACTAAGGGGGTGGCTCAACACTACACACCACTCTTGAACCCAGATCAGTGTCAAAAGGTTGTTGGTTGGATAGCGGATAATGCTTCCAGTCACTTAGCCACCACCAACACCACCCTGTCTTCCACACGGTCAAGTCTCAGTAGCCATGAGTCTGGACCTCATATTCCTCACCCTGATCCTCCTTCCTCCCACCATGCCGAGTACCCAGAGACAACTGATCCCACACTTGGACAATCTGAAGAGCTGTTCACTTTTCCATTTATAGATTCGGGCCTCTCGCCCTGTCCACTTGAAGCGGGGCAACAGGAGATCACGTGTAGCGATGCCCAAATATTTGAGCAGCCACGGTCACACGAAGGCGACGGTGGGAAACTGTCACAAGAGGTGGACGATGATGAGACACAATTGGCAGAAAGTCAGGAATAGTACCAGGGTGCAGAAGTGGGAGACGAGGTGGTGGATGATATAGTAACTGACCCAACCTGGCAGGAGGACATGCAGAGCAAGGACAGCAGCACACAGGGGGAGGGAGGCAGAGCACCCCAACAGGCAGGAAGAAGCAGTGTGGTGGCCGCAGACAGAAGGCAGGCTACCGTTTCCCGTAACACCAACACAAAGGAAGTTGCCACTACAACTGTTAGGTCTTCCCGAGTCTGGTTGTTTTTTAAAGACTCTGCCGATAACTCCAAAAAGGCCATTTGCATCACGAGCCAGACCAGCATCAGCAGGGGTGGCAAAACGACCAGCCTGACCACCACCAGCATGATCAGGCACATGGCAGCAAAGCACTCGACTTTGTGGGCCGAACACCAGGGTCCAGGAACAGTGTCTACAGGTGGCACCATTGCTTCTTCTGCTGTTGTGCATGCAAGTCAATCCCCTGCATGCAAAGATGCCTCCTGCCCTGCACCTATCATTGTGACGCGCCCCCTGGGCCATATTCTTTAGGGGAATACCCGGAGCCGGATCAGATGGGAGTTGTAGTCGCCGAGTGGCAGTGACCCGGTCCGTGCCCAGGGTGTCAAGCTCAGAGTATGTGGCAGTCCTACAGATGTTATAAAGTTCTTTATGTCGACTACGCCACCCGTTGTATTGCGGTCACTACGGCCGCCGCTGCAGCAGGGTCCGCTGAGGCTGATGGTGTTGGTGCAGCTTTTGATAGTATAACCCCCAACGGGAGGGGTATAGCCTCAGGGGGTCAGGTGCAGAGGATGGGGGTTGTGGTGGTGCAGCATAGATGGTAATTAAAGACAGAGTCGGGTTGTGCAGTTTAGGGTATTTACTTACTGCTGATGTTCCGGTCACTCCAGCTTCAAGTGACCACCCGAGCCGTGCTGCGTCCACCAGGTCCTGGATTCAGCCAACCCCCAAGCAAGTCCGGAGCGTGTCCCTGAGCCCTCCTTCTTGTCCTTTCTTCTGGCCGTCCCCACTAGTGATCCACCTAGGTCCAGCTCCCTCGGGCCTTCTGTTGGGAGACCCTTGGCCTTGGGTTCCCTGACCCTACATGTGGTTTGCCTTCAGGGTGGATGTGGTGGGTGGCCGTGGCAGATCCTGCCCACGGCCTCCGGTCTCTGGCTAGGGTGTGCTTTTGCCCCCACCAGTTTGGGATCCGGTACCCTATTGCCAACTCTTCACCCGATGATGGACTTTGGGTTCTCAGAGTCCTTTTCTTTCACCCCCTCTGGGTCTTTCTCTCTTTTCTCCTCTCTCACTCTGGCTCAGGCTTCTCTGCTTCTCTGCTCTGCTCTTCTGCTCTCCAACAGACTCTTTGCAAAAGGCTGACTCACTCCTCCTCTACAGCAGACTGACCCTGATCTTAGATGGTGCCCACCTTATATACTCCCTCTATGTGTGAGCTCAGGTGACCAGCACCCAATGAGCTCCTAACTTTACCCAGGCTGCTCCCCCTATCTGCCCCTACACTACTTGGGATGTACCACCCCCCTCCCACTCCAGCCAGGAACAGACTCGGTCGTACCTGCACATTTCTAAGTGGGAGTACCGTTGGTCTGTTCCTCGGAAATGGGATGTGTGTAGTGCATGCAGCCTACCGAGCTCAGGTCCACACTCCATCCTTACCCGGGAGTGGAATATCACACCTCTGGGTTGAGGTGCAATACCCCTGTAGCAGCCGAATCCTCAGGGTGCTACATTCCCCCCTGGTAAATCACAGCACGTCCTCGGGCTGTAAGAACAAAACACCACAAAACATACAAATTTTTGCATAAACATATAAAACATCATACAAAACATTATATATATATATATCAATAAAACTTTTCATATAAAACATTCTTGTAGAATTTTCCTCGCTTCTAGCTCCTCCTCCGGTCACTGTGCAACGCGTGACCGGGTAAAGTGCGACAGTCTTTTCTTGAAAAATTGGTTTTCCTATAAAACCGGTAGGGGGCGCTTTAGGACGCGCAACTATATACAGGGAATATGGCCGCTCTCAGTCCTCGGCCAGGTATCAGGGAGGAATGACCGCTCTCAGTCCTCGGTCAGTGGGATTTAAGGGAAAAACGGGTAAACAGTTCACACTTGCTGGTCCCAACGGGGACTATATTATCAGCAGTAACAGTTCACTGTGCCCCAACGGGCAACTATATACAGCTTCTACTCCGCTGTACTTAACGACGACGTCCTCCTGCTCTTTCTTTGTGGTTACCTTTAACTTCAGATTCAGACCCGTCCGGGTCCTCTTGTTCTTCCTCCTCACACCGCAGCTCTTCCTCCGTCAGGCGATGCACATGGAGGGCGTAGGGTCCTTTGGCATACTTGTGCCGGGTGAAGGTGACCTCGTCCCCGATGTAAAGGTCACGACCTCTGTGTCCCTCCGGTAGGTGGGACTCAACGTCTCTTCTGGTCACAAAGACGTCGCCTGGGGTGCGGTGGTCTCGGATGAAGCCCCACCCGTGCTGCATATTAAACTTGATCACAGTCCCGGTGGTGCGGGGACTATGCGCTGCACGGGGGTCTCTCCTGGCCCGGCTCTTCTGCTCCGCGCTCTTTATTTGAGCTTGCTGTTCCCGGACCCGCCTCTCTCTCCGCTCCCTCTCGAAGACCTCGAGCTGTTGGCGGCAGCACTCAGCACGCTCCGCTGCGGCTGCCCGAGTCTCTTGAGTGAACCCCATGAGATCTTCTCCGGTGGGGTCCCACTCAAATTGGGCCTCTTCTAGCGGGGGCGAGATCCTCTTTACGGGCTTTGGAGCCGGGATCAGGGGTGCACACATGGCCCCAGCCTTCCTCTGCCGTTCCAGTTCATGATATTCCTGGGGCCAGATGAAAGGCTGCCCATCCGGGCACGTGTGTTGGTTAAACAGGTCCTCTCCCAGATGCGGCACTCTTGGTCTTATGGGCGCGGTGGTGTTAGCGCCCGGGTTGCCCGGGCCTTGCGGCCAGGCCTGGGGTATCTGGAAGGTGAAGGGCACCGTAAGGACGGCGGCGCCCTGAGCTACTTGGCCCTGCGACCAGGCCGGTGGCTCCGCGGAGGTAGGGGGCGTTGTTGGTATTGCGGCGCCCGGGGGTACTAGGCCTTGCGACCAGGCTGGTGGTACTTCCTGCTTGGTCACGCTCGGGGTCGAGGCGTGTGACGTCACAGGGGTCGCGGCTCCCGTTTGAGGCCTAGTCTGCGGCGGTGACGTTGCAGCGACGGGCACGGCAGGGGATACTTCCGGCTCTGCGACGGGGAGCTGGGGCAGGTACGCGGTTTCCCGGTTTGGGGTATAGACATCCCCTTTACCTGCCTCCACTCGTTCGGCTCCCTTCTCGGCGCCGTCTCCGGCCTTCAGTCCTCCTGCGCCATCCTCAGAGGCGGTCTGTCTCCTCGTCTTGGGTGGCGTGCTCCGCTGACGGGTCTCAGTCTGCTGGGCCATCTCACGGCTCCACTCCGCCAACGTCTCTCGCTGCACCCGGGCCATCCTCCTTGCGAGGCCCTCCAGAGCGGTCTGTGCACACTCCCGGTCTCGGGGGAGCTGTGCTAGGACCTCCACTAGGCCTAGTGGGGTCGTTGTTTCCAGCAGGCTCCTGACCAACGGGTCGGTGCTGCTCTGCTCTCCTTCCACTGTTTCCAGCAGGCTCCTGGCCAGCGGGCCGGTGCTGCTCTGCTTTCTCGCCATCTCCGGGTAAGCTCCTCCGATACTCTTCTCCAGGCTTCTTGCCTCCGGGTGCGCTCGCTCCAGACTGCTCCAAGCGACACCCATCTTTTCTCTCTTCTTCTCAGTCCTCCCACTTCGAGGGCGGTCCCGGGGCCACTTGGTGATTGTCAGCTCCAGGGGCAGTTCTTTCACGCTGACAGACACCTCTAGCATCACAGTCTCTGTTGGTGGGGGCGGTTTCCACTTTTGGCGCCATTTTCGGTCCTGGCCCACGATGGGAGGCGGCCTCTTGCCATCCTCTGGCACGCCCATAATGGCGTCCGCTCTGACAAGGCGGGAAATCTTCGGAAATGGCGGGAACCGCTTCCCAGTGGCGGGAAACTCTGCAGATGGCGGGAAAAAGCTGGTAATGGCGGACAACCGGCGGGAAACGACCTGTGATGGAGTCCGATGGCGGGGACCCTCCGGAACCGGCGGGAGACTTCTTTTTGAGGTAAACTTGTTCTTTTCTTCAGGCACGCAGTACCCGGGTGTTGCGGGTACGTAATCCTGCCGACTACGCCAAAGTTGACGCGCCCCCTGGGCCATATTCTTTAGGGGAATACCCGGAGCCGGATCAGATGGGAGTTGTAGTCGCCGAGTGGCAGTGACCCGGTCCGTGCCCAGGGTGTCAAGCTCAGAGTATGTGGCAGTCCTACAGATGTTATAAAGTTCTTTATGTCGACTACGCCACCCGTTGTATTGCGGTCACTACGGCCGCCGCTGCAGCAGGGTCCGCTGAGGCTGATGGTGTTGGTGCAGCTTTTGATAGTATAACCCCCAACGGGAGGGGTATAGCCTCAGGGGGTCAGGTGCAGAGGATGGGGGTTGTGGTGGTGCAGCATAGATGGTAATTAAAGACAGAGTCGGGTTGTGCAGTTTAGGGTATTTACTTACTGCTGATGTTCCGGTCACTCCAGCTTCAAGTGACCACCCGAGCCGTGCTGCGTCCACCAGGTCCTGGATTCAGCCAACCCCCAAGCAAGTCCGGAGCGTGTCCCTGAGCCCTCCTTCTTGTCCTTTCTTCTGGCCGTCCCCACTAGTGATCCACCTAGGTCCAGCTCCCTCGGGCCTTCTGTTGGGAGACCCTTGGCCTTGGGTTCCCTGACCCTACATGTGGTTTGCCTTCAGGGTGGATGTGGTGGGTGGCCGTGGCAGATCCTGCCCACGGCCTCCGGTCTCTGGCTAGGGTGTGCTTTTGCCCCCACCAGTTTGGGATCCGGTACCCTATTGCCAACTCTTCACCCGATGATGGACTTTGGGTTCTCAGAGTCCTTTTCTTTCACCCCCTCTGGGTCTTTCTTTCTTTTCTCCTCTCTCACTCTGGCTCAGGCTTCTCTGCTTCTCTGCTCTGCTCTTCTGCTCTCCAACAGACTCTTTGCAAAAGGCTGACTCACTCCTCCTCTACAGCAGACTGACCCTGATCTTAGATGGTGCCCACCTTATATACTCCCTCTATGTGTGAGCTCAGGTGACCAGCACCCAATGAGCTCCTAACTTTACCCAGGCTGCTCCCCCTATCTGCCCCTACACTACTTGGGATGTACCACCCCCCTCCCACTCCAGCCAGGAACAGACTCGGTCGTACCTGCACATTTCTAAGTGGGAGTACCGTTGGTCTGTTCCTCGGAAATGGGATGTGTGTAGTGCATGCAGCCTACCGAGCTCAGGTCCACACTCCATCCTTACCTGGGAGTGGAATATCACACCTCTGGGTTGAGGTGCAATACCCCTGTAGCAGCCGAATCCTCAGGGTGCTACATTTGCACACTCTCAAGTAGCAGCATCAGGAAGCACGTCCATGTGCTTGTCCCAGCGCAGCGTTCAGTTATTCATACTCCAGTCCTTGGAATGCAAGCGCAAATATGCAGCCAACGTCCCACAGGCCACACTACTAAATTCTCACAATTCACGACTGCTTGGCTCGAAATGTTGCCTTTTAGGCTTGTGGAGACAGAAGCATTCCGCAACCTGATGGCGGCGGCCGTCCCTCGGTACTCTGTCCCCAGCCGCCACTATTTCTCCCAGTGTGCCGTCCCCACATTACACAAGCACGTGTCCCAAAACATTAGCCGTGCCCTCAACAACGCAGTTACCGGTAAAGTCCACCTAACCACGGACACGTGGACAAGTGCTTGTGGGCAGGGACGGTACATCTCGCTGATGGCACACTGGGTTAACATAGTGGAAGCCGGGACCCAGTCTGACCTTGGGACGGAACACGTCCTCCCGAAGCCAAGGATTGCAGGCCCTAGGTCAATCAGGGTTGCCCCCACGGTCTACAGCTCCTGAACCTCATGCTCCTCAGCCTCCTCCTCAGCCTCCATCTCCGAAATGACCACACCAGTCACAAGCTGGAAGCACTGCAGCACTGCCTCGGCCAAGCGGCAACAGGTTGTGCTGAAGCTAATATGCTTAGGTGAAAAAACACACAATGCTGAAGAGTTATGGACAGCTCTGAAAGAGCAGGCAGATCTGTGGCTCAAACCGCTGAACCTACAGCCAGGCATGGTCGTGTGTGACAATGACCGGAACCTGGTGGCGGCTCTGAGGCGAGGCGAGCTCACACACGTACAATGCCTGGCCAATGTGCTTAACCTCGTTGTTCAGCGGTTACTCAAATCTTACCCGGAGCTGCCGGATCTGCTTGATAAAGTATGCCGCCTGTGTGCCCATTTTAGAAAGTCAGCTACAGCTTCCGCCGTCCTTGCAGTGTTTCAGCAGCGTTTGCAGCTTCTGGCTCACAGACTGGTGTGTGATGTCCCCACACGTTGGAACTCTACATTGCAGATGTTGGGAAGGATCAAAAAGGCTATCGGTATTCAGTTCAGACTCCACACATAAGACCTCAGTAGTGGAAGTGGATGTCAGACATATGTACCATCCTCCAAAACTTTGAGGACTCCACCAAGATGGTGAGCGGTGATGACGCCATAATTAGCCTCACCATCCCACTTCTCTGTCTTCTGAAACGCTCTCTGCTCACAATCAAAGATGATGCATTGCAGGCGGATCACGATAAGATGGAGCAATTAACCATACAGGGTGATTACACACAGCCAAGCCTCATCTCATCCCAACGTGGATTGGGTGACAATGAGGAAGAGGAGGAGGAGGAAGGACAGGAACTAGTTTCATGCACTATAGACGGTGCTATCTGCACAGCTGTCATACCGTCTGTTCAGCGTGGATGGCCAGAGGACAGAGAGGAGGAGGAGGAGAGCATGGTCAGTCATCCTCTTGGTGAGGACACGGAAGTCTTGCCTGTTAGTAGTCTGGCACGCATGGCTGAGTTTATGTTATGCTGCCTTTCCCATGACCCTCGCATTCTCAAAATTTTAGGTCATTACTGGTTGGTGACACTTCTAGACCCACTCTACAAGGAGAACTTTATATCTCTTATTCCTGAGGCGGACAGGTGTATAAAAATGAGGCAGTACCAGAAGGCCCTTGTTGCGGAACTATTAAAAAAATTCCCATCTGAAAACGCTGGAGGCAGAGGGCACACTTCGTTCGACAACCAAGGAGTACAGGCGAGAGAGACACAACTTCAATCCAGCAGAGGCAGGGGAACACTGTCAAAGTTCTGGGAGAGTTTTCTCAGACCCTCCCATCGCACAGGCCCTGAGGCGCAGGGTACTCTCACAAGGAGTGCAAAGTTTGGGAAGATGCTGAGGGAGTACCTTGCCATACCGTACCAACGTCCTCCGTGATTCCTCTGTGCCTTATAAATATTGGGTATCCAAGCTAGATATGTGGAATGAACTGGCTCTCTATGCCTTGGAGGTCCTGGCCTGCCCTGCCGCCAGCGCTTTATCAGATCGGGTTTTTAGTGCCGCTGGTGGAATTATAACTGATAAGCGCATCCTCCTGTCAACTGAAAATGCTGACAGGCTGACTCTTATAAAAATGAACAAGGGCTGGATTGGGCCAGACTTCTCAACACCACCGAATGATAGCAGCGTAACATAAACTCAAATCCAGTGTCTTTTCTTGGGAGGTGTATTCCCATGCACCTTTTCACACCCACACATGGGTATACGCTTCCTGATTTTGGCTATTTGCTCTTGTCCTCCTCCTTCTCCTCATCCTCCACCACCATATCACCAGGGTGACCGTGGTCCATGATGCAACACCCACATAATTTTTTTAAAGGGTGTTTGACTCGCCCCTGGGCCGTGGGGCACTCGGAGCCGGGCAATAGGGAGACGGTGGGGGTAGTAGTGGCGACCCGGTTCCGTGGCTCAGGGTGGTCAGACCAGTGGTAGTCCTTTAGCAGTCCTAAGTGATGTCCGACTACGCCACCCGTGGATTGCGGTTATTATGAACCGCCGCTGCAAGGCAGACCGCTGGGGCTGATGATGTATGCAGCTGAGGTAGTGTGACTCCCCACGGGAAGAGTGCAGCTCCAGGGCAGTGTAGTGGATGGTGGGGGTGATGGTGCAGAGAGTCCCAGTGTCGTTAGTGCTGGAGGAGCAAAAGAGTACACAGACAACGTACTGCAGTCCAATGTCTTTTACTCACAGTTCATGTACTCCGGGTCATTTTTGTCAGCAATGACCGCCCGAGCCGTGCTGCGTGCACCAGGTGAGGGGCTCGGTCAACCCCAGGCAGTTCAGGAGCATGGCACAGGACCCCTTCAATCCTTTCTCTGGCCTGCCTCACCAGTGACCCGCTTTTGTCCAGCTGCCGCGGACTTGTGCGGGTAAACCTGGTTCCCGTTCCCCGCTGTCCTATATGGTGCCTTCCTAGCAGGTTTGATGAGGTGTCGCACCAATAAATGATCACGACCTTCGGTCTTTGGCTGAGGGCTGTTTCTTCTCCACCAACTTGGGATCCGGTATCCTTAATCTGCCTGACCCTTCACCCTGTATTCTCGTGGGTTCTTAGGGTCCCTTCTGCCGTCTTATTCCTGAGCCCTTCTGTTTCTCTCTTTCTCTTTCTCTTCTGTTCCTTTCTGTTCTTGTTCCTTTCTGTTCTTGTTCCTTTCTGTTCCTGGCCTTCACCCTAGGCCTGCCTCGTGGAGCTGGGCCCAGACTGAGCCACAGCTCCCTGTCAGCCCTCTCTGGCTGAACTCCTTCTCTTACTCCACTCACTGAACTTCTCTTCTTCTCTTCTCTCTGTGCTGGCTGGGCCTCAGAGGCTAGGCCCGCCTACAGAGCAGAGCCACTTGCAGAGGCCTCCACTCTGTCACTTCTTCTCTCTGACTGAACACTGTTCTAAGATGGTGCCCACCTTTTATACCTCCCTCTAGAACATGAGCCCAGGTGACCAGCAAACAATGGGCTCCTATCTACGCTCAGGAAGCAACCCCTATCTGCTCCTACATCACTGGGTATTCCTACCCCCTCCTCACTCCAGCCAGGGACACGGTCTGTCGTGCCTGCATTTCTGTCTAATGGGAGCACCGTTGAGCTGTCCCTCGGAAATGGGGTGAGTGTGCTGTATGCAGCTAACTGAACCCTGGTCCATACTCCATCCTTACCCGGGAGTGGAATATCACACCTCTGGCAGAGGTGCAATACCCCTGTAGCGGCCGAGCCCTCGGGGCGCTACATTTTTATGATGCCCGTAAAAAATTTTTTTTATACAGTATGTTCATGTATATCCCCCAGGAGTAAATGTTTGTCAGCCCATACACTTAGTGCATGGCATTACAAGTATAGGAGGCCCGCTCCTTTCTAATGGTAAAAATTTTTTCCAAGGGCCATTGAAGTGCCTCCAAATTTTTGGCAGCCCTTGAAGTCACTGCATAGTCCAACACTATGGGAGACTCTCTCCTTTCTAATGGGAATTTGTCATTACTGTGGCCTGGTCTATGTGTCTTTAAATTCTTAGTGGGTTTTTTCCTAAAATTGGTCAGCCGTTGGACTCACTGCATACCCTATAACTGTATAGCAGACCATGTCCTTTCTAATGGGAGCATGTCGTACCTTGTTACTGTGGCCCTGCTCTGTGTGTCTTTAAATTCTTTTTGGGGTTTTTCATTAAAATTTGTCAGCCGTTGGATTCACTGCATACCCTATAACTGTATAGCAGACCCTCTACTTTCTAATGGGAACATGTCGTACCTTGTTACTGTGGCCCTGCTCTGTGTGTCCTTAAATTCTTAATGGGGTTTTTCCTAAAATTTGTCAGCCGTTGGATTCACTGCATACCCTATAACTGTATAGCAGACCCTCTCCTTTCTAACGGGAACATGTTGTACCTTGTTACTGTGGCCATGCTCTTTGTGTCTTTAAATTGTTAGTATTTTTTTTCAAAAATTTTGGCCACCCTTGCAATCACAGCATGGGCATTACCACTATAGAAGACCCGCTCCTTTATAATGGGAACATTTTTTTTACTGAGACCCTCTTCTATGTCTCTTCAAAGGGGTATTAGGTTGCGTCCAAATTTTTGACAACCCTTGCAGTCACTGGATGCGCAATACAGTATAGGAGACCCACTTGTTAATAATGGGAACAACAAAGCATAGCCCTCTGATGGCTCTCTAACAATAGCTAGGACCGACTGCTGGCCTTTTAAGAATAGTAAGGGCCGTCTGATGTCCCTATAAAAATAGGCTTTATGACTTTCAGAGTCCCTCCATCATAAATAAAACAGGATGTGTCTGATGACACCACATTGCCAGATGAGGTTGTAAAATGTTAAAATGACATTTCCCGGTGAATGCATTTGTCATAAAAAATAACATAAAAAAACATAACAATAGGATCTTCCTTTAGTATAAAAAACAGCATCACCAATTTAACCTCAATGTAATCACATTGTTCAGCTCATGCACCTCCTCCTCCATCTCCGAAATGACCACATCAGTCACAAGCTGACAGCACTGCAGCACTGCCTTGGCCAAACAGCAACAGGCTGTGCTGAAGATAACATGCTTAATGCTTAATTGACAAACCGCCCAGCGCTGCATAGTTGTTGAAAGCTGTAACACAGCAGCTTGATCTGTGGCTCTCACCGCTGAACATACAGCCAGGCATGGTCGTGTGTTACAATGGGCGGAACCTGGTGACGGAGAAATGACAACCGGGGTAGATAAGGTTTCCCTCTATGCCAGTCCTTTCACAGAGCTAAAGAATATGGCTGTGGTGAAATACAACTCCCACTGAGAAGCTGTTTCAGATTGAAAAACATTGTGCCCACCAGAGGATTTGTTTCTGAGGGCTAACCTTTCTCACCCGCTCAAGAGCCCCATAGCAGCTGCAAAGTTAGCGCTATCATGAACTCTCCTGAGGTAGAAGCCAAGGCACACCAGAGAATTCTCTGGTGGGACTGTCCAACCCTGCCGAGAAGCAGTCCTGGCTAAGAAAAGTGTGTGGGAAGATTCCAGGACACTCTATTTTTACTGAGGAGGAAACACATGCAAACATGGGGAGAACATACAAATTTCTTGCAGATGTTGTCCTTGCTGGAATTTGAACCCAGGATCCCAGTGCTGCAAGACTTCAGTGCTAACCACTGATCCAATGTGCTGCCGTTCACCCTCTAATATCTAACAGGCTGGAGAAACTTGAACCTCTATCATCAGCTCCTTTGTGAGAAAATGTATTTGGGCAGCCACTCAGTCTACCAAATAAAATTCCAGAGAAGGAAATTGAGGATGGCTTTGCTACAGGTACTGGGGGCAGTGCTAATACCATGGTGTTGTACCATAGTTTGCTGGAAATATGCCAGGCTGGTAGGAGGCAAGAAAATTCCCACAGAAAAGTACCAGCAGTAATGTTCAGGCCACATTTCAAGTGCAAGCAGCTTTAGAGGACTTCCTGGGAGAAATGACACGCAGGGTAGATACGGTTTCCCTCTATGCCAGTCCTTTCACTGAGCTAAATACAACTCTTATCAAAAAAAGTTGTGGAGTGGCTCCATACCGTCCCTGGCCACATTCACCTGTCCACGTGTTTGTGGTTAGGCAGTCCTTCTTAGTAAGTGCACTGGGTAGGGCATGTGTAATGTTGTGGGACCCGTGTTTGTGGAAGGCGAAGGCGATACCGGGAAAAATACTGGCGGCTGGGGACCGAGTATGGACACCCGGCCGCCGCCTGCATGAGGTTGTGAAAAGCTTCCACCTCCACAAGCTTAAAAGGCCATATTTCAAGTGCAAAGAGCTGCCCAGAAATCTGTCAGTTTAGTGTTGCGGTCTGTGGGTGGGTGGGTTGCTGGCTGCATACTTGCAATTGCATTCCAAGTAACAGAAAACTAAGCAGATGATGGCCTCTATCATCATCATGGCCTCACCTCGGCACTATGAACTCTCCTGAAGGAGAAGCCAGGGCCCACCGGAGGAGTCTCCGGTTCTCTGGTGGGCCCGTCCAACCCTGCCGAAAAGCAGCCCTGGCTAAGAAAAGTGTGGGGGAAGGTTCCTGGACACTCTATGGCTGCTTTTTTAATGCGGATCGGCCATGCTTATGCATGTTATTTCTCAAAACGCATTACGGATCAGGCCATTTTCCAACTCTGTATTCAAGAAATTAAATGCGCAAAGAAAGATGTGTGTGTGTCAAAGCACCATTGACAAGTGCGAGTTGATGTTGGATGGGCTGCCATTGCTCCTGCAACAAGCTCAATTACAGGATTTTCTGGGAGAAATGACTCGCAGGGTAGATACGGTTTCCCTCTATGCCAGTCCTTTCACCGAGCTAAATACAACTCTTAGCAAAAAAAGTTATGGACTGGCTCCATACCGTCCCTGGCCACATTCACCTGTCCACGTGTTTGTGTTTAGGCGGTCCTTCCCAGTAAGTGCACTGGGGAGGGCACGGGTAATGTTATTTGACCCATGCTTGTGGAAGGCGGAGGCGATACCGGGAAATATAGTGGCGGCTGGGGACCGAGTATGGACACCCGGCCGCCGCCGGCATGAGGTTATGAAAAGCTTCCGCCTCCACGAGCCTAAAAGGCCACATTTCAAGTGCAAGCAGCTGTCAAAAATTCGGCAGTATAGTATTGCAGCCTGTGGGTGGGTGGCTGCCGGCATTCTTGTGCTTGCATTCCAAGGAATGGGGTAGGGACAACTGAACACTGCAGTGGGACAAGGACGTGGACGGTGATTGTTGCAAGTCTGCAATGACAGGTGCATGGCGGGAGGCATCTTCGCATGTGCCAAGGATCACTTATGATGGGCACACATTTAGGCAGTGACCTGGGAGTCAGAGATGTTTCCAGAGGTCTTCCCCTTGCTGTTCCCATGTCTTTTCAGCACTGTATGCATGTGCCTGATGATGTGTCACACACCACATGGCCAGAAAAGGTTGTAAAATGTTAAAATGACATTTCCTGGTGAATGCATTTGTCTTGGTTGAAAGCAATGCAAAAGTGCAAAAAGGTGTCAAAAATGCTACGTGTGAACATAGCCCAAGGTGTGTAGGAGTATTTTTGTTTTTGTTTATTTATTTTGCCTTATATACAAGTCATCACCCTGGAAAGGATGTTCCTTACGCCGTAAAAGTGGCGTAATACTCTGACGACGTTGTTGACAGCAGTGATCTGGGAGTCAGAGATAGAGATGAGCGTTGTTCTACTCGAACTGTTCGCCAATCTCAAATTCGAGCTGTTTTGGGCGGTGTTCGAGCCGTTCGGCGAACACGAACAATTTGAGAAAAATTCGGCTGTTCGAGGTTATGTTCGATAACTGTTCGTGCACCAAAATCATAACTGGATTTTTTCTCAGTAATGATGAAAATTAATGTTAATACGCAGTTTGAGTGTACAGCGGGGTGGGGGGAGGGGCAGGGGATGGATCTCTGCAGGAACAATGAAGATCTCCATTTTTTTTTCTCTTTCCCGCATTTACAGTGGGGAGGTGCAATCTGTCAGCCTATCAGCAGCGCACACACGGAGCGAAGTGCTTTTTTTCACACAAGCAAGGGCATGTGTCATTGGCAGTGTATGTCACATGTCCTTGCCCTATAAGACCAAGCCATTTTCCCCGTCGCCACCATTTTCTCACTGCTGCAGCTGCGTGTTAGACGGCACCGCTGTTGCTGTGTGCGCTATACCTTGTTAATTTCAAGCCAATTTTCGCACAAATATACAGATAGCTTGGGAGTAGGGAATAGTTGTGATTGCAGTCCTTTTAAGGACTAGGTTACAGCATTTCCTACGACTTTTATCAGGCAGGTCTGTGCTCTTAAATAGATAGGTTGTGGGAGTAAAGACTAATTGTAATTGGAGTCCTTTTCAGGACTAGGTTACATCAGTTCCTATCAGTTTTTGCCAGGCAGGTCTGTGCCAGTGCTGTGCAAGTTTTTTTCACAGCATTTGGCTGAATCTAGCAAAGCTAATCCTTTTTGGCCTATTGCAGAGTGTGTTAGTCAGTGGAGTAGCCTATCTGTGTTGCAAGATATACCACCTGTGTATAGAATACCAATTTTTTTACTGCACCTAGTGAAGTAAAATCTTTTGGGCATAGCATCATTCTATTAGTCCATCTATACTGTCCTCCATCAGGTTGCAAACTGAATCTAATTTTTTTCTGCATCTAGCTCTGAAAAAAATATTGGGCTTCTAGCTGTGTGTGGGTCTTGTTCTATTAATCCATCTATACTGACCTCCATCAGGTTGCAAACTGAATCTAATTTTTTTCTGCATCTAGCTCTGAAAAAATATTGGGCTTCTAGCTGTGTGTGGGTCTTGTTCTATTAATCCATCTATACTGACCTCCATCAGGTTGCAAACTGAATATAATTTTTTTCTGCATCTAGCTCTGAAAAAATATTTGGCCTTCTAGCAGTGTGTGGGACTTGTTCTATTAGTCCACCTATACTGACCTCCATCAGGTTGCAAACTGAATATATTTTTTTCTGCATCTACCTCTGAAAAAATATTGGGCTTCTAGCTGTGTGTGGGACTTGTTGTATTAGTCCATGTATACTGACCTCCATCAGGTTACAAACTGAATATATTTTTTTCTGCATCTACCTCTGAAAAAATATTTGGCCTTCTAGTAGTGTGTCGGACTTTCTCTATTAGTCCATCTATACTGACCTCCATCAGGTTGCAAATTAAAAATAATTTTTATCTGCATCTACAGTACCTCTGAAAAAATATTTGGGCTTCTAGCTGTGTGTGGGACTTGTTGTATTAGTCCATCTATACTGACCTCCATCAGGTTGCAAACTGAATATATTTTTTTCTGCATCTACCTCTGAAAAAATATTGGGCTTCTAGCTGTGTGTGGGTCTTGTTCTATTAATCCATCTATACAGACCTCCATCAGGTTGCAAACTGAATATAATTTTTTTCTGCATCTAGCTCTGAAAAAATATTTGGCCTTCTAGTAGTGTGTGGGACTTTCTCTGTTAGTCCATCTATACTGACCTCCATCAGGTTGCAAACTGAATATATTTTTTTCTGCATCTACCTCTGAAAAAATATTGGGCTTCTAGCTGTGTGTGGGTCTTGTTCTATTAATCAATCTATACTGACCTCCATCAGGTTGCAAACTGAATATAATTTTTTTCTGCATCTAGCTCTGAAAAAATATTTGGCCTTCTAGTAGTGTGTGGGACTTTCTCTATAAGTCCATCTATACTGACCTCCATCAGGTTGCAAATTAAAAATAATTTTTATCTGCATCTACAGTACCTCTGAAAAAATATTTGGGCTTCTAGCTGTATGTGGGACTTGTTGTATTAGTCCATCTATACTGACCTCCATCAGGTTGCAAACTGAATATATTTTTTTCTGCATTTACCTCTGAAAAAATATTGGGCTTCTAGCTGTGTGTGGGACTTGTTGTATTAGTCCATCTATACTGACCTCCATCAGGTTGCAAACTGAATATATTTTTTTCTGCATCTACCTCTGAAAAAATATTGGGCTTCTAGCTGTGTGTGGGTCTTGTTCTATTAATCCATCTATACAGACCTCCATGAGGTTGCAAACTGAATACATTTTTTTCTGCATCTACCTCTGAAAAAATATTGGGCTTCTAGCTGTGTGTGGTACTTGTTGTATTAGTCCATCTATACTGACCTCCATCAGGTTGCAAACTGAATATATTTTTTTCTGCATCTACCTCTGAAAAAATATTGGGCTTCTAGCTGTGTGTGGGTCTTGTTCTATTAATCCATCTATACAGACCTCCATCAGGTTGCAAACTGAATATAATTTTTTTCTGCATCTAGCTCTGAAAAAATATTTGGCCTTCTAGCAGTGTGTGGGACTTGTTCTATTAGTCCACCTATACTGACCTCCATCAGGTTGCAAATTCAAAATAATTTTTTGTATGCATCTAGCTCTGAAAAAATATTTGGCCTTCTAGCAGTGTGTGGGACTTTCTCTGTTAGTCCATCTATACTGACCTCCATCAGGTTGCAAACTGAATCTAATTTTTTTCTGCATCTAGCTCTGAAAAAATATTTGGCCTTCTAGCAGTGTGTCGGACTTTCTCTATTAGTCCATCTATACTGACCTCCATCAGGTCGCAAATTAAAAATAATTTTTATCTGCATCTACAGTACCTTTGAAAAAATACTTGGGCTTCTAGCTGTGTGTGGGACTTGTTGTATTAGTCCATCTATACTGACCTCCATCAGGTTGCAAACTGAATATATTTTTTTCTGCATCTACCTCTGAAAAAATATTGGGCTTCTAGCTGTGTGTGGGACTTGTTGTATTAGTCCATCTATACTGACCTCCTTCAGGTTGCAAACTGAATATATTTTTTTCTGCATCTACCTCTGAAAAAATATTGGGCTTCTAGCTGTGTGTGGGTCTTGTTCTATTAATCCATCTATACAGACCTCCATCAGGTTGCAAACTGAATATAATTTTTTTCTGCATCTAGCTCTGAAAAAATATTTGGCCTTCTAGCAGTGTGTGGGACTTGTTCTATTAGTCCATCTATACTGACCTCCATCAGGTTGCAAATTAAAAATAATTTTTATCTGCATCTACAGTACCTCTAAAAAAATATTTGGGCTTCTAGCTGTGTGGGACTTGTTGTATTAGTCCATCTATACTGACCTCCATCAGGTTGCAAACTGAATATATTTTTTTCTGCATCTACCTCTGAAAAAATATTGGGCTTCTAGCTGTGTGTGGGACTTGTTCTATTAATCCATCTATACAGACCTCCATCAGGTTGCAAACTGAATATATTTTTTTCTGCATCTACCTCTGAAAAAATATTGGGCTTCTAGCTGTGTGTGGAACTTGTTGTATTAGTCCATCTATACTGACCTCCATCAGGTTGCAAACTGAATATATTTTTTTCTGCATCTACCTCTGAAAAAATATTGGGCTTCTAGCTGTGTGTGGGACTTGTTGTATTAGTCCATCTATACTGACCTCCATCAGGTTGCAAATTGAATATAATTTTTTTCTGCATCTAACCCAGCCAATAGTTTTGGCCTAATACCACAGTTTGGCCACTCAGCTCTGCTCGGTTACCATCCATTGTTTTTTTGTGCAAACAACTCCAGAGTTGTTGTAGCGCTGGCGTCCCTGCCCTCTGCTAGGCAGGGACGCTGCTCCCCTCACCGCTCTGCTGTCAGCGCGCGCTCCGTCCCGGCGTCCTCTCCCCGCTCTGCTGTCAGCGCGCGCTCCGTCCCGGCGTCCTCCTCCTGCTCTACTGTCAGCGCGCGCTCCGTCCCGGCGTCCTCCCCCTGCTCTGCTCTCAGCGCGCGCTCCTTCCCGGCCCCTGTGCTTAGGGCGCGCGCTTCCTTCCTCTTAAAGGGGCCGCGCGCGCCGCCCTAAAGAGTCCCCGGCCAATGGCCGGAGGACTTCATCATATATAAGGCACCTCCTCCAAAATGGAGGTGCCCGAGCAATGTTGTTTGCACCTGTGTCTCACCTGTGCTTCAGCCCTCAGGTCCCGTTGCCAGTTACCTGCCAGTTACCTGCCAGATTCCTGCCTGAATACTTGTTACCTGCCTGCCTGCCTGAGGTCCGACGGTCTGCCTTACAACTCCGGTCAGTCTGTCTAAGGACCAACTTGTCCGCTCACCTGGGAGCGCACATCAGCTACCTGCCTGCTTGCCTGAGGTCCGACGGTCTGCCTTACAACTCCGGTCAGTCTGTCTATGGACCAGCTTGCCCGCTCACCTGGGAGCGCTTCTCCGCTACCTGCCTGCTTGCCAGCCCGGAGGCTCCGTTGTCACGTGCTGTGACCACCAGCTATCTCAGAGACTCTTGCCCGCTCACCTGGGAGCGCATCTCCGTTACCTGCCTGCTTGCCAGCCCGGAGGTCCCGTTGTCACGTGCGGTGACCACCAGCTATTCCAGAGACTCTTGCCCGCTCACCTGGGAGCGCTTCTCCGTTACCTACCTGCCTGCCAGCCCGGAGGTTCCGCCGTCACGTGCCGTGACCACCTGCTATTCCAGAGACTCTCGCTTGCTCACCTGGGAGCACACATCTACCATCTGCCTGCTAGCCTACCCGGAGGCTCTGCCATCACAGGTCGTACCTACCCCTTACCCAGAGACTGCCCTGATCACTTGCCGTAACTCCCTGTCCGTTCACCCAGAGACTGCCACCCGCTCCCTTACAAGGGCCGCCCCCTTGTATAGTAGCTCAGAGGTTCCGCCTCCCGGACCCGTTACAGTTTGCTCGGGCCATGGAACCCGGTGGCACCCAAGCTCCCTCGCTCTCGGACCTCTGTCTTGAACTGTCCCGTCAGAAGTCCCAACAGGAGGCCATCCTGGGTCATCTGCGGAATGTTAATACTCGCCTGAACACCCTGTCTGATCCTGCAACTACGGCCAGTACCATGGTATCCTTTTCCGGACCCCGGCTTTCTGCACCTCCTCGCTTCGGAGGCGACTCCGTCCTGGCTCGGGGCTTCATAAATCAGTGCACCCTGCATTTTGAACTATTGTCCCACCAGTTTAACTCCGACCGAGCCAAAATTGCATTCATCATGTCCCATCTCACCGGGGAGGCTCTGGCCTGGCTAAATCCTCTATGGGAGAGAGGAGACCCCCTGGTGTCCGACTTGCCTGCCTTTCTCACGGCTTTCCGGAAAGCCTTCGACGAACCCGGACGGAGGACCTCATCCGCATCATCTCTGCTACGCCTCCGTCAGGGAAGCCTCACCGTGGGTCAATATGCCATACGGTTCCGTACCCTTGCCTCGGAGCTGGCCTGGGATAACGAAGCTCTGGTATCCGTCTTCTGGGAGGGTCTGTCCGGCCGTATTAAAGATGAACTTGCTGGTCGGGACATTCCTACCACTCTCGATGACCTAATAACTCTTGCCACCCGGATTGACCTACGGTTCCAGGAACGTGCCAAAGAGGTCACCCGTGAAAAGGGGCTTCCACGTCTGGTTCCTACTTTTCTGAAACCCGTCACTCCTTCCGTTTCTCCCCAGGTACACTCTCCTGAGCCTATGCAGGTCGACCAGACCAAGATGGTCAAATCCCGTCAGGACTTTCGCCGTGCCGAGGGGAGCTGCTTCTACTGTGGCAGTAAGGAGCATCGGATCCGTGCCTGCCCGGAGAGGTCGGGAGAACGCCTGTGTCTAGGTTCGCTCAGAGGACTTGATCTAGACAAAAATAAATCCTCTCCATCCCTGCTGCTGTCTGTCTCAATCATCTGCGGGGAGAATCGTTATTCCGAACTAGCCCAACTTGACTCTGGAGCAGCCGGAAATCTTATTTCACTGTCCCTGGTGGAGAAATACCGCATCCCCACCAAACCTCTGGCTGTACCCTTGTCTGTTGTTGCCGTGGATGGGGGCCTCTTATCTCGCCCCATCCAATTCATCACCGAATCCATTACTCTGCAAGTGGGTATGCTGCATTCAGAGAGTATCTCCCTTCACGTTCTGCCTGGACTCTCTCACGCCCTCTTGCTAGGTCTGCCTTGGCTCCAGAGACATGCACCCGTGCTTGACTGGCAAACCGGAGAAGTCCTTCGCTGGGGACAAGACTGTCATAAAACCTGTCTGGTTCCCGTCCATTCCGTCCGTCCCTCTCCTATCCCAGCTAATCTACCTGGACTTCCGATTCCTTATTGGTCTTGTGCTGATGTCTTTGATATGGAGGAGGCAGAGACATTACCACCTCATAGACCATGTGACTGCCCCATCGATCCCGCCAGAGTAATGCAGGTGGCCCCCGTGAGTCTAAATTGTCTCCCTCCTGGTAAGACGTTCGTATCGGTACCTGATCGGGAGAGGATCCTACACTGGGGTCATTCGTCTAAACTAGCTGGTCACGCCGGTCAGAAAAAGACCCTCCAGCTTATTACCCGGCACTACTGGTGGCCTAACCTGCACAAGGATGTTATGGACTTTGTTTCTGCCTGTGTGTCCTGCGCCCGCAACAAGGTTCCGAGACACCTGTCGGCCGGCCGCCTTCTTCCTCTGCCAGCACCTGCTGCCCCCTGGCAGCATATAGCGATGGACTTCGTAACTGATCTGCCCGTCTCTGCCGGTTGTACGGTCATTTGGGTGGTCGCTGACCGCTTTTCCAAGATGGCTCACTTCATTCCCCTGCCAGGTCTTCCGTCTGCACCCGAGCTGGCTAGAGTCTTTATCCGCCACATCTTCCGTCTTCATGGCCTGCCCCGTCACATCGTGTCGGATCGAGGAGTACAGTTCACTTCTCGTTTCTGGAGAGCCACTTGTAAATTGCTAGACGTCACTCTGGACTTCTCCTCCGCTTACCACCCACAGTCTAATGGTCAAGTGGAGCGGATCAATCAGAACCTGACCAGTTACCTCCGGCACTTCGTTAATGCTCACCATTCTGACTGGGTGGATCTCCTGCCATGGGCCGAATTCTCGTACAACAATCACAAGAGCGAGTCTTCCTCCATATGGGAGAGTACCCGGTCCGCACTCCTTCTGTCATCCGAGCGTATGAAAAGGCACGCTGACAAAGGACGTCTGGATCCTCCTCAATTCCGTCCTGGGGATAAAGTCTGGCTCTCGTCCAAATATGTCCGGCTCAAGATCCCTTCCTATAAGTTGGGGCCTCGGTTCATCGGCCCACTGGAGGTTATCAGTCAGATCAACCCGGTGGCCTATAAATTGAAACTCCCGGCCAACTTACGGATCCCTAACTCCTTCCATGTTTCTCTCCTCAAACCTGTGGTACTTAACTCTTTTTCTAAGTCTACAGGTACGCCTCTTGCTCCGGTTTCTGCCTAGGACGAGTTTGAGGTAGAGAACATTCTTGCCACCAAAAGGGTAAGAGGAAAGACCTTTTTCTTGGTAGATTGGAGGGGGTTTGGTCCTGAGGAGAGAACGTGGGAGCCCCGGGAGAATATCCATGCCCCTCTCATCCTAGCTAAATTTCTGTCTGGCCTAAAAAAGGGGGGGCCTAAAGGGGGGGGTACTGTAGCGCTGGCGTCCCTGCCCTCTGCTAGGCAGGGACGCTGCTCCCCTCACCGCTCTGCTGTCAGCGCGCGCTCCGTCCCGGCGTCCTCTCCCCGCTCTGCTGTCAGCGCGCGCTCCGTCCCGGCGTCCTCCTCCTGCTCTACTGTCAGCGCGCGCTCCGTCCCGGCGTCCTCCCCCTGCTCTGCTCTCAGCGCGCGCTCCTTCCCGGCCCCTGTGCTTAGGGCGCGCGCGCGCTTCCTTCCTCTTAAAGGGGCCGCGCGCGCCGCCCTAAAGAGTCCCCGGCCAATGGCCGGAGGACTTCATCATATATAAGGCACCTCCTCCAAAATGGAGGTGCCCGAGCAATGTTGTTTGCACCTGTGTCTCACCTGTGCTTCAGCCCTCAGGTCCCGTTGCCAGTTACCTGCCAGTTACCTGCCAGATTCCTGCCTGAATACTTGTTACCTGCCTGCCTGCCTGAGGTCCGACGGTCTGCCTTACAACTCCGGTCAGTCTGTCTAAGGACCAACTTGTCCGCTCACCTGGGAGCGCACATCAGCTACCTGCCTGCTTGCCTGAGGTCCGACGGTCTGCCTTACAACTCCGGTCAGTCTGTCTATGGACCAGCTTGCCCGCTCACCTGGGAGCGCTTCTCCGCTACCTGCCTGCTTGCCAGCCCGGAGGCTCCGTTGTCACGTGCTGTGACCACCAGCTATCTCAGAGACTCTTGCCCGCTCACCTGGGAGCGCATCTCCGTTACCTGCCTGCTTGCCAGCCCGGAGGTCCCGTTGTCACGTGCGGTGACCACCAGCTATTCCAGAGACTCTTGCCCGCTCACCTGGGAGCGCTTCTCCGTTACCTACCTGCCTGCCAGCCCGGATGTTCCGCCGTCACGTGCCGTGACCACCTGCTATTCCAGAGACTCTCGCTTGCTCACCTGGGAGCACACATCTACCATCTGCCTGCTAGCCTACCCGGAGGCTCTGCCATCACAGGTCGTACCTACCCCTTACCCAGAGACTGCCCTGATCACTTGCCGTAACTCCCTGTCCGTTCACCCAGAGACTGCCACCCGCTCCCTTACAAGGGCCGCCCCCTTGTATAGTAGCTCAGAGGTTCCGCCTCCCGGACCCGTTACAGTTGTGAATTAGCTAACCACCAAAATGAGTGGAAAAAGGCCTGCTGCTGGTGGAAAGGGGAATAGGCGTGTTGGGAAGGGGAAAAAAGGTTGTGTCCGTGGGGTAGGTGTTAAAGCAACAGTAACATCTGCAGAAGAAAGACCATCTTCCAGCCAAACTAAAATGTCTACTTCTTTTAGCGGACAATGTGATAAGATCCCTTTCTTACGGCCACGCCAATCGCTACAAATTCCAGATGAGGCACAAAAACAGCAGGTGCTTCAACGGATATCAAGTGCTCCTTTAAGTGGGCTCTCCTCCACATCAACTTCAACATCACAAATACTCCAGTCCTCAAAGGTGTCACCCAAATCGCACTTGCTTCCTCACAGCTCCCAAATCTCCAGCTGCCCATCTGAGTATGAGGTAGAACAGATGGTTGAGTCTGCAGAGCTGTTTACTCATACTATAGCCTGGGAATCAGAGGTCGACTCCAGCGCTTCTGTGAATCCAGACGAGGAAATGATCTGCACTGATGCCCAGAATCTTTATGAGTCGGATCCAGGACCAGACGCAGAAGGTTCTGACCATAATGTAGACCCTCATTCCCAAACTGTAACTCCTGTTGGTGGAGACAATGAGGAAGACGATGATAAGACTCAAATACCTGATTGGAGCGACAACTTTAGTTTTTTGTCAGGGCAGGAACAGGTTGGCTCTGAGGATGACGGGTGTGATAACACACAGGGTGATGATGATGAGGTTGGAGATCCCACTTACTGTCAACCCACAGTCAGCGAAGAGATGAGGTCAGCAGAGGAGGTGGAGAAAGATGCTAGTGACGATGAGGTCAGGTTGCGCCTTCCTGGACAGAGACGTAGTACTGGAAGCACGTCAACAACTGCATCCTCAAACACAACTCTGCCTCTCACCACAAGTCGTGGTGGCTCTTCAGGTCGCATGGGTGCTAAGCCTTGCATAGCCTGGGCATTTTTTCAGATCGATAAAGATGACCCAACTCGTGTTATCTGTAACATTTGTCAGCAAAAGCTAAGTAGAGGCCAAAAAATACTTAGTTTGAGTACTTCATGCATGAACCGGCACATGGACATGAAGCATAAGTTGCAGTGGGAAGCTCAGTGTGCTACAATGCGGCCTAGCCGGCCGGGCCAACCACCGTCTGCCATATCTTGTGCATCCGCGGCCTCTTCATCCTCTGTGACTGGGGGGACAGCAGTCACACCTGTTTTGGGGCGCAGACCTGCGACCTCTTTACCCGCAACAGCCAGCGTGATTGGCAGGTCATCATTTTCTTTGGAGGTGGTAACACCAGCTGGTGTTGAGCGCTGTCCGACATCGATAGCACCACCTTTGGATCAAGGCAACCTAACATGTCCGCCTGCATCTTCCTCACAGACCGGCAGTTTGCCGGGGACACCCTTATCAACCCCGTCTAAGCACAATAGCCAGCCCTCGGTCCCTCAGATGTGGACAAGTAAAAGACCATTTCCTCCTAGCCATGAGAAAGCTAAGAGGTTGAATTTCACCATCTGCAAGCTCTTGGCTACAGAAATGCTGCCTTTCCGCCTGGTGGACACAGAGGATTTTCGAGACCTTATGTCCGTCGCAGTGCCCCAGTACCAGATGCCCAGTCGGCACTACTTCTCAAAGAAAGGTGTGCCTGCGCTCCACCAGCATGTCGCACACAACATCACCGCTTCTTTGAGAAACTCTGTGTGTGACAGGGTGCATTTCACCACAGACACTTGGACGAGTAGGCATGGACAGGGGCGTTACATGTCGCTGACTGGGCACTGGGTAACTATGGTGACAGCAGGACAAGGGGCTGCTGTCCAAGTCTTGCCGTCCCCACGAGTTGTGCGTCAATCCTCTTTATGTCAAAGTTCCTCCACTGCTTCTGCCTCCTCAACCTCCTCTTGGTCTTCCACCTGCACCCAAAGCCTGTCTGGTCATGCCACAAGCTTTCTAACTGCGCAGAAGGGATCCTGCACACCTCCTTACTATGCTGGAAGTAGGGCTCAACGTCATCAGGCGGTTTTTACTTTGAAATGTCTGGGAAATGTGAGTCACACAGCTGAGGAGTTGTGGTCAGCTCTGGAGAACCAATTTCATGAATGGCTGTCTCCACTGGACCTGAAACCAGGGAAGGCCGTGTGCGACAATGCTGCAAACCTGGGTGCGGCCCTTCGCCGGGGCAATGTGTCACGCTGTCTCTGTATACTGGAGGTAGGGGGCCTAAGCTGACCCTAAGCTGGGGCCCTGACTAATCCCTCAACCTGGAGGTACTGTTAAAGGTACAGAGGTCCAGGCCGCCAGCGTAACCCCTACCTCCTGAGGATCCCTGCACCTAAGTAATCTAGTCCTGAGAAGGACCCCGATCACAACAAAAGAGGACAAGTAATAATATGCCCACACACAGTACTTAGACGAACGAGACAGTACAAGGGAAAAACCAAAACCACCTTGCATACAAAAACTACACAACTACAACAGAGGGAACACCAACGGGAAAGGAGATAAATGATAAAGCGAGGAAGGGAAAAAACACTCCAAATACACTTATCTCAGAAACTCCAAATACCACGATCCGCTCTGTTAGTCTGTATGAAATGCTTTCACCGACACTTCCCAAACAGACCAGCAGGCATTTGAAGGAGTCTCACTACAGCAGCATTGATTGCAGCTGGGCGAGGCTGGACCTCGTCTAGCACAGAGAGAGAGAGAATTAACTCCCTCACTGCCGAAAACACAAAGCACCAAAAAGTCAGCTGCGAGAAGTCAGGCTGTGTAATCGTGACGATCTTCGTGGCGACACACCCGTGACACAATGTCACACACGTGCCTTGTATGGCTCACGTGTTGAACCTGGTTGTCCAGCAATTTTTAGCCCACTATCCCAGACTAGATGGCCTTCTGCAGAGGGCACGGTCGCTGTGTGCTCACTTCTGCCGTTCGCATCCCGCAGCTCAGCGACTTACATCTCTACAGAAGTCGTTGGGCCTGCCACTTCACCGGCTAAAATGCGATGTGCCTACCCGGTGGAATTCAATTCTGCACATGTTGCAGCGACTGTGGCAGCACCAACAAGCCCTGGTGCAATACGTTCTGACGTATAGCCTGGGCCAACGAGATCCAGAGGTGGGGCAAATCACGCTGGAGGAGTGGTCTCAGATCAGGGACCTATGCACCCTTCTGCACAGTTTTGAAATGGCGACGAAGATGTTTAGTGCTGATGATGCCATTATCAGCATGACTATTCCGGTGATTTACATGCTGGAGCACATGTTAAACAGAATTCGGAGCAGCCAAACTAGTGAGGAAGGTGCAGGAGCCCAGGAAGAAGTGGAGGACGAACTGATGGAAGACTCATCAGATGAGGGAGACCTTGATCACATTTCTGTTGTGCGAGGTTGGGGGGAGAGGACAGAGGAAGGAAGCATGATTGTTACCTCGCCACCAACACAACAGGGACTTGGTGCTCCTGGATGCGCAACACACATGAGTGCCTTCTTGCTGCACTACCTGCAACATGACCCTCGAATTGTGAGAATTCGAAATAATCCTGACTACTGGGTTGCCACACTGTTAGATCCCCGGTACAAAAGTAAATTTGCCGAAATTATTCCTGCCATAGAAAGGGATGCACGCATGCAGGAGTATCAGCAGAGACTGTTGCAGAATCTTACATGTGCTTTTCCACAAAACACCAGTGGTGCACGTAGTGAATCTCACAGTTCCAACTTGCCAACCGTGGGACCGTCAAGTGTTCAGCACTCAAACCGTAACAGAACCACAGTATCTGCTGGTAACATCAATTTTTCGGAATCATTTCACCACTTTTTTAGCCCATCCTTTGCAAGGCCACAGGAGACAAGAAGTCTGACACATAGTCAACGCCTAGAGACGATGGTACAGGAGTATCTCCAAGTAAACATTGAAGCCACGACTGTGTCACTGGACCCTTGCTCTTTTTGGGCTTCCAATCTGGATAAATGGTCGGAGCTAGCCACTTACGCCTTGGAGATCTTGTCATGCCCCGCAGCCAGCGTTCTGTCTGAACGTGTGTTCAGCGCTGCTGGTGGTGTGCTGACAGATAAGCGCACGCGGCTCTCCACTGATAATGTAGACAGACTCACGTTCATAAAGATGAACAAATCATGGATCCGAAACGACCTTTCTACCCCTGTGTCATCCTGGGGAGAGTAAAAGCTTGATGATTGGTTAAAATCACCCTACCAACCGTTTTAAGCTTTCAAATTACTAATCATGTTTATCTGTATCTTGACTGGAAAATAATTTGGGCTTTGTAGCAGTGTGCAGCACTGATCCTATTAGGCCATCTATAATAAGCTCCACCAGATTTAAAATTAAAAATAATTTTTAGCTGCATCTAGCCCGGAAAATAATTTTGGGGCTACGAGATGCGCAAGACACATAAGTGCCTTCTTGCTGCACTACCTGCAGCATGACCCTCATATTGTCAGAATTCGAAGTAATCATGACTACTGGGTTGCCACACTCTTAGATCCCCCAAACTTTTCGATCAACCTTTTCATTTTAATAAAGACCAAAAAAATGGTCATTTTTGAAATTATAAGCATTAGCAGGTTGTTAGAAACTGAAATCAAACAGTTTTCAACTCAAAACTTTATTCTAGGTGATGTTACATTTTCACATAGGACCCCTTGTTCGAAAGGAGCTTCTGAACTCTCTCGTCCATTGAATTTGTCAGGTTTTGGATGGTTTCTGCTTCAATTGTTTTGCATGAGGACAGAATACCCTCCCAGAGCTGTTGCTTAGATGTGAACTGCCTCCCGCCATCATAGACACTCCTTTTAATGATGCTCCAAAGGTTCTGAATGGGGTAGAGGTCAGGGGAGCATGGGGGTCACACCATAAGTTTGTCCCCTTTTATGCCCATATCAGCCAGAGATGCAGATGTTTTATGTGCAGCATGAGATGGTGCATTATCATGCAGAAAAATGATCTTGCTGTGAAATACACGGTTCTTCTTCTTGAACCATGGCAGGAAGTGCTGTTTGAGAAAATCCACATACATTATGGAGTTCATCTTTAGCGCCTTCAGGGATCCTAAAGGGGCCGACAATCTCTCTCCCCATGATTCCAGCCCAAAACATTACTCCACCTCCTCCTTGTTGGCGCTGTAGCCGTGTTTGCATGGGGTGTCCATCAACCAGCCATCCTCCACTCCATCCATCTGGACCATCGAGCGCTGCACGGCACTCATCCGTGAACAAAACAGTTTTGAAATCAGTCTTCATGTAATGTTTGGCCCACTGGAGCCGTTTCTGCTTGTGTGAAGTGGATAGAGGAGGTCGACAGGATGGCGTATGCACAGCTGCAAACCTCTGAAGGACCCTGCATCTTGTTGTTCGGGGGACGTTGGAGGCACAAGCAGCTTCAAAAACTTGTCTGCTGCTATGACAAGGCTTTTTTGCCGCTGCTCTTTCAACCTGACGTAATTGCCTGTAGGAAAGAGTCCTCAATTTGCCCTTATCAGCACGCACACGTGTGTACTGTGAATCAGCTACATACTTCTTGATTGCCAAGACACTTCATCCTGATCATCGCACAATGTTGATTGCAGTCATGCCTTGACCTAAACACTCCACAATTTGTTGCTTCTCAGCAGCCGACACATCCTTTTTCTTTCCCATTTTGGCAGAAAATGTAGGCTGCTTAATAATGTGAGAGAGCCTTCTTAAGTAGTCTTGCCTTTCATTGGACACACCTGCCAAACTAATTAGCACAGGTGTCTGCAATTGCTTACAGTGATATAAAGAGCCCTGACACACATCACCATCAATGAGTTTAACTGACAAACAAACAAATTCTTCCCTTATCACTCCTAAACACTTTTTGCATAATAATTTGGAACGCAGTGTACATGTGCTTTTCCACAAAACACCAGTGGTTCACGTAGTGAATCTTACAGTTCTAACTTGCCAACCGTGGTCTGTATGGAGTTGTTCAATAAAGGGCCCAAAGTTAAGATAACATAGATGGGAGAGGTCTCTATGAATAGGAATTCCTAAGTATTTGATACCCTGTGAGGGCCAGGCAAAGGGAAAGTTGGACTGGATGGAATCCTATATGGATTTGGGGAGGGAGACATCGAGGGCCTCAGACTTCGCTGCATTGATTTTAAAATTTTACCATGTAACAAAGTGATCTATTTCAGCCATAACAGCAGGGATGGATATATGTGATTGAGTGATATATACTAGGACATCATCAGCAAATAGAGAGCACTTGTACTCGGTGCCTCCCACCTTAATCCACCTAATATTGGGGTTATGGCGAATTGATGAGAGCAGGTGCTCCGTCACTAGGATGTATAAGAGAGGGGACAGAGGAGATCCCTGCCTTGTCCCATTGGTGATTGTGAAAGGTGATGAAAATGTTCTGACGCACCCCCTGGGCCTTGGGACACCCGGAGCCGGACCCTTTTTGGTGGATGCTGGTGGTTGTAGTCTTCGTGGCGGCGACCCAGTTCCGTGGCTCAGGGCGGTCAAACCAGTGGCGGAACTATTTATGTGGTTTTGATGTTTAAATGTCCGACTACGCCACCCGTGGATTGCGGTCAGAGTGAACCGCCGCTACAGGGCAGACCGCTGAGGCTGGTGTTGTGGGTGCAGCAGAGCGTAGCATAACTCCCCACGGGAGGAGTATAGCCTCAGGGCAGTGTATGCGGAGGATGGGGGTGATGGTGCAGGGCAGCAGCAGTAACGACACGGAGTCAGTGATGCAGTCCAGGGCCTTTACTCACAGTTCTTATTATCCAGACCACGTCTGCAGGTAACGGCTGCCCACGTCGTACTGTGCTCACCAGGTGAGGGGCTCAGACAACTCCCAGATAACTTTGGAGCACTTCACAGGACCCCCTTTGTGTGTCCTTTGTCTGGCCTTTCTTACCAACACTTCTGTCCGGCTGCCTCGGGCCTCCTCTTGGTAAACTTGGCGCCAGTTTCCCTGACCCTATGTGGTGCCTTCCTAGCGGGTGTAGCGAGGGGCTGCGCCACATAAAATGTCAGAGCCTCCGGTTTCTAGCTGAGGGTCGTTTCCTGCCTCCACTAGTTCGGGGACCGGTCTCCCCCTTTGGCCTGACCCCTCCACGCAGGTGGATTCGGGCGTGCGGTGGCGACTCGCCCGTCCGCACCCCTGGGATCCCTTCATTCCTCGTTCCTGGAGCCTTCTCCGCTCCTCTTCCTTCCTTCTCCCTCTTCCAGGCCTGGGCCTCTGTTACTAGGCCCGCCTCCGGAGCAGAGCTCATGCAGAGCCCCTGCTCCCTGCCACTTCTGCTCAGACTTCTCTGCACTGAACTAAGATGGTGCCCACCTTTTATACTCCCTTCTCAATGCACCCAGGAACTGCTTCCTCCCTGCTCCTGCACTACTGGGTTCCCCTTCCTCAGTGTTCCCTCCCCCCACTCCAGCCAGGGACAGGGACTGTCGTGCCCATCTCAGGGGCATATTGGTCGCCCTGCCCCACGGCAATGTGGTGTAATGCATGCAGGTGTCGGGTCCTGATCCACACTCCATCCTTACCTGAGAGTGAGATATCACACCTCTGGGTGAGGTGCAATACGTCTGTAGCAACCGAGCCCTCAGGGTGCTACAGTTCCATTTATCTTCAGCCTAGGTGACGTATTGCTATACAGGGCCGTGATTTTGGCTATAAAAGGGTCCCCTAGACCCCTACTCCAAGCTTTTTAAGAGAATCATATATGGCGTGCCAGGAGACTCTATGGAATTCTTTCTCAGCATCCAACGAGAGTATCTAATTACAAATTTTTAACTGCATCTAGCCCAGGAAATACTTTGTGCCTAGTAGCAGTGTCTGCTAGTCAGCGGATTATCCCGGCTGTTAAGCAAGCTACACCACCTGTAGTTTAGACACTTAATTTTTTCAAAGGAAATGCTTCGGGACCATGGGATACTTAGTGAAGAGCATCAGGAGGCACCCCAAGGCATAGGGGCTGGGACTGGCAGTAGGATGCCTTGCGGTGGACAGCCGAGCTCGATCCTTATAAAAGCTTTTTAACTGCAGCAGCTTTAGTGGACGCTACTGGAGCTGGAATTACCGCGGCTGCTGGCATGAGACTTGCCCTCCAATAGATCCTTGTAAATGGATTTAAAGTGTATTCATTCAAATTAGAGAGACAATTTAAATTAAAAAGCTTAGAGCTGCCTCCACCACAGGGGGGCTCGCTCGACCCACCAGCGGACAGGCACCAGTATTGGGAGAGGGGGGCTGGCCGTCAGGGTTCACCGCGGCTCTGGCACAAACCCGGCGACACGGAGGTGGCACGGGCAGGAGCGGACTGGCCGTGTCGGCTTCTCACTTTTTGGATTTTAGAAGGGCATGACATGCCTATATTTGTGTCTCCCTCTCCTTTTACTCCTCCACCTCTTTTCTTTTCGCATGACTATATGTACTTGTCACTTTTCCATGTGTTAGTTGTGTCTTCTGAGCAGTTTGTCAGCTTTTGGACACCTTTGAAGGTGTTTTCTATGTGTTTCTATGTGTTTTTGTTTGCCTGCCATTGGTTTTAACGGTGTTCGAAGGTGTTCGACGAACAGTTCGACGAACAGTTCGGCGAACACAGGGGTGTTCGACGAACCGAACCGAACTCGAACACTACGGGGGTGGCTCAACACTAGTCAGAGATGCTTCCAGGGGTCTTCCCCATGCTGTTCCCATGTCATTTGAGCACAGTTCCCATCGATTTTGGCAATTTTTAGGCCCTCTGCAGACCGCCGTGGGGAGCCACCTGAAAAATTCTCAAGTTTCCCCTAGACTTATATTGGGCTCATTGCTCGGGTTGAGCACCCGAGTATTTCAATTTGGTCGACCCGAGCAACGAGTACTCGAGCATTTTAGTGCTCGCTCATCACTAATGACAACCAAAAACATCCAAATAATCCTGATCAAAAAGTTCACATACCCTGGTGATTTTGGCCTGATAACATGCACAGAATTTGACACAAATGGGTTTGAATGGCTACTAAAGGTAACATCCTCACCTATGACCTGTTTGCTTGTAATCAGTGTGTGTGCATAAAGCTGAGTGAGTTTCTGGGATCCAGCCAATGACGTTTCGGGATTTTGAGATGGGGAAAGCAAAAGAATTATCAACGGATCTACGGGAAAAGGTAGTTGAACTGTATAACACAGGAAACGGAGGCAAAAAGAGTATAACACAGGCAAGGGATACAAAAAGATATCCCAGGAATTGATAATGCCAGTCTGCAGTGTTCAAACTGTGATTAACAAATGGAAAATCAGATGCTCTGTAAAAACCAAACCACAGTCAGGTAGACCAACAAAAATTTCAGCCACAACTGCCAAGAAAATTGTTCGGGATGCAAAGAAAAACCAACAAATAACATCAGCTGAGAACACACTTAGGGGTGTACTCACTTTTGTTGCCAGCGGTTTAGACATTAATGGCTGTGTGTTGAGTTATTTTGCAGGCACACCAAATTTACAGTTAAACAAGCTGTACACTGACTACTGTACATTGTATCAAAGTGTCGCATCTTCAGTGTTGTCCCATCAAAAATATATATATGTATTCCGGCCCATTTTTGGAGTTTTGTGTGAAATTATGTCCAATTTGCCTTTTTCTCCTCAGTTTTTTTGTGTTGTTCCAATAAACACAAAGGAAATAAACATGCGTGTAATAAAACATGTGTAATTTTCTGAAACAATTTCAAGGGTGCCAGCACTTTCCGCCATGACTGTATATGCAGGTAGAGTCCTTAACCCCTTTACAACCCAAAGTGGTTTGCACGTTAATGAGAAGGCCAATTTTTACAATTCTGACCACTGTCACTTTATGAGGTAATTACTCTGGAACGCTTCAACGGATCCCCCTGGTTCTGAGAATATTTTTTCATGACATATTGTACTTTATGATTGTGGTAAAATTTCTTCGATATCACTTGTGTTTATTTGTGAAAAAAACAGATATTTGGCGAAAATTTTGAAAATTTTGCAATTTTCAAAATTTGAATTTTTATGCCCCTAAATCGGAGAGATATGTCACACAAAAAAAGTTAATAAATAACATTTCCCATATGTCTACTTTACATCAGCACAATTTTGGAACCCAAATTTATTTTTATTAGGGAGCTATAAGGGTTAAAATTGACCAGCGATTTCTCATTTCTCCAACAAAATTTACAAAACCATTTTATTAGGGACCGCATCACATTTGAAGTCACTTTGAGGGGTCTTTATGACTGAAAATGCCCAAAAGTGACACCATTCTTAAAACTGCACCCCTCAGTGAATCGGGTCATCATGGCAGCATCCAGGAAGCCGCGGCACACATTGCTGGACGCCGGCAGGAGAGGTGACTATCCCGATCACCTCCCCTTGCCCCCGCAATGCTACGAACGACTTCGATCGCAGCATTGCGGGGGTTAATGTGCGGGACCTCTCCCAGCACATAGCACCGGGTGTCAGCTGTGACAATCAGTTGACACCCGGCGGCGATCACACCCGCACAGCCTGTGTGCGCGATCGCAAAGATGTACTAATACGTATCAGGCTCTTAAGTCCCAGGGCGCAGATACGTATCAGTACGTCTTGGGCTTTAAAGAAGTTAAAATTATGTGAAAATGGGAAAAGTCACAAAACTTTGCAACTTTTCAAGAGCTTTATGCCAGTTTTCTGGCAAAAACACTGGTGAATCGGGTTCATAATCTCTAATCCTTTCAGCTCCCTTTAATTAGACTACTTTCAACAAACTAATTATAAGTATTGGGTCTGTTTTTTTTTAATACTTTTAAAATAATTGTAAATATTTTCAATCCCCTTTTGTTATAAGGATTTCCCAAAAATTAGCTAATCATAGGTTGTCCTGCATTCGTGACAGTGATTGACTGCGCGGTCACTTGGAAGTTTACATTGGCATCACTACAGGGCAGATAAAGAAGGACTGTCAGGGACCCCCAGAGTGTGGTAAAATGCACCAACTAATTCATAATTCATTTAATTCTCACACAATATACTAAGTTAGTGTAAGTCTACAAAAAAGCAACAAAACTTGGTGCTAAAAAAATTGAGCATAACTTTTTGAAAAATGAACCAGGTTATGCCAAATCTTACATATTTTGTGACTTTGTGATCAGTTATCAGCACAAATATTTTACTCAAATTACCAGATCGATGGATAAGCATTGGGACTTTTCCCTAAATCTCTCCAAAACATCACCGCTTATAGAAGACCACTCTCATATCCAGATCAGATTTTCTGTGAGAGATGCCCAGATTCACAATATAGTATGCCTACTGGCCATCTATGAGAAGTCCACCCCAATGGAAGTCCAGTTATTAAAGGAGATTTTACTGTTTATATAAGGGGCAGACAATGACAGTGAAGGGCCCTTAATCAGGACTTCTGATCTGGGCCCCCCACCCTCCATCAGGCACCAGCTACATATACATTTCCATGTATATTTATATTAGGCACACATATAAAATTTTGCACATGCTAATACTCTATACACATTTTAACGTATGCATATACATAGTGCACACAAACATAAAATACGGACATACACATAAGATGCACATACACAGTATAGAGTCCCGGTAGTCCTCATAGTTTTAAGCATGGACCCTGGCAAATTGTAGAAGGACTTTTACTGTTCATGGGCTTTAAGGGAGAGAGGCTTCCTTTGTGGAGGACACTCATGAATGCCATTCATTTGCAGTGTACACCGTGTCGTGTCATGGAAAACTCACCCTAGTTTGGCTTTCTACTTCTTCAGCTAATAGCAATGAATTTGCCTGTCGATTTTCTTCTCATCAGAAGATGCTTTTGTTTAGATGTTAACTTCCATCTGACTGATAAGAAAAGCTTTGCTGATCTTCTTGTAGACTTCACATTTTTTGTAAAGAAATTATTTTCTTTCTCAGAAATGTCTTGTGACATTTCTCTTCTATGTGGTGCCACTTACCCTTCTCATCAGAGGACGCTTTTGTTTAGGTGTTAACTTCCATAGTCAGCCTGGACGTCTCTGTAAGATGGTTGCAGTTCCATCTTTGTTATAGTTTTGCATCACTTTTGCTACAGTATTCTGACTGATAAGTAAAGTTTTGCTGATCTTCTTGTAGACTTCACATTTATTGCAAAGAAATTATTTTCTTTCTCAGGTTTTGTGACATTTCCCTTCTATGTGGTGCCATTGCTGATAGCATGAAATGGGAAGGAGTTTTCGTTATTAAGTAACTTCCTTTTACAGACACCTGTCTGCTGGACATCTGTTTAATGAATAATTACACTTACCTGGGGTTCAGTTCTTGTTAATTAGAATTTTGTTGTCTAAACTTAGCTTTTCTCTTAAGACTGTTACTGGGATGTTCTCATTTTTGAAACATGATCTTGAATGAGTTTGTTAAGAAAATTACTTTTTTGGGGTCTGCAAAATACCAAATCTTGTTTGCATTCAATGGCTCAAATTTGCGAGAGTATTTTGTAGTATGGTATCCCATATAAAATGATGATTCTGAAAGGAAACTACAGGTTTGCTGACAAATCTATTTGGGTGTACTGATTTATGCTAAACACTGTATATATATATATATATATATATATATATATATATATATAAACCTTATAAGTTTGGTATCACAGTAATCGTACTACTGACTCTGAATCATTTTGTCAGTTTGTTTTTACAACACAATACACACTGTAAAATGAAGGAACCCAAACCTGGCATTTTTTCTCATTTTTCAACACATTATATGATAAAATGAATGGTGTTGTTCAAAACTACAACACTAAGCGTCAGCACACTGTGATTTGCTGATCTGTAAGATGCGTTCTTTGTGCTGTGAAAATACACAGCTGTGATATCTCACCAAATATTCATAGTGGGAACTTAAAATTATGTTTTTCTGCCATGATTAAGGATGGTTTGGATGTATGAAACATGTTGACCTTTTATTTCTATCTTTGTGGAATTAAGGCTGCATGAACCAGTCACCAACTATTATCTGTATATGTACAAATATTAAGTGCTACTGAGTGCTGTAGGAAAAACTTAGAATAGTGAGGTGATTTGATAGTCCTGCCACAAATAATCTGTTTCTACTGCACACTTAAAATCTCTGATAGTGGGAATGAACATGATTGCCTGCAGTAGTGCACTCCTGAGAGCTGGTGCAGCAGAGAAAATGTCTTGGACATGAGAGTGGGAGGTCCTGATTATGGAGGATGTTAATCTTAGCTCATTGGAGTGTAGATATGGTAGAGATGCAGGACTGTGCAGCAGTGTGGAGAGGTTTGTGGATGAGTGTAATGACTGGTACAGGGTGGAGGCACCAGTGTAACTGCTGGACAGAAATATGAGACTGACTGCTGCATTAAGGATAATGAGAAATACATTTAGTGAGAAGAAGAGCAATTAGTGATTTAAAAGTATTTGTGAATTCAAGACAAAAAGGAATCAGAGCAACAGTAACAGATTTTACTTTTTTTTAATTAATAATGGGATGAATAAAATCGTGAACATTATCAATAGACTAAATCAAAGTCAGGAAGATAGCCGAGGTCAGATACCAGGTGATCAGTAAATGACAAGTCAGACAAGCAGTATGAATACCGCGGAGCCCGATGACAGAGGCGTTACTGAAACTTGTCCAGGTTGACCAGTCAGAAGGCCACAGGTAGATGGTGAAGGTCCTTCTATACAGCTCCAGCAGTGATGATGGATCTGCTGGACTTCAGGGTGCTGGATGCTTAGGTGTCCCGTCTTTTAGATGGTTTTAGGGCAACAGTGACAGCATGCAAATGCGCGAGCAGCCCTGGATAATCCACGCCGGCAGGATGATAAGATCCGGCGGAAGATGGAACCTATGAGAAGAGAAATAAATATAATGTAAGTGATGGGACTCCATATTACATGATAATGCTGTGCAGTCACTGTGGCCGGACGGCAGAGGAATATTATCATACAGAGGTCAGGGGTCATTGTCAGCAATCATACATGTGACAATCCCATCACTGACAGATGACATCTACTCCACATGAATTATTCTCACTGACATCACACAACATGGAGCTGATTCTCACAATTACCTCGTCTCTTTTTCCCATTTTTTCCATTTTCTGAGTTTTGTTGCTCCATACTCAGATTTATTGCCGATTTTCTTTCTTCATGAGATGGAAATTCTGATGAAAAATTTAAAAAAAAATCAGTAACAATATATTCTTATAGGATCTGCTTTGTCATAATATGGATAACATAAGAGACCTATAGTATTGTATAAAACCATGTGGGAATATTTGAGCCTTGAAGTCAACATTCACATTGCTGGTGCTGTAGACATGTAGATACCTGGCAATGGGGACGAGGGTGGCAAGATGGTAACAGCATCGTCTGTATTACATACAGGAACAGATACTTTCTGCCTGTTTGAAGAAGAAAAACATGTAAATCTCAAGTAAACTCCGTATAAAAGGGGTTGTCTCACTAGAAGAACACCGACTATAAGACCTAGTAGGACATATGACTGTCATAGTGGGGAAGGTCTTCTGCTCAAGACTACCTTTTATAGAGAGCTGAGAGGAAAACAACTACCAAGAATGGCCGGCATTTCATACTACATCTCTCCTACAGTGAGGGCAGCACTAAAAGTGCATGACCGGCCACAATTATGGGCTGTTATCTCCAACAATTCCGAAAGCTGAAAGCACAATGACCCATAACCATGGGGCGGTGGATGCTGCATTTGATATTATGGTATTTATGTCCTATATTTGGTGTTGTGCACATATATCAGCCTGGAGCTCCCAGTAATGACCCCATAATCTACTCACATTTCTGAGATGTTTGTGTTGGATTCTGGTGTACACTCTGGAGGGGCCTTGGGATCCTCGTTGTTCACCATCCCGTTAGTGGTGGTAGAGTGCTAAATGTGGATAACAATAAGTTATTAAATATACATACTTTTTAATTTTATAGATCCTTTTTTTGTACATATTTTGGATTTATCGATCACATACTTACTTTAGAAAGCCTCTCAGAAGATGATGATGCAAATATTCGGAAAATAAAGTTCTCATCGTCCTCACTTGTGCCCTCCTTATCCTCTGAGACCAGATGGTTGTTTTCATCAGAGTGATCTACAAGACATAGGTAAGGAAGGATTGTTAGAGGGTGTCAGTATAACACAGTCGCTATATCTCACTAGGTCACTAGATGATACAACGTAATATACAGAATACATGAAAAAAAACTCCTGTACAAAATTAGGGAAATAGGGATACAGTACGAACCCATGGTCAACATAGCTGAGATCCATGAAAAATGGATAACATAGTAGACCAGAAAAACCATGTGGAAATATTTGAGCCTTGAAGTCAACATTCACATTGTTGGTGCTGTAGACATGTACATACCTGGCAATGGGGACGAGGGTGGCAAGATGGTAACAGCATCGTCTGTATTACATACAGGAACAGATTCTTTCTGGCTGTTTGAAGAAGAAAAACATGTAAATCGTAAGCAAACACAGTATAAAATGGGTTGTCTCACTATAAGAACACTGACTATAAGGCCTAATAGGACATATGACTGTCATAGTGGGGAAGGTTTTCTGCACAAAACTACCTTCCATGGATCAGAACACAACTGCCAAGAATGTCTGGCAAGTAATACTACAGCTCTCCTACAGAGTAGGCAGTGCTAAAAATGCATGACCTGCCACAATTATGGGCTGTTATCTTCTGCATTTTCTGAAGCCAAAAGTACAATGACCGTTAACCATGAAGCGGTGAATGCTGCATTTGATATTCTGATATTTATGTCCTATATTTGGTGTTGTGTACATAGATCAGCCTGGAACTCCCAGTAATGAAGTAATGACCCTTCATAATCTACTCACATTTCTGAGATGTTTGTGTTGGTTTCTGGTGTATACTCTGGAGGGGCATTGGAATCCTCATTGTTCACCATCCTGGTAGCGATGATACAGAGCTAAATACGGATAAAAATAAGATATAAAATATTTTTTTTATGTGCTTTTAGAGTTTTTTGAATTTTTTTTTACATATTTTGGATTTATTAATCTCATACTTACTTTACAAAGCTTTTCAGAAGATGACGTAAAATTTTGGAAGTCAAGGCTCTCATTGTTCTCACTTGTGCCTTCCTCATCCTTTGAGACCAGATGTTTGTTTATATCAGAATGATCTACAAGAAATAGGTAATGAAGTATTATTAGAGGTTGTCAGTATAACACAGTCACTATTTATCACTAATATTAATGGGAACAGATCATCACATATTAGGGAAGATGAGACAAACAGTCGCTTAGTCTAGATGACGTCTCCTTCTACTTACTGATAAATAAGTTGGTGTCTGCGTCTGAAACAAGCTGAGGAACATACTCCAGCTCCTGGCTCAGAATGTTGTCAAAGTCCAAGTCACTCAGGAATGGATGAACCTTGATCTCAAATGCTCCTCCTAGAAAAAGAAAAACAAAAGTGATGCGGACATAGTCAGGGATGGCTCCATATCTGAACAGTTTATCGTAATCTGAACTAATGACAAAACTGAGCCGACATGAAGGAAATAAACTGAAAGTCTTAGTGTGGAGAACTAGAAATACAGTAGATGAGCTGATAGAGAAATGCTGATCTTCATGGACATGAGCGATATGTCCTTGGTCTAATAAGGGAATATTAATACTAGTATATCTGTTACCTGTCCCAAGTCTACGCACAGGATTTCTTCTGAGCAGCTCAGTGATGAGATTCTGAGCATCCAGGGGTGGAGCGCGATCAAAATTCCAAATTAGTTCTCCGGTTACATAGAAAATTACAGAAAATAAAACCTCTTTACTGGACTGTAACATAAAGCAAAGGAAATAACTAAACAAATGTAACCAATCAACGCAATGATCGGATTATTCTACTCACCAATGACAACCCTTTTATAAAGCTCAGTGAGGGAATCAGCATCAAATGGTACACATCCCAGCAGGAATTTATACAGGATGATCCCCAATGACCACCAGTCAACAGGTCTTCCATAGCCTTCTTTCAGGATGATCTCTGGGGCTATGTAACATGGGGTGCCACAGAACTGGAAACCAACAGAACATAGAGATGAGAATCGATGAAACAATTATTATGACAAGTTATCATCGTTAAAACACAATGCAGAAGATAAAATATTAGTGGAAAAGTTCTCTAGAAAGGAAGAACGTAGAGAAGAGACAATAGTGTTGTAGCGCCGGCGTCCCTGCCCTCTGCTAGGCAGGGACGCTGTTCCCCTCACCTCCCTGCTCCATGCCCGGCGTCCTCCTCCCGCTCTGCTGGCAGCGCGCGCTCCTTCCCGTCCACTGTGCTTATTGCGCGCGCGCTCTCCCTCCCTCTTAAAGGGGCCGCGCGTGCCGTCCTAAGGAGTCCCCGGCCAATGGCCGGAGGACTTCACCATATATAAGGCACCTCCTCCAAAATGGAGGTGCCCGAGCAATGTTGTTGCACTGTTCACTACTCTGCTTCAGCCCTCAGGTCCCGTTGCCAGTTACCTGCCAGATTCTTGCCTGATTATCTGCTACCTGCCTGCTAGTCTGAGGTCCGACGGTCTGCCTTACTACTCCTGTCAGTCTGTCTAAGGACCAGCCTGCCCGCTCACCTGGGAGCGCACATCAGCCACCTGCCTGCTTGCCTGAGGTCCGACGGTCTGCCTTCCAACTCCTGTCAGTCTGTCTATGGACCAGCTTGCCCGCTCACCTGGGAGCACACACCTGCTACCTGCCTGCTAGTCTACCTGGAGGCTCCGCCGTCACGTGCTGTGACCACCTGCCTGTCCAGTGACTCCTGCTCGCTCACCTGGGAGCGCTCATCTGCTGCCTGTCTGCTAGCCTACCTGGAGGCTCTGCCGTCACGTGCTGTGACCACCCGCCTGTCCAGAGACTTCTGCCCGCTCACCTGGGAGCGCTCATCTGCCGCCTGTCTGTTGGTCTTCCTGGAGGCTCCGCCGTCACATGCTGTGACCACCCGTTCATCCAGAGACTCTCGCCTGCTCACCTGGGAGCTCACGTCTATCATCAGCCGCCACAGGTCGTACCAACCCTTTACCTAGAGACTGCCCCGGTCACTTGCCGTGACCATCTGCCCGTTCATTCAGAGACTGCCCCGGTCACTTGCCATGACCATCTGCCCGTTCATTCAGAGACTGCCCCGGTCACTTGCCGTGACCTCCAGCCCGTTCACTCAGAGACTGTCCCGGTCACCTGCTGTGACCTCCTGCCCATCTTCCCTGGTCGCCACCCGCTCCCTTACAAGGACTGCCCCCTTGTATAGTAGCTCAGAGGTTCCGCTTCCCAGACCCGTTACAAGTGTGATGAGATTTGCAAATAACAAGCTAAGTTCTTGTAGGTGATGCTGACCTCACGGTCCTGGAACTCTCTGGAGATGTCCACTGCTAATTCCTTGTAGGTGTTGGTTTTCGGTATCATTAGACCAAGTTTTGAAATCCCAAAATCGGTAACTTTAATATGTCCAGTAGATGTAATCAGGAGGCTGCAAAAGAGAAGATGGTTTTAGCCTCACAGACTGAATGATAATAAATGACAACTTTCCCCACTTTATTATACTACGGGGGCACTTACTTTTCCGGCTTCAGGTCTCTGTGCACCACACCGTAACTATGCAGGTATTCCACGGCAAGTACCGCCTCTGCAAAGTACAAGCGGGCCATGGGGACAGAGAAAGGACCCCTGGTGCTTAGAAGGGTCCCACAGTCTCCACCTATAGAAGAAAGGAAATATGACCGGTGAGGGGTTTATACAGAAGATAACCATGATATACCACGAGCAGATAACCATGATGTATAATGAGCAGTGAGCGGAAACATCCTGGGGAGATCACACAGATAGTGGCGTACATAGAAATCACAAGACCCCATATCAAAACTTGTAATTGCCCCCCACCCTAAAAAATAAAAAATAAATATATTTATATCCCTGTTGAAGCAGCTTGGTGTTCTCACCAGCAATACAACTTTTAAGGCCATTTTAGAGTATGATGCTCCCAAAAATGCCCACACCCACACTCAGTGAGTATGGTGTCCCCACAGTGAATCCTCCTAAGGAGGCCACCACTTAGAAGGAGGCCAGCCACAACCCCCTACTCGGTGTGATGGCACCCACAGCAACCCTCCCACTCAGGATAATGGTTCCCACAGTCCCTCACACAATATAATGGTCCGCATAACTCCCCACTCAGTATGATGTCCCCACACAGAATGGGGGCCTCCATACAGAGTGAGGACCCCCACAGCACCCCACTTAATATGATGACCTCCACTCAGCATTCACAGTCCCCCCATATCTAGTCATACGGCCCCCTTTCAGTATTTTGGTCCCTACTAGCCACCTACTCAGTATTTTTGCCCCCACCAGCCCCACCTCCTTGAAGAAGCAAATACCGCTGAAATTGTGATGACAGGTGGAGGGATGCTGCCCACTGCCGAGCGTCGACAGACCCCCTCCGACTGATGAGCCCCATAGCGCCCCTGCACCAAGATCAATGAATTTATGAGCATCTTGGTAATAGATAACCTATAGTAAATGCTCTGTGGGGATGTAACCAACAATGTCCTAATGATATGAGCAGTGATAAGATGAAAGCAGACATGGGCTGAATATAATACAATAGATGTGTCTTACCTCCTACATACTCCATGACCATACACAGGTGAGATCTAGTTGGAAAGGAGCAGAGCATGGAGACCACAAAGGGACAATCAGCAAATGTTAAGATGTCCCTCTCCAAAAAGGCCCATTCCAATCTCTGTGCAGTATTTAGGTTCCGCTTAGCCATTTTCTTCATAGCAAAGGTCTGGTGTGAGTCTTTATGATGCACTAAGTAGACGGCCCTGCAGAGAAGGAGAATCCATCGGTTATAATAAATCCTTATTAATAATCCATCTATAGAAATCATTATATGTTTAATACTGGTATCCAAGGGGTAACATTTCTCCTTGCGGAGAGTGACATGTTAAGCTTGTCAAGGTGAGGAGACTTTTAAGCCTAAATGATCCTCTGGGAAATATGCAAATTGTCTCTTCAGAGAGGAAGAGAACTAGAACTCTAGTGCCACCTATAGGAAGTAGTAATCCTAAAAGTCAATATCGACCCTTTAACGAGCCTTATCACATGACATGGAATAATAGCCATAACCAAAATCTCAATTTTCGGACACTATGTTTTGGGGTACAAGCACTCATCAGTGCAAAGTGTGAGATATGGTTTGGCTGGGTGAGAGGCATCTGACCGGGATCCAAGCGGTAACGTTTCTCCTTGCGGAAAAAGCCATGTTAAGCATGTCAAGGTGAGGAGACTTTTAAGCTGCAATGCTCTTCTGGGAAATATGCAAATTGTCTCTTTTCAGAGAGGAAGAGAATTAGCACCCTAGTGCCACCTATAGGAAGTAGCAATCCTATTTCCCAGAGGAGCATTGCGGCTTAAAAGTCTCCTCATGTCCGCAAGGAGAAACGTCAACCCCTTGGATACCGGTCAGACACCTCTCACCCAGTCAAACCATATCTCACACTTTGCACTGAAGAGGGGCAGTACCCCAGAACACAGTTCCTGCAAATTGAGATTTTGCTTTTGGCTATTATCCTAAGTCATGTGACAAGGCTTGTTAAAGGGTCGATATTGACTTTTAGGATTGCTACTTCCTATAGGTGGAGTTCTAGTTTGCTTCCTCTCTGAAGAGACAATTTGCATATGTTTAATACTAGAAGTCTGGCCGCCACTATAAATCCACATCTAGAAATACATAAAATAGCACTACATAGATCACCTATGGGAGGTCTCCACAATGCCACTTCTGCCGGAGCCATCACCCAGGTCACATTATAGATACGAGAATCTATCGAAATTCTCTTTGGGCAGATTCGCTATAACTGACCAAATACAATTTAGTGCAAATAAAATTGGTCCAAAATGAATGTGCTCCAGGGCTCTCTTCTGCTGCTGAGGCCAGTGATTGGGCCCACATGGTCATGGTGGAGGGTGTAGATGTCATTGACGTCAATATGGTGTCACCCTTCATGTGACCATGTGTAGCCAACTTCTCTGATCAGCTTCATAATGGAGCCCCCCCATCAAAACAAAGATCAGAGTGGAGAGCAGAAAAGCTCAGGTGGAGGAGGCAGCATAAGAACAGATGAGGGTCTAGCACAGGCGAATGTAATAATATTATATTATTATATATTATATTATATGTAATTATATTATTTAAATCGCTTTCCTTACAGTTTGATTTGCTACAGATCATATAATTTCCCTATGATAACACTGAATGGCAGAGTGCAGGGGCAGAAGCATTGTCATAGGGAACCCTGAGAAATGTGGATTATGGCAACAGAAATCTCACCCAAAATTTCCACTGCTGATGAGTTTGGAAGTTTCATAGTCGCTCATATGCGGCTTTCTCGCCGGAACCAATGAATCCATCACGCTCTATAAAAGAATAAGAAATAATACTGATTTATTGAAGATGCAGGAAAAAAATTACAGATGCAAAAACTTCTCCCCCCATATTATGTCCCAGATGATTTACACTGATATGATGTTGGGAGGATACAAACCGGACGCTGGGCAGACCTGGCGCTAGCACCCAGCACACCCAGGCAAGTGCCGGGGCCCTGAGTAGGCGAGGGGCCCACTTGCTGTCGGGCACCCTGGCGCGCTATGGGACCGGTGAGCAGAGGAGAGTTGTGCCAGCGCCAGCTAGTGTGCCTTGCTCCCCCCCCCCCAATGCTTGCCCAGGACCACGGCCGGAACAATACTTACCTCTCCACAGCTGGTGAGCAGTGAGGTGAGCATTTGATTTTTTTTTTTATGTATGGAGGTATGGGGCATTATATCGGGGGAGAAGTGACATCCTGCATGGGGCATTATATGGGGGGGAGGTAGGGACATCCTGAGTGGGGTATTATATGGGGGGGAGAAGTGACATCCTGCCTGGGGCATTATATGGGGGGGAGTGACATCCTGCATGGGGCATTATATGGGGTGAAAGGTGACATCCTACATGAGGCATTATATGGGGGGGACATCCTGCATGGGGCATTATATAGGGGGGTGACATCCTGCATGGGGTATTATATGAGGGGGAGAAGTGACATCCTGCAAGGGTCATTATATGGGGGGGAAGTGACATCCAGCATAGGGCTTTATATGGGGTGAGAGGTGACATTCTGCAAGGGGCATTATATGGGGGGTGACATCCTGCATGGGGCATTATATGGGGGGAGTGACATCCTGCATGGGGTATTATATGGGGGGAGAAGTGACATCCTGCATGGGGCATTATATGGGGTGAGAGGTGACATCCTGCATGGGGCAATATATGGGGTGAGAGGTGACATCCTACATGGGGCCGTATGTGTTGGGGGGACATCCTGCATGGGGCATTATATGGGGGGGTGACATCCTGCATGGGGCACTATATGGGGGGTGACATCCTGTATGGGCCATTATGTGGGGTGGGACATCCTGCATGGAGCATTATGTGGGGGGGACATCCTGCATGGGGAATTATATGGGGGGTGACATCCTGCATGGGGCATTATGTGGGGGGGATATCCTGCATGGGGCATTATGTGTGGGGGACATCCTGCATGGGGCATTATGTGGGGTGGGACATCTTGCATGGGGCATTATGTGGAGGGGACATCCTGCATGGGTAATTATATGGGGGGTGACATCCTGCATGGGCCATTATGTGGGGGGGCACAGCCTGCATGGGGCATTATGTGGGGGGCACAGCCTGCATGGGGCATTATGTGGGAGGGACATTCTGCATGGGGAATTATATGGGGGGTGACATCCTGCATGGGCCATTATGTGGGAGGGGGACATCCTGCATGGGACATTATGTGGGGGGGGGGACAGCCTGCATGGGGCATTATGTGGGGGGTCAAAGCCTGCATGGGGCATTATGTGGAGGTCACAGCCTGCATGGAGCATTATGTGGGGGGTCAAAGCCTGCAAGGGGCATTATGTGGGGGGCACAACCTGCATGGGGCATTATGTGTGGGGTCACAGCCTGCATGGGGCATTATATGGGGGCACAGCCTGCGTGGAGCATTTTATGGGGTCCATTACTCTATATGGAGCAATATATGGAGCTCATAATACGGTATAGAGGACTATGTGGTGCCATTATACTGTGTGGAGGACATTACTGTCCGGTCTGCACTGTGAGCTGTGAGGATTCGCCGCTTTCTGAGTTATTGTGGAATTTACAATAGATATCGCTCATGTAATGTAAGAAGTGAAATCTTCGGGCTTGTACTATATATATACATATATATATATATATTTATCTGCGGTATCTGTGCATCATGAATCGTGGTATGTGTTAAAGGGGCCACTGAGACTCTTTCGCCCAGGGCCCACGAAATCCTGGAGCCGCCCTGCAACGGTCATCATACATTACTATAACATTCTGGATAATGTGGGAGATCACACAGAGGAGGACTTACAGGTAATCTGTCACCAGGTGTTTGCTATGTATTCTGAAAGCACCATGATGTAGGGGCAGAGACCCTGATTCCAGTGATGTGTTACTTACTAGGCTGTGTGTCGCTGTTTCAATAAAATCAGTAGATTATCACTAGAAGACTATCTGTCTAGCCAGGTAGTCCTATTGCTCTGTACCCCTGCCTCCACCACTGATTAGCAGCTTTCTGCCTATGCACAGTGTACACAGAAAGCTGCCAATCAATGGTGTGGGCGGGGTTATACAAGACTCAGCATTCAGAGCTCTGCAGCAGAAAAAAATAGTGATTTTATCACAACTGCTCCACCGAGTAAAGTATTCAACACATGGAATCAGGGTCTCTGTCCCTGCATCATGCTTCTCTCAGACCAAATAGCATAAACCTGGTGACAGATTCCCAGTAATTCAAATGTAATTAACACCATAGGGTCATCTACACTTAGAATAGAGACGTCCCATGGTTGTATGGGGCATAATACTGCACGAGTCATTCACACCCCATGATCTGATGACACACACGCATCCCCCTCTATGATACTTACGGATTCTTGGATCTCCGGGATCTCACTAATTCCATTGTTAGGATTCGACAGCTCAGTTGTTTCTAAAATAATGATGAAGAAATGAAATGTATTAGAGGATATTATTCCTACATAGATAATACAGCAATATAACGGAGAAATGACAAGATGTCTGTAAATGGGATTAATACTCGTTATATGGGGATTCTAAATATGAGAATATACGGGGAATCCATAGATAAATGTAATGTAAATGATGGAGGAACACCTTCATAAATAACAAAAGACTGACCATCACTTCCGAAAAGAAAATGGGTGTGAACAGGTGCATACTAAGAGTAGCCATCCAAATACATAACTAACAAAGTTGCACTCTGTAACGCTATAGCATGTAAACATGAAATAAATGAAATTTGAATTGCATTACTGCTGTAGAAAATAGGATAAAAGGAAGATACTTAGTGCATAATTTGGCCAATTCATGCATGGCCAGCAGCCACAGCAAGGCGACCTTCTTTTTCTGGGTGCATGCCAAGTAGCCACGGCAAGGTGACCTTTTTTTTTGCTGGGTGCATGCCCAGCAGTCACGGCAAGACGACCTTCTTTTGCTGGGTGAATGCCCAGCAGTCACGACAAGGCGACCTTCTTTTGCTGGGTGCATGCCCAGCAGTCACGACAAGGCGACATTCTTTTGCTGGGTGCATGCCTAGCAGCCACGGCAAGGTGACCTTCTTTTGCTCGGTGCATGCCCAGCAGTCACGGCAAGGCGACCTTTTTTGCTGGGAACCTATCTCCACCCATCAGCCCGGGGTGGTTTTAATTACAACAGGATCCTACCTACCCATATAAATGTAGGCTTCAGCCTAGGAGAGGATTCACATTAGGAGAGGATTCCAACAAAAAGATCGCCTTGTCATTGGCTACTGGGCATTCATGAATTGGCCAAACCATGTGCTCAGAATCTTAGTTTTTTCCCATTTTCTAGAGCAGTAATGCAATTTAAATTTAATTTATTTCATGTTACTTGCTATAGCACTGCAGAATGGACCCTCCATCACATGAATGAGGAAGCCCCCACCCACGCTGCACATACGAGTGATGGTAAGAGAGCTGAAACATAGGAGAGATTTGCAAATTAGCCTGGAAGTGCACTGGGGGCGTGTCACTGCACTTGGATTTCTTCTTTCACGCCCCCAGCGCACTTCCATTCTGATTTGCATATGGTATCTACTTTACATTTCTCCTGACTGGCACATTGGATTTCTACAAACAATTATTATTAGGGGACAATGGCCTATACCGTCACACCACTACTTCTATATGTAACAATGTGCTGCCAGGTTCCCATTACACAGAGTAGAGAGTAAATCTAACATTATCCTCCGTCCTCTGTAATATCTGGACATTCCTTGTAGAAGGTCGGGTGATCGCTCACCTGTAATCAGATCGCTGTTCAGCTCCGGCTGACTCCTATTAGGGTCAGGGATTTTCGGGGTCACATTTTGCCCATATTTGGTGTCGCCTCCTGTTGTTTCCTGATAGATATAATATATATAATTAATATGTGGAAGATTTCACTAAATCACCAAATACATAAATCATGAAGGACTAAACCAACATTTACAGATGCACCAATTGTAACGATACAAATCCCGCGCCATCTTCAGACCTTTTCTCAGAAAGTCTCCTCAGATACGGTGGATTAAGATACGTCTATTAATATTGATCCTTACCGGGCGTTCCAATGAGCGTTCTAGTATAGACAGGACTTTTTCGGCCAGTTCTTTAAAGACAGCCAAATCTTCAGTCTGAGATCTTTCTTCAGCCTATAAAGAAGGAAAAATGGAAAGGAGAATTTTGAGATGAGAGCGGTCAGAATGGAGGCGGAAATTGTAGGTGACATCGGTTCTCTGTCTGCAGATACAATGACTACATACTGTATTTGGGGACTCGTTGTGTTTTAAAGTATTTTTTGGACTATAAGATGCCTTTTTTTCCAAAATTTTTGACCTCCCTTCTAACACTCTCGCACCCCTCCAATCTATTCTAAACTCTGCTGTCTGACTATTCCACCTGTCCCCCCGCTATTCCCTGGCTTCTCCCCTCGCTCCGCCAATCCCTTCACTGGCTCCACATTACCCAGAGACTCCAGTTCAAGACCCTAACCTTGGCATGCAAAGCCACCCACAACCTGTCTCCTCCATATATCTGTGACCTAGTCTCCCTGTACTTACCTGCACGCAACCTCCGATCCTCACAAGATCTTCTTCTCTACTCCCCTCTTATCTCCTCTTCCCACAATCGCATACAAGATTTCTCCCGTGCATCCCCCCTACTCTGGAACTCTCCACCCCAGCATATCAGACAGATTATTAATAATAATAATTGTCTGAATGTAGCTTACCAGGGGGGTGGTGTAGGAAGCCGGCAGCAGAAGTGGGGCGCTGCTGCGGGCCCCGAGCTGGGAGGAGCGGGGTATCCAGGAGGTGCGAGGCTGCGGGCCCTGGGCTTCAAGGAAATGTTAGCGGTGATTTAGGAGGGGAGTCCCCGCTTTGCCCATTGATTTTCTGGCGGTGGGCTTCAGGCAAATGGCCGCTGGAGGCAGTGCATGTGCAGATTTAGATCTCGGCTCAATAACGAGCTGAGATCTCAATCTGCGTATTGGCCATCTCCAGCAGCCTACTTCTTGAAGCCCACTGCAGAGAAATCAATAAGCAAAGCAGGGACTCCCCTCCTGAATTACCGCTAACATTTCCTTGAAGCCCAGGGCCCGCAGCTTCGCACCTTCTGGACACCCCGCTTCTCCCAGCTTGGGGCCCGCAGCAGCGCCCCAGTCCTACTGCCGACTTCCTGCAGCAGCGACTCTGCCTCCTGTGACCTCGCTCCACTGCCACCACCCCCCTCAGTAAGCAACCGAAAATTCGGACTATAAGACAGACCCCCATTTTATTATAATAAATGTTTTTCTTATTTACCTCCCAAAAATTTTTGGTGCGTCTTATGGTCTGCAAAATACGATATATTAGAAGAAAAAGCTTCTATCCCTCCATTATTATCTATTAATATTGAGATGTTCTGTGCAGAGTGTCCGCCACTTACCTGGTGTAGTAATGTCCTGATGTTCTGAAGTAAATCCGTCAGATAGTCTGACGTTAGACGACGTTGTCGGTGTTTGGTCAGGCAATCCTTTACTAGCTCCATCACCAGCCGGTGAGTGAAGCTGAGGACGCCATCGGGTGGTAGAAGCACACTGTTAGGACGATTGATCATAAGGATCATCAATAGTGCTTTTACCTGAGGAATGTCCAAAACAATTCCAGCCATAGTGAAAAACTGCAAGTGCTATCAGTCACTATAGAGCCAAGAAAGGCACGGGTGAGCCTATGTGCATTGTATATATAGCGCCTGTGAGCAGTGATGTCACCATCACCTGTGATGTCATCACGGAATCTTGTGATAGAATCTTCACGGAGCAGCTCTGCGCAAATAGAATGCGGTCTGGTATTATATAAAGTGAAAACACCATACAATTAACTACCCATGTTATCATGACCGTTCTATTTTATATCCAATTAGAACACAACCAGGATAAAGGTGTGTTCACAAGTTGGATTTTGGCAGCATTTTTTTTCTACCTCAAAAATCAAAGGAGGCAGGAAAAACGCTGCTTAAAATTCAGGTGTTTTTACTTGTGTATTTTTTTCCATTCATTTGAATGGGTGAAAAATGCTGCAAAACCTCTGAAAGACTTGACAAGCTGCAGATTAAAAAAAAATGCAAAAAAAACAGCATGTGAATGAGATTTCAGAAATGTCATTCACTAAGATGGTACTGTAAAACACAGCATTTTTGCTGCAGAAGAAAAAACAGTGAATACACCCTAAAGATATCCTCAGTCATATTATGGGAAATATTGTATATTTCGCATTTATTATCTCACGTGTTTTTCTTCACCATAGAACTTTTAAGGCTGTGTGCCCACTATGCGTTTTTTAGGCGTTTCTGCAGCGTAACTTCAGCCGCGGAAACACTTAAAAAACGCTTGGTGATAGGTCTGCAATGGTCCCCAATGATAATCCGCATGTGCTGTGCACATGCCGTGGAGATTTCCGCTGCGGATTATCATTGCGGAAAAATCCGCAGCACGTCCTTTAATTTTGCAGAGTCGCTGCGATTTAGTCGCCATTGACTTGCATTGGAACGCATAACATCCGCATGACTACACATACACATGTGGATATTATGCGACTCAATGCGTGGATGGTACCCGGGTCTGGAGATGAAGAGACTCTCCTCCAGACCCGGGTACCATAGTACCTGTAGTTAAAATAGAATTAAAATAAAAAATAAACATATACTTACCTTCTGATGGCCCCTGTCTGCTCCCGGCGGTGCTGCTGGCTCTTCGGCTGTTCGCGGTGGTAAAAGGACCTTCCATGACGCCATTTAGTCATGTGACAGGTCACGCGACCGCTGACATCGGCGGTCGCGTGACCTGTCACATGACTAAATGACGTCATGGAAGGTACTTTTACAGCACCGTGATCCGCCGAAGACACCGGACGCAGCGGAGAAGAAGATCGAGGACCATCGGAAGATGAGTATAATGTTTTTTTTTTGTTTTTCACCATTATTATTCTTTTTTTTATTATTGATGCTGCATTTGCAGCATTGTAACTTGGTCACACTATATAAATCCATGCCGGTTGCATGGAATTATATAGTGTGACCAAGTTGTCAAGCACTTTTCCAAGTGATGCTAAAATCACTTGGCAAAGCGCTTGACAACCCAGGGAGATGCAGAAACGCTTAGGAAAATTCGCAGCATTTCTGCATCGTGGTCATATATCCTAACTCATTGGCAAACTGTTATACAAGGCTATATTCACACTAGACGTTTTTTTAGCGGGCTTTTTTATGCAAATTTTCAGCTGCGTTTTACAGTACCAACAAAGTCTATGAGATTTCCGAAATCTCATGGACAAAGCTTGCTTATTTGTCCTCAATATTTTGTGCTTTCCATGGCTTTTTGCAATAGAGTATGTCACTTGTTTCAGCGTTTTTCACCCATTAAAAAAAAGGGTGGTGGAAAAAAATGCTGAAAAAAAGCCTAGTGTGAACATTTTGCTGCGTTTTTAGTGAAAAAAGCAAGTATGTGACACACATTTATTCTTGTGATTTTCCGAAGTTTAAACCATCTTGTCTTGGTCACCTGAGATAGCAGCTTGGATTATTACAGTTTAATTAAATTAGTGATGCCTACAAAGTAAACATTGGTTGAGCTAGGTGTGAGATTGAACAACACGTGTGGCCCAGGGAGGTGTGAAAATGAACAATGCCTGAGCAACTCAATGGCAAACCATAATGTGAAAGTAAATAGTGTCCTACAAATTCAATGCACTGCCAGGGTCTTAGATAAACCATTCCAGACCAATCACCCCCCCCTCTGTTACATTTGTAATGTGTACTTTTTCATGAACATATGTCTTGCAATGGTGACCTGTTTTCATGTGTCTATGGTGGAAGCAAAGCTGAACTTTGGGATCCTGAAAAACGCACCAAAAATGCACAAAGAACCACTGCAAAAAAACACACCAAAACCTGCGTTTTTGACGCTACTTCTTTCCTGCCAAGAGATTATGTTTTGCTGCAGAAAAAAAACACCTAGTGTGAATATAGCCTAAGACTTACTCTGCCAGCATTAATAGTCAATATTCTGTATACAAATAGGACTCCAATCCAGGTATTCAGTTTATCATAAACATGCCTGAGTTAATCTGCCAAATACACAGAGTATGCTTTCTCATAGGTGAAATATAAATCCTGTTAAAGGTCCAAGTTGCAGCAGTTAAGTAGAACAAAACAGACCTCTTCATTCTTTGTAGGTGGAAAAACTTTCGAAATTGTCAGTGTATCAAGTACTTATACTCCTGACTGTATATAGTATAATTGCCGCACTACTACATACAGGTGCTTCTCAGAAAATTAGAATATCATCAAAAAGTGAATTTATTTCAGTTCTTAAATCCAAAAAGTGAAACTCATATATTATACAGAGTCATTACAAACAGAGTGATCTGTTTTAAGTGTTTATTTCTGCTAATGTTGATGATTATGGCTTACAGCCAATGAAAACACAAAAGTCATTATCTCAATAAATTAGAATTAACAAGAAACACCTGCAAAGGCTTCCTAAGCATTTTAAAAGGTCCCTTAGTCAGTTTCAGTAGGCTCCACAATCATGGGCAAGACTGCTGACTTGACAGATGTCCAGAAGGCAGTCATTGACACACTCCTCAAGGAGGGTAAGCCACAAAAGGTCATTGCTAAAGAAGCAGCTGTTCACAGAGTGCTGTATCCGAGCATATTAATGGACGTGGAAGGAAAAAGTGTGGTAGAAAAAGGTGCACAAGCAACAGGGATAACCGCAGCCTTGAAAGGATTGCTAAGAAAAGGCCATTCAAAAATTTGGGGGAGATTCACAAGGAGTGGACTGCTGCTTTAGTCATTGCTTCAAGAGCCACCACACACAGACGTATCCAGGACATGGGCTACAAGTGTCGCATTGCTTGTGTCAAGCCCCTCATGACCAATAGACAACGCCAGAAGCGTCTTACCTGGGCCAAAGAGAAAAAGACCTGGACTGATGCTCAGTGGCCCAAGGTGTTGTGTTCAGATGAAAAGTAAATTTTGCATTTCATTTGGAAATCAAGGTCCCAGAGTCTGGAGGGAGAGTGGAGAGGCCACAATCCAAGCTGCTGAAGGTCTAGTGTGAAGTCTCCACAATCAGTGATGGTTTGGGGGGCCATGTCATCTGCTGGTGGAGGTCCACTGTGTTTTATCAAGACCAAAGTCAGCGCAGCCGTCTACCAGGACATTTTACAGCACTTCATGCTTCCCTCTGCCGACAAGCTTTATGGAGATGGAAATGTCATTCTCCAGCAGGACTTGGCCCCTGTCCATACTGCCAAAAGTACCAATACCTGGTTTACATACAACAGTATCACTGTGCTTGATTGGCAGCAAACTCGCCTGACCTTAACCCCATAGAGAATCTATTATAGAGAATCTATGGGGTATTGTCAAGAGGAAGATGAGACCCCAGACCCCACAATACAGATGAGCTGAAGGCTGCTATCAAAGCCACCTGGGCTTCCATAACACCTCAGCAGTGCCACAGGCTGATCCCTCCATGCCAAATTGCCGCATTGATGCAGTAATTGATGCACAAGGAGCCCGAACAAGTATTGAGGGCATTTACTAAACATACATTTCAGTAGGCCAACTTTTCGGATTTTAAAAACATTTTTCAAGCTGTTGTTATGAATTATTCTAATTTATTGAGATAATGACTTTTGTATTTTCATTGGCTGTAAGCCATAATCATCGACATTAACAGAAATAAACACTTAAAATAGATCCCTCTGTGTGTAATGACTCTATATAATAGATCCCTCTGTGTGTAATGACTCTATATAATAGATCCCTCTGTGTGTAATGACTCTATATAATAGATCGCTCTGTGTGTAATGACTCTATATAATAGATCCCTCTGTGTGTAATGACTCTATATAATAGATCCCTCTGTGTAATGACTCTATATAATAGATCCCTCTGTGTGTAATGACTCTATATATTAGATCCCTCTGTGTAATGACTCTATATAATAGATCCCTCTGTGTGTAATGACTCTATATAATAGATCCCTCTGTGTGTAATGACTCTATATAATATAGGAGTTTCACTTTTTGCATTGAAGAACTGAAATAAACTAACTTTTGATGATATTCTAATTTTGTGAGAAGCACTTGTATATAGTATGAAGCCCCACTGCCCCATATGTGTATGTATAATTTGATGCACATGACTCGCCCCCTGGGCCATGGGGTACACGGAACCGGGCCTTCTAGTGTACGGTGCTGATGGGGGTAGTAGTGGCAACCCGATCCCGTGGCTCAGGGTGTTCAGACCAAATGGTGGCAGTCTATTTATCAGTGTTTTGAATGTCCGACTACGCCACCCGTGGATTGCGGTCAGGGATAACCGCCGCTGCGAGGCAGACTACTGAGGCTGGTGTTGGTGTGCAGCACAGGTGACTATCCCCCTTTTCGTGGTGTAATAGCCCACGTCCCTGAGCTGGCCGTGTACTTCTCGCCTGTATGGCATGCGACTAGGGCCTTGGGTACCTGTTGCTTGCTCCTCGCTGTACTGGTCCCTCTGTGTGGCGGAGCCTCCAGGCTTCTTAGGCCAATGGACCTGAAATCCCTCGCAGGTTGGTTCTCTGCTGCTGGGCTTGTAACCCCGACAGCCCCGGACCCCAATGCCCGGTAGATTGGTTCTCTTCCAGGACCGACTCTCGTCGCCTCTGTCCCTGGCTTGCAGTTTCTCCTCTGCCTCACGGACTCCTCAGCTACAGCTGAACTGTCCCTACTTCTCTGGGACTAGTCTCACTCCTGAGCTAGGTCTTCCAGTTCTCTCTAACCCTGCCCCCAGTTCCAGCTTTTATAGGGGCAGCCAGCTCCCCCTGCTGGCCTGGGACAGGAGGTGCTGTATGCTAATAGTCCCTAACCAGGGGACCTCCCTCCTGCTCTCAGACACAGATTATTGTTTGTGGCATCCAGGCCTGGGGTGACACATTCTCCCCTAGTAAAATTTAGTACTCCGGACTAAACAGGAAACACAAATACAGGGTATAAATGACAACATAACATATATACAAGTATATTTTGTCCTTGAGGTCACGGCGCTTCCTTGACCGGGTGTCCATTTCACCCAACAAGGTGAAGTTTTCCACGGTGTGGGGACCTGTTTCCATAAACCCCAAGTTCCTGGCCTTGGGCGTGGCGACAAGGCTGAGCTCTCTACTTTGGGCCACAAGGAGGCCACACCGGACAGATTTTTCTTCCGTGGCCATCTTCGAAAGAGGGCACCAAGTGCAACTATCTACAAGATAGTTCCGGTTATTCAGCGTCCATAACCTGTTAGTCCATGAACTAGAAAGACTGGAAAAACATAATTTGCAACCAGGCAACAAACATAAAACATTTACAATATACAGCATTTAGATCTTCCAGCGAGCTGGTATTTGCCCCCTAGTGCTCCGGGTTGACCTGCGTGAACCACTGTCTGGTGGTGGTCTAACCTGACTTTCCCCACTAGCATTCAGGGTACAGCTACTAGCTGGGTTTACAGGCAGTGCAGGCAGCTATCTGCGGGTCCTTTGGCTTACCGCAGGTATGGCAGGCTCACTGTCAGCAGAGGGTTGACTCTCCTGGGCTGCTGGCATGGGTTCTTCTGCCTCTAGGGCTGCTTGGTCTTCTGATTCCTCCTGCTCTCCTGTAAGTTCCTGCTGGGTTGGTTGAAGGAAGTGTAGGACGGGTACCACTATTGCATCATTTATCCGAGTCCAGGACCGGGGGAACTCTCCAAGAACTGTGCTGATCATTTCTTTCTTGTCTTCTGCGGGTTCAAGGTCATCTTGATCTTCTCCTGCACTCTCTAGTTGCTTGGGGCACCTTTTTAGGTGGTCTCTGGAGACGGTGCTAGTGGTTTCTCCTCCATCCTTGGTAATTACACATACCTTGGGGTTGTTGTGGTTGGACTGCAGTACTGTGTACGGGTCGCTCTCCCACTGGTCATCTAGCTTGTGAAGCCTTCTCTTCCGCTTCAGGACCTGCTCACCAGGACCTGCTCACCAGGTTCCAGGGGACCAGCAGGGGCGTGTTGGTTGAAGAGCCTCTCTTGCTTTTCTCTCGCTTGAGCCAGACTCCTCTCCACACTCTCCTGTACCTTCTTGTACTGTAGCCGCCGTTCCGTATCCCAGTCCGCGTCTGGGGACGGCAGAAGTGTTGTTGGAAGGCTCTGGCCGCTGTTTGGGCTGTCAAGTCTTTAACAGGAACCACCACCAGGAACCGGGAATAGTGGTCCACTATTGTCAGGGCATAGACGTAGCCCGACCGGCTTGGAGCCAGTTTCACATGGTCCAGAGCTACCAGCTCAAGAGGCTGCCTGGTGACGATGGGCATCAAGGGCGTCTTCTGGCTGGTACCGTCCTTCCTTCTGAGGTTACATGGGCCGCAGTCCCTGCACCACTTCTCTATGGCCCCTCTCATTCCGACCCAGTAGAACCGCTCTCTCAGTAGGAACTCCAGTTTCTTCCACCCGAAGTGTCCCGCTCTGTCATGGTAGGCCTCCAGGACCATTGCTGCATCTCGTCTCGGGACCACTACCTGCCAGGTCAGCTCGTGCGTCCGGTGGTTGACAAGCCTTCTGCACAGCTTACCTTCGTAGAGGAATAGCCTGCTTTTCTCCTTCCATAACTGCTTGGCTTCCTCTGGAGTGTCCGAGCCAGGGCTAGCGTCTGCCTGGGTCAACAGGTCTTTCACCAGGCGAATTGCAGGGTCACTATCTTGTGTTTCAGCCCAGCCATGGTGAGGTAAGGGATTGAACATGACAGTGGTCAAGTCTTTGTCTCTTACACGGTGGGAGTACTGAGTGGCCCCGTACCGGTGGAATGCAGGGAGCTCTATTTCCTCCAACTCGTCTGGATCTTCTCCCTCATCGGGCAAGTGGGGCATTCTCGATAGGGCATCTGCATTGGCATTGGCTCGGCCTGCCCGGTATTTGATGGTGAAGTCATAGTTTGCTAGCCGGGCCATCCACCGCTGCTCTTGGGCACCAAGTCTCGCATTGTCCAGATGTGTCTACGGATTGTTGTCCGTGTACACAGTGAACTTCATAGAGGCCAGGTAATGCTTGAAACGTTCTGTTACGGCCCACACCACTGCCAAGGACTCCAGCATAAAGTAGCTGTAATTCTCCGGGTTTCTCTCGGTGGGCCTCAGCTTCCGGCTGGCGTACGCGATCACCCTTTCTCTGCCCTGTTGGTTCTGTGACAGTACGGCTCCCAGCCCCGCATTACTGGCGTCTGTGTGGAGGATAAAAGGCTGGCCATAATCAGCGTAGGCCAGGATCTCATCCCCCATGAGGGCCATCTTCAGCTGGCGGAAGGACTCCTCTTCCGGCTTGTCCCACTTGAAGGGTGGCTTTTGGCTTCTGGTCTTAGATTGTCCTATAAGGAGGTCCTGCATAGGGGCTGCCATCTTGGTGAACCTGGGGATGAACCTTCGGTAGTAGCCTACCAACCCGAGGAACTGCCTCACTTCTTTTATGTTAGAGGGGCTTGGCCAGTTCTTTATTGCCGTGATTTTGTCAGGGTCGGGGGCTACTCCTTCTGCACTCACCACGTGTCCCAGGTACTGTATCTTCGGCTTTAACAGATGGCACTTGGAGGGTTTCACTTTCATGCAAAAGCCTGCCAGTGCGTCGAACACCTCGGCCAGGTGCTTTAGATGGTCCTCGTTAGTCTTCGAATAGACAATCACGTCCTCCAGGTAAAGTAGGACCGTCTCAAAGTTTCGGTGCCCTAGACAGCATTCCATCAGCCTCTGGAAGGTCCCGGGTGCGTTGCAGAGCCCGAACGGCATATAGTTGAATTCACTTAATCCCATCGGGGTGGTGAAGGCGGTCTTCTCCTTATCAGCCTCTGCCACAGGAACCTGCCAGTACCCACTAGTAAGGTCCAAAGTAGAGAAGAAATTAGCTGATTTTAGTACAGCCAAAGACTCCTCTATTCTAGGCAACGGGTATGCATCTTTATGGGTGATACGATTGACTTCTCTATAGTCCACGCACATTCTCATAGTACCGTCTTTCTTTTTTACCAGAACCAAGGGGGCTGCCCAGGGGCTACAACTGTCTCTAATGACCCCGGCTTCCTTCATTTCTCTCAGCATGCCCTTTGCGTTCTGATAGTGTGCGGGGTGGTACAGGTCTGTATCTTTCTTTTATTGGTGGGTGGCTACCCGTGGGGATGTGGTGTTCTACTCCTTTCACTCTGCCGAAGTCTAGCGGGTGCGTACTAAAGATTCTCTCGTACTCTTGAACCACCCGGTAGACTCCTTGTTTTTGGTGCAAGGGAGTGGAGTCAGCACCCACGTGGAGTTTCTGGCACCAGTCCTCCTTGGGTTTCTGGGAACCATTACCCTTCGCCTGGGGAGATGGAGGCAAGGGTTCCACGGCCCTGACAGCATTGTGTTCAACAGTATACAATTTGGCTAGTGTAGCGTACCGGGGCAAGTGTACTTCCCTTTCCCCAATGTTTAAGATCCGGACGGGCACCCTTCCATGGCGGACATCGACCACCCCCCGGGCTGTCCAAATGATGGGCCTGCTGTCTGAGTACACGGGTTCTACCATGGCTTTGTAGTCTCTCCCTCTTAACCCGATTGCAGTCCGACACCAGATCATTTCACTTTTGGGGGGCATAGCAATGGGGAACGGGTCGCTCATCCTCACGCTACCGATCTTACCACCAGACAGTTCTACCTGTTGCCATCTCATCAGGGCTCTTATCTCCTTCTGGAGGACCCTCTGTTGGCTGGAGCTCGCATTCATCGCCACCTGCTGCAAAATTACAATTACTTCTGAAAGACAATTTTCAATCACATTAGTACCCAAGGTTATTTTAGGGTGACTTTCTCGACGGTCAATGTCCACAATGATCACTCCCTGTGCCGGCAGTTCAACTTTACCAATCTTAATGGTCATCTCTCTGAACCCCACCTGCGGCACGGGTTGACCATTGCTGGCGATGATGCTCAAGTCATCGTCTGGATAACGAGTTATATCAGTGTCACTCCAGTACTGCTTGAAAAGTACATAGGGGATGGTAGTCACTTGGGACCCGGTGTCCAGCAGTGCACTCATGGGGATACCGTCCAGCACTACGGGTAAAACCGGGCGTCCCCCTACGTACTTATCACGCCAATTAGATGGGCCTGATGACCTTATGCCTGGGGGTTGGCCCTTTGCCCCAGGTCGGACCCATTTAAAGTACAGTACCTGGCTACGTGTCCCGGCTGGCTGCAACGGCGGCAAATCGGCTGTCCATCCTCAGTGTAATGATCGGCGGGCCTCCCTCTGAATGACGGGATCCTCCTCCGTCGACGCTACGGGACATCCTCCGGACTGGAAGCCAGCTTGATTGGTCCTGACGGGTCCATCTGTAACGACTGTACAGTCCTGGTCAATGCAGCAACACTCTTTGTTAGTTCTTGGACCTGATGGTGCAGGTTTGCAGGCGGGGATGGATTTAGGGCCTGCGCATCAGCCCCCACAAGGTCTGCGGGATAGGGCGCCGCCCCCTGGTGGTAAGGGATGGCAGGGTGCCGGGAAGCTATAGCGCCACCCGGTGCAGGTTCTCGGAGCACCTGGATGGCCCTATCTTTGAACTGTGCAAAAGTCAAATCGAGTTTCTGTAGGGCCATGAGGCGCAGCTGGGTTCTGTGGGCGCTGGACAGCAGACCTTCTATGAACTGGTCAGTCAATAGTTTATCTGTATCCTGCACTCTGCCAGGGTCAGCTTGCTTAATTGCCCCCAAGGCTTCCTGTAAATTTAGGGCATAATCTCGGATGCTATCTTGAGCTCGCTGCTTACATCCATAGAACCGCATTTTGATTTCTGCTGAGGTACGGGTATCAAAGGTGTCCCGTAGACGGGTCAGAACCCCCCTTACAGTCCTTTTCTCCTCAGCTGTCCAAGACTTTACCTCCCGCTGGGCCGCACCAGTTAACTGCCCTATCAGTATGCTTACTTTCTGTTCTTCTGTCAGGGGATAAACTTTGAACAGTCTATACAGCCTTTCTTTAAAGTCACCCAAGGTATGCGACTCGCCGGCATACTGGGGCAGCCAGGCCGCTCCGGGGATATAGGCAGGGGTGGATTAAGAGTAGCAAGGGCCCCGGGCAGTTTAGAAGGCGCGGGCCCCCTCCACACACCTGATTTATCACGTGACATGTCACATGATCCCCTGTGATAGATCATGTGATAGTTCACGGGAAATTAATTTGGCATAATATTAATTGTGCTGCCTCATCTGAGAGCAGCACAATATTGGGGCAGATACCCTGATTCCAGCGATGTGTCACTTTTTCAGCTGCTTGTTGTCATTTTGAGAAAATCACCGTTTTATCTGCTGCAGATCTAGCAGCTCTCTGAATGCTGCGCTCTGTATAGCCCCACCCACACCACTGATTGGCAGCTTTCTGCCCATGCTCAGTGTACACAGAAATCTACTGATCAGTGATGGGGGTGGGGTCCTACAGAACTTACTAGTCATCTAGTGATAATTACCTTCTGACAAATCAATGATTTTATCAAAACAACACTAAGCAGCCCAGTAAGTGACACATTTCTGGAATCAGTGCCTCTAACCCTACATTATGCTGCTCTCAGATTAGGTGGCAAAAACCTGATGACAGATTCCCTTTAAAGGAGCTGTAAAGACAAAAAAGTTTTTATTAAAAAAAATACAAGCCATTTGTTAAATTAACTTTTTTTCATTGTTAATTCACATTAGACTGTATCTTCAACACTTTTGTCAGCAGGTCTTATTACAGACTCTGAATAGGGCAGCTCTCTCCCTCTCCCTCAGCAGAAAGTCACAGCATGGTTAAAAAACGGGATCTTTTATGATTTTCTCATAATAAATAAAAAAGGACATGCAAGTCCTCCAAACTGTTTTCCGTTTCTCTATAGGGGAGGTCCTAAATCTTTCTTGTTCTTTAGTTGATCACATGTCAAAAATGCATGAACTCGCCTAAAAAAATATACACTTGGAGAGTAATATCATCATCTGCATGTAAATATTCCTTGACTCTAAGGGCTCGCTCACACTGTCGTATAACACGGCCAAATGCTATGTTATGTTTTATCGGATAGGACTCGGCTCTATGTTATACTATGGGACAGTGCGATTATTGGCATGAGAAAATAATCTCATTCGATATTTGGACCATGTGCACCCATACAAGTCTATAGGTGCACGTAAAACATTGGACTGCACTCGGATGTCATCCAAGTGCAGTCCGATGAACACTCACAGAGACTATGGAGAAGATGGAGAAATTAAGTTCTCCATCTTCTCCATATCTGTGCTGCGAGAGAATCGGATCACACTCAGTTGAAGCTCTGACAGAGTTTGAGCCCAGTGTCATTAGCATAATTGGCCCTATTCTCTTGCATGAGAGAATATATGGCTTAGTGAGTGGACCCTAAAACTGAATAGTAGTGACGGACAGGCACCTCACAAGCGGGATCCATGTAGCTCTCAGATGTCATGTAGGTAGGGCTTCATTCCATGGGGTAGGGCTTAATTTCAAGGTATATAAAAAAATGGACTTCAAATAAAAATTAAATGAACACAAAAAGCACTAATTGAATTATTTTTTTCGTATTTATGTTTGCAGCCCCTTTAAAAACCCTTTGAGGACCAAGGCACATATATGTCCCATAGTTTTAAACTGGAAAAAAATTTGATTGAATAAAATTTAAGGTCCTCAAAGGTTTAAGTAGGTCATAAATTCATATGAATACTTGCTCATACAATTGCACATGCCAAAAGATGAAGAAGAACAGAATCAAAAATATGACATTAAGTGGAACACTTACAGGTATTCAAGGTGAAAGAGACCAGCAAAGGCATCGTCTCGAATGACAGTAAATGAGTTAGAATTCAGCAAGCTGAAAATGAAGACAGCAGGTTAGAAGCGAACCAGACTTTATGGTGCTCAGAATTAGTCAAGCAGAATTTATTGACTGCTCTTGCAAAGCACTGAGACTCCCGCTGTGTATAGATGGCGCCGTGCGGCCTCCCGCTGTGTATAGATGGCGCCGTGCGGCCTCACGCTGTGTATAGATGGCGCCGTGCGGCCTCCCGCTGTGTATAGATGGCACCGTATAGATGGCTACGTGCGGCCTCCTGCTGAGTATACGTGTATAGATGGCTACGTGCGGCCTCCTGCTGAGTATAGATGCCGCACGGCGCTCCCCCCAGAGACAGCAGGAGGCCGCACAGCGCCATCTATACTCAGCGGGAGACCGCACGTAGCCATCTATACACAGCAGGAGGCAGCACGGCGACATCTATACTCAGCGGGGGGCCGCACGTAGCCATCTATACACAACAGGGGGCGCACGTAGCCATCCATACACAGCGGGGGGCCGCACGGCGCCGTCTATAAACAGCAGGGGGCCGCACATAGCCAACTATACACAGCGGGAGGCTGGACGGAGCCCCGCAAGAGACATCAGGAGGCCGCACGGCGCCAACTATACTCAGCAGGAGGCCGCATGCAGTCATACACACACACATACAAATACAGACACGCATAAACACGTTTGAAACACAAAAATACATACAAACAGACATCACACAATGACATCTGCCCACACACACACACACACAAACAGACAGACATCACACACACACACCTGCCCACACACACACACACCTGCCCACACACACACACCTGCCCACATACACATCTGTGTGTGTGTATGTATAGTGTGTGTGTATAATGTGTGTGTATGTATAGTGTGTGTGTATGTATAGTGTGTGTGTGTGTGTGTGTGTGTGTGCAATTTGTGTGTGTGTATTTTTTTTTTAAGTTAAAAACAAGTAAAATGCTTGTGGCATCAATATCAAGACTCCAGATATAAGGGCCTATTCACACTGAATTTTGCAATGCATTCATCTCCTCTTTCCAGGCTTCTATCTAAATCCCTGAAAAATGGCATTCAGATGTGCCTTGACATAGCCATTGATTTGAACAAAGGCAAACCGAGGCTAAAGTCTGAATCTTTAGGCTCCATTTTCTCTGCTTTCAGATGTCTCATTTCAGACAGCACAATCCTGAATTTCAGGGATTCAGTTGTAAGCCTTGTGTAAAGACCTGAATGCAGCGCTGAATGTAGTGTGAATAGGTCCTTACATCCTACACCACCTCAGGGGATTGTTGTTATGGAGTATTGCCCCTGGGTGGCCGCAGTTATGACCACCACCAGGGCTCGCGGTCACCCACAATAACTTTGGTATTCTGGGGAGCTGGTATAATGAATATCTGAGAAGAGCCCTAGAGAAGCAAGAACATTGGACAACCAAGAGGTGGTGGCCTCAAGTCAGGTGTAGTGTTCAACAGGGCAAGACTTTCGAACCTGCCCCCACACACACACACACACACACACACACACACCTGCCCACACAGACACACACACACACCTGCCCACACAGACACACACACACCTGCCCACACACACACACACACACCTGCCCACACACATACACACCTGCCCACACACACACACCTGCCCACACACACCTGCCCACACACAAACACACCTGTCCGCACACAAACACACCTGCCCACACACACACACCTGCCCCCACACACACACACACCTGCCCACACACATACACACCTGCCCACACACACACACAAACACCTGCCCACACACACACACACCTGCCCACACACACATGTAGCACCCTGAGGATTCGGCTGCTACAGGGGTATTGCACCTCAACCCAGAGGTGTGATATTCCACTCCCGGGTAAGGATGGAGTGTGGGACTGAGCTCGGTAAGCTGCATGCACTACACACATCCCATTTCCGAGGAACAGACCAACGGTACTCCCACTTAGAAATGTGCAGGTACGACCGAGTCTGTTCCTGGCTGGAGTGGGAGGGGGGTGGTACATCCCAAGTAGTGTAGGGGCAGATAGGGGGAGCAGCCTGGGTAAAGATAGGAGCTCATTGGGTGCTGGTCACCTGAGCTCACACATAGAGGGAGTATATAAGGTGGGCACCATCTTAGATCAGGGTCAGTCTGTCAGAGTCAGTAAGAAGCAGAGGTCCAGATGAGCCTGCAGAGAGAGAGTGGAGCAGAGAAGGAAAGACCCAGAGGGGGAAAAAGAAAGGACTCTGAGAACCCAAATCCAATCCCCGGGTGAAGAGTCGGCAATAGGGTACCGGATCCCAAACTGGTGGGGGCAAAAGCACACCCTAGCCAGAGACCGGAGGCCGTGGGCAGCGTCTGCCACGGCCACCCACCACCTCCACCCCGAAGGCAGACCACGTGGAGGGTCAGGGAACCCAAGGCCAAGGGTCTCCCAACAGAAGGCCCGAGGGAGCTGGACCTAGGTGGATCACTAGTGGGGACGGCCAGAGGAAAGGACAGAAGGAGAGCTCAGGGTCACGCTCCGGACTTGTTTGGGTGTTTGCTGAATCCAGGACCTGGTGGACGCAGCACGGCTCGGGTGGTCACTTGAAGCTGGAGTGACCGGAACATCAGCAGTGAGTAAATACCCTAAACTGCACAACCCGACTCTGTCTTCACTTAACATCTACGCTGCACCACCACAACCCCCATCCTCTGCACCTGACCCCCTGAGGCTATACCCCACCCGTTGGGGGTTATACTACCAAAAGCTGCACCAACACCATCAGCCTCAGCGGACCCTGCTGCAGCGGCGGCCATAGTGACCGCAATACAACGGGTGGCGTAGTCGACAATAAAGAACTTAATAACATCTGTAGGACTGCCACACACACACTGAGCTTGACACCCTGGGCACGGACCGGGTCACAGCCACTCGGCGACTACAACTCCCATCTGATCCGGCTCCGGGTATTCCCCCTAAAGAATATGGCCCAGGGGGTGCGTCAACTTTGGCGTAGTCGGCAGGATTACGTGCCCGCAACACCCGGGTACTGCATGCCTGAAGAAAAGAACATCGTTACCTCAGAAAGAAGTCTCCCGCCGGTTCCGGAGGGTCCCCGCCATCGGACTCCATCACAGGTCGATTCCCGCCGGTTGTCCGCCATTAACAGCTTTTTCCCGCCATCTGCAGAGTTTCCCGCCACTGGGAAGCGGTTCCCGCCATTTCCAAGGATTTCCCGCCTTGCCAGAGCGGACGCCATTATGGGCGTGCCAGAGGATGGCAAGAGGCCACCTCCCATCGTGGGCCAGGACCGAAAATGGCGCCAAAAGTGGAAACCGCCCCCACCAACAGAGACTGTGATGCTAGAGGTGTCTGTCAGCGTGAAAGAACTGCCCCTGGAGCTGACAGTCACCAAGTGGCCCCGGGACCGCCCTCGAAGTGGGAGGACTGAGAACAAGAGAACAAAGATGGGTGCCGCCTGGAGCAGTCTGGAGCGAGCGCACCCGGAGGCAAGAAGCCTGGAGAAGAGTATCGGAGGAGCTTACCCGGAGATGGCGAGAAAGCAGAGCAGCACCGGCCCGTTGGTCAGGAGCCTGCTAGAAACAGAGGAGGGAGAGCAGAGCAGCACCGGCCCGCTGGCCAGGAGCCTGCTGGAAACAGTGGAAGGAGAGCAGAGCAGCACCGACCCGTTGGTCAGGAGCCTGCTAGAAGCAACGACCCCACTAGGCTTAGTGGAGGTCCTAGCACAGCTCCCCCGAGACCGGGAGTGTGCGCAGACCGCGCTGGAGGGCCTCGCAAGGAGGATGGCCCGGGTGCAGCGAGAGACGTTGGCGGAGTGGAGCCGTGAGATGGCCCAGCAGACCGAGGCCCGTCAGCGGAGCACGCCACCCAAGACGAGGAGACAGACCGCCTCTGAGGATGGCGCGGGAGGACTGAAGGCCGGAGACGGCGCCGAGAAGGGAGCCGAACGAGTGGAGGCAGGTAAAGGGGACGTCTATACCCCAAACCGGGAAACCGCGTACCTGCCCCAGCTCCCCGTCGCAGAGCCCGAAGTCTATCCTGCCGTGCCCGTAATCGCCACGCCACTGCTGCAGACTAGGCCTCAACCGGAAGCCGCCGCCGCGACCCCTGTGACGCCATGCGCAATGACCCCGAGCGTGGCCAAGCAGGAAGTAACACAAGCCTGGTCGCAAGGCCTAGTACCCCCGGGCGCCGCAACACCAACAGCGCCCCCTACCTCCGCGGAGCCACCGGCCTGGTCGCAGGGCCAAGTAGCCCAGGGCGCCGCCGTCCTTACGGTGCCCTTCACTTTCCAGGTGCCCCAGGCCTGGCCGCAAGGCCTGGGCAACCCGGGCGCCACCACCACCGCGCCCATAAGACCAAGAGTGCCGCATCTGGGAGAGGACCTGTTTACCCAACACACGTGCCCGGATGGGCAGCCTTTCATCTGGCCCCAGGAATATCATGAACTGGAACGGCAGAGGAAGGCTGGGGCCATGTGTGCACCCCTGATCCCGGCTCCAAAGCCCGTAAAGAGGATCTCGCCCCCGCTAGAAGAGGCCCAATTTGAGTGGGGCCCCACCGGAGAAGATCTCATGGGGTTCACTCAGGAGACTCGGGCAGCTGCAGCGGAGCGTGCTGAGTGCTGCCGCCAACAACTCGAGGTCTTCGAGAGGGAGCGGAGAGAAAGGCGGGTCCGGGAACAGCGAGCTCAAATAAAGAGCGCGGAGCAGAAGAGCCGGGCCAGGAGAGACCCCCGTGCAGCGCATAGTCCCCGCACCATCGGGACTGTGATCAAGTTCAATCTGCAGCATGGGTGGGGCTTCATCCGAGACCACCGCACCCCAGGCGACGTCTTCGTGACCAGGAGAGACGTTGAGTGCCACCTACCGGAGGGACACAGAGGTCGTGACCTTTACATCGGGGACGAGGTCACCTTCACCCGGCACAAGTGTGCCAAAGGACCCTACGCCCTCCATGTGCATCGCCTGACGGAGGAAGAGCTGCGGTGTGAGGAGGAAGAACAAGAGGACCCGGACGGGTCTGAAGCTAAAGGTAACCACAAAGAAAGAGCAGGAGGACGCCGTCGTTGAGTACAGCGGAGTAGGAGCTGTATATAGTTACCCGTAGGGGTACCAAAGAAACTGTTGCTGCTATTATAGTCCCCGTTGGGACCAGCATGTGTGAACTGTTTACCCGTTTATCCCTTAAATCCCACTGACCGAGGACTGAGAGCGGACATTCCTCCCTTATACCTGGCCGAGGACTGAGAGCGGCCATATCCCCTGTATATAGTTGCGCGTCCTAAAGCGCTCCCTACTGGTTTTACAGGAAAGCCACGAGTTTTTCAAGAAAAGACTGTCGCACTTTACCCGGTCACACGTTGCACAGTGACCGGAGGAGGAGCCAGAGGCGACGAGAATGTTATTTATATGAAAAGTTTTCTGATATATATATGATCTTTTATATGTTTTTTATTATGTTGTTTATATGAAAAAAATTTGTATGTTTTGTGGTGTTTTGTTCTTACAGCCCGAGGACGTGCTGTGATTTACCAGGGGGGAATGTAGCACCCTGAGGATTCGGCTGCTACAGGGGTATTGCACCTCAACCCAGAGGTGTGATATTCCACTCCCGGGTAAGGATGGAGTGTGGGACTGAGCTCGGTAGGCTGCATGCACTACACACATCCCATTTCCGAGGAACAGACCAACGGTACTCCCACTTAGAAATGTGCAGGTACGACCGAGTCTGTTCCTGGCTGGAGTGGGAGGGGGGTGGTACATCCCAAGTAGTGTAGGGGCAGATAGGGGGAGCAGCCTGGGTAAAGATAGGAGCTCATTGGGTGCTGGTCACCTGAGCTCACACATAGAGGGAGTATATAAGGTGGGCACCATCTTAGATCAGGGTCAGTCTGTCAGAGTCAGTAAGAAGCAGAGGTCCAGATGAGCCTGCAGAGAGAGAGTGGAAGCAGAGAAGGAAAGACCCAGAGGGGGAAAAAGAAAGGACTCTGAGAACCCAAATCCAATCCCCGGGTGAAGAGTCGGCAATAGGGTACCGGATCCCAAACTGGTGGGGGCAAAAGCACACCCTAGCCAGAGACCGGAGGCCGTGGGCAGCGTCTGCCACGGCCACCCACCACATCCACCCCGAAGGCAGACCACGTGGAGGGTCAGGGAACCCAAGGCCAAGGGTCTCCCAACAGAAGGCCCGAGGGAGCTGGACCTAGGTGGATCACTAGTGGGGACGGCCAGAAGAAAGGACAGAAGGAGAGCTCAGGGTCACGCTCCGGACTTGTTTGGGGGTTTGCTGAATCCAGGACCTGGTGGACGCAGCACGGCTCGGGTGGTCACTTGAAGCTGGAGTGACCGGAACATCAGCAGTGAGTAAATACCCTAAACTGCACAACCCGACTCTGTCTTCACTTAACATCTACGCTGCACCACCACAACCCCCATCCTCTGCACCTGACCCCCTGAGGCTATACCCCACCCGTTGGGGGTTATACTACCAAAAGCTGCACCAACACCATCAGCCTCAGTGGACCCTGCTGCAGCGGCGGCCACAGTGACCGCAATACAACGGGTGGCGTAGTCGACAATAAAGAACTTAATAACATCTGTAGGACTGCCACACACACACTGAGCTTGACACCCTGGGCACGGACCGGGTCACAGCCACTCGGCGACTACAACTCCCATCTGATCCGGCTCCGGGTATTCCCCCTAAAGAATATGGCCCAGGGGGTGCGTCACACACACACCTGCCACACACACACACACACCTGCCCACACACACACACACACCTGACCACACACACATCTGCCCACACAGACACCTGCCCGCAAACACACACACCCATATACACACACCTGCCCACACACACACCTGCCCACACACACACACACACCTGCCCACACAGACACCTGCCCACACAGACACCTGCCCACACACACACACACATATACACACACACACATATACACACACACACACACACACCAGCCCACAGAGACACACACACATATACACACACACACATATACACACACACACACCTGCCCACACAGACACCTGCCCACAAACACACACACACCTGCCCACACACACATCTGCCCACACACACACACACTCACCATCCCCCGGCTCAATTCCTCCTGCCTGCTCTCTCTCTTTTCCGGTGCAGCACTGCAGGCCGGGGCGCACTGTGTGACGTCACAGCTAGGAGACACAGCCGCGCACAGGGCCATGTCTCCTAGCAATGATGCGGCCGGGCCAGCACAGGGAAGTTAACTGCTGCAGTGCTGGCCCGGCCGATGAAGAAGTAGCGGCGGCCGCTGCTGGGGGAGCGGTCCGGGCCCCCCCCTCCCGCCACTGCTACCGCTATGTGCCGCGGCGGCCCGCACATATAATGAGGGCAATCCTTCATTAGACACCCCGCCTGGAGCCGCGGGCCCCCTGCAGGCTCGGGGCCCTGGGCGGTCGCCCGGATTGCCCTCATTATAATCCGCCTATGGATATAGGGCATGGAAAACGGCATCACAGCTGCAGCGGCTACGCTGGTGGTAGAGGGTCCCTCCGCGTCTGACATCTTCCTCCCCCCTAGTTAACCATGGCCTACCTTCTGGCGATCCTCTTCTGTAGGCCACGGCTCCGCTCGCGATGCTCTGGGCGAGGACCTTGCGTTGCTCGGTGATGACGTTGGCATCCGCTGGATCTCCTTCCAGGACCTTGAGCAGCGTCTCAGCGTAGGGCGGGGCTTCAGGTGTCACGCGTTTTTGGACGTCCACGCCCCTCTTCTTCCCGCGCGGCGTCCCGAAGATGGCGCCCGATGGCGGGAAACGGCTCCGATTGGCGGGAAATGGCCCCGAATGGTGGGAAACTTCACTCAGATATGTATAGAGTCTTTTCCAGGCACGCAATACCCGTTTGTGGCGGGTTGGTCACAATTCTGCCGACTACGCCAAAGCTGACTCGCCCCCTGGGCAGTGGAGTACCCGGAACCGGGCCTTCTAGTGTACGGTGCTGATGGGGGTAGTAGTGGCAACCCGATCCCGTGGCTCAGGGTGGTCAGACCAAATGGTGGCAGTATATTTATCAGTGTTTTGAATGTCCGACTACGCCACCCGTGGATTGCGGTTGGAGATAACCGCCACTGCAAGGCAGACCGCTGAGGCTGGTGTTGGTGTGCAGCACAGGGGTAGGATAACTCCCCACGGGAAGAGTGTATCCTCAGGGCAGTGTAGGTGGATGTTGGGGGTGATAGTGCAGGCCGCAATAGTAAGAGTTCAGAGTCCGCTTCAAACAGTTCAGGGTCTTTATTGTAGATATTATTAATGACCCAACAGTACCGGTTAGGAATGGGCCTGGGTGTCTGAGAGCATTCGGGCGAGCCCCACTGGCCAGGGTGAGTGTGTAGGCCTACCGTTCTCTCTATGCTCTTTCTGACTATCCCCCTTTTCGTGGTGTAATAGCCCACGTCCCTGAGCTGGCCGTGTACTTCTCTCCTGTATGGCTTGCGACTCAGGCCTTGGGTACCTGTTGCTTGCTCCTCGATGTACTGGTACCTCTGTGTGGCAGAGCCTCCAGGCTTCTTAGGCCAAGGGACCTGAAATCCCTCACAGGTTGGTTCTCTGCTGCTGGGCTTGTAACCCTGACAGCCTCGGACCCCAATGTCCGGTAGATTGGTTCTCTGCCAGGACCGGCTGTCGTCGCCTCTGTCCCTGGCTTGCAGTTTCTCCTCTGCCTCATGGACTCCTCAGCTACAGCTGAACTGTCCCTCCTTCTCTGGGACTAGTCTCACTCCTGAGCTAGGTTGTCCAGTTTTCTCTAACCCTGCCCCCAGTTCCAGCTTTTATAGGGGCAGCCAGCTCCCCCTGCTGGCCTGGGACAGGAGGTGCTGTATGCTAATTGTCCCTAACCAGGGGACCTCCCTCCTGCTTTCAGAAACAGATTATTGTTTGTGGCATCCAGGCCTGGGGTGACACACACACACTGCTCTATATTTAGTATGATGCCCCCACTCCTCCATATATATAGCATGATGGTCCCACTGCTCCATATACAGGTGCATCTCACTAAATTAGAATATCATCAAAAAGTTAATTTATTTCAGTTCTTCAATACAAAAAGCTGTCTTTCAGCTCATCTGCATTGTTGGGTCTGGTGTCTCTCATCTTCCTCTTGACAATACCCCATAGATTCTCTATAATAGATTCTCTATGGGGTTAAGGTCAGGCGAGTTTGCTGCCAATCAAGCACAGTGATACTGTTGTGTGTAAACCAGGTATTGGTACTTTTGGCCGTGTGGACAGGGGCCAAGTCCTGCTGGAGAATGACATTTCCATCTCCAAAAAGCTTGTCGGCAGAGGGAAGCATGAAGTGCTGTAAAATGTCCTGGTAGCCGGCTGTGCTGACTTTGGTCTTGATAAAACACAGTGGACCTACACCAGCAGATGACATGGCCCCCCAAACCATCACTGATTGTGGAGCTTTCACACTAGACCTCAAGCAGCTTGGATTGTGGACTCTCCACTCTTCCTCCAGACTCTGGGACCTTGATTTCCAAATGAAAATTGGAACTCTAGGACCTTGTGGAGTGTGTCAATGACTGCCTTCTGGACATCTGTCAAGTCAGCAGTCTTCCTCATGATTGTGGAGCATACTGAAACAGTATTGAAGAACTGGAATAAATTAACTTTTTGAAGATATTCTAATTTAGTGAGATGCACCTGTATATACTATGATGGTCCCACTGCCCCACATACATATAGTATAATGGCCCCACTACTCCATATGTAGTATGATGGACCCACTACTCCAGATATATAGTAGGATGGCTCCACTGCCCGATCATTTAAAAAAATAAAGTTTATTCTCACTTAATCCTGATTCCCTACATCACGGCCTCTGTCTCCTCTTCCATGGTGGGACAGCAGAGCAGAGCGATGCAATGATGTCATCGAGCCACCTGCGTGAGTATGCTGACATCTCGTTAACCGCAGGCCTATGGCGATCTGTGGCATATGAAAGAGACAGTGATAGGGCAGGGAGCTTGTGTCTCACTGCTTTATCATGCGACGCCTCTGCATAAGAGACATTAGGGCTACATTAGCTACGTCACAGAAGACACTGGGGCTGGAGTATATAGAATAGGAGACACTGGGGCTGGCGTATCTTCATCACAGGATACATTGGGGCTAGAGCATATACATCACATAAGAAGCTGGAGTATATAGAATAGGAGACACTGGGGCTGGAGTATATAGAATTGGAGACACTGGGGCTGGCGCATATACAGTTCTGCTCAAAAGTTTACATACCCCGGCAGAATTTTTCCTTTCTTGGCCTTGTTTCAGAGAAAATGAATGATAACAAAAACACTTTTTCTCCACTCATGGTTATTGGTTGGGTGAAGCCATTTACTTTCACATTTCTGTGTTTTCTCTTTTTAAATCTTAATGACAACTAGTGATGGGCGAGCATGCTCGCTACTGCACGGTGCTTGCCCGAGTATCTCACTGCTCGAGATGCTCTGCGCTCACCGAGTATTTCCGGGTTGGTCGGGCGGGAAGTCGGGTCCACTCCCTGCATGTTTGGCGCTCTTTACAGAGCCAATGAACATGCAGGGATTGCCTGCCATGCACTGTAATGCCATAGCCATGTTGGTTGTGGGCATTACAGTGATTGGCTGGCCGCACAGCGTCATCAGGTCTATATCTGACCTGGCGCCGCCATGCTCATCACAGTCACTCCGGATCAGACAGTGTAGGGAGAGCTGCTGCTGCGTTAGGGAGAGATTTGATCGTGCATTAGGTAGTGTAGTGAGAAAAACCGCACATTACACATATCCATCTCAACAAACAGTCCTTCTGAGGACTAATCCATCTGCAGAGATATCAGGCAGGCAGTGTATATAGGCAGGCAGGCAGTGTATATAGCAGACTGCAGTGCATATAGCACAAGAGGCTCCATTCCAATTCTGCCTTCTGCTGCTGTTAGATATTTCTATACAAAGGCCCAGGTCTCAGGGGCCAGGAATACTTTTCTTTGGATCTTAATCCTCATTATTTGCTTATAAAGCAATCCAGAGAACACCGTTTTTCTGCGCCATTTGCTTGTTGGCACTGCAGAATACAGCCAGGTTCTTTCCATATTAGAGCGCTAGAAATTCAGCTATTTAAAACTGTGTTTTCTCCGTCACACGGATCACATATACGTTGTCAGAAAATACTGCCATTTCTGGCCTCCATTTTTTCAGTGTGTCAGTGAAGCAATTCACAGCAGTTTGCTGTTCACACTACTTACGTACAGGCCAGGTATTTAAAACTCTGTTTTCTCCATCACACCGATCACATATAACTTCGCTTCAAACTCAGTCATTTGTAGTGAGCGTGGAAGATACTATCCTCCTTTTAAAATGGGCAAGGCACGTGGCAAGGGATGGGTAACTGGACGTGATGGTAATGGTGCATGCAGAGGCCGAGGACAAGGCCGTGGGCAAGCTGAAATTGTGCCACAACAAACACCCACATCTTCTCGCCTGACCTTCCTGTCCCAATTTCTAGGGGACCGCAGCACACCACTATTGAACCCAGATCAGTGTCAAAAAGTTTTTTGGTTTGGATAGCGGATAATGCTTCCAGTCACTTAGCCACCACCACCACCACCCTGTCTTCCACACGGTCAAGTCTCAGTAGCCATGAGTCAGGACCTCATATTCCTCACCCTGATCCTCCTTCCTCCCACCATGCCGAGTACCCAGAGACAACTGATCCCACACTTGGACAATCTGAAGAGCTGTTCACTTTTCCATTTATAGATTCGGGCCTCTCACCCGGTCCACTTGAAGCGGGGCAAGCGGAGATCACGTGTAGCGATGCCCAAATATTTGAGCAGCCACGGTCACACGAAGGCAACAGTGGGAAACTGTCACAAGAGGTGGACGATGATGAAACACAATTGGCAGAAAGTCAGGAATAGTACCAGGGTGCAGAAGTGGGAGACGAGGTGGTGGATGATATAGTAACTGACTCAACCTGGCAGGAGGACATGCAGAGCAAGGACAGCAGCACACAGGGGGAGGGAGGCAGAGCACCCCAACAGGCAGGAAGAAGCAGTGTGGTGGCCGCAGACAGAAGGCAGGCTACCGTTTCCCGTAACACCAACACGAAGGAAGTTGCCACTACAACTGTTAGGTCTTCCCGAGTCTGGTTGTTTTTTAAAGACTCTGCCGATAACTCCAAAAAGGCCATTTGCATCACGAGCCAGACCAGCATCAGCAGGGGTGTCAAAACGACCAGCCTGACCACCACCAGCATGATCAGGCACATGGCAGCAAAGCACTCGACTTTGTGGGCCCAACACCAGGGTCCAGGAACAGTGTCTACAGGTGGCACCATTGCTTCTTCTGCTGTTGTGCATGCAAGTCAATCCCCTGTCCATAGTGCAAGCAAAGATGCCTCCTGCCCTGCACCTGTCATTGCACACTCTCAAGTAGCAGCATCAGGAAGCACGTCCATGTCCTTGTCCCAGCGCAGCGTTCAGTTGTTCATACTCCAGTCCTTGGAATGCAAGCGCAAATATGCTGCCAATGTCCCACAGGCCACACTACTAAATTCTCACAATTCACGACTGCTTGGCTCGAAATGTTGCCTTTTAGGCTTGTGGAGACAGAAGCATTCCGCAACCTGATGGCGGCGGCCGTCCCTCGGTACTCTGTCCCCAGCCGCCAGTATTTCTCCCAGTGCGCCGTCCCCACATTACACAAGCACGTGTCCCAAAACATTAGCCGTGCCCTCAACAACGCAGTTACCGGTAAAGTCCACCTAACCACGGACACGTGGACAATTGCTTGTGTGCAGGGACGGTACATCTCGCTGATGGCACACTGGGTTAACATAGTGGAAGTCGGGATCCAGTCGGACCTTGGGACGGAACACGTCCTCCCGACGCCAAGGATTGCAGGCCCTAGGTCAATCAGGGTTGCCCCCACGGTCTACCGCTCCTGAACCTCATGCTCCTCAGCCTCCTCCTCCTCCTCAGCCTCCATCTCCGAAATGACCACATCAGTCACAAGCTGGAAGCACTGCAGCACTGCCTCGGTCAAGCGGCAACAGGCTGTGCTGAAGTTAATATGCTTAGGTGAAAAAACACACAATGCTGAAGAGTTATGGACAGCTCTGAAAGAGCAGGCAGATCTGTGACTCAAACCGCTGAACCTACAGCCAGGCATGGTCGTGTGTGACAATGGCCGGAACCTGGTGGCGGCTCTGAGGCGAGGCGAGCTCACACACGTACCATGCCTGGCCCATGTGCTTAACCTTGTGGTTCAGCGGTTACTCAAATCCTACCCGGAGCTGCTGGATCTGCTTGTTAAAGTATGCCGCCTGTGTGCCCATTTTAGAAAGTCAGCTACAGCTTCCGCCGCTCTTGCAGTGTTTCAGCAGCGTTTGCAGCTTCTGGCTCACAGACTGGTGTGTGATGTCCCCACATGTTGGAACTCTACATTGCAGATGTTGGGAAGGATTTGTGAGCAGAAGAGGGCAGTTGTTGAGTACCAGCATCAAAAAGGCTATCAGTATTCAGTTCAGACTCCACACATAAGACATCAGTAGTGGATGTGGATGTCAGACATATGTACCATCCTCAAAAACTTTGAGGACTCCACCAAGATGGTGAGCGGCGATGACGCCATAATTAGCATCACCATCCCGCTTCTCTGTCTTCTGAAACGCTCTCTGCTCACAATCAAAGATGATGCATTGCAGGCGGAGCACGATAAGATGGAGCAATTAACCATACAGGGTGATTACACACAGCCAAGCCTCATCTCATCCCAACGTGGATTGGGTGACAATGAGGAAGAGGAGGAGGAGGAAGGACAGGAACTAGTTTCATGCACTATAGACGGTGCTATCTGCACAGCTGTCATACCGTCTGTTCAGCGTGGATGGCCAGAGGACAGAGAGGAGGATGAGGAGAGCATGGTCAGTCATCCTCTTGGTGATGACACGGAAGTCTTGCCTGTTAGTAGTCTGGCACGCATGGCTGAGCTTATGTTATGCTGCCTTTCCCATGACCCTCGTATTCTCAAAATTTTAGGTCATTACTGGTTGGTGACACTTCTAGACCCACTCTACAAGGAGAACTTTATATCTCTTATTCCTGAGGCGGACAGGTGTACAAAAATGAGGCAGTACCAGAAGGCCCTTGTTGCGGAACTATTAAAAAAATTCCCATCTGAAAACGCTGGAGGCAGAGGGCACACTTCGTTCGACAACCAAGGAGTACAGGCGAGAGAGACACAACTCCAATCCAGCAGAGGCAGGGGAACACTGTCAAAGTTCTGGGAGAGTTTTCTCAGACCCTCCCATCGCACAGGCCCTGAGGCGCAGGGTACTCTCACAAGGAGAGTGCAAAGTTTGGGAAGATGCTGAGGGAGTACCTTGCCGTACCGTACCAACGTCCTCCGTGATTCCTCTGTGCTTATAAATATTGGGTATCCAAGCTAGATATGTGAAATGAACTGGCTCTCTATGCCTTGGAGGTCCTGGCCTGCCCTGCCACCAGCGTTTTATCAGATCGGGTTTTTAGTGCCGCTGGTGGAATTATAACTGATAAGCGCATCCTCCTGTCAACTGAAAATGCTGACAGGCTGACTCTTATAAAAATGAACAAGGGCTGGATTGGGCCAGACTTCTCAACACCACCGAATGATAGCAGCGTAACATAAACTCAAATCCAGTGTCTTTTCTTGGGAGGTGTATTCCCATGCACCTTTTCACACCCACACATGGGTATACGCTTCCTGATTTTGGCTATTTGCTCTTGTCCTCCTCCTTCTCCTCATCCTCCACCACCATATTACCAGAGTGACCGTGGTCCATGATGCAACACCTACATAATTTTTTTAAAGGGTGTTTGACTCGCCCCTGGGCCGTGGGGCACTCGGAGCCGGGCAATAGGGAGACGGTGGGGGTAGTAGTGGTGACCCAGTTCCGTGGCTCAGGGTGGTCAGACCAGTGGTAGTCCTTTAGCAGTCCTAAGTGATGTCCGACTACGCCACCCGTGGATTGCGGTTATTATGAACCGCCGCTGCAAGGCAGACCGCTGGGGCTGATGATGTATGCAGCTGAGGTAGTGTGACTCCCCACGGGAAGAGTGCAGCCCCAGGGCAGTGTAGTGGATGGTGGGGGTGATGGTGCAGAGAGTCCCAGTGCCGTTAGTGCTGGAGGAGCGAAAGAGTACACAGACAACGTACTGCAGTCCAATGTCTTTTACTCACAGTTCATGTACTCCGGGTCACTTCTGTCAGCAATGACCGCCCGAGCCGTGCTGCGTCCACCAGGTGAGGGGCTCGGTCAACCCCAGGCAGTTCAGGAGCATGGCACAGGACCCCCTTCAATCCTTTCCCTGGCCTGCCTCACCAGTGACCCACTTTTGTCCTGCTGCCGCGGACTTGTGCGGGTAAACCTGGTTCCCGTTCCCCGCTGTCCTATATGGTGCCTTCCTAGCAGGTTTGATGAGGTGTCGCACCAATAAATGATCACGACCTCCGGTCTTTGGCTGAGGGCTGTTTCTCCTCCACCAACTTGGGATCCGGTACCCTTAATCTGCCTGACCCTTCACCCTGTATTCTCGTGGGTTCTTAGGGTCCCTTCTGCCGTCTTGTTCCTGAGCCCTTCTGTTTCTCTCTTTCTCTTTCTCTTCTGTTCCTTTCTGTTCTTGTTCCTTTCTGTTCTTGTTCCTTTCTGTTCCTGGTCTTCACCCTAGGCCTGCCTCGTGGGGCTGGGCCCAGACTGAGCCACAGCTCCCTGTCAGCCCTCTCTGGCTGAACTCCTTCTCTTACTCCACTCACTGAACTTCTCTTCTTCTCTTCTCTCTGTGCTGGCTGGGCCTCAGAGGCTAGGCCTGCCTACGGAGCAGAGCCCCTTGCAGAGGCCCCCACTCCGTCACTTCTTCTCTCTGACTGAACACTGTTCTAAGATGGTGCCCACCTTTTATACCACCCTCTAGAACATGAGCCCAGGTGACCAGCAACCAATGGACTCCTATCTACGCTCAGGAACCAACCCCTATCTGCTCCTACATCACTGGGTATTCCTACCCCCTCCCCACTCCAGCCAGGGACATGGTCTGTCGTGCCTGCATTTCTGTCTAATGGGAGCACCGTTGAGCTGTCCCTCGGAAATGGGGTGAGTGTGCTGTATGCAGCTAACTGAACCCTGGTCCATACTCCATCCTTACCCGGGAGTGGAATATCACACCTCTGGCAGAGGTGCAATACCCCTGTAGCGGCCGAGCCGTCGGGGCGCTACATTTTTATGATGCCCCTAAAAAATTTTTTTATACAGTATGTTCATGTATACCCCCCAGGAGTAAATGTTTGTCAGCCCATACACTTAGTGCATGGCATTACAAGTATAGGAGGCCCGCTCCTTTCTAATGGTAAAAAATTTTTATGATGCGCTCCTCCACGTCTCTTCCAAGGGCCATTGAAGTGCCTCCAAATTTTTGGCAGCCCTTGCAGTCACTGCATAGTCCAACACTATGGGAGACTCTCTCCTTTCTAATGGGAATTTGTCATTACTGTGGCCTGGTCTATGTGTCTTTAAATTCTTAGTGGGTTTTTTCCTAAACTTGGTCAGCCGTTGGACTCACTGCATACCCTATAACTGTATAGCAGACCCTCTCCTTTCTAATGGGAACATGTCATATCTTGTTACTGTGGCCCTGCTCTGTGTGTCTTTAAATTCTTAGTGGGGATTTTCCTAAAATCTGTCAGCCGTTGGACTCACTGCATACCCTATAACAGTATAGCCGACCCTATCATTTCTAATGGGAATTTGTCGTTACTGTGGCCCTGCTCTATGTGTCTTTAAATTCTTAGTGGGTTTTTTCCTAAAATTGGTCAGCCGTTGGACTCACTGCATACCCTATAACTGTATAGCAGACCCTCTCCTTTCTAATGGGAGCATGTCGTACCTTGTTACTGTGGCCCTGCTCTGTGTTTCTTTAAATTCTTATTGGGGTTTTTCAATAAAATTTGTCAGCCTTTGGATTCACTGCATACCCTATAACTGTATAGCAGACCCTCTACTTTCTAATGGGAACATGTCGTACCTTGTTACTGTGGCCCTGCTCTGTGTGTCCTTAAAATCTTAGTGGGTTTTTTTCTAAAATTTGTCAGCTGTTGGACTCACTGCATACTCTATAACTGTATAGCAGACCCTCTCCTTTCTAATGGGAACATGTCGTACCTTGTTACTGTGGCCATGCTCTTTGTGTCTTTAAATTGTTAGTGTTTTTTTTCAAAAATTTTGGCCACCCTTGCAGTCACAGCATGGGCATTACCACTATAGAAGACCCGCTCCTTTATAATGGGAACATTTTTTATACTGAGACCCTCCTCTATGTCTCTTCAAAGGGGTATTAGGTTGCGTCCAAATTTTTGACAACCCTTGCAGTCACTGGATGCGCAGTAACAGTATAGGAGACCCACTTGTTAATAATGGGAACAACAAAGCATAGCCCTCTGATGGCTCTCTAACAATAGCTAGGGCCGACTGCTGGCCTTTTAAGAATAGTAAGGGCCGTCTGATGTCCCTATAAAAATAGGCTTTATGACTTTCAGAGTCCCTCCATCATAAATAAAACAGGATGTGTCTGATGACACCACATTGCCAGATGAGGTTGTAAAATGTTAAAATGACATTTCCCGGTGAATGCATTTGTCATAAAAAATAACATAAAAAAACATAACAATAGGATCTTTCTTTAGTATAAAAAACAGCATCACCAATTTAACCTCAATCTAATCACATTGTTCAGCTCATGCACCTCCTCCTCCATCTCCGAAATGACCACATCAGTCACAAGCTGACAGCACTGCAGCACTGCCTTGGCCAAACAGCAACAGGCTGTGCTGAAGATAACATTCTCAATGCTTAATTGACAAACCGCCCAGCGCTGCATAGTTGTTGAAAGCTGTAACACAGCAGCTTGATCTGTGGCTCTCACCGCTGAACATACAGCCAGGCATGGTCGTGTGTTACAATAGGCGGAACCTGGTGACGGAGAAATGACAACCGGGGTAGATACAGTTTCCCTCTATGCCAGTCCTTTCACAGAGCTAAAGAATATGGCTGTGGTGAAATACAACTCCCACTGAGAAGCTGTTTCAGATTGAAAAACATTGTGCCCACCAGAGGATTTGTTTCTGAGGGCTAACCTTTCTCACCCGCTCAAGAGCCCCATAGCAGCTGCAAAGTTAGCGCTATCATGAACTCTCCTGAGGTAGAAACCAAGGCACACCAGAGAATTCTCTGGTGGGACTGTCCAACCCTGCCGAGAAGCAGTCCTGGCTAAGAAAAGTGTGTGGGAAGATTCCAGGACACTCTATTTTTACTGAGGAGGAAACACACGCAAACATGGGGAGAACATACAAATTTCTTGCAGATGTTGTCCTTGCTGGGATTTGAACCCAGGATCCCAGTGCTGCAAGACTTCAGTGCTAACCACTGATCCAATGTGCTGCCGTTCACCCTCTAATATCTAACAGGCTGGAGAAACTTGAACCTACTGCCACTCTATCATCAGCTCCTTTGTGAGAAAATGTATTTGGGCAGCCACTCAGTCTACCAAATAAAATTCCAGAGAAGGAAATTGAGGATGGCTTCGCTACTGGTACTGGGGGCAGTGCTAATACCATGGTGTTGTACCATAGTTTGCTGGAAATATTCCAGGCTGGTAGGAGGCAAGAAAATTCCCACAGAAAAGTACCAGCAGTAATGTTCAGGCCACATTTCAAGTGCAAGCAGCTTTAGAGGACTTCCTGGGAGAAATGACATGCAGGGTAGATACGGTTTCCCTCTATGCCAGTCCTTTCACTGAGCTAAATACAACTCTTATCAAAAAAAGTTGTGGACTGGCTCCGTACCGTCCCTGGCCACATTCACCTATCCACGTGTTTGTGGTTAGGCAGTCCTTCTTAGTAAGTGCACTGGGTAGGGCATGGGTAATGTTGTAGGACCCGTGCTTGTGGAAGGCGAAGGCGATACCGGGAAAAATACTGGCGGCTGGGGACCGAGTATGGACACCCGGCCGCCGCCTGCATGAGGTTGTGAAAAGCTTCCACCTCCACAAGCTTAAAAGGCCATATTTCAAGTGCAAAGAGCTGCCCAGAAATCTGTCAGTTTAGTGTTGCGGCCTGTGGGTGGGTGGGTGGCTGGCTGCATACTTGCAATTGCATTCCAAGTAACAGAAAACTAAGCAGATGATGGCCTCTATCATCATCATGGCCTCACCTCGGCACTATGAACTCTCCTGAAGGAGAAGCCAGGGCCCGCTGGAGGAGTATCCGGTTCTCTGGTGGGCCCGTCCAACCCTGCCGAAAAGCAGCCCTGGCTAAGAAAAGTGTGGGGGAAGGTTCCTGGACACTCTATGGCTGCTTTTTTAATGCGGATCAGCCATGCTTATGACGCGCCCCCGGGCCATATTCAGGGGATACCCGGAGCCGGATCTGGATAGGGGTAGTAGTCCTTGTGGCGGTGACCCGGTCCGTGCCCAGGGTGTCAAACTAAGTGGCAGTCTATGGCAGTAGATGTTAACTTGATCGACTACGCCACCCGTTGAGTGCAGCTTTGAAGCCGCCGCTGCAGAACAGTCCACTGAGGCCAGGTGTATAAGGATGTGCAGCGTGGTGGTATAACCCCCAACGGGAGGGGTATGGCCTCAGGGCAGCAGGGATAGATGATGGGGGTGATGGTGGTACACGAGCGCAACAAAGACAACTCGGAGTCTTGGTGGTGCAGTTCAGGGTCTTTACTCACGGTTACTTGGTTACTGCTCCAGGCCACCGCTGCAGAGGTGGCCGCCTGCGTCGCGCTGTGCTCACCAGGTGAGGGGCTCGGTCAACTCCCAGGTCTTTCTGGAGTGCTTTGCAGGACCCCCTTTATGTCCCCTGTTTCTGGTCTTCAACCCCACTAGTGACCACGCTTATGTCCAACTGCCTCGGACCTTCTTGGTGGGCAAACGTTGGCCTGCGTTTCCCAGGTCCTATGTGGTGCCTTTCTAGCGGGTGTGGAGAGGGGCTGCTCCACATGTAATGTCGCAGCCTCCGGTTCTTAGTTGAGGGTAGTTTCTCTCCTCCACTAATTTGGGATCCGGTTCCCATCTTCTTGACCTGACCCCCCTACTCAGGTAGCGGCGGGCGTGTGGTGGCTACCAGCCAGTCCACACCCCTGGGGTCCCCTCTGTCCTTCCTGGAGCCCAGTCTGCTCCTCTTCCTCCTTCTTCCCTCCTCCAGGCTCAGGCCTCCTGACAGGGCCTGCCTGTGGAGCAGAGCCCATAAAGCAGCTCTGCTCCCTGTCTTCTCCTCTCTCAACTCAACTCCCTTTCCAAGATGGTGCCTCCCTTTATACTCCTGTACAGAGTGCACCCAGGATCTACTTCCCCCACGCACACACTACCGGGTTCCCTTCTCTTGGTGTTCCCTCCCCCCACTCCAGCCAGGGACATGCTCACTCGTGCCTGCATAACTAATGGGAGCACCGTCGAGCTGTCCCCCCGGAAATGTGGTGTAGTGCATGTGGGTGTTAGGGTCCTGAGCCACACTCCATCCTTACCTGGAAGTGAGATATCGCACATCTGGGTGAGATGCAATACCTCTGTAGCAACCGAACCCTCGGAGTGCTACACTTATGCATATTATTTCTCAAAACGCATTACGGATCAGGCCATTTTCCAACTCTGTATTCAAGAAATTAAATGCGCAAAGAAAGATGTGTGTGTGTCAAAGCACCATTGACAAGTGCGAGTTGATGTTGGATGGGCTACCATTGCTTCTGCAACAAGCTCAATTACAGGATTTTCTGGGAGAAATGACACGCAGGGTAGATACGGTTTCCCTCTATGCCAGTCCTTTCACCGAGCTAAATACAACTCTTAGCAAAAAAAGTTGTGGACTGGCTCCGTACCGTCCCTGGCCACATTCACCTGTCCACGTGTTTGTGGTTAGGCGGTCCTTCCCAGTAAGTGCACTGGGGAGGGCACGGGTAATGTTATGGGACCCGTGCTTGTGGAAGGCGGAGGCGATACCGGGAAATATAGTGGCGGCTGGGGACCGAGTATGGACACCCGGCCGTCGCCGGCATGAGGTTATGAAAAGCTTCCGCCTCCACGAGCCTAAAAGGCCACATTTCAAGTGCAAGCAGCTGTCAAAAATTTGGCAGTATAGTATTGCAGCCTGTGGGTGGGTGGCTGCCGGCATTCTTGTGCTTGCATTCCAAGGAATGGGGTAGGGACAACTGAACACTGCAGTGGGACAAGGACGTGGACGGTGATTGTTGCAAGTCTGCAAAGACAGGTGCATGGCGGGAGGCATCTTCGCATGTGCCAAGGATCACTTATGATGGGCACACATTTAGGCAGTGACCTGGAAGTCAGAGATGTTTCCAGAGGTCTTCCCCTTGCTGTTCCCATGTCTTTTCAGCACTGTATGCATGTGTCTGATGATGTGTCACACACCACATGGCCAGATAAGGTTGTAAAATGTTAAAATGACATTTCCTGGTAAATGCATTTGTCTTGGTTGAAAGCAATGCAAAAGTGCAAAAACGTGTCAAAAATGCTACGTGTGAACATAGCCCAAGGTGTGTAGGAGTATTTTTGTTTTTGTTTATTTATTTTGCCTTATATACAAGTCATCACCCTGGAAAGGATGTTCCTTACGCCGTAAAAGTGGCGTAATACTCTGACGACGTTGTTGACAGCAGTGATCTGGGAGTCAGAGATGCTTCCAGGGGTCTTCCCCATGCTGTTCCCATGTCATTTGAGCACAGTTCCCATCGATTTGGGCAATTTTTAGGCCAACTGCAGACAGCCGTGGGGAGCCACCTGAAAAATGCTCAAGTTTCCCCTAGACTTATATTGGGCTCATTGCTCGGGTTGAGCACCCGAGTATTTCAATTTGCTCGACCCGAGCAACGAGTACTCGAGCATTTTAGTGCTCGCTCATCACTAATGACAACCAAAAACATTAAAATAATCCTGATCAAAAAGTTCACATACCCTGGTGATTTTGGCCTGATAACATGCACAGAATTTGACACAAATGGGTTTGAATGGCTACTAAAGGTAACATCCTCACCTATGACCTGTTTGCTTGTAATCAGTGTGTGTGCATAAAGCTGAGTGAGTTTCTGGGATCCAGCCACTGAAGTTTCTGGATTTTGAGATGGGGAAAGCAAAAGAATTATCAACGGATCTACGGGAAAAGGTAGTTGAACTGTATAACACAGGAAAAGAAGGCAAAAAGAGTATAACACAGGAAAGAGATACAAAAAGATATCCCAGGAATTGATAATGCCAGTCTGCAGTGTTCAAACTGTGATTAACAAATGGAAAATCAGATGCTCTGTAAAAACCAAACCACAGTCAGGTAGACCAACAAAAATTTCAGCCACAACTGCCAAGAAAATTGTTCGGGATGCAAAGAAAAACCAACAAATAACATCAGCTGAGAACACACTTAGGGGTGTACTCACTTTTGTTGCCAGCGGTTTAGACATTAATGGCTGTGTGTTGAGTTATTTTGCAGGCACACCAAATTTACAGTTAAACAAGCTGTACACTGACTACTGTACATTGTATCAAAGTGTCGCATCTTCAGTGTTGTCCCATCAAAAATATATATATGTATTCCGGCCCATTTTTGGACTTTTGTGTGAAATTATGTCCAATTTGCCTTTTTTTTCTCAGTTTTTTTGTGTTGTTCCAATAAACACAAAGGAAATAAACATGCGTGTAATAAAACATGTGTAATTTTCTGAAACAATTTCAAGGGTGCCAGCACTTTCCGCCATGACTGTATATGCAGGTAGAGTCCTTAACCCCTTTACAACCCAAAGTGGTTTGCACGTTAATGAGAAGGCCAATTTTTACAATTCTGACCACTGTCAGTTTATGAGGTAATTACTCTGGAACGCTTCAACGGATCCCCCTGGTTCTGAGAATATTTTTTCATGACATATTGTACTTTATGATTGTGGTAAAATTTCTTCGATATCACTTGTGTTTATTTGTGAAAAAAACAGATATTTGGCGAAAATTTTGAAAATTTTGCAATTTTCAAAATTTGAATTTTTATGCCCTTAAATCGGAGAGATATGTCACACAAAAAAAGTTAATAAATAACATTTCCCATATGTCTACTTTACATCAGCACAATTTTGGAACCCAAATTTATTTTTATTAGGGAGCTATAAGGGTTAAAATTGACCAGCGATTTCTCATTTTTCCAACAAAATTTACAAAACCATTTTATTAGGGACCACATCACATTTGAAGTCACTTTGAGGGGTCTTTATGACTGAAAATACCCAAAAGTGACACCATTCTTAAAACTGCACCCCTCAGTGAATCGGGTCATCATGGCAACATCCGGGAAGCCGCAGCACACATTGCTGGACGCCGGCAGGAGAGGTGACTATCCCGATCACCTCCCCTTGCCCCCGCAATGCTGCGAACGACTTCGATCGCAGCATTGCGGGGGTTAATGTGCGGGACCTCTCCCAGCACATAGCACCGGGTGTCAGCTGTGACAATCAGTTGACACCCGGCGGCGATCATGCCCGCACAGCCTGTGTGCGCGATCGCAAAGATGTACTAATACGTATCAGGCTCTTAAGTCCCAGGGCGCAGATACGTATCAGTACGTCTTGGGCTTTAAAGAAGTTAAAATTATGTGAAAATGGGAAAAGTCACAAAACTTTGCAACTTTTCAAGAGCTTTATGCCAGTTTTCTGACAAAACACTGGTGAATCGGGTTCATAATCTCTAATCCTTTCAGCTCCCTTTAATTAGACTACTTTCAACAAACTAATTATAAGTATTGGGTCTGGTTTTTTTTTAATGCTTTTAAAATAATTGTAAATATTTTCAATCCCCTTTTGTTATAAGGATTTCCCAAAAATTAGCTAATCATAGGTTGTCCTGCATTCGTGACAGTGATTGACTGCGCGGTCACTTGGAAGTTTACATTGGCATCACTGCAGGGCCGGTAAAGAAGGACTGTCAGGGACCCCCAGAGTGTGGTAAAATGCGCCAACTAATTCATAATTCATTTAATTCTCACACAATATACTAAGTTAGTGTAAGTCTACAAAAAAGCAACAAAACTTGGTGCTAAAAAAATTGAGCATAACTTTTTGAAAAATGAACCAGGTTATGCCAAATCTTACATATTTTGTGACTTTGTGATCAGTTATCAACACAAATATTTTACTCAAATTACCAGATCGATGGATAAGCATTGGGACTTTTCCCTAAATCTCTCCAAAACATCACCGCTTATAGAAGACCACCCTCATATCCAGATCAGATTTTCTGTGAGAGATGCCCAGATTCACAATATAGTATGCATACTGGCCATCTATGAGAAGTCCACCCCAATGGAAGTCCAGTTATTAAAGGAGATTTTACTGTTTATATAAGGGGCAGACAATGACAGTGAAGGGCCCTTAATCAGGACTTCTGATCTGGGCCCCCCACCCTCCATCAGGCACCACCTACATATACATTTCCATGTATATTTATATTAGGCACACATATAAAATTTGCACATGCTAATACTCTATACACATTTTAGCGTATGCATATACATAGTGCACACAAACATAAAATACGGACATACACATAAGATGCACATACACAGTATAGAGTCGCGGTAGTCCTCATAGTTTTAAGCATGGACCCAGGCAAATTGTAGACGGACTTTTATTGTTCATGGGCTTTAAGGGAGAGAGGCTTCCTTTGTGGAGGACACTCATGAATGCCATTCATTTGCAGTGTACACCGTGTCGTGTCATGGAAAACACTCACCCTAGTTTGGCTTTCTACTTCTTCAGCTAATAGCAATGAATTTGCCTGTCGATTTTCTTCTCATCAGAAGATGCTTTTGTTTAGATGTTAACTTCCATCTGACTGATAAGAAAAGCTTTGCTGATCTTCTTGTAGACTTCACATTTTTTGTAAAGAAATTATTTTCTTTCTCAGGTTTTGTGACATTTCTCTTCTATGTGGTGCCATTGCTGATAGCATGAAATGGGAAGGAGTTTTCTTTATTAAGTAACTTCCTTTTACAGACACCTGTCTGCTGGACATCTGTTTAATGAATAATTACACTTACCTGTGGTTCAGTTCTTGTTAATTAGAATTTTGTTGTCTAAACTTAGCTTTTCTCTTAAGACTGTTACTGGGATGTTCTCATTTTTGAAACATGATCTTGAATGAGTTTGTTAAGAAAATTACTTTTTTGGGGTCTGCAAAATACCAAATCTTGTTTGCATTCAATGGCTCAAATTTGCGAGAGTATTTTGTAGTATGGTATCCCATATAAAATGATGATTCTGAAAGGAAACTACAGGTTTGCTGACAAATCTATTTGGGTGTACTGATTTATGCTAAACACTGTATATATATATATATATATATATATATATATATATATATATATATATATATAAACCTTATAAGTTTGGTATCACAGTAATCGTACTACTGACTCTGAATCATTTTGTCAGTTTGTTTTTACAACACAATACACACTGTAAAATGAAGGAACCCAAACCTGGCATTTTTTCTCATTTTTCAACACATTATATGATAAAATGAATGGTGTTGTTCAAAACTACAACACTAAGCGTCAGCACACTGTGATTTGCTGATCTGTAAGATGTGTTCTTTGTGCTGTGAAAATACACAGCTGTGATATCTCACCAAATATTCATAGTGGGAACTTAAAATTATGTTTTTCTGCCATGATTAAGGATGGTTTGGATGTATGAAACATGTTGACCTTTTATTTCTATCTTAGTGGAATTAAGGCTGCATGAACCAGTCACCAACCATTATCTGTATATGTACAAATATTAAGTGCTACTGAGTGCTGTAGGAAAAACTTAGAATAGTGAGGTGATTTGATAGTCCTGCCACAAATAATCTGTTTCTACTGCACACTTAAAATCTCTGATAGTGGGAATGAACATGATTGCCTGCAGTAGTGCACTCCTGAGAGCTGGTGCAGCAGAGAAAATGTCTTGGACATGAGAGTGGGAGGTCCTGATTATGGAGGATGTTAATCTTAGCTCATTGGAGTGTAGATATGGTAGAGATGCAGGACTGTGCAGCAGTGTGGAGAGGTTTGTGGATGAGTGTAATGACTGGTACAGGGTGGAGGCACCAGTGTAACTGCTGGACAGAAATATGAGACTGACTGCTGCATTAAGGATAATGAGAAATACATTTAGTGAGAAGAAGAGCAATTAGTGAGTTACAAGTATTTGTGAATTCAAGACAAAAAGTTATCAGAGCAACAGTAACAGATTTTACTTTTTTTTAATTAATAATGGGATGAATAAAATCGTGAACATTATCAAAAGACTAAATCAAAGTCAGGAAGATAGCCGAGGTCAGATACCAGGTGATCAGTAAATGACAAGTCAGACGAGCAGTATGAATACCGCGGAGCCTGATGACAGAGGCGTTACTGAAACTTGTCCAGGTTGACCAGTCAGAAGGCCACAGGTAGATGGTGAAGATCCTTCTATACAGCTCCAGCAGTGATGGTGGATCTGCTGGACTTCAGGGCGCTAGATGCTTAGGTGTCCCGTCTTTTAGATGGTTTTAGGGCAACAGTGACAGCATGCAAATGCGCGAGCAGCCCTGGATAATCCACGCCGGCAGGATGATAAGATCCGGCGGAAGATGGAACCTATGAGAAGAGAAATAAATATAATGTAAGTGATGGGACTCCATATTACATGATAATGCTGTGCAGTCACTGTGGCCGGATGGCAGAGGAATATTATCATACAGAGGTCAGGGGTCATTGTCAGCAATCATACATGTGACAATCCCATCACTGACAGATGACATCTACTCCACATGAATTATTCTCACTGACATCACACAACATGGAGCTGATTCTCACACTTACCTCGCCTCTTTTTCCCACTTTTTCCATTTTCTGAGTTTTGTTGCTCCATACTCAGATTTATTGCCGATTTTCTTTCTTCATGAGATGGAAATTCTGATGAAAAATTAAAAAAAAAAATCAGTAACAATATATTCTTATAGGATCTGCTTTGTCATAATATGGATAACATAAGAGACCTATAGTATTGTATAAAACCATGTGGGAATATTTGAGCCTTGAAGTCAACATTCACATTGCTGGTGCTGTAGACATGTACATACCTGGCAATGGGGACGAGGGTGGCAAGATGGTAACAGCATCGTCTGTATTACATACAGGAACAGATACTTTCTGCCTGTTTGAAGAAGAAAAACATGTAAATCTCAAGTAAACTCCGTATAAAAGGGGTTGTCTCACTAGAAGAACACCGACTATAAGGCCTAGTAGGACATATGACTGTCATAGTGGGGAAGGTCTTCTGCTCAAGACTACCTTTTATAGAGAGCTGAGAGGAAAACAACTACCAAGAATGGCCGGCATTTCATACTACATCTCTCCTACAGTGAGGGCAGCACTAAAAGTGCATGACCGGCCACAATTATGGGCTGTTATCTCCAACAATTCCGAAAGCTGAAAGCACAATGACCCATGACCCATGGGGCGGTGGATGCTGCATTTGATATTATGGTATTTATGTCCTATATTTGGTGTTGTGCACATATATCAGCCTGGAGCTCCCAGTAATGACCCCATAATCTACTCACATTTCTGAGATGTTTGTGTTGGATTCTGGTGTACACTCTGGAGGGGCCTTGGGATCCTCGTTGTTCACCATCCCGTTAGTGGTGGTAGAGTGCTAAATGTGGATAACAATAAGTTATTAAATATACATACTTTTTAATTTTATAGATCCTTTTTTTGTACATATTTTGGATTTATCGATCACATACTTACTTTAGAAAGCCTCTCAGAAGATGATGATGCAAATATTCGGAAGATAAGGTTCTCATCGTCCTCACTTGTGCCCTCCTTATCCTCTGAGACCAGATGGTTGTTTTCATCAGAGTGATCTACAAGACATAGGTAAGGAAGGATTGTTAGAGGGTGTCAGTATAACACAGTCGCTATATCTCACTAGGTTACTAGATGATACAACGTAATATACAGAATACATGAAAAAAAACTCCTGTACAAAATTAGGGAAATAGGGATACAGTACGAACCCATGGTCAACATAGCTGAGATCCATGAAACATGGATAACATAGTAGACCAGAAAAACCATGTGGAAATATTTGAGCCTTGAAGTCAACATTCACATTGTTGGTGCTGTAGACATGTACATACCTGGCAATGGGGACGAGGGTGGCAAGATGGTAACAGCATCGTCTGTATTACATACAGGAACAGATTCTTTCTGCCTGTTTGAAGAAGAAAAACATGTAAATCGTAAGTAAACACAGTATAAAATGGGTTGTCTCACTATAAGAACACTGACTATAAGGCCTAATAGGACATATGACTGTCATAGTGGGGAAGGTTTTCTGCTCAAAACTACCTTCCATGGATCAGAACACAACTACCAAGAATGGCTGGCAAGTAATACTACAGCTCTCCTACAGAGTAGGCAGTGCTAAAAATGCATGACCTGCCACAATTATGGGCTGTTATCTTCTGCATTTTCTGAAGCCAAAAGTACAATGACCGTTAACCATGAAACGGTGAATGCTGCATTTCATATTCTGATATTTATGTCCTATATTTGGTGTTGTGTACATAGATCAGACTGGAACTCCCAGTAATGAAGTAATGACCCTTTATAATCTACTCACATTTCTGAGATGTTTGTGTTGGTTTCTGGTGTATACTCTGGAGGGGCATTGGGATCCTCATTGTTCACCATCCTGGTAGCGATGATACAGAGCTAAATACGGATAAAAATAAGATATAAAATATTTTTTTTATGTACTTTTAGAGTTTTTTTTTAATCTTTTTTACATATTTTGGATTTATTAATCACATACTTACTTTACAAAGCTTTTCAGAAGATGACGTAAAATTTTGGAAGTCAAGGCTCTCATTGTTCTCACTTGTGCCTTCCTCATCCTTTGAGACCAGATGTTTGTTTATATCAGAATGATCTACAAGAAATAGGTAATAAGTCACAACGGTCACATATAAACTTCCTATATTCACAATGTATCGCACAAAAAGCTCCATCTGAAGCAGCCCAGCTTCAAAGGAAGATACATAAACTAGTAAGTAAAAGAATAAACTTTATTTCCAAATTTTTTTTAAAACCAAAAATTAATTAAGAATAGTTAAAAAACAGAGACCTTCGGGTTCCATCCAACAACATGGTACATATAAAACAGGATACACTGGTTAAGAAACCCCAGACGGTGTTCCCAAAATAGATGCAAAATTAATTGTATAGCATAGCCCTATTAAATCATCTTATGACAGCCAAGAAATAACAAGGTAGATAAACCCAAAATTGCAGGCTAAATTGCTACGCTAGATTACTGCGCTATACTTAGTTACTTATCTCAAACATGAAAAGTGCAAAGTGCATATATAAGGGAAGTCCCTTTGTTATGAGTTGAGACAGCTAGATGTAAGGCAATAGATGATAAGTGGTAAGAAGGACTCAATGATTTACATATGTACTCACATGAGGAGGGATGGAACCTACCCCGACGACGCCGTTTCGCAAAAGTGCTTCTTCCAAGGGGGCGTGTGTGCATGTGCAAAGTGTCTTGTTTAAATCTGGTGGTAATCAGCTGTTTAGAAGGAGTGATTATGGAGTACCGCGGCGCGTGCGCTTACTACTAGGACTTCCGTTTCAAACCAAATTGACTTCCGGGGTATAGCGCTTGACACGCATGCGATGGAACGCATCAGTGTCTATCGCGCATAGCCGGAAGTCAGACGGGTCCATTCGTGCGCACGCGCACTCTCCATATTAAAATCCCCATATAGAGGTAACGTAGTTGGAGGGGGGCATGTCTATCAGGGCATTGCGGCTGTAACTGTTTTGTCTGAACGGGGGACACTAGAGAAGAAAGAAAGGCATGAACAATTAAAAAAAGATAAATAGCTAAAGCGAAGTAATGAAGTGAAACAGTGTCGAGTAAAGACAATATGTATAAAGATCATATATGGATGTTAATATACATGTGAAAACAGTGTTGAGTAAAGACAATATGTGTGAAAATCATAAATGAATGATAATATACAGACAATAATTCAATAATACTACAAAAATAGGAAAATAATAATAATGATAATAAGAAAAGGTGAAGGTGAAAAAAAATTAAATAATAAGTAAAACAACAATTAATACAGTGCAAAATATATTACAGAAGGAAAATATTCATAATAAAAATGAGTTGCAAAGTCCAAGATAAATACTATTTCTTAAATTCATGTGTTTTCTTATTCTTTATCTTCCTATTATGAAAAAAACAAAAACCCAGGGCTGGGGAGAGACAACTTCAGACACCGCAGCAAATCTCCAGACATCAAATAGGGGATCCACTCCAAGACTGTACCCACAGAAAGATTCAGCAATGAGTACTGGAAAGTAAGTACTAAAGTTAAAACCATATAAAAACACAGAAGACATACACAATAAAATGGTACCTCACTAGAGGAAAAAGAGATGGTACGGGCAGTATAGCTTATTATAATGAGGTAATAAGTAATTGATAAATAAATAAAGTGATATAAAAGGGTAGGAAAAACAGCAAGTATAAAAGTAAGAAATATAACTATAAGAAGGCAGAGAAACCAAATTGTTCATTTAGGCCTTGAGGTGAAACAGTACCCAATCTGAAAATCCATTTGCTTTCGAGTCTAGCAAGGGCCTGACCCAAATCACCACCCCTACTTCCCATGTCAATCTGGTCGATCTCCTTTATTCTCAACCCTCTGGGATCACTATTGTGGAATATTTTAAAATGTCTGGGGAGAGTTCGTAGACCAGATATGTCATCCATATGAATCGACTTCTCGATGTCCAATATGTGCTCCCGAGTCCTTACCTTAAGCTCACGAGTGGTGAGACCGATGTAGACTTTTTTACACGGACACTCGACATAATAAATGACACCCTTAGAATCACAAGAGAGGGTTTTCCTAATTTCATAAATCCTACTATTGTCATAATTTGAAAATTCAGTACTGTTGGTCATGTTTCTACAGGCCTTACATCTACCACACTTGGTAAAGCCAAATTTTGTACTTTCAGATGCACAGGTTAGGGTCCTGGAAAAGGGCTTAACGTTCTCACCTTCTTCACATCTAGACCAATTCACGGTGGTGAAGGACCTACACCTGTTTTCAAGAAAAATTCTACTACAGAAACTTCACTTCAAACCTGAATTGGATTCCCTCTTTCCCACTGATATGGAAAAGAGGGCTCTTAAGGATCTGGAGGAGCTGGAGGCTGAGAGCACATTTAGTAGTAGAGGTAGGTTTCCTGTGCATCTACTAAAGAAACCAAAAATTTTTCCCCCCTTATCCACTTGCTCAGCAGTTGACATCTTTACTAAGATTGTCACTTCTGAGGTTGAAAAACTTCCACATAGTCCTAGGAACAGGTTGAATCTCGATAGAGATGAAAAATTAGCCCTTGATCAGCTGAAAAACTTACCCAATGTTGTCATTAAGCCAGCTGATAAAGGTGGGAATGTGGTCATTTGGCCCACCCACCTTTATGAGAAACAGGCTCATAAAATTCTCAACTACCCGGGATGTTACCAAAGATTGAGCTATAATCCATTGACCCAATTTCAGAGTTGATTACAATTCTTGAAAGAGCTTTTGAAGCCAACATCATTCCTAAAAAATTAGTTGACTTAGTGAAAAAAACTCGACCTAAATTGGCAGCTCTATATCTATTACCTAAACTGCATAAAGATCAATTTGACCCCCCTGGGAGACCAATAATCTCTGGGAATGGGAATCTCTGTGAAAATATCTGTACCATCATTGATTTTTATCTACAGCCTCTGGTTCGTAATCTTCCCTCTTTTATTAAAGACACTACCGAGGCTTTGAGAAGATTAAATTCAATACAGATTGAACCTGAATCAGTGATGGTTACAGCTGATGTGGAGGCTCTATACTCCTCCATCAGGCATGAGGATGGTCTTGGGGCTGTAGCACTTTTTCTGAAAGAAAGCAGTATTGATGAACCTACTACTAACCTGATCTTAACACTCTTGAGATTTGTCCTTGAGCATAATGTTTTTATTTTTAACAAGCAAATTTTTTTTACAAAAACAGGGGACTGCTATGGGGGCTTCGTGTGCTCCATCTTATGCAAATTTGTTTTTAGGAGCATGGGAAAGGTGCCTCTTTCAGGGAGACGTCATCGAGGACATCCACCTCGTACAGGGGTGGATGAGATTCATCGATGACGTCTGGTTCATCTGGGAGGGCACTTCTGCGCAGCTGGATAAATTTATGCGAAGGCTAAATCAGAATGAACTGAATATTAAACTTACATTTCAACTAGGTAGAGAGGTCAATTTTCTGGACTTACACATATGGACTTCTAGTGATGGTCACATCTTAACCGATGTTTACAGAAAAGAGACCGCTACCAATTCCTTGCTGCATAGTTCTTCCTCCCATCTTCCCTCTACAATTAGGGGGATACCCACAGGACAATTTCTTAGAATAAGAAGGATATGTTCCGATAATGCGTCCTTTTTTCAACACTCTCAGGATCTCATTAGGCGTTTTAAGGATCGCGGATACAGCCATAGGAATATCAAAACTGGATATCAAAAAGCAGTTAGCTCTAACAGAGAACAACTGCTATTTGGGACTAAAAGCCGAAGGGAGAATGACCAGCAAGTAGTCAGATTTATATCTGACTACAATGTCCTATGGCCAGAGATTATGTCCATCCTGAAGAAACACTGGAACATACTCCTGACCGATCCAATTCTGCAGAAAATTTTACCTCCCAAACCTATAGCAGTGGCTAGGCGATCGAGGAATCTTAAGGACTCCTTGGTACATAGCTACTATGAGAGGGATCAATGCGCTACTGGATCCATGAGAAAAAAATTTGGCTTTACCAAGTGTGGTAGATGTAAGGCCTGTAGAAACATGACCAACAGTACTGAATTTTCAAATTATGACAATAGTAGGATTTATGAAATTAGGAAAACCCTCTCTTGTGATTCTAAGGGTGTCATTTATTATGTCGAGTGTCCGTGTAAAAAAGTCTACATCGGTCTCACCACTCGTGAGCTTAAGGTAAGGACTCAGGAACACATATTGGACATCGAGAAGTCGATTCATATGGATGACATATCTGGTCTACGAACTCTCCCCAGACATTTTAAAATATTCCACAATAGTGATCCCAGAGGGTTGAGAATAAAGGGGATCGACCAGATTGACATGGGAAGTAGGGGTGGTGATTTGGGTCAGGCCCTTGCTAGACTCGAAAGCAAATGGATTTTCAGATTGGGTACTGTTTCACCTCAAGGCCTAAATGAACAATTTGGTTTCTTTGCCTTCTTACAGTTATATTTCTTACTTTTATACTTGCTGTTTTTCCTACCACCCTTTTATATCACTTTATTTATTTATCAATTACTTATTACCTCATTATAATAAGCTATACTGCCCGTACCATCTCTTTTTCCTCTAGTGAGGTACCATTTTATTGTGTATGTCTTCTGTGTTTTTATATGGTTTTAACTTTAGTACTTACTTTCCAGTACTCATTGCTGAATCTTTCTGTGGGTACAGTCTTGGAGTGGATCCCCTATTTGATGTCTGGAGATTTGCTGCGGTGTCTGAAGTTGTCTCTCCCCAGCCCTGGGTTTTTGTTTTTTTCATAATAGGAAGATAAAGAACAAGAAAACACATGAATTTAAGAAATAGTATTTATCTTGGACTTTGCAACTCATTTTTATTATGAATATTTTCCTTCTGTAATATATTTTGCACTGTATTAATTGTTGTTTTACTTATTATTTAATTTTTTTTCACCTTCACCTTTTCTTATTATCATTATTATTATTTTCCTATTTTTGTAGTATTATTGAATTATTGTCTGTATATTATCATTCATTTATGATTTTCACACATATTGTCTTTACTCAACACTGTTTTCACATGTATATTAACATCCATATATGATCTTTATACATATTGTCTTTACTCGACACTGTTTCACTTCATTACTTCGCTTTAGCTATTTATCTTTTTTTAATTGTTCATGCCTTTCTTTCTTCTCTAGTGTCCCCCGTTCAGACAAAACAGTTACAGCCGCAATGCCCTGATAGACATGCCCCCCTCCAACTACGTTACCTCTATATGGGGATTTTAATATGGAGAGTGCGCGTGCGCACGAATGGACCCGTCTGACTTCCGGCTATGCGCGATAGACACTGATGCGTTCCATCGCATGCGTGTCAAGCGCTATACCCCGGAAGTCAATTTGGTTTGAAACAGAAGTCCTAGTAGTAAGCGCACGCGCCGCGGTACTCCATAATCACTCCTTCTAAACAGCTGATTACCACCAGATTTAAACAAGACACTTTGCACATGCACACACGCCCCCTTGGAAGAAGCACTTTTGCGAAACGGCGTCGTCGGGGTAGGTTCCATCCCTCCTCATGTGAGTACATATGTAAATCATTGAGTCCTTCTTGCCACTTATCATCTATTGCCTTACATCTAGATGTCTCAACTCATAACAAACGGACTTCCCTTATATATGCACTTTGCACTTTTCATGTTTGAGATAAGTAACTAAGTATAGCGCAGTAATCTAGCGTAGCAATTTAGCCTCCAATTTTGGGTTTATCTACCTTGTTATTTCTTGGCTGTCATAAGATGATTTAATAGGGCTATGCTATACAATTAAATTTGCATCTATTTTGGGAACACCGTCTGGGGTTTCTTAACCAGTGTATCCTGTTTTATATGTACCATGTTGTTGGATGGAACCCGAAGGTCTCTGTTTTTTAACTATTCTTAATTAATTTTTGGTTTTAAAAAAAGTTTGGAAATAAAGTTTATTCTTTTACTTACTAGTTTATGTATCTTCCTTTGAAGCTGGGCTGCTTCAGCTGGAGCTTTTTGTGCGATACATTGTGAATATAGGAAGTTTATATGTGACCATTGTGACTTATTACCTATTTCTTGTAGATCATTCTGATATAAACAAACATCTGGTCTCAAAGGATGAGGAAGGCACAAGTGAGAACAATGAGAGCCTTGACTTCCAAAATTTTACGTCATCTTCTGAAAAGCTTTGTAAAGTAAGTATGTGATTAATAAATCCAAAATATGTAAAAAAAAAATTAAAAAAACTCTAAAAGTACATAAAAAAAATATTTTATATCTTATTTTTATCCGTATTTAGCTCTGTATCATCGCTACCAGGATGGTGAACAATGAGGATCCCAATGCCCCTCCAGAGTATACACCATAAACCAACACAAACATCTCAGAAATGTGAGTAGATTATAAAGGGTCATTACTTCATTACTGGGAGTTCCAGGCTGATCTATGTACACAACACCAAATATAGGACATAAATATCAGAATATCAAATGCAGCATTCACCGTTTCATGGTTAACGGTCATTGTACTCTTGGCTTCAGAAAATGCAGAAGATAACAGCCCATAATTGTGGCAGGTCATGCATTTTTAGCACTGCCTACTCTGTAGGAGAGCTGTAGTATTACTTGCCAGACATTCTTGGTAGTTGTGTTCTGATCCATGGAAGGTAGTTTTGAGCAGAAAACCTTCCCCACTATGACAGTCATATGTCCTATTAGGCCTTATAGTCAGTGTTCTTATAGTGAGACAACCCATTTTATACTGTGTTTACTTACGATTTACATGTTTTTCTTCTTCAAACAGGCAGAAAGAATCTGTTCCTGTATGTAATACAGACGATGCTGTTACCATCTTGCCACCCTCGTCCCCATTGCCAGGTATGTACATGTCTACAGCACCAACAATGTGAATGTTGACTTCAAGGCTCAAATATTTCCACATGGTTTTTCTGGTCTACTATGTTATCCATGTTTCATGGATCTCAGCTATGTTGACCATGGGTTCGTACTGTATCCATATTTCCCTAATTTTGTACAGGAGTTTTTTTTCTTGTATTCTGTATATTACGTTGTATCATCTAGTAACCTAGTGAGATATAGCGACTGTGTTATACTGACACCCTCTAACAATCCTTCCTTACCTATGTCTTGTAGATCACTCTGATGAAAACAACCATCTGGTCTCAGAGGATAAGGAGGGCACAAGTGAGGACGATGAGAACTTTATCTTCCGAATATTTGCATCATCATCTTCTGAGAGGCTTTCTAAAGTAAGTATGTGATCGATAAATCCAAAATATGTACAAAAAAGGATCTACAAAATTAAAAAGTATGTATATTTAATAACTTATTGTTATCCACATTTAGCACTCTACCACCACTAACGGGATGGTGAACAACGAGGATCCCAAGGCCCCTCCAGAGTGTACACCAGAATCCAACACAAACATCTCAGAAATGTGAGTAGATTATGGGGTCATTACTGGGAGCTCCAGGCTGATATATGTGCACAACACCAAATATAGGACATAAATACCATAATATCAAATGCAGCATCCACCGCCCCATGGTTATGGGTCATTGTGCTTTCAGCTTTCGGAATTGTTGGAGATAACAGCCCATAATTGTGGCCGGTCATGCACTTTTAGTGCTGCCCTCACTGTAGGAGAGATGTAGTATGAAATGCCGGCCATTCTTGGTAGTTGTTTTCCTCTCAGCTCTCTATAAAAGGTAGTCTTGAGCAGAAGACCTTCCCCACTATGACAGTCATATGTCCTACTAGGCCTTATAGTCGGTGTTCTTCTAGTGAGACAACCCCTTTTATACGGAGTTTACTTGAGATTTACATGTTTTTCTTCTTCAAACAGGCAGAAAGTATCTGTTCCTGTATGTAATACAGACGATGCTGTTACCATATTGCCACCCTCGTCCCCATTGCCAGGTATGTACATGTCTACAGCACCAGCAATGTGAATGTTGACTTCAAGGCTCAAATATTCCCACATGGTTTTATACAATACTATAGGTCTCTCATGTTATCCATATTATGACAAAGCAGATCCTATAAGAATATATTGTTACTGATTTTTTTTTAAATTTTTCATCAGAATTTCCATCTCATGAAGAAAGAAAATCGGCAATAAATCTGAGTATGGAGCAACAAAACTCAGAAAATGGAAAAAATGGGAAAAAGAGACGAGGTAAGTGTGAGAATCAGCTCCATGTTGTGTGATGTCAGTGAAAATAATTCATGTGGAGTAGATGTCATCTGTCAGTGATGGGATTGTCACATGTATGATTGCTGACAATGACCCCTGACCTCTGTATGATAATATTCCTCTGCCGTCCGGCCACAGTGACTGCACAGCATTATCATGTAATATGGAGTCCCATCACTTACATTATATTTATTTCTCTTCTCATAGGTTCCATCTTCCGCCGGATCTTATCATCCTGCCGGCGTGGATTATCCAGGGCTGCTCGCGCATTTGCATGCTGTCACTGTTGCCCTAAAACCATCTAAAAGACGGGACACCTAAGCATCCAGCGCCCTGAAGTCCAGCAGATCCATCATCACTGCTGGAGTTGTATAGAAGGACCTTCACCATCTACCTGTGGCCTTCTGACTGGTCAACCTGGACAAGTTTCAGTAACGCCTCTGTCATCGGGCTCCGCGGTATTCATACTGCTCGTCTGACTTGTCATTTACTGATCACCTGGTATCTGACCTCGGCTATCTTCCTGACTTTGATTTAGTCTATTGATAATGTTCACGATTTTATTCATCCCATTATTAATTAAAAAAAAGTAAAATCTGTTACTGTTGCTCTGATTCCTTTTTGTCTTGAATTCACAAATACTTGTAACTCACTAATTGCTCTTCTTCTCACTAAATGTATTTCTCATTATCCTTAATGCAGCAGTCAGTCTCATATTTCTGTCCAGCAGTTACACTGGTGCCTCCACCCTGTACCAGTCATTACACTCATCCACAAACCTCTCCACACTGCTGCACAGTCCTGCATCTCTACCATATCTACACTCCAATGAGCTAAGATTAACATCCTCCATAATCAGGACCTCCCACTCTCATGTCCAAGACATTTTCTCTGCTGCACCAGCTCTCAGGAGTGGACTACTGCAGGCAATCAGGTTCATTCCCACTATCAGAGATTTTAAGTGTGCAGTAGAAACAGATTATTTGTGGCAGGACTATCAAATCACCTCACTATTCTAAGTTTTTCCTACAGCACTCAGTAGCACTTAATATTTGTACATATACAGATAATGGTTGGTGACTGGTTCATGCAGCCTTAATTCCACAAAGATAGAAATAAAAGGTCAACATGTTTCATACATCCAAACCATCCTTAATCATGGCAGAAAAACATCATTTTAAGTTCCCACTATGAATATTTGGTGAGATATCACAGCTGTGTATTTTCACAGCACAAAGAACGCATCTTACAGATCAGCAAATCGCAGTGTGCTGACGCTTAGTGTTGTCGTTTTGAACAACACCATTCATTTTATCATATAATGTGTTGAAAAATGAGAAAAAATGCCAGGTTTGGGTTCCTTCATTTTACAGTGTGTATTGTGTTGTAAAAACAAACTGACAAAATGATTCAGAGTCAGTAGTACGATTACTGTGATACCAAACTTATAAGGTTTATATATATATAAATTTGAGCCATTGAATGCAAAGAAGATTTGGTATTTTGCAGACCCCAAAAAAGTAGTTTTCTTAACAAACTCATTCAAGATCATGTTTCAAAAATGAGAACATCCCAGTAACAGTCTTAAGAGAAAAGCTAAGTTTAGACAACAAAATTCTAATTAACAAGAACTGAACCACAGGTAAGTGTAATTATTCATTAAACAGATGTCCAGCAGACAGGTGTCTGTAAAAGGAAGTTACTTAATAAAGAAAACTCCTTCCCATTTCATGCTATCAGCAATGGCACCACATAGAAGGGAAATGTCACAAAACCTGAGAAAGAAAATAATTTCTTTGCAATAAAAGTGAAGTCTACAAGAAGATCAGCAAAACTTTACTTATCAGTCAGAATACTGTAGCAAAAGTGATGCAAAACTATAACAAAGATGGAACTGCAACCATCTTACAGAGACGTCCAGGCCGACTATGGAAGTTAACACCTAAACAAAAGCGTCCTTTGATGAGAAGGGTAAGTGGCACCACATAGAAGAGAAATGTCACAAGACATTTCTGAGAAAGAAAATAATTTCTTTACAAAAAATGTGAAGTCTACAAGAAGATCAGCAAAGCTTTTCTTATCAGTCAGATGGAAGATAACATCTAAACAAAAGCATCTTCTGATGAGAAGAAAATCGACAGGCAAATTCATTGCTATTAGCTGAAGAAGTAGAAAGCCAAACTAGGGTGAGTGTTTTCCATGACACGACACGGTGTACACTGCAAATGAATGGCATTCATGAGTGTCCTCCACAAAGGAAGCCTCTCTCCCTTAAAGCCCATGAACAATAAAAGTCCGTCTACAATTTGCCAGGGTCCATGCTTAAAACTATGAGGACTACCGGGACTCTATACTGTGTATGTGCATCTTATGTGTATGTCCGTATTTTATGTTTGTGTGCACTATGTATATGCATACGTTAAAATGTGTATAGAGTATTAGCATGTGCAAATTTTATATGTGTGCCTAATATAAATATACATGGAAATGTATATGTAGGTGGTGCCTGATGGAGGGTGGGGGGCCCAGATCAGAAGTCCTGATTAAGGGCCCTTCACTGTCATTGTCTGCCCCTTATATAAACAGTAAAATCTCCTTTAATAACTGGACTTCCATTGGGGTGGACTTCTCATAGATGGCCAGTATGCATACTATATTGTGAATCTGGGCATCTCTCACAGAAAATCTGATCTGGATATGAGGGTGGTCTTCTATAAGCGGTGATGTTTTGGAGAGATTTAGGGAAAAGTCCCGATGCTTATCCATCGACCTGGTAATTTGAGTAAAATATTTGTGTTGATAACTGATCACAAAGTCACAAAATATGTAAGATTTGGCATAACCTGGCTCATTTTTCAAAAAGTTATGCTCAATTTTTTTAGCACCAAGTTTTGTTGCTTTTTTGTAGACTTACACTAACTTAGTATATTGTGTGAGAATTAAATGAATTATGAATTAGTTGGCGCATTTTACCACACTCTGGGGGTCCCTGACAGTCCTTCTTTACCGGCCCTGTAGTGATGCCAATGTAAACTTCCAAGTGACCGCGCAGTCAATCACTGTCACGAATGCAGGACAACCTATGATTAGCTAATTTTTGGGAAATCCTTATAACAAAAGGGGATTGAAAATATTTACAATTATTTTAAAAGCATTAAAAAAAAAACCAGACCCAATACTTATAATTAGTTTGTTGAAAGTAGTCTAATTAAAGGGAGCTGAAAGGATTAGAGATTATGAACCCGATTCACCAGTGTTTTTGCCAGAAAACTGGCATAAAGCTCTTGAAAAGTTGCAAAGTTTTGTGACTTTTCCCATTTTCACATAATTTTAACTTCTTTAAAGCCCAAGACGTACTGATACGTATCTGCGCCCTGGGACTTAAGAGCCTGATACGTATTAGTACATCTTTGCGATCGCGCACACAGGCTGTGCGGGCGTGATCGCCGCCGGGTGTCAACTGATTGTCACAGCTGACACCCGGTGCTATGTGCTGGGAGAGGTCCCGCACATTAACCCCCGCAATGCTGCGATCAAAGTCGTTCGCAGCATTGCGGGGGCAAGGGGAGGTGATCGGGATAGTCACCTCTCCTGCCGGCGTCCAGCAATGTGTGCCGTGGCTTCCCGGATGTTGCCATGATGACCCGATTCACTGAGGGGTGCAGTTTTAAGAATGGTGTCACTTTTGGGTATTTTCAGTCATAAAGACCCCTCAAAGTGACTTCAAATATGATGTGGTCCCTAATAAAATGGTTTTGTAAATTTTGTTGGAAAAATAAGAAATCGCTGGTCAATTTTAACCCTTATAGCTCCCTAATAAAAATAAATTTGGGTTCCAAAATTGTGCTGATGTAAAGTAGACATATGGGAAATGTTATTTATTAACTTTTTTTGTGTGACATATGTCTCCGATTTAAGGGCATAAAATTTCAAATTTTGAAAATTGCAAAATTTTCAAAATTTTCGCCAAATATCTGTTTTTTTCACAAATAAACACAAGTGATATCGAAGAAATTTTACCACAATCATAAAGTACAATATGTCATGAAAAAATATTCTCAGAACCAGGGGGATCCGTTGAAGCGTTCCAGAGTAATTACCTCATAAAGTGACAGTGGTCAGAATTGTAAAAATTGGCCTTCTCATTAACGTGCAAACCACTTTGGGTTGTAAAGGGGTTAAGGACTCTACCTGCATATACAGTCATGGCGGAAAGTGCTGGCACCCTTGAAATTGTTTCAGAAAATTACACATGTTTTATTACACGCATGTTTATTTCCTTTGTGTTTATTGGAACAACACAAAAAAACTGAGGAAAAAAAAGGCAAATTGGACATAATTTCACACAAAACTCCAAAAATGGGCCGGAATACATATATATATTTTTGATGGGACAACACTGAAGATGCGACACTTTGATACAATGTACAGTAGTCAGTGTACAGCTTGTTTAACTGTAAATTTGGTGTGCCTGCAAAATAACTCAACACACAGCCATTAATGTCTAAACCGCTGGCAACAAAAGTGAGTACACCCCTAAGTGTGTTCTCAGCTGATGTTATTTGTTGGTTTTTCTTTGCATCCCGAACAATTTTCTTGGCAGTTGTGGCTGAAATTTTTGTTGGTCTACCTGACTGTGGTTTGGTTTTTACAGAGCATCTGATTTTCCATTTGTTAATCACAGTTTGAACACTGCAGACTGGCATTATCAATTCCTGGGATATCTTTTTGTATCCCTTGCCTGTGTTATACTCTTTTTGCCTCCCTTTCCTGTGTTATACAGTTCAACTACCTTTTCCCGTAGATCCGTTGATAATTCTTTTGCTTTCCCCATCTCAAAATCCAGAAACGTCAGTGGCTGGATCCCAGAAACTCACTCAGCTTTATGCACACACACTGATTACAAGCAAACAGGTCATAGGTGAGGATGTTACCTTTAGTAGCCATTCAAACCCATTTGTGTCAAATTCTGTGCATGTTATCAGGCCAAAATCACCAGGGTATGTGAACTTTTTGATCAGGATTATTTGGATGTTTTTGGTTGTCATTAGTGATGAGCAAGCACTAAAATGCTCGAGTACTCATTGCTCGGGTCGAGCAAATTGAAATACTCGGGTGCTCAACCCGAGCAATGAGCCCAATATAAGTCTAGGGGAAACTTGAGCATTTTTCAGGTGGCTCCCCACGGCGGTCTGCAGAGGACCTAAAAATTGCCCAAATCGATGGGAACTGTGCTCAAATGACATGGGAACAGCATGGGGAAGACCCCTGGAAGCATCTCTGACTCCCAGATCACTGCTGTCAACAACGTCGTCAGAGTATTACGCCACTTTTACGGCGTAAGGAACATCCTTTCCAGGGTGATGACTTGTATTTAAGGCAAAATAAATAAACAAAAACAAAAATACTCCTACACACCTTGGGCTATGTTCACACGTAGCATTTTTGACACGTTTTTGCACTTTTGCATTGCTTTCAACCAAGACAAATGCATTCACCAGGAAATGTCATTTTAACATTTTACAACCTTATCTGGCCATGTGGTGTGTGACACATCATCAGACACATGCATACAGTGCTGAAAAGACATAGGAACAGCAAGGGGAAGACCTCTGGAAACATCTCTGACTCCCAGGTCACTGCCTAAATGTGTGCCCATCATAAGTGATCCTTGGCACATGCGAAGATGCCTCCCGCCATGCACCTGTCGTTGCAGACTTGCAACAATCACCGTCCACGTCCTTGTCCCACTGCAGTGTTCAGTTGTCCCTACCCCATTCCTTGGAATGCAAGCACAAGAATGCCGGCAGCCACCCACCCACAGGCTGCAATACTATACTGCCAAATTTTTGACAGCTGCTTGCACTTGAAATGTGGCCTTTTAGGCTCGTGGAGGCGGAAGCTTTTCATAACCTCATGCCGGCGGCGGCCGGGTGTCCATACTCGGTCCCCAGCCGCCACTATATTTCACGGTATCGCCTCCGCCTTCCACAAGCACGGGTCCCATAACATTACCTGTGCCCACCCCAGTGCACTTACTGGGAAGGACCGCCTAACCACAAACACGTGGACAGGTGAATGTGGCCAGGGACGGTATGCAGCCAGTCCGCAACTTTTTTTGCTAAGAGTTGTATTTAGCTCGGTGAAAGGACTGGCATAGAGGGAAACCGTATCTACCCTGCGTGTCATTTCTCCCAGAAAATCCTGTAATTGAGCTTGTTGCAGAAGCAATGGCAGCCCATCCAACATCAACTCGCACTTGTCGGTGGTGCTTTGACACACACACATCTTTCTTTGCGCATTTAATTTCTTGAATACAGAGTTGGAAAATGGCCTGATCCGTAATGCGTTTTGAGAAATAACATGCATAAGCATGGCCGATCTGCATTAAAAAAGCAGCCATAGGGTGTCCGGGAACCTTCCCCCACACTTTTCTTAGCCAGGGCTGCTTTTCGGCAGGGTTGGACGGGCCCACCAGAGAACCGGAGGCTCCTCCAGCGGGCCCTGGCTTCTCCTTCAGGAGAGTTCATAGTGCCGAGGTGAGGCCATGATGATGATAGAGGCCATCATCTGCTTAGTTTTCTGTTACTTGGAATGCAATTGCAAGTATGCAGCCAGCCACCCACCCACCCACAGGCCGCAACACTAAACTGACAGATTTCTGGGCAGCTCTTTGCACTTGAAATATGGCCTTTTAAGCTTGTGGAGGTGGAAGCTTTTCACAACCTCATGCAGGCGGCGGCCGGGTGTCCATACTCGGTCCCCAGCCGCCACTATTTTTCCCGGTATCGCCTTCGCCTTCCACAAGCACGGGTCCCACAACATTACCCATGCCCTACCCAGTGCACTTACTAAGAAGGACTGCCTAACCACAAACACGTGGACAGGTGAATGTGGCCAGGGACGGTACGGAGCCAGTCCACAACTTTTTTTGATAAGAGTTGTATTTAGCTCAGTGAAAGGACTGGCATAGAGGGAAACCGTATCTACCCTGTGTGTCATTTCTCCCAGGAAGTCCTCTAAAGCTGCTTGCACTTGAAATGTGGCCTGAACATTACTGCTGGTACTTTTCTGTGGTAATTTTCGTGCCTCCTACCAGCCTGGAATATTTCCAGCAAACTATGGTACAACACCATGGTATTAGCACTGCCCCCAGTATCAGTAGCAAAGCCATCCTCAATTTCCTTCTCTGGAATTTTATTTGGTAGACTGAGTGGCTGCCCAAATACATTTTCTCACAAAGGAGCTGATGATAGAGTGGCAGTAGGTTCAAGTTTCTCCAGCCTGTTAGATATTAGAGGGTGAACGGCAGCACATTGGATCAGTGGTTAGCACTGAAGTCTTGCAGCACTGGGATCCTGGGTTGAAATCCCAGCAAGGACAACATCTGCAAGAAATTTGTATGTTCTCCCCATGTTTGCATGTGTTTCCTCCTCAGTAAAAATAGAGTGTCCTGGAATCTTCCCACACACTTTTCTTAGCCAGGACTGCTTCTCGGCAGGGTTGGACAGTCCCACCAGAGAATTCTCTGGTGTGCCTTGGCTTCTACCTCAGGAGAGTTCATGATAGCGCTAACTTTGCAGCTGCTATGGGGCTCTTGAGCGGGTGAGAAAGGTTAGCCCTCAGAAACAAATCCTCTGGTGGGCACAATGTTTTTCAATCTGAAACAGCTTCTCAGTGGGAGTTGTATTTCACCACAGCCATATTCTTTAGCTCTGTGAAAGGACTGGCATAGAGGGAAACCTTATCTACCCCGGTTGTCATTTCTCCGTCACCAGGTTCCGCCCATTGTAACACACGACCATGCCTGGCTGTATGTTCAGCGGTGAGAGCCACAGATCAAGCTGCTGTGTTACAGCTTTCAACAACTATGCAGCGCTGGGCGGTTTGTCAATTAAGCATTAAGCATGTTATCTTCAGCACAGCCTGTTGCTGTTTGGCCAAGGCAGTGCTGCAGAGCTGTCGGCTTGTGACTGATGTGGTCATTTCGGAGATGGAGGAGGAGGTGCATGAGCTTAACAATGTGATTACATTGAGGTTAAATTGGTGATGCTGTTTATTATACTAAAGAAAGATCCTATTGTTATGTTTTTTTATGTTATTTTTTATGACAAATGCATTCACCGGGAAATGTCATTTTAACATTTTACAACCTCATCTGGCAATGTGGTGTCATCAGACACATCCTGTTTTATTTATGATGGAGGGACTCTGAAAGTCATAAAGCCTATTTTTATAGGGACATCAGATGGCCATTACTATTCTTAAAAGTCCAGCAGTCGGCCCTAGCTATTGTTAGAGAGCCATCAGAGGGCTATGCTTTGTTGTTCCCATTATTAACAAGTGGGTCTCCTATACTGTTATTGCGCATCCAGTGACTGCAAGGGTTGTCAAAAATTTGGACGCAACCTAATACCCCTTTGAAGAGACATAGAGGAGGGTCTCAGTAAAAAAAATGTTCCCATTATAAAGGAGCGGGTCTTCTATAGTGGTAATGCCCATGCTGTGACTGCAAGGGGTGGCCAAAATTTTTGAAAAAAACACTAACAATTTAAAGACACAAAGAGCATGGCCACAGTAACAAGGTACGACATGTTCCCGTTAGAAAGGAGAGGGTCTGCTATACAGTTATAGGGTATGCAGTGAATCCAACGGCTAACAAATTTTAGGAAAAACCCCACTAAGAATTTAAGGACACACAGAGCAGGGCCACAGTAACAAGGTACGACATGTTCCCATTAGAAAGTAGAGGGTCTGCTATACAGTTATAGGGTATGCAGGAATCCAACGGCTGACAAATTTTAATGAAAAACCCCAATAAGAATTTAAAGACACACAGAGCAGGGCCACAGTAACAAGGTACGACATGCTCCCATTAGAAACGACAGGGTCTGCTATACAGTTATAGGGTATGCAGTGAGTCCAACGGCTGACCAATTTTAGGAAAAAACCCACTAAGAATTTAAAGACACATAGAGCAGGGCCACAGTAACGACAAATTCCCATTAGAAATGATAGGGTCGGCTATACTGTTATAGGGTATGCAGTGAGTCCAACGGCTGACAGATTTTAGGAAAATCCCCACTAAGAATTTAAAGACACACAGAGCAGGGCCACAGTAACAAGATATGACATGTTCCCATTAGAAAGGAGAGGGTCTGCTATACAGTTATAGGGTATGCAGTGAGTCCAACGGCTGACCAAGTTTAGGAAAAAACCCACTAAGAATTTAAAGACACATAGACCAGGCCACAGTAATGACAAATTCCCATTAGAAAGGAGAGAGTCTCCCATAGTGTTGGACTATGCAGTGACTGCAAGGGCTGCCAAAAATTTGGAGGCACTTCAATGGCCCTTGGAAGAGACGTGGAGGAGCGCATCATAAAATTTTTTTACCATTAGAAAGGAGCGGGCCTCCTATACTTGTAATGCCATGCACTAAGTGTATGGGCTGACAAACATTTACTCCTGGGGGGTATACATAAACATACTGTATAAAAAATTTTTTTTACCTGCATCATAAAATGTAGCGCCCCGAGGGCTCGGCCGCTACAGGGGTATTGCACCTCTGCCAGAGGTGTGATATTCCACTCCTGGGTAAGGATGGAGTATGGACCAGGGTTCAGTTAGCTGCATACAGCACACTCACCCCATTTCCGAGGGACAGCTCAACGGTGCTCCCATTAGACAGAAATGCAGGCACGACAGACCATGTCCCTGGCTGGAGTGGGGAGGGGATAGGAATACCCAATGATGTAGGAGCAGATAGGGGTTGGTTCCTGAGCGTAGATAGGAGCCCATTGTTTGCTGGTCACCTGGGCTCATGTTCTAGAGGGAGGTATAAAAGGTGGGCACCATCTTAGAACAGTGTTCAGTCAGAGAGAAGAAGTGACAGAGTGGGGGCCTTGGTTGTCGAACGAAGTGTGCCCTCTGCCTCCAGCGTTTTCAGATGGGAATTTTTTTAATAGTTCCGCAACAAGGGCCTTCTGGTACTGCCTCATTTTTGTACACCTGTCCGCCTCAGGAATAAGAGATATAAAGTTCTCCTTGTAGAGTGGGTCTAGAAGTGTCACCAACTAGTAATGACCTAAAATTTTGAGAATGCGAGGGTCATGGGAAAGGCAGCATAACATAAACTCAGCCATGCGTGCGAGACTACTAACAGGCAAGACTTCCGTGTCCTCACCAAGAGGATGACTGACCATGCTCTCCTCCTCCTCCTCTCTGTCCTCTGGCCATCCACGCTGAACAGACGGTGTGACAGCTGTGCAAATAGCACCGTCTATAGTGCATGAAACTAGTTCCTGTCCTTCCTCCTCCTCCTCTTCCTCATTGTCACCCAATCCACGTTGGGATGAGATGAGGCTTGGCTGTGTGTAATCACCCTGTATGGTTAATTGCTCCATCTTATCGTGCTCCGCCTGCAATGCATCATCTTTGATTGTGAGCAGAGAGCGTTTTAGAAGACAGAGAAGCGGGATGGTGACGCTAATTATGGCGTCATCGCCGCTCACCATCTTGGTGGAGTCATCAAAGTTTTGGAGGATGGTACATATGTCTGACATCCACGTCCACTACTGAGGTCTTATGTGTGGAGTCTGAACTGAATACCGATAGCCTTTTTGATGCTGGTACTCAACAACTGCCCTCTTCTGCTCACAAATCCTTCCCAACATCTGCAATGTAGAGTTCCAACGTGTGGGGACATCACACACCAGTCTGTGAGCCAGAAGCTGCAAACGCTGCTGAAACACTGCAAGGGTGGCGGAAGCTGTAGCTGACTTTCTAAAATGGGCACACAGGCGGCATACTTTAACAAGCAGATCCGGCAGCTCCGGGTAGGATTTGAGTAACCGCTGAACCACGAGGTTAAGCACATGGGCCAGGCATGGTACGTGTGTGAGCTCGCCTCGCCTCAGAGCCGCCACCAGGTTCCGGCCATTGTCACACACGACCATGCCTGGCTGTAGGTTCAGCGGTTTGAGCCACAGATCTGCCTGCTCTTTCAGAGCTGTCCATAACTCTTCAGCATTGTGTGTTTTTTCACCTAAGCATATTAGCTTCAGCACAGCCTGTTGCCGCTTGGCTGAGGCAGTGCTGCACTGCTTCCAGCTTGTGACTGATGTGGTCATTTCAGAGATGGAGGCTGAGGAGGAGGAGGAGGCTGAGGAGCATGAGGTTCAGGAGCAGTAGACCGTGGGGGCAACCCTGATTGACCTAGGGCCTGCAATCCTTGGCGTCGGGAGGACGTGTTCCGTCCCAAGGTCCGACTGGGTCCCGGCTTCCACTATGTTAACCCAGTGTGCCATCAGCGAGATGTACCGTCCCTGCCCACAAGCACTTGTCCACGTGTCCGTGGTTAGGTGGACTTTACCGGTAACTGCGTTGTTGAGGGCACGGCTAATGTTTTGGGACACGTGCTTGTGTAATGTGGGGACGGCACACTGGGAGAAATAGTGGCGGCTGGGGACAGAGTACCGAGGGACGGCCGCTGCCATCAGGTTGCGGAATGCTTCTGTCTCCACAAGCCTAAAAGGCAACATTTCGAGCCAAGCAGTCGTGAATTGTGAGAATTTAGTAGTGTGGCCTGTGGGACGTTGGCTGCATATTTGCGCTTGCATTCCAAGGACTGGAGTATGAACAACTGAACGCTGCGCTGGGACAAGGACATGGACGTGCTTCCTGATGCTGCTACTTGAGAGTGTGCAATGACAGGTGCAGGGCAGGAGGCATCTTTGCATGCACTATGGACAGGGGATTGACTTGCATGCACAACAGCAGAAGAAGCAATGGTGCCACCTGTAGACACTGTTCCTGGACCCTGGTGTTTGGCCCACAAAGTCGAGTGCTTTGCTGCCATGTGCCTGATCATGCTGGTGGTGGTCAGGCTGGTCGTTTTGACACCCCTGCTGATGCTGGTCTGGCTCGTGATGCAAATGGCCTTTTTGGAGTTATCGGCAGAGTCTTTAAAAAACAACCAGACTCGGGAAGACCTAACAGTTGTAGTGGCAACTTCCTTCGTGTTGGTGTTACGGGAAATGGTAGCCTGCCTTCTGTCTGCGGTCACCACACTGCTTCTTCCTGCCTGTTGGGGTGCTCTGCCTCCCTCCCCCTGTGTGCTGCTGTCCTTGCTCTGCATGTCCTCCTGCCAGGTTGGGTCAGTTACTATATCATCCACCACCTCGTCTCCCACTTCTGCACCCTGGTACTATTCCTGACTCTCTGCCAATTGTGTCTCATCATCGTCCACCTCTTGTGACAGTTTCCCACCGTCGCCTTCGTGTGACCGTGGCTGCTCAAATATTTGGGCATCGCTACACGTGATCTCCTCTTGCCCCGCTTCAAGTGGACCGGGCGAGAGGCCCGAATCTATAAATGGAAAAGTAAACAGCTCTTCAGATTGTCCAAGTGTGGGATCAGTTGTCTCTGGGTACTCGGCATGGTGGGAGGAAGGAGGATCAGGGTGAGGAATATGAGGTCCAGACTCATGGCTACTGAGACTTGACCGTGTGGAAGACAGGGTGGTGGTGGTGGTGGCTAAGTGACTGGAAGCATTATCCGCTATCCAACCAACAACCTTTTGACACTGATCTGGGTTCAATAGTGGTGTGCTGCGGTCCCCTAGAAATTGGGACAGGAAGGTCAGGCGAGAAGATGTGGGTGTTTGTTGTGGCACAATTTCGGCTTGCCCACGGCCTTGTCCTCGGCCTCTGCATGCACCATTACCATCACGTCCAGTTCCCCGTCCCTTGCCACGTGCCTTGCCCATTTTAAATGAAGGATAGTATCTTCCACGCTCACTACAAATGACTGAGTTTGAAGTGAAGTTATATGTGATCGGTGTGATGGAGAAAACAGAGTTTTAAATACCTGGCCTGTAGGTAAGTAGTGTGAACAGCAAACTACTGTGAATTGCTTCACTGACACACTGAAAAAATGGAGGCCAGAAATGGCAGTATTTTCTGACAACGTATATGTGATCCATGTGACGGAGAAAACACAGTTTTAAATAGCTGGATTTCTAGCGCTCTAATATGGAAAGGACCTGGCTATATTCTGCAGTGCCAACAAGCAAATGGCGCAGAAAAACGGTGTTCTCTGGATTGCTTTATAAGCAAATAATGAGGATTAAGATCCAAAGAAGAGTATTCCTCGCCCCTGAGACCTGGGCCTTTGTATAGAAATATCTAACAGCAGCAGAAGGCAGAATTGGAATGGAGCCTCTTGTGCTATATGCACTGCAGTCTGCTATATACACTGCCTGCCTGCCTATATACACTGCCTGCCTGATATCTCTGCAGATGGATTAGTCCTCAGAAGGACTGTTTGTTGAGATGGATATGTGTAATGTGCGGTTTTTCTCACTACACTACCTAATGCACGACCAAATCTCTCCCTAACGCAGCAGCAGCTCTCCCTACACTGTCTGATCCGGAGTGACTGTGATGAGCATGGCGGCGCCAGGTCAGATATAGACCTGATGATGCTGTGCGGCCAGCCAATCACTGTAATGCCCACAACCAACATGGCTATGGCATTACAGTGCATGGCAGGCAATCCCTGCATGTTCATTGGCTCTGTAAAGAGCGCCAAACATGCAGGGAGAGGACCCGACTTCCCGCCCGACCAACCCGGAAATACTCGGTGAGCACAGAGCATCTCGAGCAGTGAGATACTCGGGCGAGCACCGAGCAGTAGCGAGCATGCTCGCTCATCACTAGTTGTCATTAAGATTTAAAAAGAGAAAACACAGAAATGTGACAGTAAATGGCTTCACCCAACCAATAACCATGAGTGGAGAAAAAGTGTTTTTGTTATCATTCATTTTCTCTGAAACAAGGCCAAGAAAGGAAAAATTCTGCCGGGGTATGTAAACTTTTGAGCAGAACTGTATATGCGCCAGCCCCAGTGTCTCCTATTCTATATACTCCAGGCCCAGTGTCTCCTATTCTATATACTCCAGCTTCTTCTGTGATGTATATGCTCTAGCCCCAATGTATCCTGTGATGAATATATGCCAGCCCCAGTGTCTCCTATTCTATATACTCCAGCCCCAGTGTCTCCTATTCTATATACTCCAGCCCCAGTGTCTCCTATTCTATATACTCCAGCTTCTTCTGTGATGTATATGCTCTAGCCCCAATGTATCCTGTGATGAATATACGCCAGCCCCAGTGTCTCCTATTCTATATACTCCAGCCACAGTGTCTCCTATTCTATATACTCCAGCTTCTTCTGTGATGTATATGCTCTAGCCCCAATGTATCCTGTGATGAATATACGCCAGCCCCAGTGTCTCCTATTCTATATACTCCAGCTCCAGTGTCTTCTGTGATGTAGCTAATGTAGCCCTAATGTCTCTTATGCAGAGGCGTCGCATGATAAAGCAGTGAGACACAAGCTCCCTGCCCTATCACTATCTCTTTCATATGCCACAGATCGCCATAGGCCTGCGGTTAACGAGATGTCAGCATACTCACGCAGGTGGCTCGATGACATCATTGCATCGCTCTGCTCTGCTGTCCCGCCATGGAAGAGGAGACAGAGGCCGTGATGTAGGGAATCAGGATTAAGTGAGAATAAACTTTATTTTTTTAAATGGTCGGGCAGTGGAGCCATCCTACTATATATCTGGAGTAGTGGGTCCATCATACTACACATGGAGTAGTGGGACCATTATACTATATGTATGTGGGGCAGTGGGACCATCATAGTATATACAGGTGCATCTCACTAAATTAGAATATCTTCAAAAAGTTAATTTATTCCAGTTCTTCAATACTGTTTCAGTATGCTCCACAATCATGAGGAAGACTGCTGACTTGACAGATGTCCAGAAGGCAGTCATTGACACACTCCACAAGGTCCTAGAGTTCCAATTTTCATTTGGAAATCAAGGTCCCAGAGTCTGGAGGAAGAGTGGAGAGTCCACAATCCAAGCTGCTTGAGGTCTAGTGTGAAGGCTCCACAATCAGTGATGGTATGGGGGGCCATGTCATCTGCTGGTGGAGGTCCACTGTGTTTTATCAAGACCAAAGTCAGCGCAGCCGTCTACCAGGACATTTTACAGCACTTCATGCTTCCCTCTGCCCACAAGCTTTATGGAGATGGAAATGTCATTCTCCAGCAGGACTTGGCCCCTGTCCACACGGCCAAAAGTACCAATACCTGGTTTACACACAACAGTATCACTGTGCTTGATTGGCAGCAAACTCGCCTGACCTTAACCCCATAGAGAATCTATTATAGAGAATCTATGGGGTATTGTCAAGAGGAAGATGAGAGACACCAGACCCAACAATGCAGATGAGCTGAAAGACAGCTTTCTGTATTGAAGAACTGAAATAAATTAACTTTTTGATGATATTCTAATTTAGTGAGATGCACCTGTATATGGAGCAGTGGGACCATCATGCTATGTATATGGAGGAGTGAGGGAATCATACTAAATATAGAGCAGTGTGTGTGTGTCACCCCAGGCCTGGATGCCACAAACAATAATCTGTTTCTGAAAGCAGGAGGGAGGTCCCCTGGTTAGGGACAATTAGCGTACAGCACCTCCTGTCCCAGGCCAGCAGGGGGAGCTGGCTGCCCCTATAAAAGCTGGAACTGGGGGCAGGGTTAGAGAAAACTGGACGACCTAGCTCAGGAGTGAAACTAATCCCAGAGAAGGAGGGACAGTTCAGCTGTAGCTGAGGAGTCCGTGAGGCAGAGGAGAAACTGCAAGCCAGGGACAGAGGCGACGAGAGCCGGTCCTGGCAGAGAACCAATCTACCGGGCATTGGGGTCCGAGGCTGTCAGGGTTACAAGCCCAGCAGCAGAGAACCAACCTGCGAGGGATTTCAGGTCCCTTGGCCTAAGAAGCCTGGAGGCTCCGCCACACAGAGGGACCAGTGCATCGAGGAGCAAGCAACAGGTACCCAAGGCCTGAGTCGCAAGCCATACAGGAGAGAAGTACACGGCCAGTTCAGGGACGTGGGCTATTACACCACGAAAAGGGGGATAGTCAGAAAGAGCATAGAGAGAACGGTAGGCCTACACACTCACCCTGACCAGTGGGGCTCGCCCGAATGCTCTCAGACACCCAGGCCCATTCCTAACCGGTACTGTTGGGTCATTAATAATATCTACAATAAAGAACCTGAACTGTTTGAAGCGGACTCTGAACTCTTACTATTGCGGCCTGCACTATCACCCCCAACATCCACCTACACTGCCCTGAGGCTACACTCTTCCCGTGGGGAGTTATCCTACCCCTGTGCTGCACAACAACACCAGCCTCAGCGGTCTGCCTTGCAGCGGCGGTTATCTCCAACCGCAATCCACGGGTGGCGTAGTCGGACATTCAAAACACTGATAAATAGACTGCCACCATTTGGTCTGACCACCCTGAGCCACGGGATCGGGTTGCCACTACTACCCCCATCAGCACCGTACACTAGAAGGCCCGGTTCCGTGTACCCCACGGCCCAGGGGGCGAGTCATGTGCATCAAATTATACATACACATATGGGGCAGTGGGGCTTCATACTATATACAGGTGCTTCTCACAAAATTAGAATATCATCAAAAGTTAGTTTATTTCATTTCTTCAATGCAAAAAGTGAAACTCCTATATTATATAGAGTCATTACACAGAGTGATCTATTACATAGAGTCATTACACACAGAGGGATCTATTATATAGAGTCATTACACAGAGGGATCTATTATATAGAGTCATTACACACAGAGGGATCTATTATATAGAGTCATTACACACAGAGGGATCTATTATATAGAGTCATTACACAGAGGGATCTATTATATAGCGTCATTACACACAGAGGGATCTATTATATAGAGTCATTACACAGAGGGATCTATTATATAAAGTCATTACACACAGAGGGATCTATTATATAGAGTCATTACACACAGAGGGATCTATTATATAGAGTCATTACACACAGAAGGATCTATTATATAGAGTCATTAAACACAGAGGGATCTATTATATAGTGTCATTACACACAGAGCGATCTATTATATAGAGTCATTACACACAGAGGGATCTATTATATAGAGTCATTACACACAGAGGGATCTATTATATAGAATCATTACACACAGAGGGATCTATTATATAGAGTCATTACACACAGAGGGATCTATTATATAGAGTCATTACACACAGAGGGATCTATTATATCGAGTCATTAAACACAGAGGGATCTATTATATAGAGTCATTACACACAGAGCGATCTATTATATAGAGTCATTACACACAGAGGGATCTATTATATAGAGTCATTACACACAGAGGGATCTATTATATAGAGTCATTACACACAGAGGGATCTATTATATAGAGTCATTACACACAGAGGGATCTATTATATAGAGTCATTACACACAGAGGGATCTATTATATAGAATCATTACACACAGAGCGATCTATTATATAGAGTCATTACACACAGAGGGATCTATTATATAGAGTCATTACACACAGAGTGATCTATTATATAGAGTCATTACACACAGAGGGATCTATTATATAGAGTCATTACACAGAGGGATCTATTATATAGAGTCATTACACACAGAGGGATCTATTATATCGAGTCATTAAACACAGAGGGATCTATTATATAGAGTCATTACACACAGAGCGATCTATTATATAGAGTCATTACACACAGAGGGATCTATTATATAGAGTCATTACACACAGAGGGATCTATTATATAGAGTCATTACACACAGAGGGATCTATTATATAGAGTCATTACACACAGAGGGATCTATTATATAGAGTCATTACACACAGAGGGATCTATTATATAGAATCATTACACACAGAGCGATCTATTATATAGAGTCATTACACACAGAGGGATCTATTATATAGAGTCATTACACACAGAGTGATCTATTATATAGAGTCATTACACACAGAGGGATCTATTATATAGAGTCATTACACAGAGGGATCTATTATATAGAGTCATTACACACAGAGGGATCTATTATATAGAGTCATTACACACAGAGGGATCTATTATATAGAGTCATTACACAGAGGGATCTATTATATAGCGTCATTACACACAGAGGGATCTATTATATAGAGTCATTACACAGAGGGATCTATTATATAAAGTCATTACACACAGAGGGATCTATTATATAGAGTCATTACACACAGAGGGATCTATTATATAGAGTCATTACACACAGAGGGATCTATTATATAGAGTCATTAAACACAGAGGGATCTATTATATAGAGTCATTACACACAGAGCGATCTATTATATAGAGTCATTACACACAGAGGGATCTATTATATAGAGTCATTACACACAGAGGGATCTATTATATAGAATCATTACACACAGAGGGATCTATTATATAGAGTCATTACACACAGAGGGATCTATTATATAGAGTCATTACACACAGAGGGATCTATTATATAGAGTCATTAAACACAGAGGGATCTATTATATAGAGTCATTACACACAGAGCGATCTATTATATAGAGTCATTACACACAGAGGGATCTATTATATAGAGTCATTACACACAGAGGGATCTATTATATAGAGTCATTACACACAGAGGGATCTATTATATAGAGTCATTACACACAGAGGGATCTATTATATAGAGTCATTACACACAGAGGGATCTATTATATAGAGTCATTACACACAGAGGGATCTATTATATAGAGTCATTACACACAGAGGGATCTATTATATAGAGTCATTACACACAGAGGGATCTATTATATAGAATCATTACACACAGAGGGATCTATTATATAGAGTCATTACACACAGAGGGATCTATTATATAGAGTCATTACACACAGAGGGATCTATTTTAAGTGTTTATTTCTGTTAATGTTGATGATTATGGCTTACAGCCAATGAAAACACAAAAGTCATTATCTCAGTAAATTGGAATACTTAATAACAACAGCTTGAAAAATGTTTTTAAAATCCGAAAAGTTGGCCTATTGAAATGTATGTTTAGTAAATGCCCTCAATACTTGGTCGGGCTCCTTGTGCATCAATTACTGCATCAATGCGGCAATGTGGCATGGAGGCGATCAGCCTGTGGCACTGCTGAGGTGTTATGGAAGCCCAGGTGGCTTTGATAGCAGCCTTCAGCTCATCTGTATTGTGGGGTCTGGGGTCTCATCTTCCTCTTGACAATACCCCATAGATTCTCTATAATAGATTCTCTATGGGGTTAAGGTCAGGCGAGTTTGCTGCCAGTCAAGCACAGTGATACTGTTGTGTGTAAACCAGGTATTGGTACTTTTGGCAGTGTGGACAGGTGTCAAGTCCTGCTGGAGAATGACATTTCCATCTCCATAAAGCTTGTGGGCAGAGGGAAGCATGAAGTGCTGTAAAATGTCCTGGTAGACGGCTGCGCTGACTTTGGTCTTGATAAAACACAGTGGACCTCCACCAGCAGATGACATGGCTCCCCAAACCATCACTGATTGTGGAGACTTCACACTAGACCTCCAGCAGCTTGGATTGTGGCATCTCCACTCTCCCTCCAGACTCTGGGACCTTGATTTCCAAATGAAATGCAAAATTTACTTTTCATCTGAACACAACACCTTGGGCCACTGAGCATCAGTCCAGATCTTTTTCTCCTTGGCCCAGGTAAGACGCTTCTGGCGTTGTCTATTGGTCATGAGGGGCTTGACACAAGCAATGCGACACTTGTAGCCCATGTCCTGGATACGTCTGTGTGTGGTGGCTCTTGAAGGAATGACTCCAGCAGCAGTCCAGTCCTTGTGAATCTCCCCCAAATTTTTGAGTGGCCTTTTCTTAGCAATCCTTTCAAGGCTGCGGTTATCCCTGTTGCTTGTGCACCTTTTTCTACCACACTTTTTCCTTCCACGTCCATTAATATGCTCGGATACAGCACTCTGTGAACAGCTGCTTCTTTAGCAATGACCTTTTGTGGCTTATCCTCCTTGAGGAGTGTGTCAATGACTGCCTTCTGGACATCTGTCAAGTCAGCAGTCTTGCCCATGATTGTGGAGCCTACTGAAACAGACTAAGGGACCTTTTTAAATGCTTAGGAAGCCTTTGCAGGTGTTTCTTGTTAATTCTAATTTACTGAGATAATGACTTTTGTGTTTTCATTGGCTGTAAGCCATAATCATCAACATTAGCAGAAATAAACACTTAAAACAGACCACTCTGTTTGTAATGACTCTGTATAATATATGAGTTTCACTTTTTGGATTGAAGAACTGAACTAAATTCACTTTTTGATGATATTCTAATTTTCTGAGAAGCACCTGTATGTAGCAGTGCGGCAATTATACTATATACAGTCAGGAGTATAAGTACTTGATACACTGACAATTTCGAAAGTTTTTCCACCTACAAAGAATGAAGAGGTCTGTTTTGTTCTACTTAACTGCTGCAACTTGGACCTTTAACAGGATTTATATTTCACCTATGAGAAAGCATACTATGTGTATTTGGCAGATTAACTCAGGCATGTTTATGATAAACTGAATACCTGGATTGGAGTCCTATTTGTATACAGAATATTGACTAATAATGTTGGCAGAGTAAGTCTTAGGCTATATTCACACTAGGTGTTTTTTTTCTGCAGCAAAACATAATCTCTTGGCAGGAAAGAAGTAGCGTCAAAAACGCAGGTTTTGGTGTGTTTTTTTGCAGTGGTTCTTGGTGCATTTTTGGTGCGTTTTTCAGGATCCCAAAGTTCAGCTTTGTTTCCACCATAGACACATGAAAACAGGTCACCATTGCAAGACATATGTTCATGAAAAAGTACACATTACAAATGTAACGGGGGGGGGGTGAATTGGTCTGGAATGGTTTATCTAAGACCCTGGCAGTGCATTGAATTTGTAGGACACTATTTACTTTCTCATTATGGTTTGCCATTGAGTTGCTCAGGCATTGTTCATTTTCACACCTCCCTGGGCCACACGTGTTGTTCAATCTCACACCTAGCTCAACTAATGTTTACTTTGTAGGCATCACTAATTTAATTAAACTGTAATAATCCAAGCTGCTATCTCAGGTGACCAAGACAAGATGGTTTAAAGTTGGGAAAATCACAAGAATAAATGTGTGTCTCATACTTGCTTTTTTCACTAAAAATGCAGCAAAATGTTCACACTAGGCGTTTTTTCAGCATTTTTCTCCACCACCTTTTTTTTAATGGGTGAAAAACGCTGAAACAAGTGACATACTCTATTGCAAAAAGCCATGGAAAGCACAAAATACTGAGGACAAATAAGCAAGCTGTGTGCATGAGATTTCGGAGACTTTGTTGGTACTGTAAAATGCAGCTGAAAATTTGCATAAAAAAGCCCGCTAAAAAAAGTCTAGTGTGAATATAGCCTTGTATAACAGTTTGCCAATGAGTTAGGATATATGACCACGATGCAGAAATGCTGCGGATTTTTCCTAAGCGTTTCTGCATCTCCCTGGGTTGTCAAGCGCTTTGCCAAGTGATTTTAGCATCACTTGGAAAAGTGCTTGACAACTTGGTCACACTATATAATTCCATGCAACCGGCATGGATTTATATAGTGTGACCAAGTTACAATGCTGCAAATGCAGCATCAATAATGAAAAAAAAAGAATAATAATGGTGAAAAATAAAAAAAAACCATTATACTCATCTTCCGATGGTCCTCGATCTCCTTCTCCGGTGCGTCCGGTGTCTTCGGCGGATCACGGTGCTGTAAAAGGACCTTCCATGACGTCATTTAGTCATGTGACAGGTCACGTGACCGCCGATGTCAGCGGTCGCTTGACCTGTCACATGACTAAATGGCGTCATGGAAGGTCCTTTTACCACCGCGAGCAGCCGGGAGCAGACAGGGGCCATCAGAAGGTAAGTATATGTTTATTTTTTATTTTAATTCTATTTTAACTACAGGTACTATGGTACCTGGGTCTGGAGGAGAGTCTCTTCATCTCCAGACCCGGGTACCATCCACGCATTGAGTCGCATAATATCCACATGTGTGTGTGTAGTCATGCGGATGTTATGCGTTCCAATGCAAGTCAATGGCGGCTAAATCGCAGCGACTCTGCAAAATTAAAGGACGAGCTGCGGATTTTTCCGCAATGATAATCCACAGCGGAAATCTCCGCGGCATGTGCACAGCACATGCGGATTATCATTGGGGACCATTGCAGACCTATCACCAAGCGTTTTTTAAGTGTTTCCGCGGCGGAAGTTACGCTGCAGAAACGCCTAAAAAACGCATAGTGGGCACACAGCCTTAAAAGTTCTATGGTGAAGAAAAACACGCGAGATAATAAATGCGAAATATACAATATTTCCCATAATATGACTGAGGATATCTTTAGGGTGTGTTCACTGTTTTTTCTTCTGCAGCAAAAATGCTGTGTTTTACAGTACCATCTTAGTGAATGACATTTCTGAAATCTCATTCACATGCTGTTTTTTTTGCATTTTTTTTAAATCTGCAGCTTGTCAAGTCTTTCAGAGGTTTTGCAGCATTTTTCACCCATTCAAATGAATGGGAAAAAAAACACAAGTAAAAACACCTGAATTTTAAGCAGCGTTTTTCCTGCCACCTTTGATTTTTGGGGTAGAAAAAAAATGCTGCCAAAATCCAACTTGTGAACATACCTTTATCCTGGTTGTGTTCTAATTGGATATAAAATAGAACGGCCATGATAACATGGGTAGTTAATTGTATGGTGTTTTCACTTTATATATTACCAGGCCGCATTCTATTTGCGCAGAGCTGCTCCGTGAAGATTCTATCACAAGATTCCGTGATGACATCACAGGTGATGGTGACATCACTGCTCACAGTTGCTATATATACAATGCACATAGGCTCACCCGTGCCTTTCTTGGCTCTATAGTGACTGATAGCACTTGCAGTTTTTCACTATGGCTGGAATTGTTTTGGACATTCCTCAGGTAAAAGCACTATTGATGATCCTTATGATCAATCGTCCTAACAGTGTGCTTCTACCACCCGATGGCGTCCTCAGCTTCACTCACCGGCTGGTGATGGAGCTAGTAAAGGATTGCCTGACCAAACACCGACAACGTCGTCTAACGTCAGACTATCTGACGGATTTACTTCAGAACATCAGGACATTACTACACCAGGTAAGTGGCGGACACTCTGCACAGAACATCTCAATATTAATAATGGAGGGATAGAAGCTTTTTCTTCCAATATATCATATTTTGCAGACCATAAGACGCACCAAAAATTTTTGGGAGGAAAATAGGAAAAACATTTATTATTATAAAATGGGGGTCTGTCTTATAGTCCGAATTTTCGGTTGCTTACTGAGGGGGGTGGTGGCAGTGGAGCGAGGTCACAGGAGGCAGAGTCGCTGCTGCAGGAAGTCGGCAGTAGGAGTGGGGCGCTGCTGCGGGCCCCAAGCTGGGAGGAGTGGGGTGTCCAGAAGGTGCAAGGCTGCGGGCCCTGGGCTTCAAGGAAATGTTAGCGGTAATTCAGGAGGGGAGGCCCTGCTCTGCTTATTGATTTCTCTGCAGTGGGCTTCAAGAAGTAGGCTGCTGGAGATGGCCAATACGCAGATTGAGATCTCAGCTCCTCATTGAGCCGAGATCTAAATCTGCACATGCACTGCCTCCAGCGGCCATTTGCCTGAAGCCCACCACCAGAAAATCAATGGGCAGAGCGGGGACTCCCCTCCTAAATCACCGCTAACATTTCCTTGAAGCCCAGGGCCCGCAGCCTCGCACCTCCTGGATACCCCGCTCCTTCCAGCTCGGGGCCCGCAGCAGCGCCCCACTTCTACTGCCGGATTCCTACAGCAGTGACCCTACCTCCTGTGACCTCACTCCACCACAGCCACCCCCCTGGTAAGCTACATTCAGACAATTATTATTATTAATAATCTGTCTGATATGCTGGGGTGGAGAGTTCCAGAGTAGGGGGGATGCACGGGAGAAATCTTGTATGCGATTGTGGGAAGAGGAGATAAGAGGGGAGTAGAGAAGAAGATCTTGTGAGGATCGGAGGTTGCGTGCAGGTAAGTACCGGGAGACTAGGTCACAGATATATGGAGGAGACAGGTTGTGGGTGGCTTTGCATGCCAAGGTTAGGGTCTTGAACTGGAGTCTCTGGGTAATGTGGAGCCAGTGAAGGGATTGGCGGAGCGAGGGGAAAAGCCAGGGAATAGCGGGGGGACAGGTGGATTAGTCAGACAGCAGAGTTTAGGATAGATTGGAGGGGTGCGAGAGTGTTAGAAGGGAGGTCAAACATTTTGGAAAAAAAGGCATCTTATAGTCCAAAAAATACGGTAAAACACAACGAGTCCCCAAATACAGTATGTAGTCATTGTATCTGCAGACAGAGAACCGATGTCACATACAATTTCCGCCTCCATTCTGACCGCTCTCATCTCAAAATTCTCCTTTCCATTTTTCCTTCTTTATAGGCTGAAGAAAGATCTCAGACTGAAGATTTGGCTGTCTTTAAAGAACTGGCCGAAAAAGTCCTGTCTATACTAGAACGCTCATTGGAACGCCCGGTAAGGATCAATATTAATAGACGTATCTTAATCCACCGTATCTGAGGAGACTTTCTGAGAAAAGGTCTGAAGATGGCGCGGGATTTGTATCGTTACAATTGGTGCATCTGTAAATGTTGGTTTAGTCCTTCATGATTTATGTATTTGGTGATTTAGTGAAATCTTCCACATATTAATTATATATATTATATCTATCAGGAAACAACAGGAGGCGACGCCAAATATGGGCAAAATGTGACCCCGAAAATCCCTGACCCTAATAGGAGTCAGCCGGAGCTGAACAGCGATCTGACTACAGGTGAGCGATCACCCGACCTTCTACAAGGAATGTCCAGATATTACAGAGGACGGAGGATAATGTTAGATTTACTCTCTACTCTGTGTAATGGGAACCTGGCAGCACATTGTTACATATAGAAGTAGTGGTGTGACGGTATAGGCCATTGTCCCCTAATAATAATTGTTTGTAGAAATCCAATGTGCCAGTCAGGAGAAATGTAAAGTAGACACCATATACAAATCAGAATGGAAGTGCACTGGGGGCGTGAAAGAAGAAATCCAAGTGCAGTGACACGCCCCCAGTGCACTTCCAGGCTAATTTGCAAATCTCTCCTATGTTTCAACTCTCTTACCATCACTCGTATGTGCAGCGTGGGTGGGGGCTTCCTCATTCATGTGATGGAGGGTCCATTCTGCAGTGCTATAGCAAGTAACATGAAATAAATTAAATTTAAATTGCAATACTGCTCTAGAAAATGGGAAAAAACGAAGATACTGAGCACATAATTTGGCCAATTCATGAATGCCCAGCAGCCAATGACAAGGCGATCTTTTTGTTGGAATCCTCTCCTAATGTGAATCCTCTCCTAGGCTGAAGCCTACATTTATATGGGTAGGTAGGATCCTGTTGTAATTAAAACCACCCCGGGCTGATGGGTGGAGATAGGTTCCCAGCAAAAAGGTCGCCTTGCCGTGACTGCTGGGCATGCACCGAGCAAAAGAAGGTTGCCTTGCCGTGGCTGCTAGGCATGCACCCAGGAAAAGAAGGTCGCCTTGTCGTGACTGCTGGGCATGCACCCAGCAAAAGAAGGTCGTCTTGCCGTGACTGCTGGGCATGCACCCAGCAGAAAAAAAGGTCACCTTGCCGTGGCTACTTGGCATGCACCCAGAAAAAGAAGGTCGCCTTGCCGTGGCTGCTGGCCATGCATGAATTGGCCAAATTATGCGCTAAGTATCTTCCTTTTATCCTATTTTCTACAGCAGTAATGCAATTCAAATTTCATTTATTTCATGTTTACATGCTATAGCGTTACAGAGTGCAACTTTGTTAGCTATGTATTTGGATGGCTACTCTTAGTATGCACCTGTTCACACCCATTTTCTTTTCGGAAGTGATGGTCAGTCTTTTGTTATTTATGAAGGGGTTCCTCCATCATTTACATTACATTTATCTATGGATTCCCCGTATAGTCTCATATTTAGAATCCCCATATAACGAGTATTAATCCCATTTACAGACATCTTGTCATTTCTCCGTTATATTGCTGTATTATCTATGTAGGAATAATATCCTCTAATACATTTCATTTCTTCATCATTATTTCAGAAACAACTGAGCTGTCGAATCCTAACAATGGAATTAGTGAGATCCCGGAGATCCAAGAATCCGTAAGTATCATAGAGGGGGATGCGTGTGTGTCATCAGATCATGGGGTGTGAATGACTCGTCCAGTATTATCCCCCATACAACCATGGGACGTCTCTATTCTAAGTGTAGATGACTCTATGGTGTTAATTACATTTGAATTACAGGGAATCTGTCACCAGGTTTATGCTATTTGGTCTGAGAGAAGCATGATGCAGGGACAGAGACCCTGATTCCATGTGTTGATTACTTTACTCGGTGGAGCAGTTGTGATAAAATCACTATTTTTTTCTGCTGCAGAGCTCTGAATGCTGAGTCTTGTATAACCCCGCCCATACCATTGATTGGCAGCTTTCTGTGTACACTGTGCATAGGCAGAAAGCTGCTAATCAGTGGTGGAGGCAGGGGTACAGAGCAATAGGACTACCTGGCTAGACAGATAGTCTTCTAGTGATAATCTACTGATTTTATTGAAACAGCCACACACAGCCTAGTAAGTAACACATCACTGGAATCAGGGTCTCTGCCCCTACATCATGGTGCTTTCAGAATACATAGCAAACACCTGGTGACAGATTACCTGTAAATCCTCCTCTGTGTGATCTCCCACATTATCCAGAATGTTATAGTAATGTATGATGACCGTTGCAGGGCGGCTCCAGGATTTCGTGGGCCCTGGGCGAAAGAGTCTCAGTGGCCCCTTTAACACATACCACGATTCATGATGCACAGATACCGCAGATAAATATATATATATATATATATATATATATATATATATATATATATAGTACAAGCCCGAAGATTTCACTTCTTACATTACATGAGCGATATCTATTGTAAATTCCACAATAACTCAGAAAGCGGCGAATCCTCACAGCTCACAGTGCAGACCGGACAGTAATGTCCTCCACATAGTATAATGGCACCACATAGTCCTCTATACCGTATTATGAGCTCCATATATTGCTCCATATAGAATAATGGACCCCATAAAATGCTCCACGCAGGCTGTGCCCCCATGTAATGCCCCATGCAGGCTGTGACCCCACACATAATGCCCCATGCAGGCTGTGCCCCCCACATAACGCCCCATGCAGGCTTTGACCCCCCACATAATGCTCCATGCAGGCTGTGACCCCCACATAATGCCCCATGCAGGCTTTGACCCCCCACATAATGCCCCATGCAGGATGTGCCCCCCCCCACATAATGCCCCATGCAGGATGTCCCCCTCCCACATAATGGCCCATGCAGGATGTCACCCCCCATATAATTCCCCATGCAGAATGTCCCTCCCACATAATGCCCCATGCAGGCTGTGCCCCCCCACATAATGGCCCATGCAGGATGTCACCCCCCATATAATTCCCCATGCAGGATGTCCCCTCCACATAATGCCCCATGCAGGCTGTGCCCCCCCCACATAATGGCCCATGCAGGATGTCACCCCCCATATAATTCCCCATGCACTATGTCCCCTCCACATAATGCCCCATGCAGGATGTCCCACCCCACATAATGCCCCATGCAGGATGTCCCCCACACATAATGCCCCATGCAGGATATCCCCCCCACATAATGTCCCATGCAGGATGTCACCCCCCATATAATTCCCCATGCAGGATGTCCCCCCCACATAATGCTCCATGCAGGATGTCCCACCCCACATAATGACCCATACAGGATGTCACCCCCCATATAATGCCCCATGCAGGATGTCACCCCCCCATATAATGCCCCATGCAGGATGTCCCCCCAACACATACTGCCCCATGTAGGATGTCACCTCTCACCCCATATATTGCCCCATGCAGGATGTCACCTCTCACCCCATATAATGCCCCATGCAGGATGTTACTTCTCCCCCCATATAATGCCCCATGCAGGATGTCACCCCCCATATAATGCCCCATGCAGAATGTCACCTCTCACCCCATATAAAGCCCTATGCTGGATGTCACTCCTCCCCCCCCATATAATGACCCATGCAGGATGTCACTTTTCCCCCTCATATAATACCCCATGCAGGATGTCACCCCCCTATATAATGCCCCATGCAGGATGTCCCCCCCATATAATGCCTCATGTAGGATGTCACCTCTCACCACATATAATGCCCCATGCAGGATGTCACCCCCCCCATATAATGCCCCATGCAGGATGTCACTTCTCCCCCCATATAATACCCCATGCAGGATGTCCCTACCTCCCCCCCATATAATGCCCCATGCAGGATGTCACTTCTCCCCCCATATAATGCCCCATACCTCCATACATAAAAAAAAAAAATCAAATGCTCACCTCACTGCTCACCAGCTGTGGAGAGGTAAGTATTGTGCCGGCCGTGGTCCTGGGCAAGCATTGGGGGGGGGAGCAAGGCCCACTAGCTGGCGCTGGCACCACTCTCCTCTGCTCACCGGTCCCATAGCGCGCCAGGGTGCCCGACAGCAAGTGGGCCCCTCGCCTACTCAGGGCCCCGGCACTTGCCTGGGTGTGCTGGGTGCTAGCGCCAGGTCTGCCCAGCGTCCGGTTTGTATCCTCCCAACATCATATCAGTGTAAATCATCTGGGACATAATATGGGGGGAGAAGTTTTTGCATCTGTAACATTTTTCCTGCATCTTCAATAAATCAGTATTATTTCTTATTCTTTTATAGAGCGTGATGGATTCATTGGTTCCGGCGAGAAAGCCGCATATGAGCGACTATGAAACTTCCAAACTCATCAGCAGTGGAAATTTTGGGTGAGATTTCTGTTGCCATAATCCACATTTCTCAGGGTTCCCTATGACAATGCTTCTGCCCCTGCACTCTGCCATTCAGTGTTATCATAGGGAAATTATATGATCTGTAGCAAATCAAACTGTAAGGAAAGCGATTTAAATAATATAATTACATATAATATAATATATAATAATATAATATTATTACATTCGCCTGTGCTAGACCCTCATCAGTTCTTATGCTGCCTCCTCCACCTGAGCTTTTCTGCTCTCCACTCTGATCTTTGTTTTGATGGGGGGGCTCCATTATGAAGCTGATCAGAGAAGTTGGCTACACATGGTCACATGAAGGGTGACACCATATTGACGTCAATGACATCTACACCCTCCACCATGACCATGTGGGCCCAATCACTGGCCTCACCAGCAGAAGAGAGCCCTGGAGCACTTTCATTTTGGACCAATTTTATTTGCACTAAATTGTATTTGGTCAGTTATAGCGAATCTGCCCAAAGAGAATTTCGATAGATTCTCGTATCTATAATGTGACCTGGGTGATGGCTCCGGCAGAAGTGACATTGTGGAGACCTCCCATAGGTGATCTATGTAGTGCTATTTTATGTATTTCTAGATGTGGATTTATAGTGGCGGCCAGACTTCTAGTATTAAACATATGCAAATTGTCTCTTCAGAGAGGAAGCAAACTAGAACTCCACCTATAGGAAGTAGCAATCCTAAAAGTCAATATCGACCCTTTAACAAGCCTTGTCACATGACTTAGGATAATAGCCAAAACCAAAATCTCAATTTGCAGGAACTGTGTTCTGGGGTACTGCCCCTCTTCAGTGCAAAGTGTGAGATATGGTTTGACTGGGTGAGAGGTGTCTGACCGGTATCCAAGGGGTTGACGTTTCTCCTTGCGGACATGAGGAGACTTTTAAGCCGCAATGCTCCTCTGGGAAATAGGATTGCTACTTCCTATAGGTGGCACTAGGGTGCTAGTTCTCTTCCTCTCTGAAAAGAGACAATTTGCATATTTCCCAGAAGAGCATTGCAGCTTAAAAGTCTCCTCACCTTGACATGCTTAACATGGCTTTTTCTGCAAGGAGAAACGTTACCGCTTGGATCCCGGTCAGATGCCTCTCACCCAGCCAAACCATATCTCACACTTTGCACTGATGAGTGCTTGTACCCCAAAACATAGTGTCCGAAAATTGAGATTTTGGTTATGGCTATTATTCCATGTCATGTGATAAGGCTCGTTAAAGGGTCGATATTGACTTTTAGGATTACTACTTCCTATAGGTGGCACTAGAGTTCTAGTTCTCTTCCTCTCTGAAGAGACAATTTGCATATTTCCCAGAGGATCATTGAGGCTTAAAAGTCTCCTCACCTTGACAAGCTTAACATGTCACTCTCCGCAAGGAGAAATGTTACCCCTTGGATACCAGTATTAAACATATAATGATTTCTATAGATGGATTATTAATAAGGATTTATTATAACCGATGGATTCTCCTTCTCTCCAGGGCCGTCTACTTAGTGCATCATAAAGACTCACACCAGACCTTTGCTATGAAGAAAATGGCTAAGCGGAACCTAAATACTGCACAGAGATTGGAATGGGCCTTTCTGGAGAGGGACATCTTAACATTTGCTGATTGTCCCTTTGTGGTCTCCATGCTCTGCTCCTTTCCAACTAGATCTCACCTGTGTATGGTCATGGAGTATGTAGGAGGTAAGACACATCTGTTGTATTATATTCAGCCCATGTCTGCTTTCATCTTATCACTGCTCATATCATTAGGACATTGTTGGTTACATCCCCACAGAGCATTTACTATAGGTTATCTATTACCAAGATGCTCGTAAATTCATTGATCTTGATGCAGGGGCGCTATGGGGCTCATCAGTCGGAGGGGGTCTGTCGACGCTCGGCAGTGGGCAGCATCCCTCCACCTGTCATCACAATTTCAGCGGTATTTGCTTCTTCAAGGAGGTGGAGCTGGTGGGGGCAAAAATACTGAGTAGGTGGCTAGTAGGGGCCAAAATACTGAAAGGGGGCTGTATGACTAGATATGGGGGGACTGTGAATGCTGAGTGGAGGTCATCATATTAAGTGGGGTGCTGTGGGGGTCCTCACTCTGTATGGAGGCCCCCATTCTGTGTGGGGACATCATACTGAGTGGGGAGTTATGCGGACCATTATATTGTGTGAGGGACTGTGGGAACCATTATCCTGAGTGGGAGGGTTGCTGTGGGTGCCATCACACCGAGTAGGGGGTTGTGGCTGGCCTCCTTCTAAGTGGTGGCCTCCTTAGGAGGATTCACTGTGGGGATACCATACTCATTGAGTGTGGGTGTGGGCATTTTTGGGAGCATCATACTCTAAAATGGCCATAAAAGTTGTATTGCTGGTGAGAACACCAAGCTGCTTCAACAGGGATATAAATATATTTCTTTTTTATTTTTTAGGGTGGGGGTCAATTACAACTTTTGATATGGGGTCTTGTGATTTCTATGTACGCCACTATCTGTGTGATCTCCCCAGGATGTTTCCGCTCACCGCTCATTATACATCATGGTTATCTGCTCGTGGTATATCATGGTTATCTTCTGTATAAACCCCTCACCGGTCATATTTCCTTTCTTCTATAGGTGGAGACTGTGGGACCCTTCTAAGCACCAGGGGTCCTTTCTCTGTCCCCATGGCCCGCTTGTACTTTGCAGAGGCGGTACTTGCCGTGGAATACCTGCATAGTTACGGTGTGGTGCACAGAGACCTGAAGCCGGAAAAGTAAGTGCCCCCGTAGTATAATAAAGTGGGGAAAGTTGTCATTTATTATCATTCAGTCTGTGAGGCTAAAACCATCTTCTCTTTTGCAGCCTCCTGATTACATCTACTGGACATATTAAAGTTACCGATTTTGGGATTTCAAAACTTGGTCTAATGATACCGAAAACCAACACCTACAAGGAATTAGCAGTGGACATCTCCAGAGAGTTCCAGGACCGTGAGGTCAGCATCACCTACAAGAACTTAGCTTGTTATTTGCAAATCTCATCACACTATTGTCTCTTCTCTACGTTCTTCCTTTCTAGAGAACTTTTCCACTAATATTTTATCTTCTGCATTGTGTTTTAACGATGATATCTTGTCATAATAATTGTTTCATCGATTCTCATCTCTGTGTTCTGTTGGTTTCCAGTTCTGTGGCACCCCATGTTACATAGCCCCAGAGATCATCCTGAAAGAAGGCTATGGAAGACCTGTTGACTGGTGGTCATTGGGGATCATCCTGTATAAATTCCTGCTGGGATGTGTACCATTTGATGCTGATTCCCTCACTGAGCTTTATAAAAGTGTTGTCATTGGTGAGTAGAATAATCCGATCATTGCGTTGATTGGTTACATTTGTTTAGTTATTTCCTTTGCTTTATGTTACAGTCCAGTAAAGAGGTTTTATTTTCTGTAATTTTCTATGTAACAGGAGAACTAATTTGGAATTGTGATCGCGCTCCACCCCTGGATGCTCAGAATCTCATCACTGAGCTGCTCAGAAGAAATCCTGTGCGTAGACTTGGGACAGGTAACAGATATACTAGTATTAATATTCCCTTATTAGACCAAGGACATATCGCTCATGTCCATGAAGATCAGCATTTCTCTATCAGCTCATCTACTGTATTTCTAGTTCTCCACACTAAGACTTTCAGTTTATTTCCTTCATGTCGGCTCAGTTTTGTCATTAGTTCAGATTACGATAAACTGTTCAGATATGGAGCCATCCCTGACTATGTCCGCATCACTTTTGTTTTTCTTTTTCTAGGAGGAGCATTTGAGATCAAGGTTCATCCATTCCTGAGTGACTTGGACTTTGACAACATTCTGAGCCAGGAGCTGGAGTATGTTCCTCAGCTTGTTTCAGACGCAGACATCAGCTTATTTATCAGTAAGTAGAAGGAGACGTCATCTAGACTAAGCGACTGTTTGTCTCATCTTCCCTAATATGTGATCATCTGTTCCCATTAATATTAGTGATAAATAGTGACTGTGTTATACTGACAACCTCTAATAATACTTCATTACCTATTTCTTGTAGATCATTCTGATATAAACAAACATCTGGTCTCAAAGGATGAGGAAGGCACAAGTGAGAACAATGAGAGCCTTGACTTCCAAAATTTTACGTCATCTTCTGAAAAGCTTTGTAAAGTAAGTATGTGATTAATAAATTCAAAATATGTAAAAAAAAATTTAAAAAACTCTAAAAGTACATAAAAAAAATATTTTATATCTTATTTTTATCCGTATTTAGCTCTGTATCATCGCTACCAGGATGGTGAACAATGAGGATCCCAATGCCCCTCCAGAGTATACACCAGAAACCAACATAAACATCTCAGAAATGTGAGTAGATTATAAAGGGTCATTACTTCATTACTGGGAGTTCCAGGCTGATCTATGTACATAACACCAAATATAGGACATAAATATCAGAATATCAAATGCAGCATTCACCGCTTCATGGTTAACGGTCATTGTACTTTTGGCTTCAGAAAATGCAGAAGATAACAGCCCATAATTGTGGCAGGTCATGCATTTTTAGCACTGCCTACTCTGTAGGAGAGCTGTAGTATTACTTGCCAGCCATTCTTGGTAGTTGTGTTCTGATCCATGGAAGGTAGTTTTGAGCAGAAAACCTTCCCCACTATGACAGTCATATGTCCTATTAGGCCTTATAGTCAGTGTTCTTATAGTGAGACAACCCATTTTATACTGTGTTTACTTACGATTTACATGTTTTTCTTCTTCAAACAGGCAGAAAGAATCTGTTCCTGTATGTAATACAGACTATGCTGTTACCATCTTGCCACCCTCGTCCCCATTGCCAGGTATGTACATGTCTATAGCACCAACAATGTGAATGTTGACTTCAAGGCTCAAATATTTCCACATGGTTTTTCTGGTCTACTATGTTATCCATGTTTCATGGATCTCAGCTATGTTGACCATGGGTTCGTACTGTATCCCTATTTCCCTAATTTTGTACAGGAGTTTTTTTTCATGTATTCTGTATATTACGTTGTATCATCTAGTAACCTAGTCAGATATAGCGACTGTGTTATACTGACACCCTCTAACAATCCTTCCTTACCTATGTCTTGTAGATCACTCTGATGAAAACAACCATCTGATCTCAGAGGATAAGGAGGGCACAAGTGAGGACGATGAGAACTTTATCTTCCGAATATTTGCATCATCATTTTCTGAGAGGCATTCTAAAGTAAGTATGTGATCGATAAATCCAAAATATGTACAAAAAAGGATCTGCAAAATTAAAAAGTATGTATATTTAATAACTTATTGTTATCCACATTTAGCACTCTACCACCACTAACGGGATGGTGAACAACGAGGATCCCAAGGCCCCTCCAGAGTGTACACCAGAATCCAACACAAACATCTCAGAAATGTGAGTAGATTATGGGGTCATTACTGGGAGCTCCAGGCTGATATATGTGCACAACACCAAATATAGGACATAAATACCATAATATCAAATGCAGCATCCACCGCCCCATGGTTATGGGTCATTGTGCTTTCAGCTTTCGGAATTGTTGGAGATAACAGCCCATAATTGTGGCCGGTCATGCACTTTTAGTGCTGCCCTCACTGTAGGAGAGATGTAGTATGAAATGCCGGCCATTCTTGGTAGTTGTTTTCCTCTCAGCTCTCTATAAAAGGTAGTCTTGAGCAGAAGACCTTCCCCACTATGACAGTCATATGTCCTACTAGGCCTTATAGTCGGTGTTCTTCTAGTGAGACAACCCCTTTTATACGGAGTTTACTTGAGATTTACATGTTTTTCTTCTTCAAACAGGCAGAAAGTATCTGTTCCTGTATGTAATACAGACGATGCTGTTACCATCTTGCCACCCTCGTCCCCATTGCCAGGTATGTACATGTCTACAGCACCAGCAATGTGAATGTTGACTTCAAGGCTCAAATATTCCCACATGGTTTTATACAATACTATAGGTCTCTTATGTTATCCATATTATGACAAAGCAGATCCTATAAGAATATATTGTTACTGATTTTTTTTTTTAATTTTTCATCAGAATTTCTATCTCATGAAGAAAGAAAATCGGCAATACATCTGAGTATGGAGCAACAAAACTCAGAAAATGGAAAAAATGGGAAAAAGAGACGAGGTAAGTGTGAGAATCAACTCCATGTTGTGTGATGTCAGTGAGAATAATTCATGTGGAGTAGATGTCATCTGTCAGTGATGGGATTGTCACATGTATGATTGCTGACAATGACCCCTGACCTCTGTATGATAATATTCCTCTGCCGTCCGGCCACAGTGACTGCACAGCATTATCATGTAATATGGAGTCCCATCACTTACATTATATTTATTTCTCTTCTCATAGGTTCCATCTTCCGCCGGATCTTATCATCCTGCCGGCGTGGATTATCCAGGGCTGCTCGCGCATTTGCATGCTGTCACTGTTGCCCTAAAACCATCTAAAAGACGGGACACCTAAGCATCCAGCGTCCTGAAGTCCAGCAGATCCATCATCACTGCTGGAGCTGTATAGAAGAACCTTCACCATCTACCTGTGGCCTTTTGACTGGTCAACCTGGACAAGTTTCAGTAACGCCTCTGTCATCGGGCTCCGCGGTATTCATGCTGCTCGTCTGACTTGTCATTTACTGATCACCTGGTATCTGACCTCGGCTATCTTCCTGACTTTGATTTAGTCTTTTGATAATGTTCACGATTTTATTCATCCCATTATTAATTAAAAAAAAGTAAAATCTGTTACTGTTGCTCTGATTCATTTTTGTCTTGAATTCACAAATAGTTGTAACTCACTAACTGCTCTTCTTCTCACTAAATGTATTTCTCATTATCCTTAATGCAGCAGTCAGTCTCATATTTCTGTCCAGCAGTTACACTGGTGCCTCCACCCTGTACCAGTCATTACACTCATCCACAAACCTCTCCACACTGCTGCACAGTCCAGCATCTCTACCATATCTACACTCCAATGAGCTAAGATTAACATCCTCCATAATCAGGACCTCCCACTCTCATGTCCAAGACATTTTCTCTGCTGCACCAGCTCTCAGGAGTGCACTGCTGCAGGCAATCAGGTTCATTCCCACTATCAGAGATTTTAAGTGTGCAGTAGAAACAGATTATTTGTGGCAGGACTATCAAATCACCTCACTATTCTAAGTTTTTCCTACAGCACTCAGTAGCACTTAATATTTGTACATATACAGATAATGGTTGGTGACTGGTTCATGCAGCCTTAATTCCACAAAGATAGAAATAAAAGGTCCACATGTTTCATACATCCAAACCATCCTTAATCATGGCAGAAAAACATAATTTTAAGTTCCCACTATGAATATTTGGTGAGATATCACAGCTGTGTATTTTCACAGCACAAAGAACGCATCTTACAGATCAGCAAATCACAGTGTGCTGACGCTTAGTGTTGTAGTTTTGAACAACACCATTCATTTTATCATATAATGTGTTGAAAAATGAGAAAAAATGCCAGGTTTGGGTTCCTTCATTTTACAGTGTGTATTGTGTTGTAAAAACAAACTGACAAAATGATTCAGAGTCAGTAGTACGATTACTGTGATACCAAACTTATAAGGTTTATATATATATATATATATATATATATATATATATATATATACAGTGTTTAGCATAAATCAGTACACCCAAATAGATTTGTCAGCAAACCTGTAGTTTCCTTTCAGAATCATCATTTTATATGGGATACCATACTACAAAATACTCTCGCAAATTTGAGCCATTGAATGCAAACAAGATTTGGTATTTTGCAGACCCCAAAAAAGTAATTTTCTTAACAAACTCATTCAAGATCATGTTTCAAAAATGAGAACATCCCAGTAACAGTCTTAAGAGAAAAGCTAAGTTTAGACAACAAAATTCTAATTAACAAGAACTGAACCACAGGTAAGTGTAATTATTCATTAAACAGATGTCCAGCAGACAGGTGTCTGTAAAAGGAAGTTACTTAATAAAGAAAACTCCTTCCCATTTCATGCTATCAGCAATGGCACCACATAGAAGGGAAATGTCACAAAACCTGAGAAAGAAAATAATTTCTTTGCAATAAATGTGAAGTCTACAAGAAGATCAGCAAAATTTTACTTATCAGTCAGAATACTGTAGCAAAAGTGATGCAAAACTATAACAAAGATGAAACTGCAACCATCTTACAGAGACATCCAGGCCGACTATGGAAGTTAACACCTAAACAAAAGCGTCCTCTGATGAGAAGGGTAAGTGGCACCACATAGAAGAGAAATGTCACAAGACATTTCTGAGAAAGAAAATAATTTCTTTACAAAAAATGTGAAGTCTACAAGAAGATCAGCAAAGCTTTTCTTATCAGTCAGATGGAAGTTAACATCTAAACAAAAGCATCTTCTGATGAGAAGAAAATCGACAGGCAAATTCATTGCTATTAGCTGAAGAAGAAAGCCAAACCAGGGTGAGTGTTTTCCATGACACGACACGGTGTACACTGCAAATGAATGGCATTCATGAGTGTCCTCCACAAAGGAAGCCTCTCTCCCTTAAAGCCCATGAACAATAAAAGTCTGTCTACAATTTGCCAGGGTCCATGCTTAAAACTATGAGGACTACCGGGACTCTATACTGTGTATGTGCATCTTATGTGTATGTCCGTATTTTATGTTTGTGTGCACTATGTATATGCATACGTTAAAATGTGTATAGAGTATTAGCATGTGCAAATTTTATATGTGTGCCTAATATAAATATACATGGAAATGTATATGTAGGTGGTGCCTGATGGAGGGTGGGGGCCCCAGATCAGAAGTGCTGATTAAGGGCCCTTCACTGTCATTGTCTGCCCCTTATATAAACAGTAAAATCTCCTTTAATAACTGGACTTCCATTGGGGTGGACTTCTCATAGATGGCCAGTATGCATACTATATTGTGAATCTGGGCATCTCTCACAGAAAATCTGATCTGGATATGAGGGTGGTCTTCTATAAGCGGTGATGTTTTGGAGAGATTTAGGGAAAAGTCCCGATGCTTATCCATCGATCTGGTAATTTGAGTAAAATATTTGTGTTGATAACTGATCACAAAGTCACAAAATATGTAAGATTTGGCATAACCTGGTTCATTTTTCAAAAAGTTATGCTCATTTTTTTTAGCACCAAGTTTTGTTGCTTTTTTGTAGACTTACACTAACTTAGTATATTGTGTGAGAATTAAATGAATTATGAATTAGTTGGCGCATTTTACCACACTCTGGGGGTCCCTGACAGTCCTTCTTTACCGGCCCTGTAGTGATGCCAATGTAAACTTCCAAGTGACAGCTCTGTCAATCACTGTCACGAATGCAGGACAACCTATGATTAGCTAATTTTTGGGAAATCCTTATAACAAAAGGGGATTGAAAATATTTACAATTATTTTAAAAGCATTAAAAAAAAAACAGACCCAATACTTATAATTAGTTTGTTGAAAGTAGACTAATTAAAGGGAGCTGAAAGGATTAGAGATTATGAACCCGATTCACCAGTGTTTTTGCCAGAAAACTGGCATAAAGCTCTTGAAAAGTTGAAAAGTTTTGTGACTTTTCCCATTTTCACATAATTTTAACTTCTTTAAAGCCCAAGACGTACTGATACGTATCTGCGCCCTGGGACTTAAGAGCCTAATACGTATTAGTACATCTTTGCGATCGCGCACACAGGCTGTGCGGGCGTGATCGCCGCCGGGTGTCAACTGATTGTCACAGCTGACACCCGGTGCTATGTGCTGGGAGAGGTCCCACACATTAACCCCCGCAATGCTGCGATCTAAGTCGTTCGCAGCATTGCGGGGGCAAGGGGAGGTGATCGGGATAGTCACCTCTCCAGCCGGCGTCCAGCAATGTGTGCCGCGGCTTCCCGGATGTTGCCATGATGACCCGATTCACTGAGGGGTGCAGTTTTAAGAATGGTGTCACTTTTGGGTATTTTCAGTGATAAAGACCCCTCAAAGTGACTTCAAATGTGATGCGGTCCCTAATAAAATGGTTTTTGTAAATTTTGTTGGAAAAATGAGAAATCGCTGGTCAATTTTAACCCTTATAGCTCCCTAATAAAAATAAATTTGGGTCCAAAATTGTGCTGATGTAAAGTAGACATATGGGAAATGTTATTTATTAACTTTTTTTGTGTGACATATCTCTCCGATTTAAGGGCATAAAAATTAAAATTTTGAAAATTGCAAAATTTTCAAAATTTTCGCCAAATATGTTTTTTTCACAAATAAACACAAGTGATATCGAAGAAATTTTACCACAATCATAAAGTACAATATGTCATGAAAAAATATTCTCAGAACCAGGGGGATCCGTTGAAGCGTTCCAGAGTAATTACCTCATAAAGTGACAGTGGTCAGAATTGTAAAAATTGGCCTTCTCATTAACATGCAAACCACTTTGGGTTGTAAAGGGGTTAAGGACTCTACCTGCATATACAGTCATGGCGGAAAGTGCTGGCACCCTTGAAATTGTTTCAGAAAATTACACATGTTTTATTACACGCATGTTTATTTCCTTTGTGTTTATTGGAACAACACAAAAAAACTGAGAAAAAAAAGGCAAATTGGACATAATTTCACACAAAACTCCAAAAATGGTCCGGAATACATATATATATTTTTGATGGGACAACACTGAAGATGCGACACTTTGATACAATGTACAGTAGTCAGTGTACAGCTTGTTTAACTCTAAATTTGGTGTGCCTGCAAAATAACTCAACACACAGCCATTAATGTCTAAACCGCTGGCAACAAAAGTGAGTACACCCCTAAGTGTGTTCTCAGCTGATGTTATTTGTTGGTTTTTCTTTGCATCCCGAACAATTTTCTTGGCAGTTGTGGCTGAAATTTTTGTTGGTCTACCTGACTGTGGTTTGGTTTTTACAGAGCATCTGATTTTCCATTTGTTAATCACAGTTTGAACACTGCAGACTGGCATTATCAATTCCTGGGATATCTTTTTGTATCCCTTTCCTGTGTTATACTCTTTTTGCCTCCCTTTCCTGTGTTATACAGTTCAACTACCTTTTCCCGGAGATCCGTTGATAATTCTTTTGCTTTCCCCATCTCAAAATCCAGAAACATCAGTGGCTGGATCCCAGAAACTCACTCAGCTTTAGGCACACACACTGATTACAAGCAAACAGGTCATAGGTGAGGATGCTACCTTTAGTAGCCATTCAAACCCATTTGTGTCAAATTCTGTGCATGTTATCAGGCCAAAATCACCAGGGTATGTGAACTTTTTGATCAGGATTATTTGGATGTTTTTGGTTGTCATTAGTGATGAGCGAGCACTAAAATGCTCGAGTACTCGTTGCTCGGGTCGAGCAAATTGAAATACTCGGGTGCTCAACCCGAGCAATGAGCCCAATATAAGTCTAGGGGAAACTTGAGCATTTTTCAGGTGGCTCCCCACGGCGGTCTGCAGAGGGCCTAAAAATTGCCCAAATCGATGGGAACTGTGCTCAAATTACATGGGAACAGCATGGGGAAGACCCCTGGAAGCATCTCTGACTCCCAGATCACTGCTGTCAACAACGTCGCCAGAGGATTACGCCACTTTTACGGCATAAGGAACATCCTTTCCAGGGTGATGACTTGTATTTAAGGCAAAATAAATAAACAAAAACAAAAATACTCCTACACACCTTGGGCTATGTTCACACGTAGCATTTTTGACACGTTTTTGCACTTTTGCCTTGCTTTCAATCAAGACAAATGCATTCACCAGGAAATGTCATTTTAACATTTTACAACCTTATCTTGCCATGTGGTGTGTGACACATCATCAGACACATGCATACAGTGCTGAAAAGACATGGGAACAGCAAGGGGAAGACCTCTGGAAACATCTCTGACTCCCAGGTCACTGCCTAAATGTGTGCCCATCATAAGTGATCCTTGGCACATGAGAAGATGCCTCCCGCCATGCACCTGTCGTTGCAGACTTGCAACAATCACCGTCCACGTCCTTGTCCCACCGCAGTGTTCATTTGTCCCTACCCCATTCCTTGGAATGCAAGTACAAGAATGCCGGCAGCCACCCACCCACAGGCTGCAATACTATACTGCCAAATTTTTTGACAGCTGCTTGCCTTTTAGGCTCGTGGAGGCGGAAGCTTTTCATAACCTCATGCAGGCGGCGGCCAGGTGTCCATACTCGGTCCCCAGCTGCCACTATTTTTCCCGGTATCGCCTTCGCCTTCCACAAGCACGGGTCCCACAACATTACCCATGCCCTACCCAGTGCACTTACTAAGAAGGACTGCCTAACCACAAACACGTGGACAGGTGAATGTGGCCAGGGACGGTACGGAGCCAGTCCACAACTTTTTTTGATAAGAGTTGTATTTAGCTCAGTGAAAGGACTGGCATAGAGGGAAACCGTATCTACCCTGCGTGTCATTTCTCCCAGGAAGTCCTCTAAAGCTGCTTGCACTTGAAATGTGGCCTGAACATTACTGCTGGTACTTTTCTGTGGGAATTTTCTTGCCTCCTACCAGCCTGGAATATTTCCAGCAAACTATGGTACAACACCATGGTATTAGCACTGCCCCCAGTACCAGTAGAAAAGCCATCCTCAATTTCCTTCTCTGGAATTTTATTTGGTAGACTGAGTGGCTGCCCAAATACATTTTCTCACAAAGGAGCTGATGATAGAGTGGCAGTAGGTTCAAGTTTCTCCAGCCTGTTAGATATTAGAGGGTGAACGGCAGCACATTGGATCAGTGGTTAGCACTGAAGTCTTGCAGCACTGGGATCCTGGGTTCAAATCCCAGCAAGGACAACATCTGCAAGAAATTTGTATGTTCTCCCCATGTTTGCATGTGTTTCCTCCTCAGTAAAAATAGAGTGTCCTGGAATCTTCCCACACACTTTTCTTAGCTGGGACTGCTTCTCGGCTGGGTTGGAAAGTCCCACCAGAGAATTCTCTGGTGTGCCTTGGCTTCTACCTCAGGAGAGTTCATGATAGCGCTAACTTTGCAGCTGCTATGGGGCTCTTGAGCGGGTGAGAAAGGTTAGCCCTCAGAAACAAATCCTCTGGTGGGCACAATGTTTTTCAATCTGAAACAGCTTCTCAGTGGGAGTTGTATTTCACCACAGCCATATTCTTTAGCTCTGTGAAAGGACTGGCATAGAGGGAAACCGTATCTACCCCGGTTGTCATTTCTCCGTCACCAGGTTCCGCCCATTGTAACACACGACCATGCCTGGCTGTATGTTCAGCGGTGAGAGCCACAGATCAAGCTGCTGTGTTACAGCTTTCAACAACTATGCAGCGCTGGGCGGTTTGTCAATTAAGCATTAAGCATGTTATCTTCAGCACAGCCTGTTGCTGTTTGGCCAAGGCAGTGCTGCAGTGCTGTCAGCTTCTGACTGATGTGGTCATTTCGGAGATGGAGGAGGAGGTGCATGAGCTGAACAATGTGATTACATTGAGGTTAAATTGGTGATGCTGTTTTTTGTACTAAAGAAAGATCCTATTGTTAACCTAATACCCCTTTGAAGAGACATAGAGGAGGGTCTCAGTAAAAAAAAATTTCCCATTATAAAGGAGCGGGTCTTCTATAGTGGTAATGCCCATGCTGTGACTGCAAGGGTGGCCAAAATTTTTGAAAAAAAACACTAACAATTTAAAGACACAAAGAGCATGGCCACAGTAACAAGGTACGACATGTTCCCATTAGAAAGGAGAGGGTCTGCTATACAGTTATAGGGTATACAGTGAATCCAACGGCTGACAAATTTTAGGAAAAACCCCACTAAGAATTTAAGGACACACAGAGCAGGGCCACAGTAACAAGGTACGACATGTTCCCATTAGAAAGGAGAGGGTCTGCTATACAGTTATAGGGTATGCAGTGAATCCAACGGCTGACAAATTTTAATGAAAAACCCCAATAAGAATTTAAAGACACACAGAGCAGGGCCACAGTAACAAGGTACGACATGTTCCCATTAGAAAGTAGAGGGTCGGCTATACTGTTATAGGGTATGCAGTGAGTCCAACGACTGACAGATTTTAGGAAAATCCCCACTAAGAATTTAAAGACACACAGAGCAGGGCCACAGTAACAAGATATAACATGTTCCCATTAGAAAGGAGAGGGTCTGCTATACAGTTATAGGGTATGCAGTGAGTCCAACGGCTGACCAAGTTTAGGAAAAACCCACTAAGAATTTAAAGACACATAGACCAGGCCACAATAATGACAAATTCCCATTAGAAAGGAGAGAGTCTCCCATAGTGTTGGACTATGCAGTGACTTCAAGGGCTGCCAAAAATTTGGAGGCACTTCAATGGCCCTTGGAAGAGACGTGGAGGAGCGCATCATAAAATTTTTTTACCATTAGAAAGGAGCGGGCCTCCTATACTTGTAATGCCATGCACTAAGTGTATGGGCTGACAAACATTTACTCCTGGGGGGTATACATGAACATACTGTATAAAAAATTTTTTTTACGGGCATCATAAAAATGTAGCGCCCCGAGGGCTCGGCCGCTACAGGGGTATTGCACCTCTGCCAGAGGTGTGATATTCCACTCCCGGGTAAGGATGGAGTATGGACCAGGGTTCGGTTAGCTGCATACAGCACACTCACCCCATTTCCGAGGGACAGCTCAACGGTGCTCCCATTAGACAGAAATGCAGGCACGACAGGCCATGTCCCTGGCTAGAGAGGGGGGGGGTAGGAATACCCAGTGATGTAGGAGCAGATAGGGGTTGGTTCCTGAGCGTAGATAGGAGCCCATTGGTTGCTGGTCACCTGGGCTCATGTTCTAGAGGGAGGTATAAAAGGTGGGCACCATCTTAGAACAGTGTTCAGTCAGAGAGAAAAAGTGACGGAGTGAAAGCCTCTGCAAGGGGCTCTGCTCCATAGGCGGGCCTAGCCTCTGAGGCCCAGCCAGCACAGAAAGAAGAGAAAAAGAGAAGTTCAGTGAGTGGAGTAAGAGAAGGAGTTCAGCCAGAGAGGGCTGACAGGGAGCTGTGGCTCAGTCTGGGCCCAGCTCCACGAGGCAGGCCTAGGGTGAAGGCCAGGAACAGAAAGGAACAAGAACAGAAAGGAACAAGAACAGAAAGGAACAGAAAAGAAAGAGAGAGAGAGAAACAGAAGGGCTCAGGAACAAGACGGCAGAAGGGACCCTAAGAACCCACGAGAATACAGGGTGAAGGGTCAGGCAGATTAAGGGTACCGGATCCCAAGTTGGTGGAGGAGAAACAGCCCTCAGCCAAAGACCGGAGGTCGTGATCATTTATTGGTGCGACACCTCATCAAACCTGATAGGAAGGCACCATATAGGACAGCGGGGAACGGGAACCACGTTTACCCGCACAAGTCCGCGGCAGCTGGACAAAAGTGGGTCACTGGTGAGGCAGGCCAGAGAAAGGATTGAAGGGGGTCCTGTGCCATGCTCCTGAACTGCCTGGGGTTGACCGAGCCCCTCACCTGGTGGACGCAGCATGGCTCGGGCGGTCATTGCTGACAGAAGTGACCCGGAGTACATGAACTGTGAGTAAAAGACATTGGACTGCAGTACGTTGTCTGTGTACTCTTTCGCTCCTCCAGCACTAACGGCACTGGCACTCTCTGCACCATCACCCCCACCATCCACTACACTGCCCTGGAGCTGCACTCTTCCCGTGGGGAGTCACACTACCTCAGCTGCATACATCATCAGCCCCAGCGGTCTGCCTTGCAGCGGCGGTTCATAAATAACCGCAATCCACGGGTGGCGTAGTCGGACATCACTTAGGACTGCTAAAGGACTACCACTGGTCTGACCACCCTGATCCACGGAACCGGGTTGCCACTACTACCCCCACCGTCTCCCTATTGCCTGGCTCCGAGTGCCCCACGGCCCAGGGGCGAGTCAAACACCCTTTAAAAAATTATGTGGGTGTTGCATCATGGACCACGGTCACCCTGGTGATATGGTGGTGGAGGATGAGGAGAAGGAGGAGGACAAGAGCAAATAGCCAAAATCAGGAAGCGTATACCCATGTGTGGGTGTGAAAAGGTGCATGGGAATACACCTCCCAAGAAAAGACACTGGATTTGAGTTTATGTTACGCTGCTATCATTCGGTGGTGTTGAGAAGTCTGGCCCAATCCAGCCCTTGTTCATTTTTATAAGAGTCAGCCCGTCAGCATTTTCAGTTGACAGGAGGATGCGCTTATCAGTTATAATTCCACCAGCGTCACTAAAAACCCGATCTGATAAAACGCTGGCGGCAGGGCAGGCCAGGACCTCCAAGGCATAGAGAGCCAGTTCATTCCACATATCTAGCTTGGATACCCAATATTTATAAGGCACAGAGGAATCACGGAGGACGTTGGTACGGTACGGCAAGGTACTCCCTCAGCATCTTCCCAAACTTTGCACTCCTTGTGGGAGTACCCTGCGCCTCAGGGCCTGTGCGATGGGAGGGTCTGAGAAAACTCTCCCAGAACTTTGACAGTGTTCCCCTGCCTCTGCTGGATTGAAGTTGTGTCTCTCTCGCCTGTACTCCTTGGTTGTCGAACGAAGTGTGCCCTCTGCCTCCAGCGTTTTCAGATGGGAATTTTTTTAATAGTTCCGCAACAAGGGCCTTCTGGTACTGCCTCATTTTTGTACACCTGTCCGCCTCAGGAAAAAGAGATATAAAGTTCTCCTTGTAGAGTGGGTCTAGAAGTGTCACCAACCAGTAATCACCTAAAATTTTGAGAATGCGAGGGTCATGGGAAAGGCAGCATAACATAAACTCAGCCATGCGTGCCAGACTACTAACAGGCAAGACTTCCGTGTCCTCACCAAGAGGATGACTGACCATGCTCTCCTCCTCCTCCTCTCTGTCCTCTGGCCATCCACGCTGAACAGACGGTATGACAGCTGTGCAGATAGCACCGTCTATAGTGCATGAAACTAGTTCCTGTCCTTCCTCCTCCTCCTCTTCCTCATTGTCACCCAATCCACGTTGGGATGAGATGAGGCTTGGCTGTGTGTAATCACCCTGTATGGTTAATTGCTCCATCTTATCGTGCTTCGCCTGCAATGCATCATCTTTGATTGTGAGCAGAGAGCGTTTCAGAAGACAGAGAAGCGGGATGGTGAGGCTAATTATGGCGTCATCGCCGCTCACCATCTTGGTGGAGTCCTCAAAGTTTTGGAGGATGGTACATATGTCTGACATCCACGTCCACTACTGAGGTCTTATGTGTGGAGTCTGAACTGAATACCGATAGCCTTTTTGATGCTGGTACTCAACAACTGCCCTCTTCTGCTCACAAATCCTTCCCAACATCTGCAATGTAGAGTTCCAACGTGTGGGGACATCACACACCAGTCTGTGAGCCAGAAGCTGCAAACGCTGCTGAAACACTGCAAGGGCGGCGGAAGCTGTAGCTGACTTTCTAAAATGGGCACACAGGCGGCATACTTTAACAAGCAGATCCGGCAGCTCCGGGTAGGATTTGAGTAACCGCTGAACCACGAGGTTAAGCACATGGGCCAGGCATGGTACGTGTGTGAGCTCGCCTCGCCTCAGAGCCGCCACCAGGTTCCGGCCATTGTCACACACGACCATGCCTGGCTGTAGGTTCAGCGGTTTGAGCCACAGATCTGCCTGCTCTTTCAGAGCTGTCCATAACTCTTCAGCATTGTGTGTTTTTTCACCTAAGCATATTAGCTTCAGCACAGCCTGTTGCCGCTTGGCCGAGGCAGTGCTGCAGTGCTTCCAGCTTGAGACTGATGTGGTCATTTCGGAGATGGAGGCTGAGGAGGAGGAGGCTGAGGAGCATGAGGTGCAGGAGCTGTAGACCGTGGGGGCAACCCTGATTGACCCAAGGCCTGCAATCCTTGGCGTCGGGAGGACGTGTTCCGTCCCAAGGTCCGACTGGGTCCCGGCTTCCACTATGTTAACCCAGTGTGCCATCAGCGAGATGTACCATCCCTGCCCACAAGCACTTGTCCACGTGTCCGTGGTTAGGTGGACTTTACCGGTAACTGCATTGTTGAGGGCACGGCTAATGTTTTAGGACACGTGCTTGTGTAATGTGGGGACGGCACACTGGGAGAAATAGTGGCGGCTGGGGACAGAGTACCGAGGGACGGCCGCCACCATCAGGTTGCGGAATGCTTCTGTCTCCACAAGCCTAAAAGGCAACATTTCGAGCCAAGCAGTCATGAATTGTGAGAATTTAGTAGTGTGGCCTGTGGGACGTTGGCTGCATATTTGCGCTTGCATTCCAAGGACTGGAGTATGAACAATTGAATGCTGCGCTGGGACAAGGACATGTGCGTGCTTCCTGATGCTGCTACTTGAGAGTGTGCAATGACAGGTGCAGGGCAGGAGGCATCTTTGCATGCACTATGGACAGGGGATTGGCTTGCATGCACAACAGCAGAAGAAGCAATGGTGCCACCTGTAGACACTGTTCCTGGACCCTGGTGTTCGGCCTACAAAGTCGAGTGCTTTGCTGCCATGTGCCTGATCATGCTGGTGGTGGTCAGGCTGGTCGTTTTGCCACCCCTGCTGATGCTGGTCTGGCTCGTGATGCAAATGGCCTTTTTGGAGCTATCGGCAGAGTCTTTAAAAAACAACCAGACTCGGGAAGACCTAACAGTTGTAGTGGAAACTTCCTTCGTGTTGGTGTTACGGGAAACGGTAGCCTGCCTTCTGTCTGCGGCCACCACACTGCTTCTTCCTGCCTGTTGGGGTGCTCTGCCTCCCTCCCCCTGTGTGCTGCTGTCCTTGCTCTGCATGTCCTCCTGCCAGGTTGGGTCAGTTACTATATCATCCACCACCTCGTCTCCCACTTCTGCACCCTGGTACTATTCCTGACTTTCTGCCAATTGTGTCTCATCATCGTCCACCTCTTGTGACAGTTTCCCACCGTCGCCTTCGTGTGACTGTGGATGCTCAAATATTTGGGCATCGCTACACGTGATCTCCTCTTGCCCCACTTCAAGTGGACCGGGAGAGAGGCCCGAATCTATAAATGGAAAAGTGAACAGCTCTTCAGATTGTTCAAGTGTGGGATCAGTTGTCTCTGGGTACTCGGCATGGTGGGAGGAAGGAGGATCAGGGTGAGGAATATGCGGTCCAGACTCACGGCTACTGAGACTTGACCGTGTGGAAGACAGGGTGGTGGTGGTGGTGGCTAAGTGACTGGAAGCATTATCCGCTATCCAACCAACAACCTTTTGACACTGATCTGGGTTCAATAGTGGTGTGCTGCGGTCCCCTAGAAATTGGGACAGGAAGGTGAGGCGAGAAGATGTGGGTGTTTGCTGTGGTACAATTTCGGCTTGCCCACGGCCTTGTCCTCGGCCTCTGCATGTACCATTACCATCACGTCCAGTTCCCCGTCCCTTGCCACGTGCCTTGCCCATTTTAAATGGAGGATAGTATCTTCCACGCTCACTACAAATGACTGAGTTTGAAGCGAAGTTATATGTGATCGGTGTGATGGAGAAAACAGAGTTTTAAATACCTGGCCTGTAGGTAAGTAGTGTGAACAGCAAACTACTATGAATTGCTTCACTGACACACTGAAAAAATGGAGGCCAGAAATGGCAGTATTTTCTGACAACGTATATGTGATCCGTGTGACGGAGAAAACACAGTTTTAAATAGCTGGATTTCTAGCGCTCTAATATGGAAAGGACCTGGCTGTATTCTGCAGTGCCAACAAGCAAATGGCGCAGAAAAACGGTGTTCTCTGGATTGCTTTATAAGCAAATAATGAGGATTAAGATCCAAAGAAAAGTATTCCTGGCCCCTGAGACCTGGGCCTTTGTATAGAAATATCTAACAGCAGCAGAAGGCAGAATTGGAATGGAGCCTCTTGTGTTATATGCACTGCAGTCTGCTATACACCCTGCCTGCCTGCCTATATACACTGCCTGCCTGATATCTCTGCAGATGGATTAGTCCTCAGAAGAACTGTTTGTTAGGATGGATATGTGTAATGTGCGTTTTTTCTCCCTACACTACCTAATGCACGATCAAATCTCTCCCTAACGCAGCAGCAGCTCTCCCTACACTGTCTGATCCGGAGTGACTGTGATGAGCATGGCGGCGCCAGGTCAGATATAGACCTGATGACGCTGTGCGGCCAGCCAATCACTGTAATGCCCACAACCAACATGGCTATGGCATTACAGTGCAAGGCAGGCAATCCCTGCATGTTCATTGGCTCTGTAAAGAGCGCCAAACATGCAGGGAGGGGACCCGACTTCCCGCCCGACCAACCCGGAAATACTCGGTGAGCGCAGAGCATCTCGAGTAGTGAGATACTCGGGCAAGCACCGAGCAGTAGCGAGCATGCTCGCTCATCACTAGTTGTCATTAAGATTTAAAAAGAGAAAACACAGAAATGTGACAGTAAATGGCTTCACCCAACCAATAACCATGAGTGGAGAAAAAGTGTTTTTGTTATCATTCATTTTCTCTGAAACAAGGCCAAGAAAGCAAAAATTCTGCCGGGGTATGTAAACTTTTGAGCAGAACTGTATATGCGCCAGCCCCAGTGTCTCCTATTCTATATACTCCAGCCCCAGCGTCTCCTATTCTATATACTCCAGCTTCTTCTGTGATGTATATGCTCTAGCCCCAATGTATCCTGTGATGAATATACGCCAGCCCCAGTGTTTCCTATTCTATATACTCCAGCTCCAGTGTCTTCTGTGACGTAGCTAATGTAGCCCTAATGTCTCTTATGTAGAGGCGTCGCATGATAAAGCAGTGAGACACAAGCTCCCTGCCCTATCACTGTCTCTTTCATATGCCACAGATCGCCATAGGCCTGCGGTTAACGAGATGTCAGCATACTCACGCAGGTGGCTCGGTGACATCATTGCATCGCTCTGCTCTGCAGTCCCGCCATGGAAGAGGAGACAGAGGCCGTGATGTAGGGAATCAGGATTAAGTGAGAATAAACTTTATTTTTTTAAATAATCGGGCAGTGGAGCCATCCTACTATATATCTGGAGTAGTGGGTCCATCATACTACATATGGAGTAGTGGGGCCATTATACTATATGTATGTGGGGCAGTGGGACCATCATAGTATATACAGGTGCATCTCACTAAATTAGAATATCTTCAAAAAGTTAATTTATTCCAGTTCTTCAATACTGTTTCAGTATGCTCAACAATCATGAGGAAGACTGCTGACTTGATAGATGTCCAGAAGGCAGTCATTGACACACTTCACAAGGTCCTAGAGTTCCAATTTTCATTTGGAAATCAAGGTCCCAGAGTCTGGAGGAAGAGTGGAGAGTCCACAATCCAAGCTGCTTGAGGTCTAGTGTGAAGGCTCCACAATCAGTGATGGTTTGGGGGGCCATGTCATCTGCTGGTGTAGGTCCACTGTGTTTTATCAAGACCAAAGTCAGCACAGCCGTATACCAGGACATTTTACAGCACTTCATGCTTCCCTCTGCCGACAAGCTTTTTGGAGATGGAAACGTCATTCTCCAGCAGGACTTGGCCCCTGTCCACACTGCCAAAAGTACCAATACCTGGTTTACACACAACAGTATCACTGTGCTTGATTGGCAGCAAACTCGCCTGACCTTAACCCCATAGAGAATCTATTATAGAGAATCTATGGGGTATTGTCAAGAGAAAGATGAGAGACACCAGACCCAACAATGCAAATGAGCTGAAAGACAGCTTTTTGTATTGAAGAACTGAAATAAATTAACTTTTTGATGATATTCTAATTTAGTGAGATGCATCTGTATATGGAGCAGTGGGACCATCATGCTATATATATGGAGGAGTGGGGGCATCATATTAAATATAGAGCAGTGTGTGTGTGTCACCCCAGGCCTGGATGCCACAAACAATAATCTGTTTCTGAAAGCAGGAGGGAGGTTCCCTGGTTAGGGACAATTAGCATACAGCACCTCCTGTCCCAGGCCAGCAGGGGGAGCTGGCTGCCCCTATAAAAGCTGGAACTGGGGGCAGGGTTAGAGAGAACTGGACGACCCAGCTCAGTAGTGAGACTAGTCCCAGAGAAGGAGGGACAGTTCAGCTGTAGCTGAGGAGTCCATGAGGCAGAGGAGAAACTGCAAGCCAGGGACAGAGGCGACGAGAGCCGGTCCTGGAAGAGAACCAATCTACCAGGCATTGGGGTCCGAGGCTGTCAGAGTTACAAGCCCAGCAGCAGAGAACCAACCTGCGAGGGATTTCAGGTCCCTTGGCCTAAGAAGCCTGGAGGATCCGCCACACAGAGGGACCAGTACATCGAGGAGCAAGCAACAGGTACCCAAGGCCTGAGTCGCAAGCCATACAGGAGAGAAGTACACGGCCAGCTCAGGGACGTGGGCTATTACACCACGAAAAGGAGGATAGTCAGAAAGAGCATAGAGAGAACGGTAGGTCTACACACTCACCTTGACCAGTGGGGCTCGCCCGAATGCTCTCAGACACCCAGGCCCATTCCTAACCGGTACTGTTGGGTCATTAATAATATCTACAATAAAGACCCTGAACTGTTTGAAGCGGACTCTGAACTCTTACTATTGCGGCCTGCACTATCACCCCCAACATCCACCTACACTGCCCTGAGGCTACACTCTTCCCGTGGGGAGTTATCCTACCCCTGTGTTGCACACCAACACCAGCCTCAGCGGTCTGTCTTGCAGCGGCGGTTATCTCCAACCGCAATCCACGGGTGGCGTAGTCGGACATTCAAAACACTGATAAATAGACTGCCACCATTTGATCTGACCACCCTTAGCCACGGGATCGGGTTGCCACTACTACCCCCATCAGCACCGTACACTAGAAGGCCCGGTTCCGTGTACCCCACGGCCCAGGGGGGCGAGTCAGCTTTGGCGGAGTCGGCAGAATTGTGACCAACCCTCCACAAACGGGTATTGCGTGCCTGGAAAAGACTCTATACATATCTGAGTGAAGTTTCCCGCCATTCGGGGCCATTTCCCGCCAATCAGAGCCGTTTCCTGCCATCGGGTGCCATCTTCGGGACGCCACGCGGGAAGAAGAGGGGCGTGGACGTCCAAAAACGCGCGTGACCTGAAGCCCCGCCCTACGCTGAGACGCTGCGCAAGGTCCTGGAAGGAGATCCAGCGGATGCCGACGTCATCACCGAGCAACGCAAGGTCCTCGCCCAGAGCATCGCGAGCGGAGCCGCGGCCTACAGAAGAGGATCGCCAGAAGGTAGGCCCGGACTGCTCCCCCAGCAGCGGCCGCCGCTACTTCTTCATCGGCCGGACCAGCACTGCAGCAGTTAACTTCCCTGTGCTGGCCCGGCCGCGTCACTGCTAGGAGACATGGCCCTGTGCGCGGCTGTGTCTCCTAGCTGTGACGTCACACAGTGCGCCCCGGCCTGCAGTGCTGCACCGGAAAAGAGAGAGAGCAGGCAGGAGGAATTGAGCCGGGGGATGGTGAGTGTGTGTGTGTGTGGGCAGATGTGTGTGTGGGCAGGTGTGTGTGTGTTTGTGGGCAGGTGTCTGTGGGGGCAGGTGTCTGTGTGGGCAGGTGTGTGTGTGTGTATATGTGTGTGTGTATATGTGTGTGTGTGTGTGTGTGGGCAGGTGTGTGTGTGTTTGTGGGCAGGTGTCTGTGGGGGCAGGTGTCTGTGTGGGCAGGTGTGTGTGTGTGTATATGTGTGTGTGTATATGTGTGTGTGTCTGTGTGGGCAGGTGTCTGTGTGGGCAGGTGTGTGTGTGTGTGGGCAGGTGTGTGTGGGCAGGTGTGTGTGTGGGCAGGTGTGTGTATATGGGTGTGTGTGTGTGTTTGTGGGCAGGTGTCTGTGTGGGCAGGTGTGTGTGTGTGTGTGTGGGCAGGTGTGTGTGTGTGGGCAGGTGTGTGTGTGTGGGGGCAGGTGTGTGTGTGGGTGGGCAGGTGTTTGTGTGGGCAGGTGTGTGTGTGTGTGTGTGTGTGGGCAGGTGTGTGTGTGTGGGGGCAGGTGTTTTTGTGTGTGGGCAGGTGTGTGTGTGTGGGCAGGTGTGTGTGTGTGTGGGCAGGTGTGTATGTGTGTGGGCAGGTGTGTGTGTGGGGGGGGGCAGGTGTGTGTGTGTGTGTCTGTGTGGGCAGGTGTGTGTTTGTGTGTGTCTGTGTGGGCAGGTGTGTGTATGTGTACATGTGTGTGTGTGTGTGTGTGTGTGGGCAGGTTAGAAAGTCTTGCCCTGTTGAACACTACACCTGACTTGAGGCCACAACCTCTTGGTTGTCCAATTTCCTTGCTTCTCTAGGGCTCTTCTCAGATATTCATTATACCAGCTCCCCAGAATACCAAAGTTAGGGTGGGTGACCGCGAGCCCTGGTGGTGGTCATAACTGCGGCCACCCAGGGGCAATACTCCATAACAACAATCCCCTGAGGTGGTGTAGGATGTAAGGACCTATTCACACTACATTCAGTGCTGCATTCAGGTCTTTACACAAGGCTTACAACTGAATCCCTGAAATTCAGGATTGTGCTGTCTGAAATGAGACATCTGAAAGCAGAGAAAATGGAGCCTAAAGATTCAGACTTTAGCCTCGGTTTGCCTTTGTTCAAATCAATGGCTATGTCAAGGCACATCTGAATGCCATTTTTCAGGGATTTAGATAGAAGCCTGGAAAGAGGAGATGAATGCATTGCAAAATTCAGTGTGAATAGGCCCTTATATCTGGAGTCTTGATATTGATGCCACAAGCATTTTACTTGTTTTTAACTTAAAAAAAAATACACACACAAATTATACACACACACACACTATACATACACACACATTATACACACACACACACACTATACATACACACACACACACACTATACATACACACACACTATACATACACACACATTATACACACACACACTATACATACACACACAAATGTGTGTGTGGGCAGGTGTGTGTGTGTGGGCAGGTGTGTGTGTGTGTGTGGGCAGGTGTGTGTGTGATGTCTGTCTGTTTGTGTGTGTGTGTGGGCAGATGTCATTGTGTGATGTCTGTTTGTATGTATTTTTGTGTTTCAAATGTGTTTATGCGTGTCTGTATATGTTTGTGTGTGTGTATGACTGCATGCGGCCTCCTGCTGAGTATAGTTGGCGCTGTGCGGCCTCCTGATGTCTCTGGGGGGGCTCCGTGCGGCCTCCTGCTGTGTATAGATGGCTACGTGCGGCTCCCCGCTGTGTATAGATGGCTACGTGGGGCCCCCCGCTGTTTATAGACGGCGCCGTGCGGCCCCCCCGCTGTGTATAGATGGCTACGTGCACCCCCCGCTGTGTATAGATGGCTACGTGCGGCCCCCCGCTGAGTATAGATGTCACCGTGCGGCCTCCTGCTGTGTATAGATGGCTACGTGCGGTCTCCCGCTGAGTATAGATGGCGCTGTGCGGCCTCCTGCTGTCTCTGGGGGTAGCGCCGTGCGGCATCTATACTCAGCTGGAGGCCGCACGTAGCCATCTATACACGTATACTCAGCAGGAGGCCGCACGTAGCCATCTATACGGTGCCATCTATACACAGCGGGAGGCCGCACGGCGCCATCTATACACAGCGGGAGGCCGCATGGCGCCATCTATACACAGCGGCAGTCTCAGTGCTTTGCAAGAGCAGTCAATAAATTCTGCTTGACTAATTCTGAGCACCATAAAGTCTGGTTCGCTTCTAACCTGCTGTCTTCATTTTCAGCTTGCTGAATTCTAACTCATTTACTGTCATTCGAGACGATGCCTTTGCTGGTCTCTTTCACCTTGAATACCTGTAAGTGCTCCACTTAATGTCATATTTTTGATTCTGTTCTTCTTCATCTTTTGGCATGTGCAATTGTATGAGCAAGTATTCATATGAATTTATGACCTACTTAAACCTTTGAGGACCTTAAATTTTATTCAATCAAATTTTTTTCCAGTTTAAAACTATGGGACATATATGTGCCTTGGTCCTCAAAGGGTTTTTAAAGGGGCTGCAAACATAAATACGAAAAAAATAATTCAATTAGTGCTTTTTGTGTTCATTTAATTTTTATTTGAAGTCCATTTTTTTTATATACCTTGAAATTAAGCCCTACCCCATGGAATGAAGCCCTACCTACATGACATCTGAGAGCTACATGGATCCCGCTTGTGAGGTGCCTGTCCGTCACTACTATTCAGTTTTAGGGTCCACTCACTAAGCCATATATTCTCTCATGCAAGAGAATAGGGCCAATTATGCTAATGACACTGGGCTCAAACTCTGTCAGAGCTTCAACTGAGTGTGATCCGATTCTCTCGCAGCACAGAAATGGAGAAGATGGAGAACTTAATTTCTCCATCTTCTCCATAGTCTCTGTGAGTGTTCATCGGACTTCACTTGGATGACATCCGAGTGCAGTCCAATGTTTTACGTGCACCCATAGACTTGTATGGGTGCACATGGTCCGAATATCGAATGAGATTATTTTCTCATGCCAATAATCGCACTGTCCCATAGTATAACATAGGGCCGAGTCCTATCCGATAAAACATCACATAGCATTCGGCCGTGTTATACGACAGTGTGAGCGAGCCCTTAGAGTCAAGGAATATTTACATGCAGATGATGATATTACTCTCCAAGTTTATATTTTTTTAGGCGAGTTCATAGTAAATGCTTTGCATTTTTGACATGTGATCAACTAAAGAACAAGAAAGATTTAGGACCTCCCCTATAGAGAAACGGAAAATAGTTTGGAGGACTTGCATGTCCTTTTTTATTTATTATGAGAAAATCATAAAAGATCCCGTTTTTTAACCATGCTGTGACTTTCTGCTGAGGGAGAGGGAGAGAGCTGTCCTATTCAGAGTCTGTAATAAGACCTGCTGACAAAAGTGTTGAAGATACAGTCTAATGTGAATTAACAATGAAAAAAAGTTAATTTAACAAATGGCTTGTATTTTTTTTAATACAAACTTTTTTATCTTTACAGCTCCTTTAAAGGGAATCTGTCATCAGGTTTTTGCCACCTAATCTGAGAGCAGCATAATGTAGGGTTAGAGGCACTGATTCCAGTAATGTGTCACTTACTGGGCTGCTTAGTGTTGTTTTGATAAAATCATTGATTTGTCAGAAGGTAATTATCACTAGATGAGTAGTAAGTTCTGTAGGACCCCACCCCCATCACTGATCAGTAGATTTCTGTGTACACTGAGCATGGGCAGAAAGCTGCCAATCAGTGGTGTGGGTGGGACTATACAGAGCGCAGCATTCAGAGAGCTGCTAGATCTGCAGCAGATAAAACGGTGATTTTCTCAAAATGACAACAAGCAGCTGAAAAAGTGACACATCGCTGGAATCAGGGTATCTGCCCCAATATTGTGCTGCTCTCAGATGAGGCAGCACAATTAATATTATGCCAAATTAATTTCCCGTGAACTATCACATGATCTATCACAGGGGATCATGTGACATGTCACGTGATAAATCAGGTGTGTGGAGGGGGCCCGCGCCTTCTAAACTGCCCGGGGCCCTTGCTACTCTTAATCCACCCCTGCCTATATCCCCGGAGCGGCCTGGCTGCCCCAGTATGCCGGCGAGTCGCATACCTTGGGCGACTTTAAAGAAAGGCTGTATAGACTGTTCAAAGTTTATCCCCTGACAGAAGAACAGAAAGTAAGCATACTGATAGGGCAGTTAACTGGTGCGGCCCAGCGGGAGGTAAAGTCTTGGACAGCTGAGGAGAAAAGGACTGTAAGGGGGGTTCTGACCCGTCTACGGGACACCTTTGATACCCGTACCTCAGCAGAAATCAAAATGCGGTTCTATGGATGTAAGCAGCGAGCTCAAGATAGCATCCGGGATTATGCCCTAAATTTACAGGAAGCCTTGGGGGCAATTAAGCAAGCTGACCCTGGCAGCGTGCAGGATACAGATAAACTATTGACTGACCAGTTCATAGAAGGTCTGCTGTCCAGTGCCCACAGAACCCAGCTGCGCCTCATGGCCCTACAGAACCCCGATTTGACTTTTGCACAGTTCAAAGATAGGGCCATCTGGGAGCTCCGAGAACCTGCACCGGGTGGCGCTGTAGCTTCCCGGCGCCCTGCCATCCCTTACCACCAGGGGGCGGCGCCCTATCCCGCAGACCTTGTGGGGGCTGATGCGCAGGCCCTAAATCCATCCCCGCCTGCAAACCTGCACCATCAGGTCCAAGAACTAACAAAGAGTGTTGCTGCATTGACCAGGACCGTACAGTCATTACAGATGGACCCGTCAGGACCAATCAAGCTGGCTTCCAGTCCGGAGGATGTCCCGTGGCGTCGACGGAGGAGGATCCCGTCGTTCAAAGGGAGGCCCGCCGATCATTACACTGAGGATGGACAGCCGATTTGCCGCCGTTGCAGCCAGCCGGGACACGTAGCCAGGTACTGTACTTTAAATGGGCCCGACCTGGGGCAAAGGGCCAACCCCAGGCATAAGGTCATCAGGCCCATCTAATTGGCGTTTGGCGTTGTTTCAAGCATTACCTGGCCTCTGTGAAGTTCACTGTGTACACGGACAACAATCCGTAGACACATCTGGACAATGCGAGACTTGGTGTCCTAGAGCAGCGGTGGATGGCCCGGCTAGCAAACTATGACTTCACCATCAAGTACCGGGCAGGCCGAGCCAATGCCAATGCAGATGCCCTATCGAGAATGCCCCACTTGCCCGATGAGGGAGAAGATCCAGATGAGTTGGAGGAAATAGAGCTCCCTGCATTCCACCGGTACGGGGCCACTCAGTACTCCCACCTTGTAAGAGACAAAGACTTGACCACTGTCATGTTAAATCCCTTACCTCACCACGGCTGGGCTGAAACGCAAGATAGTGACCCTGCAATTCGCCTGGTGAAAGACCTGTTGACCCAGGCAGACGCTAGCCCTGGCTCGGACGCTCCAGAGGAAGCCAAGCAGTTATGGAAGGAGAAAAGCAGGCTATTCCTCTACGAAGGTAAGCTGCGCAGAAGGCTTGTCAACCACCGGATGCACGAGCTTACCTGGCAGGTAGTGGTCCCGAGACGAGATGCAGCAATGGTCCTGGAGGCCTACCATGACAGAGCGTGACACTTGGGGTGGAAGAAACTGGAGTTTCTACTGAGAGAGCGGTTCTACTGGGTCGGAATGAGAGGGGCCATAGAGAAGTGGTGCAGGGACTGCGGCCCATGTAACCTCAGAAGGAAGGACGGTACCAGCCAGAAGACGCCCTTGATGCCCATCGTCACCAGGCAGCCTCTTGAGCTGGTAGCTCTGGACCATGTGAAACTGGCTCCAAGCCGGTCGGGCTACGTCTATGCCCTGACAATAGTGGACCACTATTCCCGGTTCCTGGTGGTGGTTCCTGTTAAAGACTTGACAGCCCAAACAGCGGCCAGAGCCTTCCAACAACACTTCTGCCATCCACACGGGTATCCGGAACAGGTCTTGACAGATCAAGGTCCAGCGTTTGAGGCTGAAATCTTCCAGGAGTTCTGCAACCTCTACGGCTGTAAGAAGATTCAGACAACGTCTTACCACCCACAAACCAACGGGCTATGTGAGAAAATGAATAATATCGTCATTGATCTCCTCAAAACGTTGCCCCTGGAAGAACGCAGCCTGTGGCCGAAGAAACTGCCAGACCTGATAGACTTATACAACCATATCCCGGTGAATGCTACAAATTGCACCCCGGCTTACCTGATGAGGGCAAGACCTGGTAAGCTGCCAATAGACCTGGAGATGGGAGTCCTCCCCACCTCCCCAGACGCGGACTGGGATACGGAATGGCGGCTACAGTACAAGAAGGTACAGGAGAGTGTGGAGAGGAGTCTGGCTCAAGCGAGAGAAAAGCAAGAGAGGCTCTTCAACCAACACACCCCTGCTGCTCCCCTGGAACCTGGTGAGCAGGTCCTGAAGCGGAAGAGAAGGCTTCACAAGCTAGATGACCAGTGGGAGAGCGACCCGTACACAGTACTGCAGTCCAACCACAACAACCCGAAGGTATGTGTAATTACCAAGGATGAAGGAGAAACTACTAGCACCGTCTCCAGAGACCACCTAAAAAGGTGCCCCAAGCAACTACAGAGTGCAGGAGAAGATCAAGATGACCTTGAACCCGCAGAAGACAAGAAAGAAATGATCAGCACAGTTCTTGGAGAGTTCCCCCGGTCCTGGACTCGGATAAATGATGCAATAGTGGTACCCGTCCTACACTACCTTCAACCAACCCAGCAGGAACCTACAGGAGAGCAGGAGGAATCAGAAGACCAAGCAGCCCTAGAGGCAGAAGAACCCATGCCAGCAGCCCAGGAGAGTCAACCCTCTGCTGACAGTGAGCCTGCCATACCTGCGGTAAGCCAAAGGACCCGCAGATAGCTGCCTGCACTGCCTGTAAACCCAGCTAGTAGCTGTACCCTGAATGCTAGTGGGGAAAGTCAGGTTAGACCACCACCAGACAGTGGGTTACGCAGGTCAACCCGGAGCACTAGGGGGCAAATACCAGCTTGCTGGAAGATCAAAATGCTTTATATTGTAAATAGTGTTGAGCATTCCGATACTGTAATATCGGGTATCGGCCGATATTCGCGGTATCGGAATTCCGATACTTAATTCCGATACTTTTACAATATCGAATACCGGAATCGGAAGTTCCCATAATGCCTGCGCTCTGCAGTGTCTGTGAAGGATGACAAGTTGGATGGCAGCGCGATCCAGCCTGTCATCAGAATGCCATCCCAGCGGGGGAGAATTCTCCTGATTGTTTAAAAGCCGGCGCGCGGTAAAAAGCCGCCGGCTTTTAAACAATCACACAGCCCAATACTGCTTCCCCGCAGCCTCCCACCCCGATCCTCCGCTCCCCTCGCCACCTCCCATCCCGATCGTAAATTAGGACCGGGCGGGGAGCGCAGCACCAAGGAGCGAAGGACCCGGGCGGGGAAGCCGGCAGTGAAAAGACTTCACCGCCGGCTTTCCCGTTCTGTGCTGCGCTCTCCCGCCGGTTATTTCAAATGAACAGCTGAGGTATCAGGTGATGCTGATCAGCTGTTCATTTGAAGTCGCCGCGGTGCCCTCAGAGGGTTCATGTGAGTTCATGCTTCACTGCATGAACTCACATGAACTTTCCCACGGCCGCACAGGTCAGCCTCACCTCCCAGACCCGTCTGATTAGTGTGTGTGCGGGTGTGTGTGCGGGTGTGTGTGCGGGGTGTCTGTGCGGGGTGTCTGTGCGATGTTTGTGCGGGTGTGTGCGGTGTCTGCGTGCAGGCAGACATAGGCCGATGTGACACTACTACTCCCATCGGCCTATGTCTGTCCCCCGTCCACTCGTGCCAGCAGGATCAGCTTGATGGGAACAGTAGTTCCCATCAGCCTGATCCTGCTATATAAATTGCCCTACTGTGTCCCAATAAATTTTAAATACATGTCATTGGTGGCCAGTGGTTACCTACAATAAATTAGTTCATACATTACCTGTCCCTGCCGATCGCCACCTAAAATAAAGTAAAAAATAAAAAACTACACCTATACTCACCTAGACACCTAATTCCCCGAAGCCATCGATCTCCTGTAATAAAATCTAAAATAATAAACCACAACCTTATCCTTACCCCTCCGTAGTAGTCCACGAGTGTCCCACGATGATCTCCAGTTCAGAGCAGCCACATAGAATGTGACCGCTCTGAACCGCTGCCGCCGCTAGAATGATGGGGCCGTAAAGCAGCCCCGTCATTGCATAAGCGGGTTCGCCGGAGTTCAGGCAGCGCTGCTCCGGTTAGCTGCTTTACGGCCCTGCTGTATCGTGAGAAATTCCCACGGTACAGCAGTGCCGTAAAGGAGGTCTCCGGAGCTGCGCTGACTGAATGCACTCCGGTGACCTCAGTCAGTGGCTCCCGCTGCCGGGAGCGGACGTGTTCCCGGCAGCGTGAGCTTACAGCAGCCATGCACAGCTGTCACCATCTCCAGATGTGACAGCTGTGCATGGGAGATCAGCGCAGGAACGTGGACAGGTAACTATTATTTTTAGTAAACTAAGAATTAAATAAAATGGTGTGGTTTATTTCAAATAAATTATTTTTTTCTGGGTGTAGTGTGTGTTTTTTCTTTTTAACACTTTGTAGGTTAGTAATGGGGGTGTCTTATAGACGCCCATCATTACTAACCTGGGCTTCATGGCAGCTGGCGCTGACATGAACCCCACCACTATTACCCCCTGCCACCGCACCAGGGCAGCGTGGAAGAGCGAGGCTAAGTGCCAGAATTGGCGCATCCTATGGATGCGCCATTTCTGGGGCGGCTGGCGGCTGGTGTTTCTAGCCTGGGAGGGGGCCATTATTCATGGCACCCTTCCTGGGCTATTAATATCAGCCCCCAGCTGTCTGCCTAGCCTTTGCTAGCTATTAAAATAGGGGGGACCCCACGTCATTTTTTTTGGGGGGGTCCCCCATTTTAATAGCTAGTAAAGGCTAGGTATTCAGCTGGGGGCTGATATTAGTAGCCTGGGAAGCTCCGTGGGTTTTACCCCCTTCCCAGGCTTCAAACATCTGCCCCAGCCGTCTGCTTAACCTCCGCTAGAGACTAAAATTATGGGGGATCCCACGCCATTTTTTTTTTAAATAAATCCTTTATTTTAACACTAAATGACATTTGAGGAGTTAATAAAGATGCAGTCCCTAAATTATTATTTATTTTTTAATTAATTTTTCCCCAAACTTTTGACGTGGGCTTTGCCATATTTTTGTATGCCAGCCAGGTACAGCATCCAGCTTCTATGAACGCGCCATTTTCCGGGGCGGCTGCGGACTGCAATTTGCAGCGGGTGGGGCCCAGAAAGCTTGGGCCTCCCTGCGCTGCAGATTCCATCCCCCAGCTGCCTAGTTGTACCTGGCTGGACACAAAAATAGGGAGAAGCTCCACGTTTTTTTTTTTTTTAATTATTTCATGAAATTCATGGAATAATTAAGAAAAAAAGGGCTTCCCTATATTGTTGTGTCCAACCAGGTACAAATAGGCAGCTGGTGGTTGGGGGCAGCCCGTTCCTGCCTGCTGTACCTGACTGGACACAAATATAGTGCGAAGCCCCACTTCAATTTTTTTTTAATTATTTCAGGAAATTCATGAAATAATTAAAAAAAAATTATGTGGGGCTTCGCCCTATATTTGTGTCCAGTCAGGTACAGCAGGCAGGAACGGGCTGCCCCCAACCACCAGCTGCCTATTTGTACCTAGCCGGACACAACAATATAGGGAAGCCCTTTTTTTCTTAATTATTCCATGAATTTCATGAAATAATTAAAAAAAAAAAAAACGTGGAGCTTCTCCCTATTTTTGTGTCCAGCCAGGTACAACTAGGCAGCTGGGGGATGGAATCCGCAGCGCAGGGAGGCCCAAGCTTTCTGGGCCCCACCCGCTGCAAATTGCAGTCCGCAGCCGCCCCGGAAAATGGCGCGTTCATAGAAGCGCCATCTTCTGGTGCTGTACCCAACTCATCCAGGGCCCTGGTGCGGTGGCTCACTGGGTAATAAAGGGGTTAAGGCCAGCTTGGCATTATCAGCTGGCCCTAAGCCCGAAATTCATGGGGTCACGTCAATATTAGACATGACCGCCATGAATTTCTAGTAAAGTATTTAAAAAAAACACAAACACCCAGAAAAAAGTCCTTTAATTGAAATAAAGACACAATTCTTTATTGTTCTAAATTAAACCATACTTACAGTCACGCCCATTCCAGCTGAAGCCAACGATCTCCTGAAATAAAAGAAAAATAATAAAGCAACCTCATCCTTACCTTTCCATGGTTCCCACGACAGCTTCAGCTCTGCTACATCGAGATGACAGGCTGGACCACAGCAGAAAGCTGCCATCCAGCCTGTCATCCCGCAGACACTGAGAAGCGCAGGCATGCTTGCGCTCTGCAGTGTCTGGCTGTGACGGCATCCAGATGAGCCGAGGTCATGTCCAATGAACTCAGCTCACCTCATGCACGTCACTGATAGCGTGGGAAAATTCTCCTGCACTCAGCGCTTCAGCGTGAGACTTCTCCCACGCTGTCAGTGACATACATGAGGTGAGGTCATGTCCAATGAACTCAGCTCACCTCATGCACGTCACTGACAGCGTGGGAAAATTCTCCTGCACTCAGCGCTTCAGCGTGAGAATTTTCCCACGCTGTCAGTGACGTGCATGAGGTGAGCCGAGTTCATTGGACATGAACTCGGCTCATCTGGATGACGTCACAGAGAGACACTGAGGAGCGCAAGCATGCCTGCGCTTCTCAGTGTCTGCGGGATGACAGGCTGGATGGCAGCGTTCTGCTGCGGTCCAGCCTGTCATCTCGATGTAGCAGAGCTGAAGCTGTCGTGGGAACCATGGAAAGGTAAGGATGAGGTTGCTTTATTATTTTTCTTTTATTGCAGGAGATCGTTGGCTTCAGCTGGAATGGGCGTGATGGTAAGTATGGTTTAATTTAGAACAATAAAGAATTGTGTGTTTATTTCAATTAAAGGACTTTATTCTGGGTGTTTGTGTTTTTCTTTAACTTTGACTATGGGGTTAGTAATGGGGGTGTCTTATAGACGCCTCTCCATTACTAACCTGGGCTTGATGTCAGCTGGCATTATAAGCTGACATCAACCCCAGCCCTATTACCCCACTGCCACCGCTACAGGGCAGTGGGAAGAGCGAGGCTAAATGCCAGAATTGGCGCATCCTATGGATGCGCCATTTCTGGGGCGGCTGACAGCTGGTGTTTCTAGCCTGGGAGGGGGCCAATATTCATGGCACCCTTCCTGGGCTATTAAAATCAGCCCCCAGCTGTCTGCCTAGCCTTTGCTAGCTATTAAATTAGGGGGAACCCCACGTCATTTTTTTGGGGGGGTTCCCCCATTTTAATAGCTAGTAAAGGCTAGGTATTCAGCTGGGGGCTGATATTAGTTGCCTGGGAAGCTCCGTGGGTATTACCCCCTTCCCAGGCTTCAAACATTTGCCCCAGCTGTCTGCTTAACCTCCGCTAGAGCCTAAAATTACGGGGAACCCCACGCCAATTTTTTTTTAAATAAATCCTTTATTTTAACACTAAATGACAAGTACAGTAATCAACACTGTCACTGTACTTCATATATATGTGACTGACATGTTTCTATCTATCTAATCTATGTGTGATTCTCTATTCTTTCTATTCTAAATTGTCGGGTACCCTGCTGAATTGCCGGCCGGCTTTCTTAAAGAGACGGTGCACGAAAACACTAATATTTTTTAAAATAAATCCTTTACACTAAATGACAAGTACAGTAAGCAACACTGTCACTGTACTTCATATATATGTGACTGACATGGTTCTATCTATCTAATCTATGTGTGACGCTCTATTCTTTCTGTTGTAAATTGTCGGGTACCGGTGAATGCCGCTGATGAATTGCCGGCTTTTCATGTCATTCTACATTATTCTTAGTTGTTTTCCTTCATGTAGAATTAACCTACAAGGAAAGAAAGGGTTTATTTTCATTCCGATATTTGTGTCCCATTGACTTGCATTGGTTTCCGGTATCGGAATCGGCGATATCCGATACTTTTTGGGTATCGGCCCGATCCAATCCGATACGATATTTCCTGATATCGGAAGGTATCGCTCAACACTAATTGTAAATGTTTTATGTTTGTTGCCTGGTTGCTAATTATGTTTTTCCAGTCTTTCTAGTTCATGGACTAACAGGTTATGGACGCTGAATAACCGGAACTGTCTTGTAGATAGTTGCACTTGGTGCCCTCTTTCGAAGATGGCCACGGAAGAAAAATCTGTCCGGTGTGGCCTCCTTGTGGCCCAAAGCAGAGAGCTCAGCCTTGTCGCCACGCCCAAGGCGAGGAACTTGGGGTTTATGGAAACAGGTCCCCACACCGTGGAAAACTTCACACCTTGTTGGGTGACATGGACACCCGGTCACGGAAGCGCCGTGACCTCAAGGACAAAATATACTTGTATATATGTTATGTTGTCATTTATACCCTGTATTTGTGTTTCCTGTTTAGTCCGGAGTACTAAATTTTACTAGGGGAGAATGTGTCTGAGAGCAGGAGGGAGGTCCCCTGGTTAGGGACAATTAGCATACAGCACCTCCTGTCCCAGGCCAGCAGGGGGAGCTGGCTGCCCCTATAAAAGCTGGAACTGGAGGCAGGGTTAGAGAGAACTGGAAGACCTAGCTCAGGAGTGAGACTAGTCCCAGAGAAGGAGGGACAGTTCAGCTGTAGCTGAGGAGTCCGTGAGGCAGAGGAGAAACTGCAAGCCAGGGACAGAGGTGACGAGAGCCGGTCCTGGAAGAGAACCAATCTACCGGGCATTGGGGTCCGGGGCTGTCAGGGTTACAAGCCCAGCAGCAGAGAACCAACCTGCGAGGGATTTCAGGTCCCTTGGCCTAAGAAGCCTGGAGGCTCCGCCACACAGAGGGACCAGTACAGCGAGGAGCAAGCAACAGGTACCCAAGGCCCTAGTCGCATGCCATACAGGCGAGAAGTACACGGCCAGCTCAGGGACGTGGGCTATTACACCACGAAAAGGGGGATAGTCAGAAAGAGCATAGAGAGAACGGTAGGCCTACACACTCACCCTGACCAGTGGGGCTCGCCCGAATGCTCTCAGACACCCAGGCCCATTCCTAACCGGTACTGTTGGGTCATTAATAATATCTACAATAAAGACCCTGAACTGTTTGAAGCGGACTCTGAACTCTTACTATTGCGGCCTGCACTATCACCCCCAACATCCACCTACACTGCCCTGAGGCTACACTCTACCCGTGGGGAGTTATCCTACACCTGTGCTGCACACCAACACCAGCCTCAGCAGTCTGCCTCGCAGCGGCGGTTATCCCTGACCGCAATCCACGGGTGGCGTAGTCGGACATTCAAAACACTGATAAATAGACTGCCACCATTTGGTCTGACCACCCTGAGCCACGGGATCGGGTTGCCACTACTACCCCCATCAGCACCGTACACTAGAAGGCCCGGTTCCGTGTACCCCACGGCCCAGGGGGCGAGTCATGTGCATCAAATTATACATACACATATGGGGCAGTGGGGCTTCATACTATATACAGGTGCTTCTCACAAAATTAGAATATCATCAAAAGTTAGTTTATTTCAGTTCTTCAATGCAAAAAGTGAAACTCCTATATTATATAGAGTCATTACACACAGAGGGATCTATTATATAGAGTCATTACACAGAGGGCTCTATTATATAGAGTCATTACACACAGAGGGATCTATTATATAGAGTCATTACACACAGAGGGATCTATTATATAGAGTCATTACACACAGAGGGATCTATTATATAGAGTCATTACACACAGAGGGATCTATTATATAGAGTCATTACACACAGAGGGATCTATTATATAGAGTCATTACACACAGAGGGATCTATTTTAAGTGTTTATTTCTGTTAATTTTGATGATTATGGCTTACAGCCAATGAAAACACAAACGTCATTATCTCAGAAAATTAGAATACTTCATAACAACAGCTTGAAAAATGTTTTTAAAATCCGAAAAGTTGGCCTACTGAAATGTATGTTTAGTAAATGCCCTCAATACTTGTTCGGGCTCCTCGTGCATCAATTACTGCATCAATGCGGCAATGTGGCATGGAGGGATCAGCCTGTGGCACTGCTGAGGTGTTATGGAAGCCCAGGTGGCTTTGATAGCAGCCTTCAGCTCATCTGTATTGTGGGGTCTGGGGTCTCATCTTCCTCTTGACAATACCCCATAGATTCTCTATAATAGATTCTCTATGGGGTAAAGGTCAGTCGAGTTTGCTGCCAATCAAGCACAGTGATACTGTTGTGTGTAAACCAGGTATTGGTACTTTTGGCAGTGTGGACAGGGGCCAAGTCCTGCTGGAGAATGACATTTCCATCTCCAAAAAGCTTGTGGGCAGAGGGAAGCATGAAGTGCTGTAAAATGTCCTGGTAGATGGCTGCGCTGACTTTGGTCTTGATAAAACACAGTGGACCTCCACCAGCAGATGACATGGCCCCCCCCAAACCATCACTGATTGTGGAAACTTCACACTAGACCTCCAGCAGCTTGGATTGAGGCCTCTCCACTCTTCCTCCAGACTCTGGGACCTTGATTTCCAAATGAAATGCAAAATTTACTTTTCATCTGAACACAACACCTTGGGCCACTGAGCATCATTCCAGGTCTTTTTCCCTTTGGCCCAGGTAAGACGCTTCTGGCGTTGTCTATTGGTCATGAGGGGCTTGACACAAGCAATGCGACACTTGTAGCCCATGTCCTGGATACGTCTGTGTGTGGTGGCTCTTGAAGCAATGACTCCAGCAGCAGTCCACTCCTTGTGAATCTCCCCCAAATTTTTGAATGGCCTTTTCTTAGCAATCCTTTCAAGGCTGCGGTTATCCCAGTTGCTTGTGCACCTTTTTCTACCACACTTTTTCCTTCCACGTCCATTAATATGCTCGGATACAGCACTCTGTGAACAGCTGCTTTTTTAGCAATGACCTTTTGTGGCTTACCCTCCTTGCGGAGTGTGTCAATGACTGTCTTCTGGACATCTGTCAAGTTAGCAGTCTTGCCCATGATTGTGGAGCCTACTGAAACTGACTAAGGGACCTTTTTAAATGCTTAGGAAGCCTTTGCAGGTGTTTCTTGTTAATTCTAATTTACTGAGATAGTGACTTTTGTGTTTTCATTGGCTGTAAGCCATAATCATCAACATTAGCAGAAATAAACACTTAAAACAGATCACTCTGTTTGTAATGACTCTGTATAATATATGAGTTTCACTTTTTGGATTTAAGAACTGAAATAAATTCACTTTTTGATGATATTGTAATTTTCTGAGAAGCACCTGTATGTAGCAGTGCGGCAATTATACTATATACAGTCAGGAGTATAAGTGCTTGATACACTGACAATTTCGAAAGTTTTTCCACCTACAAAGAATGAAGAGGTCTGTTTTGTTCTACTTAACTGCTGCAACTTGGACCTTTAACAGGATTTATATTTCACCTATGAGAAAGCATACTATGTGTATTTGGCAGATTAACTCAGGCATGTTTATGATAAACTGAATACCTGGATTGGAGTCCTATTTGTATACAGAATATTGACTATTAATGCTGGCAGAGTAAGTCTTAGGCTATATTCACACTAGGTGTTTTTTTCTGCAGCAAAACATAATCTGTTGGCAGGAAAGAAGTAGCGTCAAAAATGCAGGTTTTGGTGTGTTTTTTGCAGTGGTTCTTGGTGCATTTTTGGTGCGTTTTTCAGGATCCCAAAGTTCAGCTTTGCTTCCACCATAGACACATGAAAACAGGTCACCATTGCAAGACATATGTTCATGAAAAAGTACACATTACAAATGTAACGGGGTGGGTGGGGGGTGAATTGGTCTGGAATGGTTTATCTAAGACCCTGGCAGTGCATTGAATTTGTAGGACACTATTTACTTTCACATTATGGTTTGCCATTGAGTTGCTCAGGCATTGTTCATTTTCACACCTCCCTAGGCCACACGTGTTGTTCAATCTCACACCTAGCTCAACCAATGTTTACTTTGTAGGCATCACTAATTTAATTAAACTGTAATAATCCAAGCTGCTATCTCAGGTGACCAAGACAAGATGGTTTAAGCTTGGGAAAATCACAAGAATAAATGTGTGTCACATACTTGCTTTTTTCACTAAAAACGCAGCAAAATGTTCACACTAGGCTTTTTTTCAGCATTTTTTTCCACCACCCTTTTTTTTAATGGGTGAAAAACGCTGAAACAAGTGACATACTCTATTGCAAAAAGCCATGGAAAGCACAAAATACTGAGGACAAATAAGCAAGCTTTATGCATGAGATTTTGGAAATCTCATAGACTTTGTTGGTACTGTAAAACGCAGCTGAAAATTTGCATAAAAAAGCCCGCTAAAAAAACGTCTAGTGTGAATATAGCCTTGTATAACAGTTCGCCAATGAGTTAGGATATATGACCACGATGCAGAAATGCTGCGGATTTTTCCTAAGCGTTTCTGCATCTCCCTGGGTTGTCAAGCGCTTTGCCAAGTGATTTTAGCATCACTTGGAAAAGTGCTTGACAACTTGGTCACACTATATAATTCCATGCAACCGGCATGGATTTATATAGTGTGACCAAGTTACAATGCTGCATCAATAATGAAAAAAAAGAATAATAATGGTGAAAAATAAAAAAAACCCATTATACTCATCTTCCGATGGTCCTCGATCTCCTTCTCCGGTGCGTCCGGTGTCTTCAGCGGATCACGGTGCTGTAAAAGGACCTTCCATGACGTCATTTAGTCATGTGACAGGTCACGCGACCGCCGATGTCGCGTGACCTGTCACATGACTAAATGGCGTCATGGAAGGTCCTTTTACCACCGCGAGCAGCCGAAGAGCCAGCAGCACCGCCAGGAGCAGACAGGGGCCATCAGAAGGTAAGTATATGTTTATTTTTTATTTTAATTCTATTTTAACTACAGGTACTATGGTACCCGGGTCTGGAGGAGAGTCTCTTTATCTCCAGACCCGGGTACCATCCACGCATTGAGTCGCATAATATCCACATGTGTATTTGTAGTCACGCGGATGTTATGCGTTCCAATGCAAGTCAATGGCGGCTAAATCGCAGCGACTATGCAAAATTAAAGGACGTGCTGCGGATTTTTCCGCAATGATAATCCGCAGCGGAAATATCCGCGGCATGTGCACAGCACATGCGGATTATCATTGGGGACCATTGCAGACCTATCACCAAGCGTTTTTTAAGTGTTTCCGCGGCTGAAGTTACGCTGCAGAAACGCCTAAAAAACGCATAGTGGGCACACAGCCTTAAAAGTTCTATGGTGAAGAAAAACACGTGAGATAATAAATGCGAAATATACAATTTTTCCCATAATATGACTGAGGATATCTTTAGGGTGTATTCACTGTTTTTTCTTCTGCAGCAAAAATGCTGTGTTTTACAGTACCATCTTAGTGAATGACATTTCTGAAATCTCATTCACATGCTGTTTTTTTTGCATTTTTTTTAAATCTGCAGCTTGTCAAGTCTTTCAGAGGTTTTGCAGCATTTTTCACCCATTCAAATGAATGGAAAAAAAAACACAAGTAAAAACACCTGAATTTTAAGCAGCGTTTTTCCTGCCTCCTTTGATTTTTGAGGTAGAAAAAAAATACTGCCAAAATCCAACTTGTGAACACACCTTTATCCTGGTTGTGTTCTAATTGGATATAAAATAGAACGGCCATGATAACATGGGTAGTTAATTGTATGGTGTTTTCACTTTATATATTACCAGGCCGCATTCTATTTGCGCAGAGCTGCTCCGTGAAGATTCTATCACAAGATTCCGTGATGACATCACAGGTGATGGTGACATCACTGCTCACAGGCGCTATATATACAATGCACATAGGCTCACCCGTGCCTTTCTTGGCTCTATAGCGACTGATAGCACTTGCAGTTTTTCACTATGGCTGGAATTGTTTTGGACATTCCTCAGGTAAAAGCACTATTGTTGATCCTTATGATCAATCGTCCTAACAGTGTGCTTCTACCTCCCGATGGCGTCCTCAGCTTCACTCACCGGCTGGTGATGGAGCTAGTAAAGGATTGCCTGACCAAACACCGACAACGTCGTCTAACGTCAGACTATCTGACGGATTTACTTCAGAACATCAGGACATTACTACACCAGGTAAGTGGCGGACACTCTGCACAGAACATCTCAATATTGATAGATAATAATGGAGGGATAGAAGCTTTTTCTTCTAATATATCATATTTTGCAGACCATAAGACGCACCAAAAATTTTTGGGAGGAAAATAGGAAAACATTTATTATAATAAAATGGGGGTCTGTCTTATAGTCCGAATTTTCGGTTGCTTACTGAGGGGGGTGGTGGCAGTGGAGCAAAGTCACAGGAGGCAGAGTCGCTGCTGCAGGAAGTCGGCAGTAGGAGTGGGGCACTGCTGCGGGCCCCAAGCTGGGAGGAGCGGGGTGTCCAGAAGATGCGAGGCTGCGGGCCCTGGGCTTCAAGTAAATGTTAGCGGTAATTCAGGAGGGGAGGCCCTGCTCTGCTTATTGATTTCTCTGCAGTGGGCTTCAAGAAGTAGGCTGCTGGAGATGGCCAATACGCAAATTGAGATCTCAGCTCGTCATTGAGCCGAGATCTAAATCTTCACATGCACTGCCTCCAGCGGCCATTTGCCTGAAGCCCACCGCCAGAAAATCAATGGGCAGAGCGGGGACTCCCCTCCTAAATCACCGCTAACATTTCCTTGAAGCCCAGGGCTCGCAGCCTCGCACCTCCTGGATACCCCGCTCCTCCCAGCTCGGGGCCCGCAGCAGCGCCCCACTTCTACTGCCGGCTTCCTACAGCAGTGACCCTACCTCCTGTGACCTCACTCCACCACAGCCACCCCCCTGGTAAGCTACATTCAGACAATTATTATTATTAATAATCTGTCTGATATGCTGGGGTTGGAGAGTTCCAGAGTAGGGGGGATGCACGGGAGAAATCTTGTATGCGATTGTGGGAAGAGGAGATAAGAGGGGAGTAGAGAAGAAGATCTTGTGAGGATCGGAGGTTGCGTGCAGGTAAGTACCGGGAGACTAGGTCACAGATATATGGAGGAGACAGGTTGTGGGTGACTTTGCATGCCAAGGTTAGGGTCTTGAACTGGAGTCTCTGGGTAATGTGGAGCCAGTGAAGGGATTGGCGGAGCGAGGGGAGAAGCCAGGGAATAGCGGGGGGACAGGTGGATTAGTCAGACAGCAGAGTTTAGGATAGATTCGAGGGGTGCGAGAGTGTTAGAAGGGAGGTCAAAAATTTTGGAAAAAAAGGCATCTTATAGTCCAAAAAATACGGTAAAACACAACGAGTCCCCAAATACAGTATGTAGTCATTTTATCTGCAGACAGAGAACCGATGTCACCTACAATTTCCGCCTCCATTCTGACCGCTCTCATCTCAAAATTCTCCTTTCCATTTTTCCTTCTTTATAGGCTGAAGAAAGATCTCAGACTGAAGATTTGGCTGTCTTTAAAGAACTGGCCGAAAAAGTCCTGTCTATACTAGAACGCTCATTGGAACGCCCAGTAAGGATCAATATTAATAGACGTATCTTAATCCACCGTACCTGAGGAGACTTTCTGAGAAAAGGTCTGAAGATGGCGCGGGATTTGTATCGTTACAATTGGTGCATCTGTAAATGTTGGTTTAGTCCTTCATGATTTATGTATTTGGTGATTTAGTGAAATCTTCCACATATTAATTATATATATTATATCTATCAGGAAACAACAGGAGGCGACGCCAAATATGGGCAAAATGTGACCCCGAAAATCCCTGACCCTAATAGGAGTCAGCCGGAGCTGAACAGCGATCTGACTACAGGTGAGCGATCACCCGACCTTCTACAAGGAATGTCCAGATATTACAGAGGACGGAGGATAATGTTAGATTTACTCTCTACTCTGTGTAATGGGAACCTGGCAGCACATTGTTACATATAGAAGTAGTGGTGTGACGGTATAGGCCATTGTCCCCTAATAATAATTGTTTGTAGAAATCCAATGTGCCAGTCAGGAGAAATGTAAAGTAGACACCATATACAAATCAGAATGGAAGTGCGCTGGGGGCGTGAAAGAAGAAATCCAAGTGCAGTGACACGCCCCCAGTGCACTTCCAGGCTAATTTGCAAATCTCTCCTATGTTTCAGCTCTCTTACCATCACTCATATGGGCAGCGTGGGTGGGGGGTTCCTCATTCATGTGATGGAGGGTCCATTCTGCAGTGCTATAGCAAGTAACATGAAATAAATTAAATTTAAATTGCATTACTGCTCTAGAAAATGGGAAAAAACTAAGATACTGAGCACATAATTTGGCCAATTCATGAATGCCCAGCAGCCAATGACAAGGCGATCTTTTTGTTGGAATCCTCTCCTAATGTGAATCCTCTCCTAGGCTGAAGCCTACATTTATATGGGTAGGTAGGATCCTGTTGTAATTAAAACCACCCCGGGCTGATGGGTGGAGATAGGTACTCAGCAAAAAAGGTCGCCTTGCTGTGACTGCTGGGCATGCACCGAGCAAAAGAAGGTCGCCTTGCCGTGGCTGCTAGGCATGCACCCAGCAAAAGAAGGTCGCCTTGTCGTTACTGCTGGGCATGCACCCAGCAAAAGAAGGTCGCCTTGTCGTGACTGCTGGGCATTCACCCAGCAAAAGAAGGTCGTCTTGCCTTGACTGCTGGGCATGCACCCAGCAAAAAAAAAGGTCACCTTGCCGTGGCTACTTGGCATGCACCCAGAAAAAGAAGGTCGCCTTGCCGTGGCTGCTGGCCATGCATGAATTGGCCAAATTATGCGCTAAGTATCTTCCTTTTATCCTATTTTCTACAGCAGTAATGCAATTCAAATTTCATTTATTTCATGTTTACATGCTATAGCGTTACAGAGTGCAACTTTGTTAGTTATGTATTTGGATGGCTACTCTTAGTATGCACCTGTTCACACCCATTTTCTTTTCGGAAGTGATGGTCAGTCTTTTGTTATTTATGAAGGGGTTCCTCCATCATTTACATTACATTTATCTATGGATTCCCCGTATATTCTCATATTTAGAATCCCCATATAACGAGTATTAATCCCATTTACAGACATCTTGTCATTTCTCCGTTATATTTCTGTATTATCTATGTAGGAATAATATCCTCTAATACATTTCATTTCTTCATCATTATTTTAGAAACAACTGAGCTGTCGAATCCTAACAATGGAATTAGTGAGATCCCGGAGATCCAAGAATCCGTAAGTATCATAGAGGGGGATGCGTGTGTGTCATCAGATCATGGGGTGTGAATGACTCGTCCAGTATTATCCCCCATACAACCATGGGACGTCTCTATTCTAAGTGTAGATGACCCTATGGTGTTAATTACATTTGAATTACAGGGAATCTGTCACCAGGTTTATGCTATTTGGTCTGAGAGAAGCATGATGCAGGGACAGAGACCCTGATTCCATGTGTTGATTACTTTACTCGGTGGAGCAGTTGTGATAAAATCACTATTTTTTTCTGCTGCAGAGCTCTGAATGCTGAGTCTTGTATAACCCCGCCCACACCATTGATTGGCAGCTTTCTGTGTACACTGTGCATAGGCAGAAAGCTGCTAATCAGTGGTGGAGGCAGGGGTACAGAGCAATAGGACTACCTGGCTAGACAGATAGTCTTCTAGTGATAATCTACTGATTTTATTGAAACAGCCACACACAGCCTAGTAAGTAACACATCACTGGAATCAGGGTCTCTGCCCCTACATCATGGTGCTTTCAGAATACATAGTAAACACCTGGTGACAGATTACCTGTAAGTCCTCCTCTGTGTGATCTCCCACATTATCCAGAATGTTATAGTAATGTATGATGACCGTTGCAGGGCGGCTCCAGGTTTTTCTGGGCCCCGGGCGAAAGAGTCTCAGTGGCCCCTTTAACACATACCACGATTCATGATGCACAGATACCGCAGATAAATATATAAATATATATATATATATATATATATATATATATATATATATATAGTACAAGCCCGAAGATTTCACTTCTTACATTACATGAGCGATATCTATTGTAAATTCCACAATAACTCAGAAAGCAGCGAATCCTCACAGCTCACAGTGCAGACCGGACAGTAATGTCCTCCACACAGTATAATGGCACCACATAGTCCTCTATACCGTATTATGAGCTCCATATATTGCTCCATATAGAATAATGGACCCCATAAAATGCTCCACGCAGGCTGTGCCCCCATATAATGCCCCATGCAGGCTGTGACCCCACACATAATGCCCCATGCAGGCTGTGCCCCCACATAATGCCCCATGCAGGCTTTGACCCCCCACATAATGCTCCATGCAGGCTGTGACCCCCACATAATGCCCCATGCAGGCTTTGACCCCCCACATAATGCCACATGCAGGCTGTGCCCCCCCCACATAATGCCCCATGCAGGATGTCCCCCTCCCACATAATGGCCCATGCAGGATGTCACCCCCCATATAATTCCCCATGCAGAATGTCCTTCCCACATAATGCCCCATGCAGGCTGTGCCCCCCACATAATGCCCCATGCAGGCTGTGCCCCCCCACATAATGGCCCATGCAGGATGTCACCCCCCATATAATTCCCCATGCAGGATGTCCCCTCCACATAATGCCCCATGCAGGATGTCCCTCCCCACATAATGCCCCATGCAGGATGTCCCCCACACATAATACCCCATGCAGGATATCCCCGCCACATAATGCCCCATGCAGGATGTCACCCCCCATATAATTCCCCATGCAGGATGTCCCCCCCACATAATACTCCATGCAGGATGTCCCACCCCACATAATGGCCCATACAGGATGTCACCCCCCCATATAATGCCCCATGCAGGATGTCACCCCCCCATATAATGCCCCATGCAGGATGTCCCCCCAACACATACTGCCCCATGTAGGATGTCACCTCTCACCCCATATATTGCCCCATGCAGGATGTCACCTCTCACCCCATATAATGCCCCATGCAGGATGTCACTTCTCCCCCCATATAATACCCCATGCAGGATGTCACTCCCCCCATATAATGCCCCATGCAGGATGTCACTTCTCCCCCCATATAATACCCCATGCAGGATGTCACTCCCCCCATATAATGCCCCATGCAGGATGTCAACCCCCATATAATGCCCCATGCAGAATGTCACCTCTCACCCCATATAAAGCCCTATGCTGGATGTCACTTCCCCCCCATATAATGACCCATGCAGGATGTCACTTCTCCCCCTCATATAATACCCCATGCAGGATGTCACCCCCCTATATAATGCCCCATGCAGGATGCCCCCCCATATAATGCCTCATGTAGGATGTCACCTCTCACCCCATATAATGCCCCATGCAGGATGTCACTCCCCCCCATATAACGCCCCATGCAGGATGTCACTTCTCCCCCCCATATAATACCCCACGCAGGATGTCCCTACCTCCCCCCCATATAATGCCCCATGCAGGATGTCACTTCTCCCCCCATATAATGCCCCATACCTCCATACATAAAAAAAAAAAATCAAATGCTCACCTCACTGCTCACCAGCTGTGGAGAGGTAAGTATTGTGCTGGCCGTGGTTCTGGGCAAGCATTGGGGGAGGGGAGCAAGGCCCACTAGCTGGCGCTGGCACCACTCTCCTCTGCTCACCGGTCCCATAGCGCGCCAGGGTGCCCGACAGCAAGTGGGCCCCACGCCTACTCAGGGCCTCGGCACTTGCCTGGGTGTGCAGGGTGCTAGCGCCAGGTCTGCCCAGCGTCCGGTTTGTATCCTACCAACATCATATCAGTGTAAATCATCTGGGACATAATATGGGGGGAGAAGTTTTTGCATCTGTAACTTTTTTCCTGCATCTTCAATAAATCAGTATTATTTCTTATTCTTTTATAGAGCGTGATGGATTCATTGGTTCCGGCGAGAAAGCCGCATATGAGCGACTATGAAACTTCCAAACTCATCAGCAGTGGAAATTTTGGGTGAGATTTCTGTTGCCATAATCCACATTTCTCAGGGTTCCCTATGACAATGCTTCTGCCCCTGCACTCTGCCATTCAGTGTTATCATAGGGAAATTATATGATCTGTAGCAAATCAAACTGTAAGGAAAGCGATTTAAATAATATAATTACATATAATATAATATATAATAATATAATATTATTACATTCGCCTGTGCTAGACCCTCATCTGTTCTTATGCTGCCTCCTCCACCTGAGCTTTTCTGCTCTCCACTCTGATCTTTGTTTTGATGGGGGGGCTCCATTATGAAGCTGATCAGAGAAGTTGGCTACACATGGTCACATGAAGGGTGACACCATATTGACGTCAATGACATCTACACCCTCCACCATGACCATGTGGGCCCAATCACTGGCCTCAGCAGCAGAAGAGAGCCCTGGAGCACATTCATTTTGGACCAATTTTATTTGCACTAAATTGTATTTGGTCAGTTATAGCGAATCTGCCCAAAGAGAATTTCGATAGATTCTCGTATCTATAATGTGACCTGGGTGATGGCTCCGGCAGAAGTGGCATTGTGGAGACCTCCAATAGGTGATCTATGTAGTGCTATTTTATGTATTTCTAGATGTGGATTTATAGTGGCGGCCAGACTTCTAGTATTAAACATATGCAAATTGTCTCTTCAGAGAGGAAGCAAACTAGAACTCCACCTATAGGAAGTAGCAATCCTAAAAGTCAATATCGACCCTTTAACGACCCTTGTCACATGACTTAGGATAATAGCCAAAACCAAAATCTCAATTTGCAGGACCTGTGTTCTGGGGTACTGCCCCTCTTCAGTGCAAAGTGTGAGATATGGTTTGACTGGGTGAGAGGTGTCTGACCGGTATCCAAGGGGTTGACGTTTCTCCTTGCGGACATGAGGAGACTTTTAAGCCGCAATGCTCCTCTGGGAAATAGGATTGCCACTTCCTATAGGTGGCACTAGGGTGCTAGTTCTCTTCCTCTCTGAAAAGAGAAAATTTGCATATTTCCCAGAAGAGCATTGCAGCTTAAAAGTCTCCTCACCTTGACATGCTTAACATGGCTTTTTCCGCAAGGAGAAACGTTACCGCTTGGATCCCGGTCAGATGCTTCTCACCCAGCCAAACCATATCTCACACTTTGCACTGATGAGTGCTTGTACCACAAAACATAGTGTCCGACAATTGAGATTTTGGTTATGGCTATTATTCCATGTCATGTGATAAGGCTCGTTAAAGGGTCGATATTGACTTTTAGGATTACTACTTCCTATAAGGGACACTAGAGTTCTAGCTCTCTTCCTCTCTGAAGAGATAATTTGCATATTTCCCAGAGGATCATTGAGGCTTAAAAGTCTCCTCACCTTGACAAGCTTAACATGTCACTCTCCGCAAGGAGAAATGTTACCCCTTGGATACCAGTATTAAACATATAATGATTTTTATAGATGGATTATTAATAAGGATTTATTATAACCGATGGATTCTCCTTCTCTCCAGGGCCGTCTACTTAGTGCATCATAAAGACTCACACCAGACCTTTGCTATGAAGAAAATGGCTAAGCGGAACCTAAATACTGCACAGAGATTGGAATGGGCCTTTCTGGAGAGGGACATCTTAACATTTGCTGATTGTCCCTTTGTGGTCTCCATGCTCTGCTCCTTTCCAACTAGATCTCACCTGTGTATGGTCATGGAGTATGTAGGAGGTAAGACACATCTATTGTATTATATTCAGCCCATGTCGGCTTTCATCTTATCACTGCTCATATCATTAGGACATTGTTGGTTACATCCCCACAGAGCATTTACTATAGGTTATCTATTACCAAGATGCTCGTAAATTCATTGATCTTGGTGCAGGGGCGCTATGGGGCTCATCAGTCGGAGGGGGTCTGTCGACGCTCGGCAGTGGGCAGCATCCCTCCACCTGTCATCACAATTTCAGCGGTATTTGCTTCTTCAAGGAGGTGGGGCTGGTGGGGGCAAAAATACTGAGTAGGTGGCTAGTAGGGGCCAAAATACTGAAAGGGGGCCGTATGACTAGATATGGGGGGACTGTGAATGCTGAGTGGAGGTCATCATATTAAGTGGGGTGCTGTGGGGGTCCTCACTCTATATGGAGGCCCCCATTCTGTGTGGGGACATCATACTGAGTGGGGAGTTATGCGGACCATTATATTGTGTGAGGGACTGTTTGAACCATTATCCTGAGTGGGAGGGTTGCTGTGGGTGCCATCACACCGAGTAGGGGGCTGTGGCTGGCCTCCTTCTAAGTGGTGGCCTCCTTAGGAGGATTCACTGTGGGGATACCATACTCATTGAGTGTGGGTGTGGGCATTTTTGGGAGCATCATACTCTAAAATGGCCATAAAAGTTGTATTGCTGGTGAGAACACCAAGCTGCTTCAACAGGGATATAAATATATTTCTTTTTTATTTTTTAGGGTGTGGGGCAATTACAACTTTTGATATGGGGTCTTGTGATTTCTATGTACGCCACTATCTGTGTGATCTCCCCAGGATGTTTCCGCTCACTGCTCATTATAAATCATGGTTATCTGCTCGTGGTATATCCTGGTTATCTTCTGTATAAACCCCTCACCGGTCATATTTCCTTTCTTCTATAGGTGGAGACTGTGGGACCCTTCTAAGCACCAGGGGTCCTTTCTCTGTCCCCATGGCCCGCTTGTACTTTGCAGAGGCGGTACTTGCCGTGGAATACCTGCATAGTTACGGTGTGGTGCACAGAGACCTGAAGCCGGAAAAGTAAGTGCCCCCGTAGTATAATAAAGTGGGGAAAGTTGTCATTTATTATCATTCAGTCTGTGAGGCTAAAACCATCTTCTCTTTTGCAGCCTCCTGATTACATCTACTGGACATATTAAAGTTACCGATTTTGGGATTTCAAAACTTGGTCTAATGATACCGAAAACCAACACCTACAAGGAATTAGCAGTGGACATCTCCAGAGAGTTCCAGGACCGTGAGGTCAGCATCACCTACAAGAACTTAGCTTGTTATTTGCAAATCTCATCACACTATTGTCTCTTCTCTACGTTCTTCCTTTCTAGAGAACTTTTCCACTAATATTTTATCTTCTGCATTGTGTTTTAACGATGATATCTTGTCATAATAATTGTTTCATCGATTCTCATCTCTATGTTCTGTTGGTTTCCAGTTCTGTGGCACCCCATGTTACATAGCCCCTAGAGATCATCCTGAAAGAAGGCTATGGAAGACCTGTTGACTGGTGGTCATTGGGGATCATCCTGTATAAATTCCTGCTGGGATGTGTACCATTTGATGCTGATTCCCTCACTGAGCTTTATAAAAGGGTTGTCATTGGTGAGTAGAATAATCCGATCATTGCGTTGATTGGTTACATTTGTTTAGTTATTTCCTTTGCTTTATGTTACAGTCCAGTAAAGAGGTTTTATTTTCTGTAATTTTCTATGTAACAGGAGAACTAATTTGGAATTGTGATCGCGCTCCACCCCTGGATGCTCAGAATCTCATCACTGAGCTGCTCAGAAGAAATCCTGTGCGTAGACTTGGGACAGGTAACAGATATACTAGTATTAATATTCCCTTATTAGACCAAGGACATATCGCTCATGTCCATGAAGATCAGCATTTCTCTATCAGCTCATCTACTGTATTTCTAGTTCTCCACACTAAGACTTTCAGTTTATTTCCTTCATGTCGGCTCAGTTTTGTCATTAGTTCAGATTACGATAAACTGTTCAGATATGGAGCGATCCCTGACTATGTCCGCATCACTTTTGTTTTTCTTTTTCTAGGAGGAGCATTTGAGATCAAGGTTCATCCATTCCTGAGTGACTTGGACTTTGACAACATTCTGAGCCAGGAGCTGGAGTATGTTCCTCAGCTTGTTTCAGACGCAGACACCAGCTTATTTATCAGTAAGTAGAAGGAGACGTCATCTAGACTAAGCGACTGTTTGTCTCATCTTCCCTAATATGTGATCATCTGTTCCCATTAATATTAGTGATAAATAGTGACTGTGTTATACTGACAACCTCTAATAATACTTCATTACCTATTTCTTGTAGATCATTCTGATATAAACAAACATCTGGTCTCAAAGGATGAGGAAGGCACAAGTGAGAACAATGAGAGCCTTGACTTCCAAAATTTTACATCATCTTCTGAAAAGCTTTGTAAAGTAAGTATGTGATTAATAAATCCAAAATATGTAAAAAAAAATAAAAAAAACTCTAAAAGTACATAAAAAAAATATTTTATATTTTATTTTTATCCGTATTTAGCTCTGTATCATCGCTACCAGGATGGTGAACAATGAGGATCCCAATGCCCCTCCAGAGTATACACCAGAAACCAACACAAACATCTCAGAAATGTGAGTAGATTATAAAGGGTCATTATTTCATTACTGGGAGTTCCAGGCTGATCTATGTACACAACACCAAATATAGGACATAAATATCAGAATATCAAATGCAGCATTCACCGCTTCATGGTTAACGGTCATTGTACTTTTGGCTTCAGAAAATGCAGAAGATAACAGCCCATAATTGTGGCAGGTCATGCATTTTTAGCACTGCCTACTCTGTAGGAGAGCTGTAGTATTACTTGCCAGACATTCTTGGTAGTTGTGTTCTGATCCATGGAAGGTAGTTTTGAGCAGAAAACCTTCCCCACTATGACAGTCATATGTCCTATTAGGCCTTATAGTCAGTGTTCTTATAGTGAGACAACCCATTTTATTCTGTGTTTACTTACGATTTACATGTTTTTCTTCTTCAAACAGGCAGAAAGAATCTGTTCCTGTATGTAATACAGACGATGCTGTTACCATCTTGCCACCCTCGTCCCCATTGCCAGGTATGTACATGTCTACAGCACCAACAATGTGAATGTTGACTTCAAGGCTCAAATATTTCCACATGGTTTTTCTGGTCTACTATGTTATCCATGTTTCATGGATCTCAGCTATGTTGACCATGGGTTCGTACTGTATCCCTATTTCCCTAATTTTGTACAGGAGGTTTTTTTCATGTATTCTGTATATTACGTTGTATCATCTAGTAACCTAGTGAGATATAGCGACTGTGTTATACTGATACCCTCTAACAATCCTTCCTTACCTATGTCTTGTAGATCACTCTGATGAAAACAACCATCTGATCTCAGAGGATAAGGAGGGCACAAGTGAGGACGATGAGAACTTTATCTTCCGAATATTTGCATCATCATCTTCTGAGAGGCTTTCTAAAGTAAGTATGTGATCGATAAATCCAAAATATGTACAAAAAAAGGATCTATAAAATTAAAAAGTATGTATATTTAATAACTTATTGTTATCCACATTTAGCACTCTACCACCACTAACGGGATGGTGAACAACGAGGATCCCAAGGCCCCTCCAGAGTGTACACCAGAATCCAACACAAACATCTCAGAAATGTGAGTAGATTATGGGGTCATTACTGGGAGCTCCAGGCTGATATATGTGCACAACACCAAATATAGGACATAAATACCATAATATCAAATGCAGCATCCACCGCCCCATGGTTATGGGTCATTGTGCTTTCAGCTTTCGGAATTGTTGGAGATAACAGCCCATAATTGTGGCCGGTCATGCACTTTTAGTGCTGCCCTCACTGTAGGAGAGATGTAGTATGAAATGCCGGCCATTCTTGGTAGTTGTTTTCCTCTCAGCTCTCTATAAAAGGTAGTCTTGAGCAGAAGACCTTCCCCACTATGACAGTCATATGTCCTACTAGTCCTTATAGTCGGTGGTCTTCTAGTGAGACAACCCCTTTTATACAGAGTTTACTTGAGATTTACATGTTTTTCTTCTTCAAACAGGCAGAAAGTATCTGTTCCTGTATGTAATACAGACGATGCTGTTATCATCTTGCCACCCTCGTCCCCATTGCCAGGTATGTACATGTCTACAGCACCAGCAATGTGAAGGTTGACTTCAAGGCTCAAATATTCCCACATGGTTTTATACAATACTATAGGTCTCTTATGTTATCCATATTATGACAAAGCAGATCCTATAAGAATATATTGTTACTGATTTTTTTTTTTAGTTTTTCATCAGAATTTCCATCTCATGAAGAAAGAAAATCGGCAATAAATCTGAGTATGGAGCAACAAAACTCAGAAAATGGAAAAAATGGGAAAAAGAGACGAGGTAAGTGTGAGAATCAACTCCATGTTGTGTGATGTCAGTGATAATAATTCATGTGGAGTAGATGTCATCTGTCAGTGATGGGATTGTCACATGTATGATTGCTGACAATGACCCCTGACCTCTGTATGATAATATTCCTCTGCCGTCCGGCCACAGTGACTGCACAGCATTATCATGTAATATGGAGTCCCATCACTTACATTATATTTATTTCTCTTCTCATAGGTTCCATCTTCCGCCGGATCTTATCATTCTGCCGGCGTGGATTATCCAGGGCTGCTCGCGCATTTGCATGCTGTCACTGTTGCCCTAAAACCATCTAAAAGACGGGACACCTAAGCATCTAGCGCCCTGAAGTCCAGCAGATCCATCATCACTGCTGGAGCTGTATGGAAGGACCTTCAGCATCTACCTGTGGCCTTCTGACTGGTCAACCTGGACAAGTTTCAGTAACGCCTCTGTCATCGGGCTCCGCGGTATTCATACTGCTCGTCTGACTTGTCATTTACTGATCACCTGGTATCTGACCCCAGCTATCTTCCTGACTTTGATTTAGTCTATTGATAATGTTCACGATTTTATTCATCCCATTATTAATTAAAAAAAAGTTATATCTGTTACTGTTGCTCTGATTCCTTTTTGTCTTGAATTCACAAATACTTGTAACTCATTAATTGCTCTTCTTCACACTAAATGTATTTCTCATTATCCTTAATGCAGCAGTCAGTCTCATATTTCTGTCCAGCAGTTACACTGGTGCCTCCACCCTGTACCAGTCATTACACTCATCCACAAACCTCTCCACACTGCTGCACAGTCCTGCATCTCTACCATATCTACACTCCAATGAGCTAAGATTAACATCCTCCATAATCAGGACCTCCCACTCTCATGTCCAAGACATTTTCTCTGCTGCACCAGCTCTCAGGAGTGCACTACTGCAGGCAATCAGGTTCATTCCCACTATCAGAGATTTTAAGTGTGCAGTAGAAACAGATTATTTGTGGCAGGACTATCAAATCACCTCACTATTCTAAGTTTTTCCTACAGCACTCAGTAGCACTTAATATTTGTACATATACAGATAATGGTTGGTGACTGGTTCATGCAGCCTTAATTCCACAAAGATAGAAATAAAAGGTCAACATGTTTCATACATCCAAACCATCCTTAATCATGGCAGAAAAACATAATTTTAAGTTCCCACTATGAATATTTGGTGAGATATCACAGCTGTGTATTTTCACAGCACAAAGAACGCATCTTACAGATCAGCAAATCACAGTGTGCTGACGCTTAGTGTTGTAGTTTTGAACAACACCATTGATTTTATCATATAATGTGTTGAAAAATGAGAAAAAATGCCAGGTTTGGGTTCCTTCATTTTACAGTGTGTATTGTGTTGTAAAAACAAACTGACAAAATGATTCAGAGTCAGTAGTACGATTACTGTGATACCAAACTTATAAGGTTTATATATATATATATATATATATATATATATATATATATATATATATATATATATATATATATATATATACACAGTGTTTAGCATAAATCAGTACACCCAAATAGATTTGTCAGCAAACCTGTAGTTTCCTTTCAGAATCATCATTTTATATGGGATACCATACTACAAAATACTCTCGCAAATTTGAGCCATTGAATGCAAACAAGATTTGGTATTTTGCAGACCCCAAAAAAGTAATTTTCTTAACAAACTCATTCAAGGTCATGTTTCAAAAATGAGAACATCCCAGTAACAGTCTTAAGAGAAAAGCTAAGTTTAGACAACAAAATTCTAATTAACAAGAACTGAACCACAGGTAAGTGTAATTATTCATTAAACAGATGTCCAGCAGACAGGTGTCTGTAAAAGGAAGTTACTTAATAAAGAAAACTCCTTCCCATTTCATGCTATCAGCAATGGCACCACATAGAAGGGAAATGTCACAAAACCTGAGAAAGAAAATAATTTCTTTGCAATAAATGTGAAGTCTACAAGAAGATCAGCAAAACTTTACTTATCAGTCAGAATACTGTAGCAAAAGTGATGCAAAACTATAACAAAGATGGAACTGCAACCATCTTACAGAGACGTCCAGGCCGACTATGGAAGTTAACACCTAAACAAAAGCGTCCTCTGATGAGAAGGGTAAGTGGCACCACATAGAAGAGAAATGTCACAAGACATTTCTGAGAAAGAAAATAATTTCTTTACAAAAAATGTGAAGTCTGCAAGAAGATCAGCAAAGCTTTTCTTATCAGTCAGATGGAAGATAACATCTAAACAAAAGCATCTTCTGATGAGAAGAAAATCGACAGGCAAATTCATTGCTATTAGCTGAAGAAGTAGGAAGCCAAACTAGGGTGAGTGTTTTCCATGACACGACACGGTGTACACTGCAAATGAATGGCATTCATGAGTGTCCTCCACAAAGGAAGCCTCTCTCCCTTAAAGCCCATGAACAATAAAAGTCCGTCTACAATTTGCCAGGGTCCATGCTTAAAACTATGAGGACTACCGGGACTCTATACTGTGTATGTGCATCTTATGTGTATGTCCGTATTTTATGTTTGTGTGCACTATGTATATGCATACGTTAAAATGTGTATAGAGTATTAGCATGTGCAAATTTTATATGTGTGCCTAATATAAATATACATGGAAATGTATATGTAGGTGGTGCCTGATGGAGGGTGGGGGGCCCAGATCAGAAGTCCTGATTAAGGGCCCTTCACTGTCATTGTCTGCCCCTTATATAAACAGTAAAATCTCCTTTAATAACTGGACTTCCATTGGGGTGGACTTCTCATAGATGGCCAGTAGGCATACTATATTGTGAATCTGGGCATCTCTCACAGAAAATCTGATCTGGATATGAGGGTGGTCTTCTATAAGCGGTGATGTTTTGGAGAGATTTAGGGAAAAGTCCCAATGCTTATCCATCGATCTGGTAATTTGAGTAAAATATTTGTGTTGATAACTGATCACAAAGTCACAAAATATGTAAGATTTGGCATAACCTGGCTCATTTTTCAAAAAGTTATGCTCAATTTTTTTAGCACCAAGTTTTGTTGCTTTTTTGTAGACTTACACTAACTTAGTATATTGTGTGAGAATTAAATGAATTATGAATTAGTTGGCGCATTTTACCACACTCTGGGGGTCCCTGACAGTCCTTCTTTACCGGCCCTGTAGTGATGCCAATGTAAACTTCCAAGTGACCGCGCAGTCAATCACTGTCACGAATGCAGGACAACCTATGATTAGCTAATTTTTGGGAAATCCTTATAACAAAAGGGGATTGAAAATATTTACAATTATTTTAAAAGCATTAAAAAAAAACAGACCCAATACTTATAATTAGTTTGTTGAAAGTAGTCTAATTAAAGGGAGCTGAAAGGATTAGAGATTATGAACCCGATTCACCAGTGTTTTTGCCAGAAAACTGGCATAAAGCTCTTGAAAAGTTGCAAAGTTTTGTGACTTTTCCCATTTTCACATAATTTTAACTTCTTTAAAGCCCAAGACGTACTGATACGTATCTGCGCCCTGGGACTTAAGAGCCTGATACGTATTAGTACATCTTTGTGATCGCGCACACAGGCTGTGCGGGCGTGATCGCCGCCGGGTGTCAACTGATTGTCACAGCTGACACCCGGTGCTATGTGCTGGGAGAGGTCCCGCACATTAACCCCCGCAATGCTGCGATCGAAGTCGTTCGCAGCATTGCGGGGGCAAGGGGAGGTGATCGGGATAGTCACCTCTCCTGCCGGCGTCCAGCAATGTGTGCCGCGGCTTCCCGGATGTTGCCATGATGACCCGATTCACTGAGGGGTGCAGTTTTAAGAATGGTGTCACTTTTGGGTATTTTCAGTCATAAAGACCCCTCAAAGTGACTTCAAATGTGATGCGGTCCCTAATAAAATGGTTTTGTAAATTTTGTTGGAAAAATGAGAAATCGCTGGTCAATTTTAACCCTTATAGCTCCCTAATAAAAATAAATTTGGGTTCCAAAATTGTGCTGATGTAAAGTAGACATATGGGAAATGTTATTTATTAACTTTTTTTGTGTGACATATCTCTCCGATTTAAGGGCATAAAAATTCAAATTTTGAAAATTGCAAAATTTTCAAAATTTTCGCCAAATATCTGTTTTTTTCACAAATAAACACAAGTGATATCGAAGAAATTTTACCACAATCATAAAGTACAATATGTCATGAAAAAATATTCTCAGAACCAGGGGGATCCGTTGAAGCGTTTCAGAGTAATTACCTCATAAAGTGACAGTGGTCAGAATTGTAAAAATTGGCCTGGTCATTAACGTGCAAACCACTTTGGGTTGTAAAGGGGTTAAGGACTCTACCTGCATATACAGTCATGGCGGAAAGTGCTGGCACCCTTGAAATTGTTTCAGAAAATTACACATGTTTTATTACACGCATGTTTATTTCCTTTGTGTTTATTGGAACAACACAAAAAAACTGAGAAAAAAAAGGCAAATTGGACATAATTTCACACAAAACTCCAAAAATGGGCCGGAATACATATATATATTTTTGATGGGACAACACTGAAGATGCGACACTTTGATACAATGTACAGTAGTCAGTGTACAGCTTGTTTAACTGTAAATTTGGTGTGCCTGCAAAATAACTCAACACACAGCCATTAATGTCTAAACCGCTGGCAACAAAAGTGAGTACACCCCTAAGTGTGTTCTCAGCTGATGTTATTTGTTGGTTTTTCTTTGCATCCCGAACAATTTTCTTGGCAGTTGTGGCTGAAATTTTTGTTGGTCTACCTGACTGTGGTTTGGTTTTTACAGAGCATCTGATTTTCCATTTGTTAATCACAGTTTGAACACTGCAGACTGGCATTATCAATTCCTGGGATATCTTTTTGTATCCCTTGCCTGTGTTATACTCTTTTTGCCTCCCTTTCCTGTGTTATACAGTTCAACTACCTTTTCCCGTAGATCCGTTGATAATTCTTTTGCTTTCCCCATCTCAAAATCCAGAAACGTCAGTGGCTGGATCCCAGAAACTCACTCAGCTTTATGCACACACACTGATTACAAGCAAACAGGTCATAGGTGAGGATGCTACCTTTAGTAGCCATTCAAACCCATTTGTGTCAAATTCTGTGCATGTTATCAGGCCAAAATCACCAGGGTATGTGAACTTTTTGATCAGGATTATTTGGATGTTTTTGGTTGTCATTAGTGATGAGCGAGCACTAAAATGCTCGAGTACTCGTTGCTCGGGTCGAGCAAATTGAAATACTCGGGTGCTCAACCCGAGCAATGGGCCCAATATAAGTCTAGGGGAAACTTGAGCATTTTTCAGGTGGCTCCCCACGGCAGTCTGCAGAGGGCCTAAAAATTGCCTAAAAATTGCCCAAATCGATGGCAACTGTGCTCAAATGACATGGGAACAGCATGTGGAAGACCCCTGGAAGCATCTCTGACTCCCAGATCACTGCTGTCAACAACGTCGTCAGAGTATTACGCCACTTTTACGGCGTAAGGAACATCCTTTCCAGGGTGATGACTTGTATATAAGGCAAAATAAATAAACAAAAACAAAAATACTCCTACACACCTTGGGCTATGTTCACACGTAGCATTTTTGACACGTTTTTGCACTTTTGCATTGCTTTCAACCAAGACAAATGCATTCACCAGGAAATGTCATTTTAACATTTTACAACCTTATCTGGCCATGTGGTGTGTGACACATCATCAGCAAGGGGAAGACCTCTGGAAACATCTCTGACTCCCAGGTCACTGCCTAAATGTGTGCCCATCATAAGTGATCCTTGGCACATGCGAAGATGCCTCCCGCCATGCACCTGTCGTTGCAGACTTGCAACAATCACCGTCCACATCCTTGTCCCACTGCAGTGTTCAGTTGTCCCTACCCCATTCCTTGGAATGCAAGCACAAGAATGCCGGCAGCCACCCACCCACAGGCTGCAATACTATACTGCCAAATTTTTGACAGCTGCTTGCACTTGAAATGTGGCCTTTTAGGCTCGTGGAGGCGGAAGCTTTTCATAACCTCATGCCGGCGGCGGCCGGGTGTCCATACTCGGTCCCCAGCCGCCACTATATTTCCCGGTATCGCCTCCGCCTTCCACAAGCACGGGTCCTATAACATTACCCGTGCCCTCCCCAGTGCACTTACTGGGAAGGACCGCCTAACCACAAACACGTTGGCAGGTGAATGTGGCCAGGGACGGTACGGAGCCAGTCCACAACTTTTTTTGCTAAGAGTTGTATTTAGCTCGGTGAAAGGACTGGCATAGAGGGAAACCGTATCTACCCTGCATGTCATTTCTCCCAGAAAATCCTGTAATTGAGCTTGTTGCAGAAGCAATGGCAGCCCATCCAACATCAACTCGCACTTGTCAATGGTGCTTTGACACACACACATCTTTCTTTGCGCATTTAATTTCTTGAATACAGAGTTGGAAAATGGCCTGATCCGTAATGCGTTTTGAGAAATAACATGCATAAGCATGGCCGATCCGCATTAAAAAAGCAGCCATAGAGTGTCTAGGAACCTTCCCCCACACTTTTCTTAGCCAGGGCTGCTTTTCGGCAGGGTTGGACGGGCCCACCAGAGAACCGGAGACTCCTCCGGCGGGCCCTGGCTTCTCCTTCAGGAGAGTTCATAGTGCCGAGGTGAGGCCATGATGATGATAGAGGCCATCATCTGCTTAGTTTTCTGTTACTTGGAATGCAATTGCAAGTATGCAGCCAGCCACCCACCCACCCACAGGCCGCAACACTAAACTGACAGATTTCTGGGCAGCTCTTTGCACTTGCAATATGGCCTTTTAAGCTTGTGGAGATGGAAGCTTTTCACAACCTCATGCAGGCGGCGGCTGGGTGTCCATACTCGGTCCCCAGCCGCCAGTATTTTTCCCAGTATCGCCTTCGCCTTCCACAAGCACGGGTCCCACAACATTACCCATGCCCTACCCAGTGCACTTACTAGGAAGGAGTGCCTAACCACAAACACGTGGACAGGTGAATGTGGCCAGGGACGGTACGGAGCCAGTCCACAACTTTTTTTGATAAGAGTTGTATTTAGCTCAGTGAAAGGACTGGCATAGAGGGAAACCGTATCTACCCTGCGTGTCATTTCTCCCAGGAAGTCCTCTAAAGCTGCTTGCACTTGAAATGTGGCCTGAACATTACTGCTGGTACTTTTCTGCGTGAATTTTCTTGCCTCCTACCAGCCTGGAATATTTCCAGCAAACTATGGTACAACACCATGGTATTAGCACTGCCCCCAGTACCAGTAGTGAAGCCATCCTCAATTTCCTTCTCTGGAATTTTATTTGGTAGACTGAGTGGCTGCCCAAATACATTTTCTCACAAAGGAGCTGATGATAGAGTGGCAGTAGGTTCAAGTTTCTCCAGCCTGTTAGATATTAGAGGGTGAACGGCAGCACATTGGATCAGTGGTTAGCACTGAAGTCTTGCAGCACTGGGATCCTGGGTTCAAATCCCAGCAAGGACAACATCTGCATGAAATTTGTATGTTCTCCCCATGTTTGCGTGTGTTTCCTCCTCAGTAAAAATAGAGTGTCCTGGAATCTTCCCACACACTTTTCTTAGCCAGGACTGCTTCTCGGCAGGGTTGGACAGTCCCACCAGAGAATTCTCTGGTGTGCCTTGGCTTCTACCTCAGGAGAGTTCATGATAGCGCTAACTTTGCAGCTGCTATGGGGCTCTTGAGCGGGTGAGAAAGGTTAGCCCTCAGAAACAAATCCTCTGGTGGGCACAATGTTTTTCAATCTGAAACAGCTTCTCAGTGGGAGTTGTATTTCACCACAGCCATATTCTTTAGCTCTGTGAAAGGACTGGCAAAGAGGGAAACCATATCTACCCCGGTTGTCATTTCTCCATCACCAGGTTCCGCCCATTGTAACACACGACCATGCCTGGCTGTATGTTCAGCGGTGAGAGCCACAGATCAAGCTGCTGTGTTACAGCTTTCAACAACTATGCAGCGCTGGGCGGTTTGTCAATTAAGCATTAAGCATGTTATCTTCAGCACAGCCTGTTGCTGTTTGGCCAAGGCAGTGCTGCAATGCTGTCAGCTTGTGACTGATGTGGTCATTTCGGAGATGGAGGAGGAGGTGCATGAGCTGAACAATGTGATTACATTGAGGTTAAATTGGTGATGCTGTTTTTTATACTAAAGAAAGATCCTATTGTTATGTTTTTTATGTTATTTTTTATGACAAATGCATTCACCGGGAAATGTCATTTTAACATTTTACAACCTCATCTGGCAATGTGGTGTCATCAGACACATCCTGTTTTATTTATGATGGAGTGACTCTGAAAGTCATAAAGCCTATTTTTATAGGAACATCAGACAGCCCTTACTATTCTTAAAAGGCCAGCAGTCGGCCCTAGCTATTGTTAGAGAGCCATCAGAGGGCTATGCTTTGTTGTTCCCATTATTAACAAGTGGGTCTCCTATACTGTTATTGCGCATCCAGTGACTGCAAGGGTTGTCAAAAATTTGGACGCAACCTAATACCCCTTTGAAGAGACATAGAGGAGGGTCTCAGTAAAAAAAAATGTTCCCATTATAAAGGAGCGGGTCTTCTATAGTGTTTATGCCCATGCTGTGACTGCAAGGGTGGCCAAAATTTTTGAAAAAAAACACTAACAATTTAAAGACACAAAGAGCAGGGCCACAGTAACAAGGTACGACATGCTCCCATTTGAAAGGACAGGGTCTGCTATACAGTTATAGGGTATGCAGTGAGTCCAACAGCTGACCAATTTTAGGAACAAACCCACTAAGAATTTAAAGACACATAGAGCAGGGCCACAGTAACGACAAATTCCCATTAGAAATGATAGGGTCGGCTATACTGTTATAGGGTATGCAGTGAGTCCAACGGCTGACAGATTTTAGGAAAAACCCCACTAAGAATTTAAGGACACGCAGAGCAGGGCCACAGTAACAAGGTACGACATGTTCCCATTAGAAACTAGAGGGTCTGCTATACAGTTATAGGGTATGCAGTGAATCCAACGGCTGACAAATTTTTATGAAAAACCCCAATAAGAATTTAAAAAGACACAGAGCAGGGCCACAGTAACAAGGTACGACATGCTCCCATTAGAAAGGACAGGGTCTGCTATACAGTTATAGGGTATGCAGTGAGTCCAACAGCTGACCAATTTTAGGAAAAAACCCACTAAGAATTTAAAGACACATAGAGCAGGGCCACAGTAACGACAAATTCCCATTAGAAATGATAGGGTCCAACGTCTGACAGATTTTAGGAAAATCCCCACTAAGAATTTAAAGACACACAGAGCAGGGCCACAGTAACAAGATATGACATGTTCCCATTAGAAAGGAGAGGGTCTGCTATACAGTTATAGGGTATGCAGTGAGTCCAACGGCTGACCAAGTTTAGGAAAAAACCCACTAAGAATTTAAAGACACATAGACCAGGCCACAGAAATGACAAATTCCCATTAGAAAGGAGAGAGTCTCCCATAGTGTTGGACTATGCAGTGACTGCAAGGGCTGCCAAAAATTTGGAGGCACTTCAATGGCCCTTGGAAGAGACGTGGAGGAGCGCATCATAAAAATTTTTTACCATTAGAAAGGAACGGGCCTCCTATACTTGTAATGCCATGCACTAAGTGTATGGGCTGACAAACATTTACTCCTGGGGGGTATACATGAACATACTGTATAAAATGTTTTTTTTACGGGCATCATAAAAATATAGCGCCCTGAGGGCTCGGCCGCTACAGGGGTATTGCACCTCTGCCAGAGGTGTGATATTCCACTCCCGGGTAAGGATGGAGTATGGACCAGGGTTCAGTTAGCACACTCACCCCATTTCCGAGGGACAGCTCCCATTAGACAGAAATGCAGGCACGACAGACCATGTCCCTGGCTGGAGTGGGGAGGGGGTAGGAATACCCAGTGATGTAGGAGCAGATAGGGGTTGGTTCCTGAACGTAGATAGGAGCCCATTGGTTGCTGGTCACCTGGGCTCATGTTCTAGAGGGAGGTATAAAAGGTGGGCACCATCTTAGAACAGTGTTCAGTCAGAGAGAAGAAGTGACGGAGTGGGGGCCTCTGCAAGGGGCTCTTCTCCGTAGGCGGGCCTAGCCTCTGAGGCCCAGCCAGCACAGAGAGAAGAGAAAAAGAGAAGTTCAGTGAGTGGAGTAAGAGAAGGAGTTCAGCCAGAGAGGGCTGACAGGGAGCTGTGGCTCAGTCTGGGCCCAGCTCCACGAGGCAGGCCTAGGGTGAAGGCCAGGAACAGAAAGGAACAAGAACAGAAAGGAACAAGAACAGAAAGGAACAGAAGAGAAAGAGAAAGAGAGAAACAGAAGGGCTCAGGAACAAGACGGCAGAAGGGACCCTAAGAACCCACGAGAATACAGGGTGAAGGGTCAGGCAGATTAAGGGTACCGGATCCCAAGTTGGTGGAGGAGAAACAGCCCTCAGACAAAGACCGGAGGTCGTGATCATTTATTGGTGCGACACCTCATCAAACCTGCTAGGAAGGCACCATATAGGACAGCGGGGAACGGGAACCACGTTTACCCGCACAAGTCCGTGGCAGCTGGACAAAAGTGGGTCACTGGTGAGGCAGGCCAGAGAAAGGATTGAAGAGGTCCTGTGCCATGCTCCTGAACTGCCTGGGGTTGACCGAGCCCCTCACCTTGTGGACGCAGCACGGCTCGGGCGGTCATTACTGACAGAAGTGACCCGGAGTACATGAACTGTGAGTAAAAGACATTAGACTGCAGTACGTTGTCTGTGTACTCTTTTGCTCCTCCAGCACTAACGGCACTGGGACTCTCTGCACCATCACCCCCACCATCCACTACACTGCCCTGGGGCTGCACTCTTCCCGTGGGGAGTCACACTACCTCAGCTGCATACATCATCAGCCCCAGCGGTATGCCTTGCAGCGGCGGTTCATAATAACCGCAATCCACGGGTGGCGTAGTCGGACATCACTTAGGACTGCTAAAGGACTACCACTGGTCTGACCACCCTGAGCCACGGAACCGGGACGCCACTACTACTCCCACCGTCTCCCTATTGCCCGGCTCCGAGTGCCCCACGGCCCAGGGGCGAGTCAAACACCCTTTAAAAAAATTATGTGGGTGTTGCATCATGGACCACGGTCACCCTGGTGATATGGTGGTGGAGGATGAGGAGAAGGAGGAGGACAAAAGCAAATAGCCAAAATCAGGAAGCGTATACCCATGTGTGGGTGTGAAAAGGTGCATGGGAATACACCTCCCAAGAAAAGAAACTGGATTTGAGTTTATGTTACGCTGCTATCATTCGGTGGTGTTGAGAAGTCTGGCCCAATCCAGCCCTTGTTCATTTTTATAAGAGTCAGCCTGTCAGCATTTTCAGTTGACAGGAGGATGCGCTTATCAGTTATAATTCCACCAGCGGCACTAAAAACCCGATCTGATAAAACGCTGGCGGCAGGGCAGGCCAGGACCTCCAAGGCATAGAGAGCCAGTTCATTTCACATATCTAGCTTGGATACCCAATATTTATAAGGCACAGAGGAATCACAGAGGACGTTGGTACGGTACGGCAAGGTACTCCCTCAGCATCTTCCCAAACTTTGCACTCCTTGTGAGAGTACCCTGTGCCTCAGGGCCTGTGCGATGGGAGGGTCTGAGAAAACTCTCCCAGAACTTTGACAGTGTTCCCCTGCCTCTGCTGGATTGAAGTTGTGTCTCTCTCGCCTGTACTCCTTGGTTGTCGAACGAAGTGTGCCCTCTGCCTCCAGCGTTTTCAGATGGGAATTTTTTTAATAGTTCCGCAACAAGGGCCTTCTGGTACTGCCTCATTTTTGTACACCTGTCCGCCTCAGGAATAAGAGATATAAAGTTCTCCTTGTAGAGTGGGTCTAAAAGTGTCACCAACCAGTAATGACCTAAAATTTTGAGAATGCGAGGGTCATGGGAAAGGCAGCATAACATAAACTCAGCCATGCGTGCCAGACTACTAACAGGCAAGACTTCCGTGTCCTCACCAAGAGGATGACTGACCATGCTCTCCTCCTCCTCCTTTCTGTCCTCTGGCCATCCACGCTGAACAGACGGTATGACAGCTGTGCAGATAGCACCGTCTATAGTGCATGAAACTAGTTCCTGTCCTTCCTCCTCCTCCTCTTCCTCATTGTCACCCAATCCACGTTGGGATGAGATGAGGCTTTCCTGTGTGTAATCACCCTGTATGGTTAATTGCTCCATCTTATCGTGCTCCGCCTGCAATGCATCATCTTTGATTGCGAGCAGAGAGCGTTTCAGAAGACAGAGAAGCGGGATGGTTAGGCTAATTATGGCGTCATCGCCGCTCACCATCTTGGTGGAGTCCTCAAAGTTTTGGAGGATGGTACATATGTCTGACATCCACGTCCACTACTGAGGTCTTATGTGTGGAGTCTGAACTGAATACCGATAGCCTTTTTGATGCTGGTACTCAACAACTGCCCTCTTCTGCTCACAAATCCTTCTCAACATCTGCAATGTAGAGTTCCAACGTGTGGGGACATCACCAGTCTGTGAGCCAGAAGCTGCAAACGCTGCTGAAACTCTGCAAGGGCGGCGGAAGCTGTAGCTGACTTTCTAAAATGGGCACACAGGTGGCATACTTTAACAAGCAGATCCGGCAGCTCCGGGTAGGATTTGAGTAAGCGCTGAACCACGAGGTTAAGCACATGGGCCAGGCATGGTACGTGTGTGAGCTCGCCTCGCCTCAGAGCCGCCACCAGGTTCCGGCCATTGTCACACACGACCATGCCTGGCTGTAGGTTCAGCGGTTTGAGCCACAGATCTGCCTGCTCTTTCAGAGCTGTCCATAACTCTTCAGCATTGTGTGTTTTTTCACCTAAGCATATTAGCTTCAGCACAGCCTGTTGCCTCTTGGCCGAGGCAGTGCTGCAGTGCTTCCAGCTTGTGACTGATGCGGAGATGGAGGCTGAGGAGGAGGAGGAGGCTGAGGAGCATGAGGTGCAGGAGCTGTAGACCGTGGGGGCAACCCTGATTGACCTAGGGCCTGCAACCCTTGGCGTCGGGAGGACGTGTTCCGTCCCAAGGTCCGACTGGGTCCCGGCTTCCACTATGTTAACCCAGTGTGCTATCAGCGAAATGTACCGTCCCTGCCCACAAGCACTTGTCCACGTGTCCGTGGTTAGGTGGACTTTACCGGTAACTGCGTTGTTGAGGTCACGGCTAATGTTTTGGGACACGTGCTTGTGTAATGTGGGGACGGCACACTGGGAGAAATAATGGCGGCTGGGGACAGAGTACCGAGGGACGGCCGCCACCATCAGGTTGCGGAATGCTTGTGTCTCCACAAGCCTAAAAGGCAACATTTCGAGCCAAGCAGTCGTGAATTGTGAGAATTTAGTAGTGTGGCCTGTGGGACGTTGGCTGCATATTTGCGCTTGCATTCCAAGGACTGGAGTATGAACAACTGAACGCTGCGCTGGGACAAGGACATGGACGTGCTTCCTGATGCTGCTACTTGAGAGTGTGCAATGACAGGTGCAGGGCAGGAGGCATCTTTGCATGCACTATGGACAGGGGATTGGCTTGCATGCGCAACAGCAGAAGAAGCAATGGTGCCACCTGTAGACACTGTTCCTGGACCCTGGTGTTTGGCCCACAAAGTCGAGTGCTTTGCTGCCATCTGCCTGATCATGCTGGTGGTGGTCAGGCTGGTCGTTTTGACACCCCTGCTGATGCTGGTCTGGCTCGTGATGCAAATGGCCTTTTTGGAGCTGTCGGCAGAGTCTTTAAAAAACAACCAGACGCGGGAAGACCTAACAGTTGTAGTGGCAACTTCCTTCATGTTGGTGTTACGGGAAACGGTAGCCTGCCTTCTGTCTGCGGCCACCACACTGCTTCTTCCTGCCTGTTGGGGTGCTCTGCCTCCCTCCCCCTGTGTGCTGCTGTCCTTGCTCTGCATGTCCTCCTGCCAGGTTGGGTCAGTTACTATATCATCCACCATCTCGTCTCCCACTTCTGCACCCTGGTACTATTCCTGACTTTCTGCCAATTGTGTCTCATCATCGTCCACCTCTTGTGACAGTTTCCCACCGGCGCCTTCGTGTGACCGTGGCTGCTCAAATATTTGGGCATCGCTACACGTGATCTCCTCTTGCCCCGCTTCAAGTGGACCGGGCGAGAGGCCCGAATCCATAAATGGAAAAGTGAACAGCACTTCAGATTGTCCAAGTGTGGGATAAGTTGTCTCTGGGTACTCGGCATGGTGGGAGGAAGGAGGATCAGGGTGAGGAATATGCGGTCCAGACTCACGGCTACTGAGACTTGACCGTGTGGAAGACAGGGTGGTGGTGGTGGTGGCTAAGTGACTGGAAGCATTATCCGCTATCCAACCAACAACCTTTTGACACTGATCTGGGTTCAATAGTGGTGTGCTGCGGTCCCCTAGAAATTGGGACAGGAAGGTCAGGCGAGAAGATGTGGGTGTTTGTTGTGGCACAATTTCGGCTTGCCCACGGCCTTGTCCTCGGCCTCTGCATGTACCATTACCATCACGTCCAGTTCCCCGTCCCTTGCCACGTGCCTTGCCCATTTTAAATGGAGGATAGTATCTTCCACGCTCACTACAAATGACTGAGTTTGAAGCGAAGTTATATGTGATCGGTGTGATGGAGAAAACAGAGTTTTAAATACCTGGCCTGTAGGTAAGTAGTGTGAACAGCAAACTGCTGTGAATTGCTTCACTGACACACTGAAAAAATGGAGGCCAGAAATGGCAGTATTTTCTGACAACGTATATGTGATCCGTGTGACGGAGAAAACACAGTTTTAAATAGCTGGATTTCTAGCGCTCTAATATGGAAAGGACCTGGCTGTATTCTGCAGTGCCAACAAGCAAATGGCGCAGAAAAACGGTGTTCTCTGGATTGCTTTATAAGCAAATAATGAGGATTAAGATCCAAAGAAAAGTATTCCTGGCCCCTGAGACCTGGGCCTTTGTATAGAAATATCTAACAGCAGCAGAAGGCAGAATTGGAATGGAGCCTCTTGTGCTATATGCACTGCAGTCTGCTATATACACTGCCTGCCTGCCTATATACACTGCCTGCCTGATATCTCTGCAGATGGATTAGTCCTCAGAAGGACTGTTTGTTGAGATGGATATGTGTAATGTGCGGTTTTTCTCCCTACACTACCTAATACACAATCAAATCTCTCCCTAACGCAGCAGCAGCTCTCCCTACACTGTCTGATCCGGAGTGACTGTGATGAGCATGGCGGCGCCAGGTCAGATATAGACCTGATGACGCTGTGCGGCCAGCCAATCACTGTAATGCCCACAACCAACATGGCTATGGCATTACAGTGCATGGAAGGCAATCCCTGCATGTTCATTGGCTCTGTAAAGAGCGCCAAACATGAAGGGATGGGACCCGACTTCCCGCCCGACCAACCCGGAAATACTCGGTGAGCGCAGAGCATCTTGAGCAGTGAGATACTCGGGCGAGCACCGAGCAGTAGCGAGCATGCTCGCTCATCACTAGTTGTCATTAAGATTTAAAAAGAGAAAACACAGAAATGTGACAGTAAATGGCTTCACCCAACCAATAACCATGAGTGGAGAAAAAGTGTTTTTGTTATCATTCATTTTCTCTGAAACAAGGCCAAGAAAGGAAAAATTCTGCCGGGGTATGTAAACTTTTGAGCAGAACTGTATATGCGCCAGCCCCAGTGTCTCCTATTCTATATACTCCAGCCCCAGTGTCTCCTATTCTATATACTCCAGCTTCTTCTGTGATGTATATGCTCTAGCCCCAATGTATCCCGTGATGAATATACGCCAGCCCCAGTGTCTCCTATTCTATATATACTCCAGCTCCAGTGTCTCCTATTCTATATACTCCAGCTTCTTCTGTGATGTATATGCTCTAGCCCCAATGTATCCTGTGATGAATATACGCCAGCCCCAGTGTCTCCTATTCTATATACTCCAGCTCCAGTGTCTTCTGTGACGTAGCTAATGTAGCCCTAATGTCTCTTATGCAGAGGCGTCGCATCATAAAGCAGTGAGACACAAGCTCCCTGCCCTATCACTATCTCTTTCATCTGCCACAGATCGCCATAGGCCTGCGGTTAACGAGATGTCAGCATACTCACGCAGGTGGCTCGATGACATCATTGCATCGCTCTGCTCTGCTGTCCCGCCATGGAAGAGGAGACAGAGGCCGTGATGTAGGGAATCAGGATTAAGTGAGAATAAACTTTATTTTTTTAAATGATCGGGCAGTGGAGCCATCCTACTATATATCTGGAGTAGTGGGTCCATCATACTACATGTGGAGTAGTGGGGCCATTATACTATATGTATGTGGGGCAGTTGGACCATCATAGTATATACAGGTGCATCTCACTAAATTAGAATATCTTCAAAAAGTTAATTTATTCCAGTTCTTCAATACTGTTTCAGTATGCTCCACAATCATGAGGAAGACTGCTGACTTGACAGATGTCCAGAAGGCAGTCATTGACACACTCCACAAGGTCCTAGAGTTCCAATTTTCATCTGGAAATCAAGGTCCCAGAGTCTGGAGGAAGAGTGGAGAGTCCACAATCCAAGCTGCTTGAGGTCTAGTGTGAAGGCTCCACAATCAGTGATGGTTTGGGGGGCCATGTCATCTGCTGGTGTAGGTCCACTGTGTTTTATCAAGACCAAAGTCAGCACAGCCGTCTACCAGGACATTTTTCAGCACTTCATGCTTCCCTCTGCCCACAAGCTTTTTGGAGATGGAAATGTCATTCTCCAGCAGGACTTGGCCCCTGTCCACACGGCCAAAAGTACCAATACCTGGTTTACACACAACAGTATCACTGTGCTTGATTGGCAGCAAACTCGCCTGACCTTAACCCCATAGAGAATCTATTATAGAGAATCTATGGGGTATTGTCAAGAGGAAGATGAGAGACACCAGACCCAACAATGCAGATGAGCTGAAAGACAGCTTTTTGTATTGAAGAACTGAAATAAATTAACTTTTTGATGATATTCTAATTTAGTGAGATGCACCTGTATATGGAGCAGTGGGACCATCATGCTATATATATGGAGGAGTGGGGGCATCATACTAAATATAGAGCAGTGTGTGTGTGTGTCACCCCAGGCCTGGATGCCACAAACAATAATCTGTTTCTGAAAGCAGGAGGGAGGTCCCCTGGTTAGGGACAATTAGCATACAGCACCTCCTGTCCCAGGCCAGCAGGGGGAGCTGGCTGCCCCTATAAAAGCTGGAACTGGGGGCAGGGTTAGAGAGAACTGGAAGACCTAGCTCAGGGGTGAGACTAGTCCCAGAGAAGGAGGGACAGTTCAGCTGTAGCTGAGGAGTCCGTGAGGCGGAGGAGAAACTGCAAGCCAGAGACAGAGGCGACGAGAGCCGGTCCTGGCAGAGAACCAATCTACCGGACATTGGGGTCCGGGGCTGTCAGGGTTACAAGCCCAGCAGCAGAGAACCAACCTGCGAGGGATTTCAGGTCCCTTGGCCTAAGAAGCCTGGAGGCTCCGCCACACAGAGGGACCAGTACATCGAGGAGCAAGCAACAGGTACCCAAGGCCTGAGTCGCAAGCCATACAGGAGAGAAGTACACGGCCAGCTCAGGGACGTGGGCTATTACACCACGAAAAGGGGGATAGTCAGAAAGAGCATAGAGAGAACGGTAGGCCTACACACTCACCCTGACAAGTGGGGCTCGCCCGAATGCTCTCAGACACCCAGGCCCATTCCTAACCGGTACTGTTGGGTCATTAATAATATCTACAATAAAGACCCTGAACTGTTTGAAGCGGACTCTGAACTCTTACTATTGCGGCCTGCACTATCACCCCCAACATCCACTCACACTGCCCTGAGGCTACACTCTTCCCGTGGGGAGTTATCCTACCCCTGTGCTGCACACCAACACCAGCCTCAGCGGTCTGCCTTGCAGCGGCGGTTATCTCCAACCGCAATCCACGGGTGGCGTAGTCGGACATTGAAAACACTGATAAATAGACTGCCACCATTTGGTCTGACCACCCTGAGCCACGGGATCGGGTAGCCACTACTACCCCCATCAGCACCGTACACTAGAAGGCCTGGTTCCGTGTACCCCACGGCCCAGGGGCCGAGTCAGCTTTGGCGTAGTAGGCAGAATTGTGACCAACCCGCCACAAACGGGTATTGCGTGCCTGGAAAAGACTATACATATCTGAGTGAAGTTTCCCGCCATTCGGGGCCATTTCCCGCCAATCGGAGCCGTTTCCCGCCATCGGGCGCCATCTTCGGGACGCCGAGCGGGAAGAAGAGGGGCGTGGACGTCCAAAAACGCGCGAGACCTGAAGCCCCGCCCTACGCTGAGACGCTGCGCAAGGTCCTGGAAGGAGATCCAGCGGATGCCGACGTCATCACCGAGCAACGCAAGGTCCTCACCCAGAGCATCGCGAGCGGAGCCGCGGCCTACAGAAGAGGATCGCCCGAAGGTAGGCCACTGTTAACTAGGGGGGAGGAAGATGTCGGACGCGGAGGGACCCTCTACCACCAGCATAGCCGCGGCCGCTGTGATGCCGTTTTCCATGCCCTATATCCATAGTCGGATTATAATGAGGGCAATCCGGGTGACCGCCCAGGGCCCCGAGCCTGCAGGGGGCACGTGGCTCCAGGCGGGGTGTCTAATGCCGGATTGCCCTCATTATATGTGCGGGCCGCGTCGGCACATAGCGGTAGCATTGGCGGGAGGGGGGGGCCCGGACCGCTCCCCCAGCAGCGGCCGCCGCTACTTCTTCATCGGCCGGGCCAGCACTGCAGCAGTTATCTTCCCTGTGCTGGCCCGGCCGCCTCACTGCTAGGAGACATGGCCCTGTGCGCGGCTGTGTCTCCTAGCTGTGACGTCACGCAGTGCGCCCCGGCCTGCAGTGCTGCACCGGAAAAGAGAGAGAGCAGGCAGGAGGAATTGAGCCAGGGGATGGTGAGTGTGTGTGTGTGTGGGCAGATGTGTGTGTGGGCAGGTGTCTGTGTGTTTGTGGGCAGGTGTCTGTGGGGGAAGGTGTCTGTGTGGGCAGGTGTGTGTGTGTGTGTATATGTGTGTGTATATGTGTGTGTGTGTGTGTGGGCAGGTGTGTGTGTGTTTGAGGGCAGGTGTCTGTGGGGGCAGGTGTCTGTGTGGGCAGGTGTGTGTGTGTGTATATGTGTGTGTGTGTATATGTGTGTGTGTGTGTGTGTGTGTGTGTGGGCAGGTGTGTGTGTGTGGGCAGGTGTGTGTGTGGGCAGGTGTGTGTATATGGGTGTGTGTGTGTGTGTTTGAGGCAGGTGTCTGTGTGGGCAGGTGTGTGTGTGAGCAGGTGTGTGTGTGTGTGTGGGCAGGTGTGTGTGTGGGCAGGTGTGTGTGTGGGAAGGTGAGTGTGTGTGTGTGGGCAGGAGTTTGTGTGTGTGTGTGTGGGGGGGGGGGGCAGGTGTGTGTATGTGTGTGTGGGCAGGTGTGTGTGTGGGCAGGTGTGTTTGTGTGTGGGCAGGTGTGTGTGTGTGGGCAGGTGTGTGTGTGTGTGGGCAGTTGTGTATGTGTGTGGGCAGGTGTGTGTGTGTGTCTGTGTGGGCAGGTGTGTGTGTGTGGGCAGGTGTGTGTGTGTGTGTGTGTGTGTGGGCAGGTGTGTGTGTGTCTGTGTGGGCAGGTGTGTGTGTGTGTCTGTGTGGGCAGGTGTGTGTGTGTATATGTGTGTGTGTGTGTGTGTGGGCAGGTTAGAAAGTCTTGCCCTGTTGAACACTACACCTGACTTGAGGCCACCACCTCTTGGTTGTCCAATGTTCTTGCTTCTCTAGGGCTCTTCTCAGATATTCATTATACCAGCTCCCCAGAATACCAAAGTTAGGGTGGGTGACCGCGAGCCCTGGTGGTGGTCATAACTGCGGCCACCCAGGTGCAATACTCCATAACAACAATCCCCTGAGGTGGTGTAGGATGTAAGGACCTATTCACACTACATTCAGCGCTGCATTCAGGTCTTTACACAAGGCTTACAACTGAATCCCTGAAATTCAGGATTGTGCTGTCTGAAATGAGACATCTGAAAGCCGAGCAAATGGAGCCTAAAGATTCAGACTGTAGCCTCGGTTTGCCTTTGTTCAAATCAATGGCTATGTCAAGGCACATCTGAATGCCATTTTTCAGGGATTTAGATAGAAGACTGGAAAGAGGAGATGAATGCATTGCAAAATTCAGTGTGAATAGGCCCTTATATCTGGAGTCTTGATATTGATGCCACAAGCATTTTACTTGTTTTTAACTTAAAAAAAAATACACACACACAAATTATACACACACACACACACACCATACATACACACACACTATACATACACACACATTATACACACACACACACTATACATACACACACACACTATATGTGACACCCCAGGGGTCTGGTTGTCACAGTGATAGAGATATTACGTCTGAGAGCAGGTGGGAGGTCCTTTGGTCAGGGATCCTGTGCATGCCACACCTCCTGCCCAGCCTTGGGAGGGGAAGAACTTCCCCTGTATAAACCCGGGGCTGAGGCAGGGTTAGTGAGTCCAGGAAGAGTAGAGACAAGAGCAGCATAGGAAGCAGCAGAGTCACAAGGAGTCAGGGGCTGGCAGCTAAAGAGCTCGCCCTGACTAAGAAGATTCTTTACCGGACCCGGAGTCCGAGGCTGTGGGGACTAACTTCTACCCAGCAGCAGAATCCGTCAGGCAGGGGATTTCAGGTCCCCTGGCCCAGAAGCCCGAAGGCCCGGTCACACGCGTGGGACCAGCACCGCCATCGTGGAGCGGAAGCCATTAGAAGGCCCCGAGTCACCGGCCATACGGGTGAGCACCACACGGTACACTCAGGGACGTGGGCTACTTACATCAGCTTCTAGCAAGGTAGCCAGAAGAGTACAGTCAGCTTGGGAGGCCTACAACTACGCCTGGCCAGGGGAGATCCCATCTGCTCAAGGACTGACCAGGCTTCGTTCGCTAGCAAGTACTCCGGGAGGGTCTATCGTTGTTACCAGTAAAGACCCTGAACGCTACCATACCGTCTCTGAGTGGTTCCTGCTACCCCCATCATCCACGTCAGCTGCCCTGAGGCCATACCCCTCCCGTTGGGGGTTATACTATCACGCTGCACCATCCTTCCACCGGCCTCAGCGGTCTGCCCTGCAGCAGCAGCCCCCTGGCTGCATTCAACGGGTGGCGTAGTCATCAACCATTTTCTACCGCTAACAGACTGCCGTCCAGTTTGACTCCCTGGGCACGGACCGGGTCACCGCCACGAGACTACAACCTTAAACAGATCCGGCTCCGGGTAAGCTCCCGCGTGCGCAACGCAGCGCGACACAGGCCCAGGGGCGCGTCAACTTTGGCGTAGTCGGCAGGATCACGTGCCCGCAACCACCGGGTACTGCGTGCCTGAAAAGCAAAGACTGTTCAAACTTACCAGTGGTGAAGATTCCCGCCATCGGTGAAGATTCCCGCCATCCGGCGCCATCTTCAGCCTTCTTCCCGCCATCGGTGAAGTTTCCCGCCATCCGGCGCCATCTTCAGCCTTCTTCCCGCCATCCGTGGAGTTTTCCCGCCATTGGACGCCATCTTGAGGACGCCGCGCGGGAAGAAGAGGGGCGTGGACTCCGAAAGCGCGCGAGAACTGAAGCCCCGCCTCACGTCCGGACGTTGCGTAAGGTCCTGGAAGGAGCCCAGCAGACGCCGACGTCACAGGAGCGCGACGGAAGGTCCTCAACCCTGACGATCCACTGCGGAGCCGCGGCCTACGGAACAGGATCATCGCAAGGTAGGCCACGGTCCACTAGGGGGGAGGAAGATGTCGGATACGGAGGAGAGCTCCACTGCCTCAACCCCCGCCAGCGCTACCGCTGTTGCAGTTATGCCCTTCACCATGCCCTATATCCCGGGAGCAGCTTGGCTACCCCAGTACTCAGGGGAGTCACATACCCTGCATGACTTTAGAGAAAAGCTGGATAGCCTCTTCCAGGTGTACCCCCTCACAGAAGAGCAAAAAGTGAGCATCCTGGTGGCCCAACTAACTGGGGCAGCCAAAAGGGAAGTAAAATCCTGGCCACCTGGGAGGAAGACTGTCGCAGGGATACTAACCCGGCTGAAGGACACCTTTGATACCCGCACCTCAGCCGAGATTAAACTTAGATTCTACGGGTGCAAGCAGCGAGCGCATGAGAGTATAAGGGACTATGCACTCAACCTACAAGAGGCCCTGAGGGCCATTAAGCAGACCGACCCTAATGGAGTGGGAAACGAGGACAGGCTGTTGACCGAACAATTTATAGAGGGTTTATATTGCAATGCCCACCGCACCCAGTTGCGGGCAATGGCCTTACAGGACCCTCATCTAGAATTTGCACAGTTCAAGGACAGAGCCATCCGGGTGCTCCGAGAACCGGCACCAGGTGGCGTTGTGACCCACAGACGCCCCACTACCACTTACTACCAGGAGGCGGCGCCCTTGTCAGCAGGGCCTGTGGGAGCTGATGCGCAGGCTTTGGACAATGACCCGGCTCCAGACCTACACCATCAGGTCCAAGAGCTAGCTAAAAGCGTTGCTGCGCTAACCCGAACTGTGCAGTCTTTACAGGTTTCCACTCCAGGGAAGATCCAGCTGGCATCCGGACCGGAGGACATCCCGTGGCGTCGACCAAGGAGGACCCCACCGGCCAGAGGAAGACCCAGTGACCGATACAGCGAGGACGGACGACCCATCTGCCGCCGCTGCAATCAACCCGGACATATGGAAAGGTACTGTTCTTTAAACGGGCACAACCTGGGGTAGAGGGCCAACCCCCAGGAAAAAGATCACCAGGCCCATCGAACTGGCGCGACAGATATGTGGGAGGACGTCCAGTCTTGCCTGTGGTACTGGATGGCATTCCCATGAGTGCCCTACTGGACACCGGGTCACAGGTCACCACCATCCCGTACGTGCTCTTCAAGCAGTACTGGAATGACTCGGATATTACCCGCTACCCTGACGACGACTTGAGTATCATCGCCAGCAATGGTCAGCCCGTGCCACAGATCGGATTTAAAGAGGTGACCATCAAAATTGGTAGAGTCGAACTGGCCGCACAGGGACTGATCATTGTAGATATTGACAAACATGAGAGTCACCCAAAAATAACTCTAGGAACTAATGTAATTGAAAATTGTCTTGCAGAGGTGATTTTCCTTTTACAGCAGGTTGCCAAGAATGCCAGCTCCGGCGAGCAGCGGGTGCTCCAGAAAGAGATCCGGGCACTGATGCAACGGCAACAAGTGGAACTCTCCGGCGGTGAGATTGGTAGCGTAAGAATGTGTGACCCTTTTCCTATTGCCATGCCCCCAAAAAGTGAAATGATGATTTGGTGCCGGGCAGCTATTGGTCTGAGAGGTAGAGATTACCAGGCAATGGTAGAACCAGTTTACTCAGACAGTAGGCCCACCATTTTGACAGCACGGGGGGTGGTCAATGTACGCCATGGGAGGGTGCCCGTTCGCATAATAAATATCGGGGAGAGGGAAGTGTACCTGCCCCGGTATGCCACGCTAGCCAAATTATATACCACTAATCAAAATTCTATACAATCTGTGGAACCCTTGCCTCCATCTCACCCGGAGGAAGGTAACGGCTCTAAGAAAGACATGGAGGACTGGTGTCAGCAACTACATTTGGGTACTGATTCCACTCCCTCACATCAGAAACAAGGAGTCTATCGGGTGGTTCAAGAGTATGAGAGAGTGTTTAGTAAACACCCGTTAGACTTCGGGCGAGTCAAGGGGGTAGAACACCGCATCCCCACGGGAGATCATCCTCCCATAAAAGAGAGGTATCGACCCGTACCCCCTGCACATTACCAACACGCCAAGGGGATGCTTAGAGACATGAAGGAGGCTGGGGTAATCCGGGATAGCTGTAGCCCCTGGGCAGCCCCACTAGTTTTAGTCAAAAAGAAAGACAACACCATGAGGATGTGTGTAGATTACCGGAAAATCAACCGTATCACACACAAGGATGCGTACCCCTTACCAAGGATAGAGGAGTCATTGGCTGCTTTAAGATCTGCTAACTTCTTCTCTACCTTGGATCTCACTAGCGGGTACTGGCAGGTTCCTGTAGCAGAGGCGGACCGGGAGAAGACCGCATTCACCACCCCGATGGGACTTAGCGAGTTCACCTGCATGCCGTTCGGACTCTGCAACGCCCCAGGAACCTTCCAACGATTAATGGAGTGCTGTCTGGGCCACAGAAACTTCGAGACGGTCCTGTTGTACCTGGACGATGTCATCGTATACTCCAAAACTTATGAGGACCACCTGAAACACCTGGCGGAGGTGTTCGAAGCTCTGGCGAGTTACGGCCTAAAGGTGAAACCCTCCAAGTGTTACCTCCTGAAACCAAAGGTGCAATACCTGGGACACGTGGTGAGCGCTGACGGAGTGGCTCCCGACCCCGATAAGATCACCGCAATTAAGGGATGGCCAAGCCCCTCCAGCGTAAAAGAAGTGCGGCAGTTCCTAGGGTTGGTAGGCTACTACCGAAGGTTTATTCCCGGTTTCACCAAAAAGGCAGCACCTATGCAGGACCTCCTGATAGGCCAGTCCCGGAAGGCCAAGAACCAGAAGCCGCCCTTCAAATGGGAAAAGCTAGAAGAAGAGTCCTTCCGCCAGCTGAAGATGGCCCTCACGGGGGATGAAATCTTGGCGTACCCGGACTATAGCCAGCCCTTCATCCTCTACACCGACGCCAGTAACATCGGGCTAGGAGCCGTACTGTCCCAGATTCAGCAGGGGAGAGAACGAGTAATCTCCTATGCCAGCCGAAAACTGCGACCCACCGAAAGGAACCCCGAAAATTACAGCTCATTTAAGCTAGAGTTCCTGGCCGTGGTATGGGCAGTCACCGAGCGCTTTAGGCATTACCTCGCTTCTTCCCGGTTCACCGTATACACGGATAACAACCCGCTGACACACCTGGACACGGCAAGACTCGGTGCCCTGGAGCAGAGGTGGATGGCCCGTCTGTCCAACTACGAGTTCACAATTAAATACCGGGCAGGGCGCTCCAATACCAACGCGGACGCCCTGTCCAGGATGCCCAACCTGCCGGACGGAGGAGAAGATCCGGAGGGACTGGAAGAAGTTGAACTCCCTGCGTTCCACCGTCATGGGACTATCCAGTATTCCCACCGGGTAAGGAGTAAGCAGGCTGCTACGTTGAACCCCTTACCTCACTACAACTGGGCGGAAACGCAAGACAGCGACCCTGCCGTCCGACTGGTGAAGGAGATGCTGACTCGCCCGGAGGCTAGCCTGGAATCAGACGCTCCAGAGGAAGCCAAACAACTATGGGCAGAGAAGAGTCGACTGTTCCTTTACAAGGGGAAGTTGTGCCGCAGAATGGTTAACTCCAGGACGCATGAACTACTCTGGCAAGTAGTGGTGCCACGAAGAGACGCAGCCATGGTGATGGAGGCATACCACGACGGAGCTGGACACTTCGGGTGGAAAAAGCTGGAGTTCCTGCTGCGCGAGCGGTTCCACTGGGTAGGCATGAGGGGAACCATCGAGAAGTGGTGCAGAGACTGTGGCCCGTGCAATCTGAGAAGGAAGGACCGGGCCAGCCAGAAGACTCCCCTGCAGTCCATCGTCACCCGGCAACCGTTGGAACTGGTAGCCTTGGATCATGTAAAACTGACCCCCAGCAGAAGTGGCTACGTCTACGCGTTAACCATCGTGGATCATTACTCCCGGTTTCTGGTTGTCGTCCCCGTCAAGGACTTAACGGCTCGAACAGCAGCTAGAGCCTTCCAGCAGCACTTTTGCCGTCCACACGGGTACCCGGACCAAGTGCTGACGGACCAGGGACCTGCCTTTGAAGCGGAGGTCTTCCAGGAATTCTGCAATCTGTATGGCTGCCGGAAGATAAGGACGACACCCTACCATCCGCAAACTAATGGACTTTGTGAGAAAATGAACCAGGTGGTAATGGATCTTCTAAAAACGTTGCCCCTGGAAGAACGCAGTCTGTGGCCTGAGAAGTTGCCCGATCTGGTGGACCTATACAACCACATCCCGGTAGGTTCCACCAACTGTACCCCGGCTTACCTAATGAGGGCAAGACCTGGTAAGTTACCTGTTGACCTGGAAATGGGAGTCCTGACGCCCGAGGACACTTCACCAGAAACGGACTGGGACACAGAGAGGCAGCAGCAGTACCGGAAAGTACAGGAGAGCGTGGAGCGAAGTCTCTGTCAGGCTAGGGAAAGACAAGAGAAGACTTACAACCAGTATGCTCCCGCTGTTCCCCTGGTACCCGGAGAGCAGGTCTTGAAGAGGAAGAGACGGCTCCACAAGTTGGACGACCAGTGGGAGAAGGACCCGTACACCGTACTGCCCTCAAGCCACGAGAACCCGAAGGTCTGTACCATCAGTAAAGACGGAGGGGAAACCACAGCCATTGTATCCCGGGACCACCTGAAGAAGTGCCCCGAACAACTGAGGAACCCTGAGGAGGAACAGGAAGACCATCGACCCGTGGAAGAAAGGGAAGATATGGTTAGTACCGTGCTCGGGGACTTCCCTCGGTCTTGGACTCAAGTCAATGGTGCAGTTGTGGTACCCGTACTCACCTTCCTCCAACCATCATCCCAAGAACCTACGGAGCAACGGGTAGAGCTGGAAGAGCAGCCGGTCCAGGAGGCAGAAGACTCCACCCAAGCGGAACAGGAGAATCCACCCTCTGCTTATAGTGAGCCTGCCGTACCCCTAGTGAGACAAAGAGCCGGTAGACAGCTGCCCAGTTTACCCTTGACAGCTCCTACACCCTGTAGTTCAGGGCCAGACAGTCAGCTCCGTAGGTCCACTAGGGCCACTAGAGGCCAGTTACCCGCACGTTGGAGGATCTAAATGTTTAAGTTGTTTCACAATGTTTACCTGTTTATTGTTGCTTGTGTGTAATTTTGTGTTTCTAGTTGTTTTTAGGAGTCTTCGGTGGATTTACCGGGAATCCTTTGTATATAGTTGGAGCGTAACCCAGGATGGACTAGAGACTGTTAAGGACTCGGGGTAGGACAGACCCCTACCTGGTTACGTCTCCCTGTGTTGGTGAAATGGACACCTTTGCTTTTCTTCAAAGACTGCACCCGGTTGCGGACATCCGTGACCATCTTATTGTGTTTCCTTATTGTATTTTATTGTTCTTTGATATACCTTGTTATATTTTTCTAAAAAGTGTTTAGTCCCGGAGTACTAAATTTCACTAGGGGGGAGCGTGACACCCCAGGGGTCTGGTTGTCACAGTGATAGAGATATTACGTCTGAGAGCAGGTGGGAGGTCCTTTGGTCAGGGATCCTGTGCATGCCACACCTCCTGCCCAGCCTTGGGAGGGGAAGAACTTCCCCTGTATAAACCCGGGGCTGAGGCAGGGTTAGTGAGTCCAGGAAGAGTAGAGACAAGAGCAGCATAGGAAGCAGCAGAGTCACAAGGAGTCAGGGGCTGGCAGCTAAAGAGCTCGCCCTGACTAAGAAGATTCTTTACCGGACCCGGAGTCCGAGGCTGTGGGGACTAACTTCTACCCAGCAGCAGAATCCGTCAGGCAGGGGATTTCAGGTCCCCTGGCCCAGAAGCCCGAAGGCCCGGTCACACGCGTGGGACCAGCACCGCCATCGTGGAGCGGAAGCCATTAGAAGGCCCCGAGTCACCGGCCATACGGGTGAGCACCACACGGTACACTCAGGGACGTGGGCTACTTACATCAGCTTCTAGCAAGGTAGCCAGAAGAGTACAGTCAGCTTGGGAGGCCTACAACTACGCCTGGCCAGGGGAGATCCCATCTGCTCAAGGACTGACCAGGCCTCGTTCGCTAGCAAGTACTCCGGGAGGGTCTATCGTTGTTACCAGTAAAGACCCTGAACGCTACCATACCGTCTCTGAGTGGTTCCTGCTACCCCCATCATCCACGTCGGCTGCCCTGAGGCCATACCCCTCCCGTTGGGGGTTATACTATCACGCTGCACCATCCTTCCACCGGCCTCAGCGGTCTGCCCTGCAGCAGCAGCCCCCTGGCTGCATTCAACGGGTGGCGTAGTCATCAACCATTTTCTACCGCTAACAGACTGCCGTCCAGTTTGACTCCCTGGGCACGGACCGGGTCACCGCCACGAGACTACAACCCTAAACAGATCCGGCTCCGGGTAAGCTCCCGCGTGCGCAACGCAGCGCGACACAGGCCCAGGGGCGCGTCATATACATACACACACACTATACATACACACACATTATACACACACACACATTATACACACACACACTATACATACACACACACAAATGTGTGTGTGGGCAGGTGTGTGTGTGTGTGTGGGGGGGGGCAGATGTCATTGTGTGGTGTCTGTTTGTGTGATGTGTGTGTGTGTGTGGGCAGATGTCATTGTGTGATGTCTGTTTGTATGTGTGTGTGTGTGTGTGTGTGGGCAGATGTCATTGTGTGATGTCTGTTTGTGTGTGTGTGTGTGGGCAGATGTCATTGTGTGATGTCTGTTTGTGTGTGTGTGGGCAGATGTCATTGTGTGATGTCTGTTTGTGTGTGTGTAGGCAGATGTCATTGTGTGATGTCTGTTTGTGTGTGTATGTGTGTGTGTATGTGTGTGTGTGTAGGCAGATGTCATTGTGTGATGTCAGTTTGTGTGTGTGTAGGCAGATGTCATTGTGTGATGTCTGTTTGTGTGTGTATGTGTGTGTGTATGTGTGTGTGTGTGTAGGCAGATGTCATTGTGTGATGTCTGTTTGTGTGTGTGTGGGCAGATGTCATTGTGTGATGTCTGTTTCTATGTGTGTGTGTGTGTGGGCAGATATCATTGTGTCATGTCTGTTTATATGTATTTTTGTGTTTCAAATGTGTTTATGCGTGTATGTATATGTCTGTATATGTTTGTGTGTGTGCGTGACTGCGTGCGGCCTCCTGCTGAGTATAGTTGGCGCCGTGCGGCCTCCTGCTGTATCTGGGGGGGTGCCGTGTGGCCCCCCGCTGTGTACAGATGGCTACGTGCGGCCCCCCGCTGTGTATAGATGGCTACGTGCGGCCCCCCGCTATGTATAGATGGCGCCGTGCGGCCCCCCGCCGTGTATTGATGGCGCTGTGCGGCCCCCTGCTGTGTAGAGATGGCACCGTGCGGCTCCCCGCTGTGTATAGATTGCGCTGTGCGGCCTCCTGCTGTCTCTGGGGGGGGCGCCGTGCGGCCTCCCGCTGTGTATACATGGCTGCGTGCGGCCTCCCGCTGAGTATAGATGGCGCTGTGCGGCCTCCTGCTGTCTCTGGGGGGGTGTCGTGCGGCCTCCCGCTGTGTATAGATGGCTACGTGCGGCCTCCCGCTGAGTATAGATGGAGCTGTGCGGCCTCCTGCTGTCTCTGGGGGGGGCGCCGTGCAGCCTCCCGCTGTGTATAAATGGCTATGTGCGGCCTCCCGCTGAGTATAGATGGCGCTGTGCGGCCTCCTGCTGTCTCTGGGGGGGGCGCCATGCGGCCTCCCGCTGTGTATACATGGCTATGTGCGGCCTCCCGCTGAGTATAGATGGCGCTGTGCGGCCTCCTGCTGTCTCTGGGGGGTCGCCGTGCAGCCTCCCGCTGTGTATAGATGGCTATGTGCGGCCTCCCGCTGAGTATAGATGGCGCTGTGCGGCTTCCTGCTGTCTCTGGGGGGGGCGCCGTGCGGCATCTATACTCAGCAGGAGGCCACACGTAGCCATCTATACACGTATACTCAGCAGGAGGCCGCACGTAGCCATCTATACGGCGCCATCTATACACAGCGGGAGGCCGCACAGCGCCATCTATACACAGCGGGAGGCCGCACGGCGCCATCTATACACAGCGGCAGGCCGCACGGCGTCATCTATACACAGCGGCAGGCCGCACGGCGTCATCTATACACAGCGGGACGCCGCACGGCGTCATCTATACACAGCGGGAGGCCGCACGGCGTCATCTATACACAGCGGGAGGCCGCACGGCGCCATCTATACACAGCGGGAGGCCGCACGGCGCCATCTATACACAGCGGGAGGCCGCACGGCGCCATCTATACACAGCGGCAGTCTCAGTGCTTTGTAAGAGCAGTCAATAAATTCTGCTTGACTAATTCTGAGCACCATAAAGTCTGGTTCGCTTCTAACCTGCTGTCTTCATTTTCAGCTTGCTGAATTCTAACTCATTTACTGTCATTCGAGACGATGCCTCTGCTGGTCTCTTTCACCTTGAATACCTGTAAGTGCTCCACTTAATGTCATATTTTTTATTCTGTTCTTCTTCATCTTTTGGCATGTGCAATTGTATGAGCAAGTATTCATATGAATTTATGACCTACTTAAACCTTTGAGGACCTTAAATTTTATTCAATCAAATTTTTTTCCAGTTTAAAACTATGGGACATATATGTGCCTTGGTCCTCAAATGGTTTTTAAAGGGGCTGCAAACATAAACACGAAAAAAATAATTCAATTAGTGCTTTTTGTGTTCATTTAATTTTTATTTGAAGTCCATTTTTTTTATATACCTTGAAATTAAGCCCTACCCCATGGAATGAAGCCCTACCTACATGACATCTGAGAGCTACATGGATCCCGCTTGTGAGGTGCCTGTCCGTCACTACTATTCAGTTTTAGGGTCCACTCACTAAGCCATATATTCTCTCATGCAAGAGAATAGGGCCAATTATGCTAATGACACTGGGCTCAAACTCTGTCAGAGCTTCAACTGAGTGTGATCCGATTCTCTCGCAGCACAGATATGGAGAAGATGGAGAACTTAATTTCTCCATCTTCTCCATAGTCTGTGAGTGTTCATCGGACTGCACTTGGATGACATCCGAGTGCAGTCCAATGTTTTACGTGCACCCATAGACTTGTATGGGTGCACATGGTCCGAATATCGAATAAGATTATTTTCTCATGCCAATAATCGCACTGTCCCATAGTATAACATAGAGCCGAGTCCTATCCGATAAAACCTAACATAGCATTCGGCCGTGTTATACGACAGTGTGAGCGAGCCCTTAGAGTCAAGGAATATTTACATGCAGATGATGATATTACTCTCCAAGTTTATATTTTTTTAGGCGAGTTCATAGTAAATGCTTTGCATTTTTGACATGTGATCAACTAAAGAACAAGAAAGATTTAAGACCTCCCCTATAGAGAAACGGAAAATAGTTTGGAGGACTTGCATGTCCTTTTTTATTTATTATGAGAAAATCATAAAAGATCCCGTTTTTTAACCATGCTGTGACTTTCTGCTGAGGGAGAGGGAGAGAGCTGCCCTATTCAGAGTCTGTAATAAGACCTGCTGACAAAAGTGTTGAAGATACAGTCTAATGTGAATTAACAATGAAAAAAAGTTAATTTAACAAGTGGCTTGTATTTTTTTTAATACAAACTTTTTTGTCTTTACAGCTCCTTTAAAGGGAATCTGTCATCAGGTTTTTGCCACCTAATCTGAGAGCAGCATAATGTAGGGTTAGAGCCACTGATTCCAGTAATGTGTCACTTACTGGGCTGCTTAGTGTTGTTTTGATAAAATCATTGATTTGTCAGAAGGTAATTATCACTAGATGACTAGTAAGTTCTGTAGGACCCCACCCCCATCACTGATCAGTAGATTTCTGTGTACACTGAGCATGGGCAGAAAGCTGCCAATCAGTGGTGTGGGTGGGGCTATACAGAGCGCAGCATTCAGAGAGCTGCTAGATCTGCAGCAGATAAAATGGTGATTTTCTCAAAATGACAACAAGCAGCTGAAAAAGTGACACATCGCTGGAATCAGGGTATCTGCCCCAATATTGTGCTGCTCTCAGATGAGGCAGCACAATTAATATTATGCCAAATTAATTTCCCATGAACTATCACATGATCTATCACAGGGGATCATGTGACATGTCACGTGATAAATCAGGTGTGTGGAGGGGGCCCGCACCTTCTAAACTGCCCGGGGCCCTTGCTACTCTTAATCCACCCCTGCCTATATCCCCGGAGCGGCCTGGCTGCCCCAGTATGCCGGCGAGTCGCATACCTTGGGCGACTTTAAAGAAAGGCTGTATAGACTGTTCAAAGTTTATCCCCTGACAGAAGAACAGAAAGTAAGCATACTGATAGGGCAGTTAACTGGTGCGGCCCAGCGGGAGGTAAAGTCTTGGACAGCTGAGGAGAAAAGGACTGTAAGGGGGGTTCTGACCCGTCTACGGGACATCTTTGATACCCGTACCTCAGCAGAAATCAAAATGCGGTTCTATGGATGTAAGCAGCGAGCTCAAGATAGCATCCGAGATTATGCCCTAAATTTACAGGAAGCCTTGGGGGCAATTAAGCAAGCTGACCCTGGCAGCGTGCAGGATACAGATAAACTATTGACTGACCAGTTCATAGAAGGTCTGCTGTCCAGCGCCCACAGAACCCAGCTGCGCCTCATGGCCCTACAGAACCCCGATTTGACTTTTGCACAGTTCAAAGATAGGGCCATCCAGGTGCTCCGAGAACCTGCACCGGGTGGCGCTGTAGCTTCCCGGCGCCCTGCCATCCCTTACCACCAGGGGGCGGCGCCCTATCCCGCAGACCTTGTGGGGGCTGATGCGCAGGCCCTAAATCCATCCCCGGGTGGAAACCTGCACCATCAGGTCCAAGAACTAACAAAGAGTGTTGCTGCATTGACCAGGACCGTACAGTCGTTACAGACAGGGTCGGTCTGGCCTGGCGGGAAATTGGGAAATTTCCCGGTGGGCCCCGATATGAGAGTGAGAAAATTGGTGGCGGGGGCCCTTTAAAAGTGTGAGCACTTTAAAAGCGCGGCTGAATCAAATGTAGCGTCGAGCGCACGGCACATTCATTGGTGACAGCGGGCCTGCAGTGATGTGCATGCAGCATACTTACCACGTGAGTCTCTGACACTAAGAGGATGGATTCTTTCTGGGCGGTGACACGCACTGCGCTCTGCTTTCCCGCTGGCTGGCAGACTGTGGTGACGCTGACGCCGCTCTCTCCTGGCCTCTGATACGCGCGCCTGCGCTCTGCAGTGCTCTCTCTGCTCCGGGGCCGTCCTATGAAACGCCGGCGCCACCGAAGCTGATGTCTCGCTCTGCTCTCTCTGCTCCCGGGCTTCTGATACGGTCCCATCCCGGCTCCATATCTGCTCTGGCCTGCTCCCCTGTAGTAATACCGGCTCCCGACCAGGTGGTGGCACCGCCCCCTTCTCTCCTGCTCTGACTCTGGGCTTTTTAATACCGGCTCCGGGGCTGGATATGTGGAATGTGGCCCGGCCTGGAATTGGAAACAAGGCTGCAGGTCTACAGCTCTCACTGCTTCAATTTCCTATCAAGAGCACCGTGCCAAATAGTCAATAACGTTTTTATGGGTGAGTTATATGGCTGTGTGTGTGTGTGTATATGGCTGTGTGTGTATATCCCTGCATGTGTGTGTATATGGCTGTGTGTGTATATCCCTGCATGTGTGTGTGTGTGTATATGGCTGTGTGTGTATATGCCTGCATGTGTGTGTGTATATGGCTGTGTGTGTGTGTATATGGCTGTGTGTATATATGCCTGTGTGTGTGTATATGCCTGCATGTGTGTGTGTGTATATACCTGCATGTGTGTGTGTGTGTGTATATGCCTGCATGTGTGTGTGTGTATATGCCTGCATGTGTGTGTGTGTATATGCCTGCATGTGTGTGTGTGTGTGTGTGTGTGTGTGTGTGTGTGTGTGTATATGGCTGCATATGTGTGTGTGTATATGCCTGCATGTGTGTGTGTGTGTATATGCCTGCATGTATATGTGTGTGTGTGTGTATATGCCTGCATGTGTGTGTGTGTGTATATGCCTGCATGTGTGTGTATATGGCTGCATGTGTGTGTGTGTATATGCCTGCATGTGTGTGTGTATATGCCTGCATGTGTGTGTGTGTGTGTGTGTATATGCCTGCATGTGTGTGTGTGTGTATATGCCTGCATGTGTGTGTGTGTGTATATGCCTGCATGTGTGTGTGTGTGTGTGTGTATATATGGCTGTGTGTGTGTGTATGTATGTGTGTGTGTGTGTGTGTGTGTGTGTGTGTATGTATGTATGTATGTGTGTGTGTGTATGTATGTATGTGTGTATGTGTATGTGTGTGTGTGGTGCATACAGCGTATAAAGTGTGTGTGTGTGTGGTGTACGGCGTATACAGTGTGTGTGTGGTGTGTACGGCGTATACAGTGTGTGTGTGGTGCGTATGGCATATACAGGGTGTGTGTGGTGGTGAATACAGCGTATACAGTTTGTATGTGGTGCGTACAGCGTATACAGTGTGTGTGCTGGTGCGTACGGCGTATACAATATGTGTGTGTTGCGTACGGCGAACACAGTGTGTGTGTGTCATGCATACGGCGTATACAGTGTGCGTGTGTGGTGCGTACAGCGTATACAGTGTGTGTGTGTGTGGTGGTGTGTACGGCGTATACAGTGTGTGTGTGGTGCGTATGGCGTATACAGAGTGTGTGTGGTGGTGCATACGGCGTATACAGTTTGTGTGTGGTGCATACGGCGTATACAGTGTGTGTGTGTGTGTGTATGTGGCGCATACGGCGAACACACTGTGTGTGTGGTGCGCACGGCGAACACAGTGTGTGTGTGTCATGAGCACGGCGTATACAGTGTGTGTGTGTGTGTGTGTGTGTGGTGTGTACGGCGTATACAGTGTGTGTGTGTGGTGTGTATGGCGTATACAGTGTGTGTGTGGTGCAAACGGCGTATACAGTGTATGTGTGGTGCATAAGGCGTATACAATGTGCGTGTGTGTGGTGCGTACAGTGTATACATTGTGAGTGTTGTGTGCATACAGTGTGTGTGTGGTGCATACGTCGTATACAGTGTGTGTGGTGTGTACGGCGTATACAGTGTGTGTATGTGTGGTGCGTACGGCATATACAGTGTGTGTTTGTGTGTGTGTGGTGCGTACGGCGTACACAGTGTATGTGTGGTGCATAAGGCGTATACAGTGTCAGTGTGTGTGGTGCGTACAGTGTATACATTGTGTGTGTGTTGTGTACGGCGTATACAGTGTGTGTGTGGTGCATACGTCGTATACAGTGTGTGTGTGGTGCATACGTCGTAAAGAGTGTGTGTGTGTGTGTGTGGTGCGTACGGCGTTACAGTGTGTGTTTGTGTGTGCGGTGCGTACGGCGTATACAGTGTGTGTGGTGCGTACGGCGTATACAGTGTGTGTGTTCGCGATGAAGTTCCGCTGGTGGCACCGCTGCTGAGATCTGTGTGACTGAGTGTGAGGCCTCATGTATGCGACAGAAGAGCGTATGAGCAGCTGCTGAGATCTGTGTGACTGAGCGTGAGGCCTCATGTATGTGACAGATGAGCGTATGAGAAGCTGCTGAGATCTGTGTGACCGAGTGTGAGGCCTCGTGTATGTGACAGATGAGCGTATGAGCAGCTGCTGAGATCTGTGTGACTGAGTGTGAGGCCTCGTGTATGTGAAAGATGAGCGTATGAGCAGCTGCTGAGATCTGGGTGACTGAGTGTGAGGCCTCATGTATGTGACAGATGAGCGTATGAGCAGCTGCTGAGATCTGTGTGACTGAGTGTGAGGCCTCATGTATGTGACAGATGAGTGTATGAGCAGCTGCTGTGATCTGCGTGACTGGGTGTGAGGTCTCATGTATGTGACAGAAGAGCGTATGAACAGCTGCTGAGATCTGTGTGACTGAGTGTGAGACCTCATGTATGTGACAGATGAGCGTATAAGCAGCTGCTGAGATCTGTGTGACTGAGCGTGAGGCCTCATGTATGTGACAGATGAGCGTATGAGCAGCTGCTGAGATCTGAGTGACTGAGCGTGAGACCTCATGTATGTGACAGATGAGCGTATGAGCAGCTGCTGAGATCTGTGTGACTGAGTGTGAGGCCTCATGTATGTGACAGATGAGCGTATGAGCAGCTGCTGAAATCTGTGTGACTGAGTGTGAGGCCTCATGTATGTGACAGATGAGCGTATGAGAAGCTGCTGAGATCTGCGTGACTGAGTGTGAGGCGTCATGTATGTGACAGATGAGCGTATGAGCAGCTGCTGAGATCTGCGTGACAGTGTGAGGCCTCATGTATGTGACAGATGAGCGTATGAGCAGCTGCTGAGATCTGTGTGACTGAGTGTGAGGCCTCATGTATGTGACAGATGAGCGTATGAGCTGCTGCTGAGATCTGTGTGACTGAGTGTGAGGCCTCATGTATGTGACAGATGAGCGTATGAGCAGCTGCTGAGATCTAGGTGAGGCCTCATGTATGTGACAGATGAGCGTATGAGCAGCTGCTGAGATCTGTGTGACTGAGCGTGAGGCCTCATGTATGTGACAGATGAGCGAATGAGCAACTGTTGAGATCTGTGTGACTGAGCGTGAGGCCTCATGTATGTGACAGATGAGCGTATGAGCAGCTGCTGAGATCTACGTGACTGAGTGTGAGGCCTCATGTATGTGACAGATGAGCGTATGAGCTGCTGCTGAGATCTGTGTGACTGAGCGTGAGGCCTCATGTATGTGACAGATGAGCGTATGAGCAGCTGCTGAGATCTGTGTGACTGAGTGTGAGGCCTCATGTATGTGAGAGATGAGCTTATGAGCAGCTGCTGAGATCTGTGTGACTGAGCGTGAGGCCTCATCTATGTGACAGATGAGCTTATGAGCAGCTGCTGAGATCTGTGTGACTGAGTGTGAGGCGTCATGTATGTGACAGCTGAGCGTATGAGCAGCTGCTGAGATCTGTGTCACTGAGTTTGAGGCCTTATGTATGTGACAGATGAGCTTATGAGCAGCTGCTGAGATCTGTGTGACTGAGTGTGAGGCCTCATGTATGTGACAGATGAGCATATGAGCAGCTCCTGGGATCTGTGTGACTGAGTGTGAGGCCTCATGTATGTGACAGATGAGCGTATGAGCAGCTGCTGAGATCTGCGTGACTGAGTGTGAGGCCTCATGTATGTGACAGATGAGCGTATGAGCAGCTGCTGAGATCTGCGTGACTGAGTGTGAGGCCTCATGTATGTGACAGATGAGCGTATGAGCAGCTCCTGGGATCTGTGTGACTGACTGTGAGGCCTCATGTATGTGACATATGAGTGTATGAGCAGCTGCTGAGATCTAGGTGAGGCCTCATGTATGTGACAGATGAGCGTATGAGAAGCTGCTGAGATCTGTGTGACTGAGTGTGAGGCCTCATGTATGTTACAGATGAGCGTATGAGCTGCTGCTGAGATCTGTGTGACTGAGTGTCAGGCCTCATGTATGTGACAGATGAGCGTATGAGCAGCTGCTGAGATCTGTGTGACTGAACGTGAGGCCTCATGTATGTGACAGATGAGCGTATGAGCAGCTGCTGAGATCTGTGTGACTGAGTGTCAGGCCTCATGTATGTGACAGATGAGCGTATGAGCAGCTGCTGAGATCTGTGTGACTGAGTGTGAGGCCTCATGTATGTTACAGATGAGCGTATGAGCTGCTGCTGAGATCTGTGTGACTGAGTGTCAGGCCTCATGTATGTGACAGATGAGCGTATGAGCAGCTGCTGAGATCTGTGTGACTGAACGTGAGGCCTCATGTATGTGACAGATGAGCAGCTGCTGAGATCTGTGTGACTGAGCGTGAGGCCTCATGTATGTGACAGCTGAGCGTATGAGCAGCTGCTGAGGTCTGTGTGACTGAGTGTGAGGCCTCATGTATGTGACAGATGAGCATATGAGCAGCTGCGGAGATCTGTGTGACTGAGGGTGAGGCCTCATGTATGTGACAGATGAGCGTATGAGCAGCTGCGGAGATCTGTGTGACTGAGCGTGAGGCCTCATGTATGCTAGAGAAAAAAAGTGTTTCTTTTTATGTGAAATAATAGAAATACGTTTAACCCCTTTACCCCCGAGGGTGGTTTGCACGTTAATGACCAGGCCAATTTTTACAATTCTGACCACTGTCACTTTATGAGGTAATTACTCTGGAACGCTTCAACGGATCACCCTGATTCTGAGAATGTTTTTTCGTGACATATTGTGCTTCATGATAGTGGTAAAATTTCTTCGATATCACTTGCGTTTATTTGTGAAAAAATGGAAATTTGGCGAAAATGTTGAAAATTTTTCAATTTTCAAATTTTGAATTTTTATGCCCTTAAATCAGAGAGATATGTCACACAAAAGAGTTAATAAATAACATTTCCCACATGCCTACTTTACATCAGCACAATTTTGGAGCCAAAATATTTTTTTATTAGGGAGCTTTAAGGGTTAAAAGTTGACAAGAGATTTACCAGCGATTTCTCATTTTTCCAACAAAATTTACAAAACCATTTTTTTTAGGGACCACATCACATTTGGAGTCACTTTGAGAGGTCTTTATGACAGAAAATACCCAAAAGTGACACCATTCTAAAATCTGCACCCCTGAAGGAGCTCAAAAGTACATTCAAGAAGTTTATTAACCCTTCAGGTGCTTCATAGGAATTTTTGGAATGTGGAAGAAAAAAATTTACCATTTAACTTTTTTCACAAAAATGTTAATTTAGACCCAATTTTTTTTATTTTCGCAAGGGTAACAGGAAAAAATGGACCCCAAAATCTGTTGTGCAATTTCTCCTGAGCACGCCAATACCCCATATGTGGGGGCAAACCACTGTTTCGGCGCACAGCAGGGTTCGCAAGGGAAGGAGCGCCATTTGACTTTTCGAATGTAAAATTTGCTTGAATAATTAGTGGACACGATGTTGCGTTTGGAGAGCCCCTGATGTGCCTAAACAGTGGAAACCCCCCACAAGTGACACCATTTTGGAAACTAAACCCCTCAGGGAACTTATCTAGATGTGTGGTGGGCACCTTGAACCCCCAGGTGCTTCACAGAAGTTTAGAACATTGAGCCATAAAAATAAAATTTTCACATTTTTGCAACAAAAATGTTGTTCAGCCCCCAATTTTGCATTTTCATAAGAGAAACAGGAGAAATTGTGCCATGGATTTTGTTGTGCAATTCTTGCTGAGCACGCAGATTCCCCATATGTGGGGGAAAACCACTGTTTGGGCGCACGGTAGGGCTCGGAAGGAAGATGCGCCATTTGACTTTTAGAATGTAAAATTTGCTTGAATAATTAGCGGACACCATGTTGCTTTTGGAGAACCCCTGATGTGCCTAAACAGTGGAAACCCCTCCACAAGTGACCCCATTTTGGAAACTAGCCCCCTCAATGATTTTATCAAGGGGTATAGTGAACATTTTGAACCCAGAGGTACGACAGAATTTGATAACATTAAGTCATAATATTGAATAAGTTGTCATTAATCTTGAGTGCAAGTGCTCGCTACTTGAGTTTGCATTGAGTACTCAGGTATGCACCATGTATCGCGCGTGCTCAATTGACATGCTCGAGTCCCCGCCCGCATGTTTCATGGTTATTAGACACCCCAAAAAAATAATATGCAGGGATCGCTCGTACATGACAGGCAATCCCCGCGATTTTTTTTGGGCTGTATTACAGCTGCAAAACATATGGGGAGGAGACTCGAGCATGTCACTCGAGTACCTGCAATACTCGGTGCATACATGAGCACCCGATGCAAACTCAAGTAGCGAGCACTTGCGCTCAACATTAGTCGCCATATCGTCGTCATTTTTTTTCTTTACTTTTGAAAAAATCCCAATCCTAACCCTAGCACAACCCTAACCCTAACCCTCGAGTTTATTTTATACTCCGTTCTTCGTGCGGTATAAGTGATTAGACGACTTTATTCTTTGGATTACAGCGACACCAGATTCATATTGGGTTTTTATTATTGACAGCTGTCAAACACTAAAAGACGCTTTTTTTTTTGCAAAGACTAGTTTTTGCATCGCCATATTTTGAGAGCTATAATTATTCCATATTTTGGCCGACAGAGTCATGTGACGGCTTGTTTTTTGCCGGACAAGTTGACATTTTTATTGGTACCATTTTTGGGCACGTGACATTTTTTGATCGCTTTCTATTCCGATTTTTGGGAGGGAGAATAAACAAAAAACAGCAATTCCAGAATTGTTTTTTCTTGTTTTTTTTATTCTGTTCCGTGTGTGGTAAAATTGATAAGGCAGCATTATTCTTTGGGTCAGTATGATTACAGCGGTACTACATTTATATTTTTTTTATGTTTTGGCGCTTTTACACAAAAAAACTATTTTATAGAAAAAATATTTTTTTGTATCGCTTTATTCTGAGAGCTATAACATTTTTATTTTTTGGCCGATGGAACTGTATGGCGGCTTGTTTTTTTGAGGGACAAAATGATGTTTTCAGTGGTACCATTTTTATTTGCATTTGTCTTTTTGATCGCGTTTTGTTGCATTTTTTGTTTGGCGGTATGATGATAAAGCATGTTTTTTTTTTGTTTTGTTTTTTTACCATGTTCACTGAAGGGGTTAATTAGTGGGACAGTTTTATAGGACAGGTCATTCTGGACCCGGCGATACCATATATGGGTACTTTTATTGTTTTTTTTTTTCGACAATAATATTTATTTATGGGTACAATATATTTTTATTTTTTGGGGTTATTTTTGTTTTAAAAATTTTTAATATTGTTACAATTTTTTTTTTTCGCATTCTGATTCTTTTTTTACTTTTACACCTTGTCCCACTATGGGACTTTCACATTTTATTTTCAGATCGCCTGTATAGCATAGAGAGCAGCAGCAGCTCTCTGTGCTATACAGGCTGTCATTGCTGCAGAGGGAGAAGATACTTTGGTCATGCACTGCGCATGACCAAAGTATCTTCCTGCTGTCTGGTGACTCTGATGTTGTCATGACTGAATCTGGTCATCATGGCAACATCCAGGAGCCGCGGCAGACAGCGTTGGACGCCGGCAGGAGAGGTATCGGCAATCACCTCCCCTTGCCCCCACAATGCTGCGATTGACTTTGATCGCAGCATTGAGGGGGTTAATGTGCAGGGAGAGCTGCAGGATCGTTCTCTGCACATAATACCGGGTGTCAGCTGTGACAATCAGCTGATACCCAGCGGCGATCTCCCCGCACCACTTGTGTGCGGGCGCAATCGCCATATGACCTAATAGTACCTCATTGGTCCAATCAGCCCAGGTCACCATGATGTACTATTAGGTCACACGTCAGAAAGGGGTTAATTCTGAGAATATTATGATACAATTAAGTATTATCTACATAATATATATTTAATATTTCTTTAGTAATTATTATTTCTTGATTTAGCTTATTGTGGATAAATGCAACCACACATCAAAATGATTTCTAAAGGAGATTTACATTTTGAATCATTTTTCCAAATTATAATCTTATAGTATTCAATATTATTTTTTTAATGGTTACCTAGACGGGTACACACATCTTCAGACAAATATATGATACAAATTGATGTAACATTTATACAGAATATTTATAAAATAATTATTTTAATTTTGATTCTGATATATGAATTATTTCATAAAATAATATTTTTTCGTATTAAGGGGAATATGTGTTTTTTGATCCTGATTATATAATCACATTTGATAAATACTTATTTTTCACACATTTTAATAAAGGAGAAATATTAATAAGGTACAATGGTGTAACTAAGAAGGGTATTACATGCAAAGTTGCATAGTTTAATTATTTTGGTAATACAAGGTTATGACAAATATGAAATCATCCAGATAATGGAAATATAAAGGTATTTGTTACTGAGAACATAATTACTCTGCATTTGTCAGCACTATATAAAGGCCTTATTTTTATTTTTAATTTTTATTCTTATTTTTTTCATTTTTAATTTTAATTCTCATTTTTTATTTTATTTCAATCCAATATCTCAATTGAGAAAATACATCAATATTTAATAGGGTAATGTCTAGTACAAGAATATTGCTTCATTAAATATAATGATATGGTTCCAATATTTATTTATTTGACTCACTTATATAGCGCCATTAATTCCACAGCGCTTTACAGACATTATCATCACTGTCCCCATTGGGGCTCACAATCTTCATTCCCTATCAGGATGTCTTTGGAGTGAGGGAGGAAACCGGAGAACCCGGAGGAAACCCACGCAAACACGGGGAGAACATACAAACTCCTTGCAGATGTTGAATATAAGAAGAAAATGTTTCAATGTTCTGAGTAACTACAACAAGTCATTCTTTCATTCATTCATATATTTATTCATTTTGGTTCGTGAGTATACATTCTTTGGTATTATTGGTTTAATAAATATATCTAGTTAATAAACTTTGTGTAATAAAGAAACATTTGTTACATCAAAACACACTGACACCTATGGGTTGGAAAAGGTAATTACACCTATGACATTAAAAGATGTTCTATCACATGAAGAACTTGATTAATAATGAATTACTATCTATTATTGTTTTATTATTCCAAACATCATTTATTTTAATCTTTTGATAATAATTAGATGGATATTACTGATTGCTATGGTACGCTGTGATATTACAGGTTAGGAAATTGCCAGATTTGGTATCAGATTAGGGAATGAAGACTTCAATCAAGACATCGCAATTATGAATTCTATCTTAATAAAGACTTTTCATATTTCTAAATCCAAGAGATTCTCAAAAGTTACAAGAAGAAACAGCAGATATCTGGAAGACCCAGAAGGTAACAATGCTGAGTGATAATAGACTGTGTCAATTACAATACAATCACCACTGACCACCAGGACCGCAGAGGACGATGATCCTACATTCACCACTGACCACCAGGACCGCAGAGGACGATGATCCTACATTCATCACTGACCACCAGGACCGCAGAGGACGATGATCCTACATTCACCACTGACCACCAGGACCGCAGAGGACGATGATCCTACATTCACCACTGACCACCAGGACCGCAGAGGACGATGATCCTACATTCATCACTGACCACCAGGACCGCAGAGGACGATGATCCTACATTCACCACTGACCACCAGGACCGCAGAGGACGATGATCCTACATTCACCACTGACCACCAGGACCGCAGAGGACGATGATCCTACATTCATCACTGACCACCAGGACCGCAGAGGATGATGATCCTACATTCACCACTGACCACCAGGACCGCAGAGGACGAGGATCCTACATTCACCACTGACCACCAGGACCGCAGAGGACGATGATCCTACATTCACCACTGACCACCAGGACCGCAGAGGATGATGATCCTACATTCACCGCTGACCACCAGGACCGCAGAGGACGATGATCCTACATTCACCGCTGACCACCAGGACCGCAGAGGACGAGGATCCTACATTCACCACTGACCACCAGGACCGCAGAGGACGATGATCCTACATTCATCACTGACCACCAGGACCGCAGAGGATGATGATCCTACATTCACCACTGACCACCAGGACCGCAGAGGACGAGGAGCCTACATTCACCACTGACCACCAGGACCGCAGAGGACGATGATCCTACATTCACCACTGACCACCAGGACCGCAGAGGACGATGATCCTACATTCACCGCTGACCACCAGGACCGCAGAGGACGATGATCCTACATTCACCGCTGACCACCAGGACCGCAGAGGACGAGGATCCTACATTCACCACTGACCACCAGGACCGCAGAGGACGATGATCCTACATTCACCGCTGACCACCAGGACCGCAGAGGACGATGATCCTACATCCACCACTGACCACCAGGACCGCAGAGGACGATGATCCTACATTCACCACTGACCACCAGGACCGCAGAGGACGAGGATCCTACATTCACCGCTGACCACCAGGACCGCAGAGGACGATGATCCTACATTCACCACTGACCACCAGGACTGCACAGGACGATGATCCTACATTCACCACTGACCACCAGGACTGCACAGGACGAGGATCCTACATTCACCACTGACCACCAGGACCGCAGAGGACGATGATCCTACATTCACCACTGACCACCAGGACCGCAGAGCACGATGATCCTACATTCACCACTGACCACGAGGACCGCAGAGGACGATGATCCTACATTCACCACTGACCACCAGGACCGCAGAGGACGATGATCCTACATTCACCGCTGACCACCAGGACCGCAGAGGACGATGATCCTACATTCATCGCTGACCACCAGGACCACAGAGGACGATGATCCTACATTCACCACTGACCACCAGGACCGCAGAGGACGATGATCCTACATTCACCACTGACCACCAGGACCGCAGAGGACGATGATCCTACATTCATCACTGACCACCAGGACCGCAGAAGACGATGATCCTACATTCACCACTGACCACCAGGACCGCAGAGGACGATGATCCTACATTCACCACTGACCACCAGGATAGCAGAGCACGATGATCCTACATTCACCACTGACCACCAGGACTGCACAGGACGATGATTCTACATTCACCACTGACCACCAGGACCGCAGAGCACGATGATCCTACATTCACCACTGACCACCAGGACTGCACAGGACGATGATCCTACATCCACCACTGACCACCAGGACCGCAGAGGACGAGGATCCTCCATTCACCACTGACCACCAGGACCGCAGAGGACGATGATCCTACATTCACCGCTGACCACCAGGACCGCAGAGGATGATGATCCTACATTCACCGCTGACCACCAGGACCGCAGAGGACGATGATCCTATATTCACCACTGACCACCAGGACCGCAGAGGATGATCCTACATTCACCACTGACCACCAGGACCGCAGAGGACGAGGATCCCACATTCACCACTGACCACCAGGACCGCAGAGGACGATGATCCTACATTCACCACTGACCACCAGGACCGCAGAGGACGATGAACCTACATTCACCACTGACCACCAGGACCGCAGAGGACGATGATCCTACATTCACCACTGACCACCAGGACCGCAGAGGACGATGATCCTACATTCATCACTGACCACCAGGACCGCAGAGGACGATGATCCTACATTCACCACTGACCACCAGGACCGCAGAGGACGATGATCCTACATTCACCACTGACCACCAGGACCGCAGAGGACGATGATCCTACATTCACCACTGACCACCAGGACCGCAGAGGACGATGATCCTACATTCACCACTGACCACCAGGACCGCAGAGGACGATGATCCTACATTCACCACTGACCACCAGGACCGCAGAGGACGATGATCCTACATTCATCACTGACCACCAGGACCGCAGAGGATGATGATCCTACATTCACCACTGACCACCAGGACCGCAGAGGACGAGGATCCTACATTCACCACTGACCACCAGGACCGCAGAGGACGATGATCCTACATTCACCACTGACCACCAGGACCGCAGAGGATGATGATCCTACATTCACCGCTGACCACCAGGACCGCAGAGGACGATGATCCTACATTCACCGCTGACCACCAGGACCGCAGAGGACGAGGATCCTACATTCACCACTGACCACCAGGACCGCAGAGGACGATGATCCTACATTCATCACTGACCACCTGGACCGCAGAGGATGATGATCCTACATTCACCACTGACCACCAGGACCGCAGAGGACGAGGAGCCTACATTCACCACTGACCACCAGGACCGCAGAGGACGATGATCCTACATTCACCACTGACCACCAGGACCGCAGAGGACGATGATCCTACATTCACCGCTGACCACCAGGACCGCAGAGGACGATGATCCTACATTCACCGCTGACCACCAGGACCGCAGAGGACGAGGATCCTACATTCACCACTGACCACCAGGACCGCAGAGGACGATGATCCTACATTCACCGCTGACCACCAGGACCGCAGAGGACGATGATCCTACATCCACCACTGACCACCAGGACCGCAGAGGACGATGATCCTACATTCACCACTGACCACCAGGACCGCAGAGGACGAGGATCCTACATTCACCGCTGACCACCAGGACCGCAGAGGACGATGATCCTACATTCACCACTGACCACCAGGACTGCACAGGACGATGATCCTACATTCACCACTGACCACCAGGACTGCACAGGACGAGGATCCTACATTCACCACTGACCACCAGGACCGCAGAGGACGATGATCCTACATTCACCACTGACCACCAGGACCGCAGAGCACGATGATCCTACATTCACCACTGACCACGAGGACCGCAGAGGACGATGATCCTACATTCACCACTGACCACCAGGACCGCAGAGGACGATGATCCTACATTCACCGCTGACCACCAGGACCGCAGAGGACGATGATCCTACATTCATCGCTGACCACCAGGACCACAGAGGACGATGATCCTACATTCACCACTGACCACCAGGACCGCAGAGGACGATGATCCTACATTCACCACTGACCACCAGGACCGCAGAGGACGATGATCCTACATTCATCACTGACCACCAGGACCGCAGAAGACGATGATCCTACATTCACCACTGACCACCAGGACCGCAGAGGACGATGATCCTACATTCACCACTGACCACCAGGATAGCAGAGCACGATGATCCTACATTCACCACTGACCACCAGGACCGCACAGGACGATGATTCTACATTCACCACTGACCACCAGGACCGCAGAGCACGATGATCCTACATTCACCACTGACCACCAGGACTGCACAGGACGATGATCCTACATCCACCACTGACCACCAGGACCGCAGAGGACGAGGATCCTCCATTCACCACTGACCACCAGGACCGCAGAGGACGATGATCCTACATTCACCGCTGACCACCAGGACCGCAGAGGATGATGATCCTACATTCACCGCTGACCACCAGGACCGCAGAGGACGATGATCCTATATTCACCACTGACCACCAGGACCGCAGAGGATGATCTTACATTCACCACTGACCACCAGGACCGCAGAGGACGAGGATCCCACATTCACCACTGACCACCAGGACCGCAGAGGACGATGATCCTACATTCACCGCTGACCACCATGACCGCAGAGGACGATGATCCTACATTCACCGCTGACCACCAGGACCGCAGAGGACGATGATCCTACATTCACCGCTGACCACCAGGACCGCAGAGGACGATGATCCTACATTCACCGCTGACCACCAGGACCGCAGAGGACGATGATCCTACATTCACCACTGACCACCAGGACCGCAGAGGACGATGATCCTACATTCATCACTGACCACCAGGACCGCAGAGGACGATGATCCTACATTCACCATTGACCACCAGGACCGCAGAGGACGATGATCCTACATTCACCATTGACCACCAGGACCGCAGAGGACGATGATCCTACATTCACCACTGACCACCAGGACCGCAGAGCACGATGATCCTACATTCACCACTGACCACCAGGACTGCACAGGACGATGATCCTACATTCACCGCTGACCACCAGGACCGCAGAGCACGATGATCCTACATTCACCGCTGACCACCAGGACCGCAGAGGACGATGATCCTACATTCACCACTGACCACCAGGACCGCAGAGGACGATGATCCTACATTCACCGCTGACCACCAGGACCGCAGAGGACGATGATCCTACATTCACCGCTGACCACCAGGACCGCAGAGGACGATGATCCTACATTCACCGCTGACCACCAGGACCGCAGAGGACGATGATCCTACATTCACCACTGACCACCAGGACCGCAGAGGACGATGATCCTACATTCACCACTGACCACCAGGACCGCAGAGGACGATGATCCTACATTCACCACTGACCACCAGGACCGCAGAGGACGAGGATCCTACATTCACCACTGACCACCAGGACCGCAGAGGACGATGATCCTACATTCACCACTGACCACCAGGACCGCAGAGGATGATGATCCTACATTCACCACTGACGACCAGGACCGCAGAGGACGATGATCCTACATTCACCACTGACCACCAGGACCGCAGAGGATGATGATCCTACATTCACCACTGACCACCAGGACCACAGAGGACGATGATCCTACATTCACCACTGACCACCAGGACCGCAGAGGATGATGATCCTACATTCACCACTGACCACCAGGACCACAGAGGACGATGATCCTACGATGCTAAATGAACTGTGTTGTGTTCAAGTTTTCATCACGTTCCAGTGGTTTCTTATCACCTGCAAAGCTACAATGAAAGCTGGAGAACATTGAAAGGTGATTGTCAGGAAGCTGCCAGCCTGACATACAGTTAGGTCCAAAGATATTTGGACAGTGACACAAGTTTTGGCATTTTAGTCGTTTACCAAAAAGTATTCAAGTTACAGTTATATAATCAGAATGGGCTTAAAATACAGACTTTAATTTGAGGGTATTCACATCCTAATTGGAGTGAGGGAAAAGGGTTTAGGAATTACAGCTTTTTAATATGTAGTTGCCTCTTTTTAAAAGGACCAAAAGTAATTGGACAATAATCCCAAAAGCTCTTTAATGGGCTGCATGGGTTATTCCCTCATTAATCCATCATCAATTAAGCAGGTAAAATGTCTAGAGCTGATTCTAGGTGTTGTATCTGCATTTGGCAGATGATGCTGTGAATCCACAACATGCGGTCAAAAGAACTCTCAATAAAAGAAAAATAGAACATCATAAGGCTGAAAAAATGAAGAAATCAATCAGGGAGATAGCAGGAATCTAAGGAGTAACCAAATGAATGGTTTGGTACACTCTGCAAATAAGAGGGCACTGGTGAGCTTGGGAAATCCAAAAGGCCTGGACATCCACAGAAGACAACAGTGGTGGATGATCGCAAAATCCTTTCCATGGTGAAGAAAACCCTTTCACTACATCCACCCAAGTGAAGAATACTGTCCTGGTAGTAGGTGTTTCAGTATCTAAGTCTACCATAAAGAGATGTCTTCATGAGAGCGAATATAAAGGGTTCATCACAAGGTGCAAACCATTAATCATCCTTATAAATAGAAAGGCCATATTAGACGTTATAAAAAAAAACATCTAAAGATGCCGCCCAGTTTGGTAAAGCATTTTTTGGACAGATGAAACTAAGATCAACCTGTACCAGAATGATGGGAAAAAGAAAGTATGAAGAAGACTTGGAACGGCTCAAGATCCAAAGCACAGCACACCATCTGTAAAACATGGCGGAGGCAGTGTGATGGCTTGGGCATGCATGGCTTCCAATGGTGCTGGGTCACTAGTGTTTATTGATGATGTGACTGAAGACAGAAGCAGCCGGATGAATTCTGAAGTGTACAGGACTATACTCTCTGCTCAGATTCAACCAAATGCAACAAGGTTGATTGGACGGTGCTTCACATTACAGATGGACTGTGACCCAAAACATAGTGCAAAAGCAAAGAAGTGGAATATTCTGCAATGGTCGAGTCAATCGTCAGATCTCAACCCCATCGAGCTGCATGTCACATGCTTATGACAAATCTTTAGGCAGAAAGACCCATAAACAAACAACAGAAGTCAGCTGGAGTAAAGGCCCGGCAAAGCATCACAAAGGTCAAAACCCCACATTTTGTGATGTCCATGGCTTCCAGACTTCAGGCCGTCATTGCCTGCAAAGGATTCTCTACAAAGTATTAAAAATTAACATTTTATTTATGGTAAAGATAATTTGTCCAATTACTTTTGAACTTCTAAAATAAGGAGGCTTTGTAGAAAATGATTGCAATTCCTAAATGTTTCACAGAATATTTTTGTGCAACCTCTTTAATTAAATTAGAAAGTCTACAATTGAATTGCATAGAAATTATTAGTATGCAATATCACAAAAGTCAGAATGTCATTACAAAAGTGTGAAAATATGCAGAGCAAAAAACCCACCATATGTCCAAGTCACTAATCAACTAGCCTCTTGAGAAAGCATCACACACCCGCGAAACGCGCGTCGAGGCTTGTCTTTCCGTACAGCTGCCTGTCCCTCGCTGTCCCTGTACACCTTGCGACATCCTGATACTTTTGGGTGAGTTACCTTCTGTCACATCTGTGTATTGTACGGTGGGGACTTACTAGTTGATTAGTGACTTTGATTGACTATCTTATGTCCACCTGCTGTCTCATTGTGATGTTCGCTTGTGCCACCTTCCTTTGCCCCTTACCTTGGTTTTTTTCATCTTGTCCCTATTTATACATTGTGAGCGTCATACGCTGAGTCGCCGTCTCTCTTTATATTAAGGACCATGCTTGTCCAGCTACATATGTGAGACACACATCGACTTGAGTTTTCATGATTATCTTATGGTGCTTCTAGACATTTTTGGGACAGTTCCTTGCCTAACCTTTCATGTTCTTTTTACATGCGGCCCGCGGAGGACTTTTATCCGGCCCGCCGGGCTGTGGGCAGAGGAGAGCGGTGTCAGCGCCCGCCCTTCCCTCCGCTTTCTCAGAGCCCCGGCAGCCCGATACTTGCCTCTCCCCGTGCCTCTGCAGATCCGCGGTCTTCCTGGTGCGCACTCCCTGTGACGTCTCAGGTCAGAGGGTGCGGTGACGTCTTTCCACCGCGCCCTCCCCTGAGCCATCACAGGCAGCGCAGAGAGGGACAACGCCGGAGACGCTGGAGTCCAGACCAGAGCAGTGGCAGCAGGCAAGGAGGGAGGCGAGTATTGTTTTTTTTTAATGTATGGAGGCATGGGGCATAATATTAGGGGTGACATCCTGCATGTGACATTATATGGGGGGGGGTGACATCCTGAATGGGGCATTATATGGGGGGGGGGTGACATCCTGAATGGGGCATTACACTGTGTTCCAAATTATTATGCAAGTAATATTTTCCCAGATTTTCCCAAATTACCTATATGAATTGCAGTCATTGTAATTTTCCAGTCAAATAACTATTAGAGTACAATTGAAAGGTTTTTGTACAAACTGCCTATGATAACAGTATATTTTTAAAAAACTCAAACTGCACTCAAAATGCATGTTCCAAATTATTATGCACAGCAGAGTTTTCAACCTTTTCATTTTAATAAAGAATAAAAAATGGTCATTTTTGAAATTATAAGCATTAGCAGGTTATTACAAACTGAAATCAAACAGTTTTCAACTCAAAACTTTATTCTAGGTGATGTTACATTTGCACATAGGACCGCTTGTTCGAAAGGAGCTTCTGAACTCTCTTGTCCATTGAATTTGTCAGGTTTTGGATGGTTTCTGCTTCCAATTGTTTTGCATGAGGACAGAATACCCTCCCAGAGCTGTTGCTTAGATGTGAACTGCCTCCCGCCATCATAGACACTCCTTTTGATGATGCTCCAGAGGTTCTCAATGGGGTTAAGGTCAGGGGAGCATGGGTGCCACACCATAAGTTTGTCCCCTTTTATGCCCATAGCAGCCAGAGATGCAGATGTGTTATGTGCAGCATGAGACGGGACATTATCATGCATGAAATGATCTCGATGGTCCAGATGGATGGAGTGGAGGATGGCTGGTTGATGGACACCCCATGCAAACACGGCTACGGCGCCAACAAGGAGGAGGTGGAGTAATGTTTTGGGCTGGAATCATGGGGAGAGAGATTGTCGGCCCTTTTAGGATCCCTGAAGGGGTAAAGATGAACTCTATAATGTATGTTGAGTTTCTCAAACAGCACTTCCTTCCATGGTTCAAGAAGAAGAACCGTGCATTCCGCAGCAAGATCATTTTCATGCATGATAATGCCCCGTCTCATGCTGCACATAACACATCTGCATCTCTGGCTGCTATGGGCATAAAAGGGGACAAACTTATGGTGTGGCCCCCATGCTCCCCTGACCTTAACCCCATTGAGAACCTCTGGAGCATCATCAAAAGGAGTGTCTATGATGGCGGGAGGCAGCTCACATCTAAGCACCAGCTCTGGGAGGGTATTCTGTCCTCATGCAAAACAATTAAAGCAGAAACCATCCAAAACCTGACAAATTCAATGGACAAGAGAGTTCAGAAGCTCCTTTCGAACAAGCGGTCCTATGTGCAAATGTAACATCACCTAGAATAAAGTTTTGAGTTGAAAACTGTTTGATTTCAGTTTGTAATAACCTGCTAATGCTTATAATTTCAAAAATGACCATTTTTTATTCTTTATTAAAATGAAAAGGTTGAAAACTCTGCTGTGCATAATAATTTGGAACATGCATTTTGAGTGCAGTTTGAGTTTTTTTTTTTTTTTTAAATATACTGTTATCATGGGCAGTTTGTACAAAAACCTTTCAATTGTACTCTAATAGTTATTTGACTGGAAAACTACAATGACAGCAATTCATATAGGTAATTTGGGAAAATCTGAGAAAATATTATTTGCATAATAATTTGGAACACAGTGTATATGGGGGGGGGGGTGACATCCTGCATGTGGCATTATATGGGGGGGGGGTGACATCCTGAATGGGGCATTATATGGGGGGGGGTGACATCCTGAATGGGGCACTATATGGGGGGGGGTGACATCCTGAATGGGGCATTATATGGGGGGTGACATCCGGCATGGGGAATTATATGGGGGGGGTGACGTGCTGCATGGGGCATTATAAAGACAGGGGAGTGATATTCTGCATGTGTCATTATATTGGGGGGGGGGTGACATCCTGAATGGGGCATTATATGGGGGGTGACATCCTGAATGGGGCATTATAAAGACAGGGGAGTGATATCCTGCATGTGTCATTATATGGGGGGGGGTGACATCCTGAATGGGGCATTATATGGGGGGGTGACATCCTGAATGGGGCATTATATGGGGGGGTGACATTCGAATGCGGCATTATAAAGACAGGGGAGTGATATCTTGCACGGGGCATTATATGGTGGGAGAAAGGGAAATCCTGCATGGGGCATAATAAGGGGGGAACAGCCTGCATAGGACATTACAAGGGGGAAACAGCCTGCCTATTGAGGACCTATGCTGCCTATTGGGGACATTTACTTGCCTATTGGGGACCTATGCTGCCTATTTGGGACATTTACCTGCCTATTGGGGACCTATGCTGCCTACTGGGAACATTTACCTGCCTATTGGGGACATTTACCTGCCTATTGGGAACATTTACCTGCCTATTGTGGACCTATGCTGCCTATTGGGTACATTTACCTGCCTATTGGAAACATTTACCTGCCTATTGGGGACATTTACCTGCCTATTGAGGACCTATGCTGCCTATTGGGTACAGTTACCTATCTATTGAAATACTGGTTGATTTAACTTTACTTGTTCTTCATTTTAAATATTGTATTTGTTCCTGTATTGTTTTTTTACTACAAAATAAGATATGTGCAGTGTGCATAGGAATTTGTTCACAGTTTTTTTAAAAAACTATATTCCGGCCCTCCAATGGTCAGAGGGACAGTGAACTGGCCCCCTGTTTAAAAAGTTTGAGGACCCCTGTTGTATACTAATAATTTTTATTAATAAAGCCTTTATATGCTGCTATACTCGTTTTGCTCTGTGTTTACAAATATCTTTCTGAGTAGGCCATAATACACGGCTATGGGGTGTGAATTGTATGGTCTCCACACTCCCTATCTGTGACTTTTATTATGATGGCCGAAGTGTTTTCTACAATTGAATTGCATATCAGTTGTTTAATTTTAAATCAAAAGCAGTGGCCTGCAGAGCCCAAATCATGAAGATACGGTCAATGTCCAAATATTTCTGGACCTAACTGTATGTCTTGTGCATTAAAGACTAAGTACTGGTTATGGTGCTATATTAAGCAGGGAAGTGTCAAGTTAACCCCTGCTTTGCTGGCCAAAGACGTCACATCTGTTCCAAAAGTGACACGAGACCAGTGCGGATGACACGGAGGATTCCAGAATCATCCAAAGACAATCCAACGTAAGTCCAGTTCACACCGCACAGATATTAAAGCTACATTTCATCCATGGACTTTGTTTTGTTATTAACATTTAATGTATGGACTCTGATTGACACATGATTTTCTAATAAAGAGAACAGTTTATGGACTGCACAATAATGAACACAATTATGAACTGTACAATATCTACACACTATAATTTATTTCAAAGGAGTTTTCATCTAAAATAGATAAAAGTTGTGTGTAGGCGCTGGTAGGTGGGCCTGGATATTACCTGCTGCAAGGGATAGACAACCACCACAGGTTGACAGTATTGGAAAAGTCCAATGTTTAAAAGGTAGAAATAGTTAAAATATCCTGCGCTGGTAAGGTTTAGGCCGTATACTTGAAAGGGGAAGGTTGTTGGGGACAGAAATGTGGACAATACGAGAGGATGATAAAATAGTTTTTATTTTAAATAGTAAATCTCGCATAAAACTGACGTTAAGTCATAATGAAGGTAAAAAAATGATAAAATATTAGACAAGATAGCTGGTGGGTCTTTTGGGGTGGAGGCTTTTTGGAGGTTCCTGGTAGTGGTAGTCTCGTGGGTTTCTAGGCCAGTTTTTAGAAGGATAGTAGTCTGGATATTTCCTAGGTGTAAAAAGGAGAAAGAGAAGGGGAAAAAAAGGGGGGGGGGGTTTTAGTGACCGGATTGTTCTCCGTATACTTAGAGTGGCTGCTCTCACCGGTGTAAGGAGTGATTTACCTGTTGTCGGTCTGGGTAGATTTCCAGGTGTTGATGGCTTGTGCTTGGACTGATGATCGTTTGTAGATATTTAGGCAGCGGAATTAGAGAGTGCTGCTAATGAAAATAGAGTAATATTAGTTAAGCCAATAACGCTTGGTATAGGGTCTAAATGGCACATATAAGGGGATGCAGTTTGTTACCTGTAGAGGAGGGAGGTTCTGTGTAAGTAGCAGGATTGCACTAGATGGTGTCTGCGGTCTTGATTGTTGTCCGGTTCTGGGTGATGTATTAATCGCAGTGCTTGAAGCTGCTTGCTACTGTTGGCGGATAGTAGAAGGGTTTTGTTATACCTGTGGTACAGTACAGCGGGTCTGAGTGGCACAGGTGGGAAGATATGCGTATTACCTGTACGAGGTGCTGTATAGGTTCCAAGGTAGCCTGGGCTGGTGACTACGGTTTTAAAGTCAGTTATCTGAGGCTGGGTGATGGACAGTTGTATGCGTATCCAAAAGAACTTTGAAGGATAAATGTTAATATAGGTATATCTATGGATTCTATTGAGTAGGGGGAGGGGGGGGGGGGGGAAGACCTTTATAGTGCAGGTAAAATGATTAAAGTGTTACCTGTTGGGTTAGAGCACTGGAAGTGTGCTTGTTCCTTGGACTCACTGGTAATATCAGTAGCAGTGGGGAAGCAGTATCTGTGCTCTATGTTAAGGTACTGAGGATCTGCTTAAAACTCTTGAGCTTGTTCGTGGTGGTAGTTGCAATCAGGGGAGATGGGCAGTCTAGTGTGTGTGCAGCATGTGCACACTGCAGTGCAGTCTTAGATGCTGAATGTCACCGTGGGAGCAGAGCTCAGTACTTACTGTTAGTAGTCTGTCAGGGATGGTTCTGCTAACAGGGACTCGTTGGCATCCCACTGTGCTCTCAGAGTCACAACTGGCAGCGGGGGGTAGAAGAGTAGTGGGGCATAGAGATGGGTCGCGCAGAGAGTGAGACAGGGTCCCGGCCGGTGACCAGCTGTTATCCCTTGCGCTGCGTGTCCTCCGTCGGCGGTCTGTGGAGGGCGGGAAGGACCTGGAGTATGCGTCGTGTATCAACGCAGTAGGACCTGCGTGACGTAAGTGCACGTGACAGCGGGCATGTGACCCGTACGGGTACGGTGGCTAACAGGGACCAAAAAGACCCGCTGTACTGTACCACAGGTATAACAAAACCCTTCTACTATCCGCCAACAGTAGCAAGTAGCTTCAAGCACTGCGATTAATAACAGCTGTCCATCACCCAGAACCGGACAACAATCAAGACCGCAGACACCATCTAGTGCAATCCTGCTACTTACACAGAACCTCCCTCCTCTACAGGTAACAAACTGCATCCCCTTATATGTGCCATTTTGACCCTATACCAAGCGTTATTGGCTTAACTAATATTACTCTATTTTCAGTAGCAGCACTCTCTAATTCCGCTGCCTAAATATCTACAAACGATCATCAGCCCAAGCACAAGCCATCAACACCTGGAAATCTACCCAGACCGACAACAGGTAAATCACTCCTTACACCGGTGAGAGCAGCCACTCTAAGTATACGGAGAACAATCCGGTCACTAAACCCCCCCCCCCCCTTTTTTTCCCCTTCTCTTTCTCCTTTTTACACCTAGGAAATATCCAGACTACTATCCTTCTAAAAACTGGCCTAGAAACCCACGAGACTACCACTACCAGGAACCTCCAAAAAGCCTCCACCCCAAAAGACCCACCAGCTATCTTTATCTAATATTTTATCATTTTTTTACCTTCATTATGACTTAACGTCAGTTTTATGCGAGTTTTCATCTAAAGACTGTGTTTTATAAGAACCAAGAAAATGATGGGATGAAGAACAGATGACAAAAATGATGAGGCCTGGACCAGTGATTGCATTAATTTAGATTCAGGGAAGAATAATTATACATTTTATATGAATATTAGTCACGGCTTACCATAACATGAATCCACATCATTATGCTATTGAATTCTAACAATAATCCGATATTGATAAATTGTATTACTATTATTATTATGGACATTAAATTATATTGCCAAAGAAGAAGAAAAGAAAGAAGATCCTGTTATCCTAATGATGAACCTATCTACTTTAAGGATTCCAATTGATGTCTGTCACACTCACCCTGAGGAATTGTTAAATAGTAATTATATACTTGATAATTATACATACAGTACAGACCAAAAGTTTGGACACACCTCATTTAAAGATTTTTCTGTATTTTCATGACTCTGAAAATTGTACATTCACACTGAAAGGCATCAAAACTATGAATTAACACATGTGGAATTATATACTTAACAAAAAAGTGTGAAACAACTGAAAATATGTCTTATATTCTAGGTTCTTCAGAGTAGCCACCTTTTGCTTTGATGACTGCTTTGCACACTCTTTGCATTCTCTTGATGAGCATCAAGAGGTAGTCACCGGAAATGGTTTTCACTTCACAGGTGTGCCCTGTCAGGTTTAATAAGTGCGATTTCTTGCCTTATAAATGGGGTTGGCACCATCCGTTGTGTTGTGCAGAAGTCTGATGGATACACAGCTGATAGTTCTACTGAATAGACTGTTAGAATTTGTATTATGGCAAGAAAAAAGCAGCTAAGTAAAGAAAAACGAGTGGCCATCATTACTTTAAGAAATGAAGGTCAGTCAGTGCGAAAAATTGGGAAAACTTTGAAAGTGTCCCCAAGTGCAGTTGCAAAAACCATCAAGCGCTACAAAGAAACTGGCTCACATGAGGACCGCCCCAGGAAAGGAAGACCAAGAGTCACCTCTGCTTCTGAGGATAAGTTTATCCGAGTCACAAGCCTCAGAAATCGCAGGTAAACAGCAGCTCAGATTAGAGACCAGGTCAATGCCACACAGAGTTCTAGCAGCAGACACATCTCTTCAACAACTGTTAAGAGGAGACTTTGTGCAGCAGGACTTCATGGTAAAATAGCTGCTAGGAAACCACTGCTAAGGACAGGCAACAAGCAGAAGAGACTTGTTTGGGCTAAAGAACACAAGGAATGGACATTAGACCAATGGAAATCTGTGCTTTGGTCTGATGAGTCCAAATTTGAGATCTTTGGTTCCAACCACCGTGTCTGTGCGACGCAGAAAAGGTGAACGGATGGACTCTACATGCCTGATTCCCACCGTGAAGCATGGAGGAGGTGTGATGGTGTGGGGGTGCTTTGCTGGTGACAGTGTTGGGGATTTATTCAAAATTGAAGGCATACTGAACCAGCATGGCTACCACAGCATCTTGCAGCGGCAAGCTATTCCATCCGGTTTGCGTTTAGTTGGACCATCATTTATTTTTCAACAGGACAATGACCCCAAACACACCTCCAGGCTGTGTAAGGGCTATTTGACCAAGAAGGCGAGTGATGGGGTGCTACGCCAGATGACCTGGCCTCCACAGTCACCAGACCTGAACCCAATCGAGATGGTTTGAGGTGAGCTGGACCGCAAAGTGAAGGCAAAAGGGCCAACAAGTGTTAAGCATCTCTGGGAACTCCTTCAAGATTGTTGGAAGACCATTTCTGGTGACTACCTCTTGAAGCTCATCAAGAGAATGCCAAGAGTGTGCAAAGCAGTCATCAAAGCAAAAGGTGGCTACTTTGAAGAACCTAGAATATAAGACATATTTTCAGTTGTTTCACACTTTTTTGTTAAGTATATAATTCCACATGTGTCATTTCATAGTTTTGATTCCTTCAGTGTGAATGTACAATTTTCATAGTCAAGAAAATACAGTAAAATCTTTAAATGAGAAGGTGTGTCCAAACTTTTGGTTTGTACTGTACGTATTCATTTTATACTTTTATTTCTATAGATTGCGTCAGTCTCGTGGTATGGTTGAACTGACACAACGTGCTATTCTTATACTTAGCTCAGGGTAAATGGTTAATGCCATATATAGATAACAGATGCTATGAGGGCCCTATATAACCCATATATAACCCATGTGAGACACAGGGAGGGGGCTCTCTCGTTTGCTACTTCACACTACACCAGACGGAGGATCTACGTGTTGAGGAAAACAGCTGACGATGTAGGTCCAGACGCATGGTTCATCCGGACATGTGCTTGACAAAGACACGAAATACCATTCAGGATCCAGGTAAAGATGGACACTCATGAATCAATCACTTTGTAACTATTTCACCTATTTTATGTAACTGCTGCAATTATTCTTTTTAATGGACAATCCAAGAATAAACAGCTACTTTTTTTATTAGAATATCGTGATATATTCTTTGAACAGTCGCATCTGGTAAACAGTCCTATATATACAGTGCCTACAAGTAGTGTTCAACCCCCTGCAGATTTAGCTGGTTGACACATGCGGAATTAACTTGGCATTGTGACATTTGTACTGTAGATCAACCTGGAAGTGGGAAATGCACTGCAGCAACTTTTTTTTTTTTTTAAAACGTTAAAAGTTAATTCAGAGTGTCATTTATTATTCAACCCCTCAAACCACAAGAATTCTGTTTGGTCCCCCTAACGTATTAAGAAGTAGTTCAGGCACCAAGAATAATGAGCTTCACATGTGTGAATTAAAGATCTATTTTGCCAGCCTTTTCTGACTATTTAAGACCCTCCCCAAACTTGTGAACAGCACTCAGACATGGTCAACATGGGAAAGACAAAGGAGCATTCCAAGGCCATCAGAGACAAGATCGTGGAGGGTCACAAGGCTGGCAAGGGGTACAAAACCCTTTCCAAGTAGTTGGGACTACCTGTCTCCACTGTTGGGAGCATCATCCGTAAGTGGAAGGCTTATGGAACTACTGTTAGCCTTCCACGGCCTGGACAGCCTTTGAAAGTGTCCTCCCGTGCCGAGGCCAGGCTTGTCCGAAGAGTCAAGGCTAACCCAAGGACAACAAGGAAGGAGCTCCGGGAAGATCTCATGGCAGTGGGGACATTGGTTTCAGTCAATACCATAAGTAACGTACTCCACCGCAATGGTCTCCGTTCCAGACGAGCCCGTAAGGTACCTTTACTTTCAAAGCGTCATGTCAAGGCTCGTCTACAGTTTGCTCATGATCACTTGGAGGACTCTGAGACAGACTGGTTCAAGGTTCTATGGTCTGATGAGACCAAGATCGAGATCTTTGGTGCCAACCACACACGTGACGTTTGGAGACTGGATGGCACTGCATAAGACCCCAAGAATACCATCCCTACAGTCAAGCATGGTGGTGGCAGCATCATGCTGTGGGGCTGTTTCTCTGCCAAAGGGCCTGGCCATCTGGTCCGCATCCATGGGAAGATGGATAGCACAGCCTACCTGGAGATTTTGGCCAAGAACCTCCGCTCCTCCATCAAGGATCTTAAGATGGGTCGTAATTTCATCTTCCAACAAGACAACGACCCAAAGCACACAGCCAAGAAAACCAAGGCCTGGTTCAAGAGGGAAAAAGTCAAGGTGTTGGAGTGGCCTAGTCAGTCTCCTGACCTTAACCCAATTGATAACTTGTGGAAGGAGCTCAAGAATAAAGTCCACATGAGACACCCAAAGAACCTAGATAACTTGGAGAAGATCTGCATGGAGGAGTGGGCCAAGATAACTCCACAGACCTGTGCCGGCCTGATCAGGTCTTATAAAAGACGATTATTAGCTGTAATTGCAAACAAGGGTTATTCCACAAAATATTAAACATAGGGGTTGTATAATAATTGCCCCACACTTTTATGTTTAAAATGTAATAAAATTCAACTGAGCAACATAACTTTTTGGTTTGTAAGATTTATGCTTCTGTTCATAAATCCTACTCTCGTTTGCAGTTTGAAGGCTCTAACTTATTTGCAAACCAGCTAAATCTGCAGGGGGTTGAATACTACTTGTAGGCACTGTATATATATAAATATACAAAATAAGTATATTTAATATCAGGTAACTGAGAAGAGGAGCAGAACGGCGCTGGATACTGGAGAAGATGGCAGTAACGTAGTATATTAACACACTGACCCTACAGCTTTATTCCCTGCACCCAGTTTGTTTAATCCCTGCACCTCTATCAAACTTGATAGCTCCATGTGCTGTGTTATCTAACCTCACAGCCAGAGCTGGCCTCAATGTCCAGCACCACCCTCTGCACACTCATTGGCTGTCAGTATCTGCCCCAGCACCGCCCTCTGCACACTCATTGGCTGTCAGTATCTGCCCCAGCACTGACCTCTGCACACTCATTGGCTGTCAGTATCTGCCCCAGCACCGCCCTCTGCACACTCATTGGCTGTCAGTATCTGCCCCAGCACCGCCCTCTGCACACTCATTGGCTGTCAGTATCTGCCCCAGCACCGCCCTCTGCACACTCATTGGCTGTCAGTCTCTGCCCCAGCACCGCCCTCTGCACACTCATTGGCTGTCAGTCTCTGCCCCAGCACCGCCCTCTGCACACTCATTGGCTGTCAGTCTCTGCCCCAGCACCGCCCTCTGCACACTCATTGGCTGTCAGTATCTGCCCCAGCACCGCCCTCTGCACACTCATTGGCTGTCAGTATCTGCCCCAGCACTGACCTCTGCACACTCATTGGCTGTCAGTATCTGCCCCAGCACTGAGCTCTGCGCACTCATTGGCTGTCAGTATCTGCCCCAGCACCGCCCTCTGCACACTCATTGGCTGTCAGTATCTGCCCCAGCACCACCCTGTGCACACTCATTGGCTGTCAGTATCTGCCCCAGCACTGACCTCTGCACACTCATTGGCTGTCAGTATCTGCCCCAGCCCCGCCCTCTGCACACTCATTGGCTGTCAGTATCTGCCCCTGCCCCGCCCTCTGTCATTCATCTCAGCATTGGGAATAACAGAGCAATGTCCGGTCATCTGAGGAAAGCAGCACAATCCCTGCCCTCCACATCTACAGCGGTGACAGAGCCCCACGTCTGCACATCACCCCCGACATAGGAATACTGGAGGTGAAAAGCCTATAGAGATGTGTAACGCCATAAACCATTCTCTCTCTCTCATTATTCTGGCATTTGGCAAATATTATAAATTATGGTATAATCCTAACTGACCTAAAACGGGAAAGATTTATTCTGATTTCATGTCAGATATTGAGATAAACATCAGATGTGTCTTATTATATAGTGTATGGAAACTTCTGGTTTCTACTGTAGGAGATATCCAGACGTCTACTGATCCTATTCTGAACATTATTGGAGAGTTTGGTGAATGGTCAGGCCTGTCCATTAATCGGGATAAATCGGTTATTCTACCATTTGATGATATCCCTAATTCCAGCATATTAGAATATACACGAATACAAACGGTTGAGAAATTCTAATACCGAGTATAAGTATAACAATAAGATCTCCGGATTACATTGTACTGAATCTATATCTTCTTCTGGAAAAGTATAAAAAGATAATCGATGCGTGGTGGAGATTACCATTATCAGCTGTAGGAAGAGGGAACTTATTAAAAATGATATTGATGCCCCAACTCTTATACATTCTGCATAATGCCCCTATTTGGATCCATAATTCCCATTTTCAGAAAATTCATAGCAAGTTTCATTGTCTTATGTGGAAAAAGAAATCGGCTAGGATAAAATGTGAATATCTACAAAGTGACAAGGAATCTGGTGGATTGGCGATTCCTAATGCACCAATATATTATAAAAAAACTAAAAAACACACTGGTGCTTCACACAGGATATAAAAGCTGTTGGTAGTAAGCAGGCTCTTTGTGTATCTGCCTGCACAATGTAATAATAATAATAATAATAATAATTAATAAAAAAACAACCACAAATACTACCGCGCTAAGTACGCTCAGAGCTGGTGGCTCTGACTAGATGGATGCAGATAAATACAAAAAAAGGAGATTGAAAATGCAACCCAAATGGATATCTTACTTCTAACTCTATCCTCAGTGAGGATACACGCAGATCCTAGCTATAATCAACAATAGCTCTATGAGAAAGAAACAGAGAAGGAAAAGTGGCAGCACTTACTCTGAGAAGTGTGAGCTGTCGGTTTTTTTGGGGCGCCCTGTACATCTTGTACCTTGGGGTGTGACGTCACAGTGCCACGCCCTCTCCAGCTCTGCACTCACGCGGCCAAGTTTCCGGCCGGAGCACACCGCGTTTGTACCAGCATTACAGAGTGGGTAAGAAGCACCTTTTCGGGAGGACGCTCCCGCTTTACCCCGCCGGCTCATCAGTACAGACCCAGCAGGACGTATGGTAACAGCGCACATCAACTGCTGAACCACTGTGCTCGGTCTGGCAGGCTGAGGACTTCCACACCACAACCAACAGCTGATGGAGGTGATCCTGCAAAGCCTGCCTAATCAATACACCTTTCTATGGAAGCAGCTCACACTTCTCAGAGTAAGTGCTGCCACTTTTCCTTCTCTGTTTCTTTCTCATAGAGCTATTGTTGATTATAGCTAGGATCTGTGTGTATCCTCACTGAGGATAGAGTTAGAAGCAAGATATCCATTTGGGTTGCATTTTCATTTTCCTTTTTTTGTATTTATCTACATCCATCTAGTCAGAGCCACACTCTGAGCGTACTTAGCGCGGTAGTATTTGTGGTTGTTTTTTTAACACTAATATATTATATTGCAGTGCAATTGGAACATTTGGGTGGGTGGCATAGCGCTGCAAACCCAAATAGTATTAAGGGGTTAATTACCTCAGGACACGGTGGAATATTCCTATTCATATAGTGGAACTGAATGACCTCGCACACAAGAAATCACTATACCCTACACTTGCTCTACTCTACAAGGTCTGGGATAGGGGTAAAGATATAATGGAAATAGGGGACTGCAATGAATATACACCTATATGGTTTACTAATAAATATGCAGAGGGCTATAAATTAGAGGGATTCCGGAGTTGGGTGGATAAAGGAATATATACGATATAAAACATATTATCTGAAGGGAAACTTAAGTCCTTTGATCAATTAAAGGGGGAATTTGTATAAATCTCTACAGTTTCGGCATTCATTTAATGCACAATCAAGATGGACGCCCTTTTGGGTAGAAAATAATACTTTTGTTAAGTTGGTATTAGAGAAGGGAAATACTAAGGGTCGTATTTCTGATATTTACTGAATCCTTCTAGATAATTATTTAAAAATATTTCCTTCTCCAGCTAGACAAAAATGGATGGAGATATAGGTCCAATTTCTGAGGATCAATGGAGAGAGGTATTAGAACTGGTACCCCAATTATCTTTACATGAGGGGCAGAGATTTCCCCAGATCATATTAATACACAGGAAATACAAGACGCCTAGATTCCTATGTAACATAGGATACCGGACTGCTGCTGAATGTCCAGGATGTAACATGGATGCTGCGGGCCTATTACATCCGCTATGGGAATGCCGGGAGTTAGGTAAATACTGGAAAGGAGTTCTGTCTATTATAAAGAGGGTGTATAAAATAGATATTCAACCAGACCCAAAAAAATGCCTATTAGGTATATTAGAGGATGATATGGAATTTGACCCAATTTCAATAGGGATTTCACATATTTTATTTCAAGCTAGGAAACATATTGCATCCAAATGGATTAACCCCTCACCTCCAGAAATTAGTGAACTAAAAAATAGGATAAATAACATTATCAGATTAGAAAAAGGGGTATATAAAAAACAAAACTCAATGAATAAATTTGAGAAAATATGGGGTTTATGGTTGGATACACCTGGAATGCCAGCAAGGGGGATATTGTTGGAGAGACAATTTGACTTATAGGGGAGGGGGGTATTGGCACATTGTAATGTGTATTGGAATTCCTTAACATGTGGTATGGGTAATATAGCACACCTATATGTGTATAGGATTATAATATTTATTACAATATTATGGTTATATAAAATATTTCAAGAATGTGGAATGTTAATTGTAGGATATAGTAACTGCAAGTTATGAGACGGTAATGGGCAAGCTGAAAGGATATACAGGAGAGATGCATATATGTGATTCCTATGGTATGTTATTTTATTATTGTATGTACTGGTTTCTTGTTTTGTCAAAAAAAATAAGTAAGAAAATCTCAATAAAAATATATTGGATTAAAAAAAAAGATTAGAAAAAAGGCTTCTCCCCCGTGTGGGTTCTCTGGTGCCTAATCAAATTGGATGTCTGGTTAAAACATTTCCCACAATCTGAACATGAAAAAGGCTTCTCCCCTGTGTGGGTTCTCTGGTGCTTAACCAAAGCTGATTTATGGTTAAAACATTTCCCACATTCTGAACATGAAAAGGGCTTCTCCCCTGTGTGGGTTCTCTGGTGCGTAACCAAAACTGATTTTTGGTTAAAACATTTCCCACATTCTGAACAGGAAAAGGGCTTCTCCCCTGTGTGGGTTCTCTGGTGGTTAATCAAACCTGATTTCTGGTTAAAACATTTCCCACATTCGGAACAGGAAAAGGGCTTCTCCCCTGTGTGGGTTCTCTGGTGGTTATCAAGATGGCATTTCCGGTTAAAACATTTCCCACATTCTGAACATGAAAAAGGCTTCTCCCCTGTGTGGGTTCTCTGGTGATCAACAAAAACTGATTTCTGGTTAAAATATTTTCCACATTTGGAACAAAAAAATCTGTTGTCCACTGTGTGTATTTTTTGATGTTTAAGAATAGACTTTTCGAGGGTAAAACTATTTCCATTTTCTGAACGTGAAAATGATTTCTTTGCTTTAGGAGCAGTTCGTTTTTTAATGCTTATTTTATTTTGATTTTCCTTAGTAGTCGGTAATGAATCAGAAGATAGGACCTGTTTCATAGGATCAGATGATTGATGTTTGCTGTGAAGGGATGATGGTATATCTGGAGTAATGGCATTCACTTCAATTGTATCCTGTGGGATCTCAAGATCGTCAGATTTAAAAATCTCCTGTCCATCTGATATTTTGGTAGAGTCATCTGCCAAGAAAAAAAACAATTATTAATTTAGAATAAAATATCCTTGAAATTTATATTTTTGAACATTTCTACTTAAAATGTCTAAACAAACACATCCCTGGGCTACATGCTAATCCAGGGAAATGAAGAGATATATGCTCAAGCTTAAAAATCAATTTTATTAGACACAAATCTAAAAAATAGAGGAATATTTACAATTCTGCTCTGGTTTTCTGCCATTTTGTTATATTAGGGTTTCTGCAAAAGGTGTGTCCCATCTCCTCTGGGACGTCTACTTCTCCTCCTGCTTCGACTTGTGTAACGTCTGCTTCTGTCACCAGGCGCCTCCTTATTCATTCTGCAGGCGGCACTGGTGATGGAAGAGACGTCAGAACCAGAAGCTCTGCGAGGCACAGGCTCTGTCCAGCCACTAAGATTAGGGTGCCTGGGACCTGTAGTACCATCCAGTCTGGCAGTATGGGTGTGTGTGCTGTCCAGCTGGAGTAATCTGCTCCTTGCTTCAGCCATTTGGAAAGCACCGCACCCTACTAAAGCTGGAAGCATATTGCCGGAAGCTGCCAGATACAGCCTTGTCCTCCTCTGGTTCAGTCCTCTGTGCTCAGCTCCCGGCTTGTGTATTTGTTTCCTGTTGTGACCCCGGCCCGTTTACTGACTACTTTTGTGTCTTCTGATTTTGTATTTTCTCTGCCCTCCTGGTTCTGACCCGGCTATCTGACTATTCTTCTTCCCATCTCACTCCACAGAACAGCAGGTAACACCGTGGCCCAAGCCTAGGGGTCTCTGTGTAAGTCCAGATCCATGTAGAGGGGTTAAAGGGTGATGAGCAAAGTAATTTTTTAAATCTAGAAACGGGGTAGATAAGGCAAGCCTGTTTGTGGTGGCCATCTTTTGAGCTTTCAGGTGACCATAAACAGTGCCCCCAATACATTGTGTCTGCAAACAGCAAGATCTGCATTAGAATAGCTAAATGGCGCTCCTTCCCTTCTTAACCTGCCATGTGCCCAGACAGTAGTGTACAACCGTATATAGGGGATTGTCAGATTCAAAAGAAGTTGGAAAATAATTTGTAAGGTCCATTTGTTACCTATTATCCTTTGTGAAGAATTTCAAAGTTATCACCATATAAAGTGATTTGAAAAATGGGCCTGATTAGAAACACAAAACTGGCTGCAGGAAGGGGTTAAATCAGAGGATTACTGAAGTCAAAAACAGTGAGTATAGACAATAACACATCTACTGAAATGATCAAACTCAACAGTCTTCATCAGAGAAAAATGAGTAACTAGTGGTGAAACCTCTCTGGGGTAATTAGAGTATGGGGCTCGGTGGCTCTTGGGAATCTAAACTATCGTAAGGGACAATATTTTCTTTCTGATGAGTTTCAAGAAGAAATATTAGACATTTAAAGAGAACTTTTTATAATACTGCAGAGATGAGGTGTCTTAAATTTAGATCTCGGGCATTTGGAGGAGGTAATGGAGATCTTTCTGAAAGACTATCAGGGAGTTACAGAGTCACATAAGTGAGGCCGGCCGATCCCACCACAGTGAACCTATCATACAGAATGAACTTGTGAAAAAAGAAAGAATATAAAAACATGTAACATCCCCAACAACAACGTATGTATGAGGGGAGAAATCCAACACTAAACTGGAGTCACACTCATTTATGGTGGACCATTGGAGCAACTATGAGTTCTGACCAAAAGAGTAGAGAAAGTATTAGCGCCCCCATTTCAAAAGAGATTGTGCAGTAATCTGAATTCCTTAGGATTGAAAACATAATGTAATTTATGGCACAGGTGTAATGTTTTTTGTATAGTTTAATGCAATCCTTTTTGAAGTTAATTGGTTTTAAAAGATATTGAAAAGTCAGGATAAAGGGAAACTCTTGATATGTTAAAAGAAATTCACACTTGGCCCTCACTGGACATTTAATGTTGTCGATCATAAAAGCGAAGTTTGGTCAGAAAGACTGGACCTGGTCTTGTAGGGACCAAAAGAGCACATTTAGCAGCACAGAAGGCAGAGAAGGTAGATTCATCCAATAAGATATCGGGGATCTAGGAAGCCAACAGCATCATTACCCTCCGCTTTCTCTTACAGACCCATCATAATATTTTTCTTCAAGTGATTTTTTAATTTGTCAACACATTCTACGTACGCTGTCATTTGGCTTTGTAGTTTACAGATCTGAGCAAGTAAAAGCATCTCCTAATCCCAGGGGGTAGGTGGATCTTCCAGGTAGTAAGTTGTGTAGAAAAGGGCTTTCACAATTTCCCAAAGTAAATTGAATATTTTCGGACTGAGGAGAATGTTGTGGTCTAGCGGCAAAATGGTGATCACACGATTGTGACACGGCCGGACTACACCACTGATAAAGCAGCCACAGCCGGTGACAGAGAAGAATCTGTGACTTCTCTGCATTTAGTGGTTACTACTCACCTGGGTAGTCATATGTAGGAATCTCCTCTTTACACCGCTCATCACCCCTCACATATGTCTCTGTAGTATTAATATGGGTCAGATTTTCACCCTTAAATAAATATTATAAAAGTCAAAGACAGATGGAGAAGTCACATCTATGATCAGCTCTAATCCTGCCATCTCCACCGTTCTCACTACACAAATATAAATCATAATACTGGTGGATAAAACAAGACTGAACAAAAAACCTTTACAGCCGTCTACACATCATAGGGGAAATCTCATGACATGTTATCTGTATCTACCTGAGGAACATTGGGATCTTCTTGTTTATAGTCCTGTAGACGAAGATGACGGGGACATCTCTCTGGTGTTGTCCTCTTACTGGATAGATCTGGAGGAAACACATACAGGGGCTGAATTCATTCTTTACATACAGATAATTATAGGCCATGTGTATTTAGTCCTGTCTATTACCTGGTGATGTGAGGGACTGGGGAACCTCCAACAAGATGTTCCTGTACAGATCTTTGTGTCCTTCTAAATACTCCCACTCCTCCATGGAGAAATATACAGCGAAATCCTGACACCTTATATGAACCTGACAAATACAATGATACAGTCATCCCCCCGATCCCTTCATAGTGTTACTGTATAATGTCCCAGCAATGTCACCTCTCCAGTCAGAAGCTCAATCATCTTGTAGGCGAGTTCTAGGATCTGGTCATTGATGTCCTCATGTATCAGGGGGTGAGGTGGAGGCCCCGTGATTAATCTCTGGTTATAGAGAGACACATTAATAAATCTCACTCCAGACATTTCCAGAGTCCTCACCTCTCCAGTTCTGTCCATCTGTTATTCCCATATATAAGAATAATTAAACGCGATGTCATCAGAATCTCTCACCTCTCCAGTAAGCCGAAAGAGGATCTCTAGGGTGAGGTGTAATATCCTCTCCACCATCTCCATCTTGTCCCTGTCCATATCCATCTTTGATGGGTAAATCAGGAAAATTTTGTTATATAGAAGATCTTCACTGAGAGGATTCGGTATTGTAGAGACCTGAATGAGAAGAAAATAAGCCGATGGAACATCATAAAAATCCTGTGTAATAATACAACTATTGGAGATAACGAGGGGAAACATATAAGGAGATTTATTATTTGACAGTATTTAGTTTTTTCTTTACATCTAGTAATAAAACCTTTATATTTTAGGCCACAGACAACAAGCAGTTTCTTCCTCAGAGTCTGCAGCTGAATACATTTCTCATAGACTCACTGTAAGGGAAATATTGAGAAAATATTAACAATGTCTCCCAAACCTCTTTTCCCTCTCACCCCTCCCTTATCCACCATTTGGACCAAACCAACTGTTTCCATGCAATTTAACACACACAGAAGTCACTTGTAGACAAATGCAGCACAAAAGGTGCTACTGACCCACTTAACATACGAATGCATCTCCCCTTAGCACAAACCTGGGATAGACTGACACCTTCCAGCAGGGGCAGAGATTGAAGAAAAACTCATTTAGGCTTCAAAAAGGTTTAACACAAACTCCAGGATGTCCGGAGCTGATACCAAATATGGAATATTGGAAGTTCCATAACTCCGCTAATAATGGGACCCATATTTTTAGTGGCAGGGTCAGCCAAGGAACAATATGCTTATTTTTTCGTACCTGTGAGCCCCTCCAGGTATCTGGGGTGCAAAAGTAACAAAATAACAGACCACAACTATGTCATGCGTGGTCTCTAAAGGAAGGTAAATTCATAACGGAAAAAATGGTATTACTTCCGGGCTTCTGCGATTAACCAACGATAAGTTATCGCAAAAGCCAGATATTCTAATAAAAATATGGAGGCTGGTATCCAGCCCACGTAATGTCATCCCAGGTGCTGTGTGGGCAGGTCTCCCCTTAGGCATAAAAGAATCCAAGGAGGATGGATGAGTATTCATTGCCAGGGGGGTATAAAGACTATAATAAACGGATCTTGTTCGATAACAGTCAAATCAATAAGTGGGGCGCCCCCCTCCAGCTAAACAGAATTGTCTCTGCGATCTGTCTATCACGTAAGTCTTCTTTAATCCCGTTTATATTATGTAACTGTATATTCTGTACTGTATTGTCCCCTTTGTAAAATCCTTGTATATTTTTCATAACATTGCCTTCCTTTTGGATTAAATATAAAATGTAATAGTCCTGTTTCTGTTGCTCTGTAATCGTTCCCTCCCCCGAAGCCATATACGCTACTAGAACGCAGGCGTCCGACCAGGCCTGTATTATATTTCAAATCTGGACGGTGGTGGCAGCGAATAATAATAATTGGGTTATCGTGAAGCTGACAGTGACCGTACGGGGGCATATACACATATCCCTACAGAGTGACGACTATGGTGAGAGATAATGTGATCTCCCCGATGTCGCCTCTTTGTGAGTTCATGGCACCTTCTATAACGCTAATTCTCGTCTCATTTTCCGACAATGGAATTGGAATTAGCAATACTGCAGGAGATATTCATTATGATCCCCATGTTTCTCCCCTTCCCTGCTCATCACCTCTGGAGCTGTGCTAGTCATGGGGCAGCTACCATTGACCATGTCACTATCTGGCGTGACAGTGGTCACTCACACGGGACAACCTGCTTCCTGGTGTCCATGCCTGCTCCCTTTGCACATAGCACTTATGCTGGCTCAATTTAGGGGATCCTCAGCAGCATCACCCCGCAAGATGAGGTGGCTGAACTACCTTTAACACAACATAAATTTTTATTATGCTTGTCATTGACATTATTGACAGTGGCATTACATGTCATATCAGATCTGGGAGGGTGGTCAAACACCCCCAAACCCCGTGACAGTCAGGGTCTTCCCAGGAATGCGTTCCTCTGGTAACATGAACTCAGGGTGGATGAGGGTACATTCTGCGCCAGTGTTCTTAAGGTCAACAGTAACGGGCTGTAAGTTTTCCTGGGCCCTGTCAACCGCCCCACCCACAAAAAGAATGGCTACAGTAGGTCCTGAGGCCTCAGGTGTGGTGTTCATCTTAAGCAAAAGGTGGCTACTTTGAAGAACCTAGAATATAAGACATATTTTCAGTTGTTTCACACTTTTTTGTTAAGTATATAATTCCACATGTGTTAATTCATAGTTTTGATGCCTTCAGTGTGAATGTACAATTTTCATAGTCATGAAAATACAGAAAAATCTTTAAATGAGAAGGTGTGTCCAAACTTTTGGTCTGTACTGTAGGTGGAGGGGAGATACTCAACAGGATCCGTTGCTATAATAAATATATACTCCCGCAATAAATACTACCAACCTCAGCAGATGCGGCTGAAGGGAAAGACCTGCCCACATACCCCCTGGGATGACATTACGGGGGCTGGTCTCCAGCCTTCATATCTTTATTAGATATCTGGTTTTTGTGATAACTTATTGTGGGATGATCGTAGAGGCCCGAAAGTGATAAAATTTTCTCCGCTATGATTTTACCTTTCTCCAGAGACCTCACACGGTATAGCTGCGATTTGTTATTTTGGGACTTTTGCGCCACAGCCCCCAGAGGAACCTACAGAGACACGAAAATATCCATATCATTCCCTAGCTGACCCGGTCACTAAAAATATGGGTCCCTTCATTTTCAGAATTATGAAACTTTAGTTATTCCATATTTCGTTTTGACTCCGAAGATCCTGCAGTCTTTGTTAAACCCCTTTTGAGCCTAAACGAGCCATTTCCTCTTTCCTTCCATCTCTGCCCCTATGCTGGAAGGTGTCAACCTATCCCAGGTCTGTGCTAAGAGGAGATGCATTTGTATGTAGAATAGGCTACTGAGCTCCTTGTACTGTTATTTGCATACCAACAGCTGCGTGGAGTGTCAGCTCTCCTCTGGAGACAAATGGTGGATAAGGGAGGGATGAAGAGGGGTTTCAGGGACAGAGAATTTGTTAATACTTTCTCAATATTTCCCTGACAGAAACTATGCACTAAAAGGTCCCTAATTGACTGAACCTTTCTGAAAGTTATTGTAGGAGTAGATCCCACAGAACCCTCAGGTCCGGGTCAGCCACAAGTATATCCCAGTGTTTTCTGAGGATATGAAAGATACAGTCACTCTAATTGTCGTAAGTTTTTCTTACTCGTGTTGTTCTATCTTTTTCTTGGTCTCTTGGATAGGTATGGAGGAGTGTCTGTCTCTCCCATTTTTCTGCAAACGATGATGTGGAATCCAAAATGTACCACGAGTACACTTTTTCCCTTAATCTGATGTTCAGGTCTATTGCCTGTATATTAAAATCTGTGACATTAGAGCAGTACCCTCTCAACAGTAAAAATTGTCCCTTGGGTATTCCTCTTTTTATGAGGTTGGGTTGGTGGATATCCAACTTCAATAGTTTATTAGTACTTGAAGGTTTATGATAGATGAGTGTTCCTAGGGTCCCATTGCAATCTTTCTTGATTAGTACATCCAGGAATGGCAACTGGTAATAATTAAATTCAGATGTAAATCTCAGGTAGTCTCTATTGATGTTGAGTTCCCTGTTGAGTTCCCTGACAAATTCAAAAGATTGTTCACTCGTCCCTGACCAGATAATAAAAATGTCGTAAATATATTTGTACCATACCCCAATATATGGATGCCACCACTTATGATCATCCCTGAACATTGTGGTTTCCTCCCACCAGCTCAGCAATACTTTAGCATGTGATGGTGCACAGGGGCTCCCCATCGCAGTACCCCTGAGCTGGTGGAAGTATTTCCTGTCAAAAAGAAAGAAGTTATGAGTAATAGCGAATTTTAGAAGATCCTCCATGAAGTCATTATGTCTGCTACACTCTATTGACCTCGATTTCAAGAAATGTCTTACTCCTCTGATACCATCCTCATGCGGTATATTACTGTACAAAGCCTCGATATCTAGTAAGGCCTGCTCCCCTACATGCATGTATACATGCTCGAGGGTCTACATGTAGGGGAGCAGGCAAAGGGAAAACCATTTTCCAGAGGAATTATTCCAACTATAAAACCTCAGGCGGTACTGTGGGAACATTACACATCATAAATACTGCCTAAGGGGCATAATGGGGGCATTACACTGTGTGGGGGCATCATACATACTGCATATGGGGCATAATGGGGACATTACACTGTGTGGGGGCATCATACACACTGCATAAGGGGAATAATTGGGACATTACACTGTGTGGGGGGCATCATACTGCATAAGGGGCATAATGGGGGTATTAAATTGTGTGGGGGGCATCATACATTCTGCATAAGGGGTATAATGGGAGCATTACACTGTGTGGGGGTATCATACATACTGCATAAGGGGCATAATGGGGGCATTACATTGTGTGGGGGCATCATACATACTACATAAGGGGCATAATGGGGGCATTACACTGTGGGGGGCATCATACATACTGCATAAGGGGCATAATGGGGGCATTACACTGTGTGGGGGCATCATACATACTGTATAAGGGGCATAATGGGGGCATTACACTGTGGGGGGCATCATACATACTACATAAGGGGCATAATGGGGGCATTACACTGTGGGGGGCATCATACATCCTGGATAAGGGGCATAATGGGGGCATTACACTGTGGGGGGCATCATACATACAGCATAATGGACATAATGGGGGCATTACACTGTGTGGGGGCATCATACATCCAGCATAAGGGGCATAAAGGAGGCATTACACTGTGTGGGGACATCATACATCCTGCATAAGGGGCATAATGGGGGCATTACACTGTGGGGGCATCATACATCCTGCATAAGGGGCATAATGGGGGCATTACACTGTGGGGGGCATCATACATACAGCATAAGGGGCATAATGGGGGCATTACACATACTGCATAAGGGACATAATGAGGGCATTACACTGTGTGGAGCATCATACATCCTGCATAAGGGGCATAATGGGGGCATTACACTGTGTGGGGGCATCATTCATTCGGCATAAGGGGCATTACACTGTGTGGGGGCATCATACATACTGCATAAGGGGCATTACACTGTGTGGGGGCATCATACATACTGCATAAGGGGCATAATGGCAGCATTACACTGTGTGGGGCATCATACATTCTGCATAAGGGGCATTACACTGTGTGGGGCATCATACATACTGCATAAGGGGCATAATGGGGGCATTACACTGTGTGGGGCATCATACATACTGCATAAGGGGCATAATGGGGGCATTACACTGTGTGGGGGCATCATACATCCTGCATAAGGGGCATAATGGGGGCATTACACTGTGTGGGGGCATCATACATCCTGCATAAGGGGCATAATGGGGGCATTACACTGTGGGGCATCATACATCCTGCATAAGGGGCATAATGGGGGCATTACACTGTGTGGGGGGCATCATACATCGTGCATAAGGGGCATAATGGGGGCATTACACTGTGGGGCAGTAAAGGGGTCCTGTACTATAAGAACAATACGTTTCCTCCCTTCCTGTCTCCATAGTTGGGTCGTATGTATCTATTACAGGAAACAGAACAAAAACCTTATGATTCTTATAAAGGGGCAACACAAGACCCCAAAAGAGTCTCCGTGCTGAAGGGGTTAATGCCCCCTGCGCCCAGTAATGGGTCTCCACATACCTCCACCTGCAGAGCCGCCACCACATATATGGCTGCTCTGTGCGCACAGGACCTGTGATGAGGTCACAGGAGGGGAGGAGTCAGGGGTCACATGATCAGGGGCCTCAGTGGATGCAGGACTCTGCTGTGCTGGTTGTCATGGTGCTGGATGAGCTGAAGTTTATGTGTGGGGTCAGGAGGGGTTTACAGTGTGGATGTAGCAGAGCCGCGTGTGTACGAGGTGTACGGAGCAGAGCCGTGTGTGTACGAGGTGTACGGAGCAGAGCCGCGTGTGTACGAGGTGTACGGAGCAGAGCCGCGTGTGTACGAGGTGTACGGAGCGGAGCCGCGTGTGTACGAGGTGTACGGAGCGGAGCCGCGTGTGTACGAGGTGTACGGAGCGGAGCCGCGTGTGTACGAGGTGTACGGAGCGGAGCCGCGTGTGTACGAGGTGTACGGAGCGGAGCCGCGTGTGTACGAGGTGTACGGAGCGGAGCCGCGTGTGTACGAGGTGTACGGAGCGGAGCCGCGCATGTACGAGGTGTACGGAGCAAAGCCGCGTGTGTACGAGGTGTACGGAGCAGAGCCGCGCGTGTACGAGGTGTACGGAGCAGAGCCGCGCGTGTACGAGGTGTACGGAGCGGAGCCACGTGTGTACGAGGCGTACGGAGCAGAGCCGCGTGTGTACGAGGCGTACGGAGCAGAGCCGTCTGTACGAGGCGCACGGAGCGGAGCCGTGTGTACGAGGTGTACGGAGCGGTGCCGCGCGTGTACGAGGTGTAAAGAGCGGAGCCGCGTGTGTACGAGGTGTACGGAGCGGAGCCGCATGTGTACGAGGTGTACGGAGCGGAGCCGCGCGTGTACGGAGCGGAGCCGCGCGTGTACGAGGTGTATGGAGCGGAGCCGCGCGTGTACGAGGTGTGTGGAGCGGAACCGCGTGTGTACGAGGTGTGCGGAGCCTCATGTGTACGAGGTGTGCGGAGCCGCGTATGTACGAGGTGTACGGAGCGGAGCCCCATTTGTACGAGGCGTACGGAGCGGAGCCGCGTGTGTACGAGGTGTACGGAGCAGAGCCACGTGTGTACGAGGTGTACGGAGCAGAGCCGGGCGTGTACGAGGTGTACGGAGCAGAGCCGCGCGTGTACGAGGTGTACGGAGCAGAGCCGCGCGTGTATGAGGTGTACAGAGCAGAGCCGCACGTGTACGAGCTGTACGGAGCAGAGCCGCACGTGTACGAGCTGTACGGAGCAGAGCCGCGCGTGTACGAGCTGTGCGGAGCAGAGCCGCACGTGTACGAGGTGTGCGGAGCGGAGCCGCGCGTATACGAGGTGTACGGAGCGGAGCCGCGCGTGTACGAGGTGTACGGAGCGGGAGCCACGTGTGTTACGAGGTGTACGGAGCGGAGCCGCGTGTACGAGGTGTACGGAGCGGAGCCGTGCGTGTACGAGGTGTACGGAGCGGGAGCCACGTGTGTTACGAGGTGTACGGAGCAGAGCCGCGCGTGTACGAGGTGTAAGGAGCGGAGCCACGCGTGTACGAGGTGTACGGAGCAGAGCCGCGCGTGTACGAGGTGTACGGAGCAGAGCCACGCGTGTACGAGGTGTACGGAGCAGAGCCACGTGTGTATGAGGTGTATGGAGCGGAACCGCATGTGTACGAGGTGTACGGAGCAGAGCCGTGTGTGTTTGTCAGTCCTCACTTGTGAGGGCCAATAGCAAAGCCCTCGAGGTGTGAAGAACATACAACCCCCTAAAGTGACCCCATTTCGGACACTGCACCCACAAGGGAAGTCATCTGAGGGTGTAATGGGCGTTCTTACGTTTTTATCCCACAGGTGTCTCACTGATTTCTTTACCTCTCGTTTGTGTGTAAATAATATTACATTTGCTCAGAGCCGCAGTGAGGGGTTCCGCCAGGGGTGGACACACCACCGATGCACCCGGGCCCAGAGGTGAAGGGGGGCCCATGCAGGAAGGGGCGTAGTGCTCAGGCAGTAGACCACGCAGCTGCTATGGGGCCCCTTGACTGAGGGCTGATGCTGCTTATCCCCGTCCACTCCCACCCGTCATGATTTTTGATACCCTGGGCAGAGTGAGGGCATTGAAAAAGGGGGCATGTCATGCAGGAGAGAGGCCGGTGGCCAATGAACGCTTCCCCATCAGACTGATGAGAGCGCTCATTGACTGCTGTGTCTGTCCTCCTGCAGGGACTTGCAATGGGTCTTCTGCCTCCTGCTGTTCCTTTCCCAGAAGCATTTCCTCAAAAAGTAGAGGGAGGGGGAAGAGAGTCCACAGCATCGGACCACACGCTGGGGCAATCAGTCCTGTCTGTGTACCCTCCACAGTGCGTTCTGCAGCCCTCTCCAGAAGACCCCAATAGCATAAAACATTAGTATATGAGTGTATGTATATGTGTGCAGGGCTGCCACCAGGAATTTCAGGTCCCATACTGGCAAAATTTTCTGGCCCCCTGAGACTCCGCCCAGGCTCCACCCCAGCTCCACCTTCACTCCTCGAACCTTCCACAGTCACACCACCCACTGTTGGAAAAACTCCACTTCTGCACCACATCCTCACCAATCACACATTAAGGGTATGTGCCCACGGTCAGGAGCCGCCTGCGGGATAGCCGCATGACTTCTGCCCTCATTTTATGCAAATGAGTGGCACAATTATTTTTTTTTGTACATTGCAGACTTTCCTCATAAAGGTAAAGTCTGTGGAGAAAGTCCACATGTGGACCCACAAGTCAAATTGACATGCTGCTGGTCTGAAAGCAGCCAAAATTAGAAAAATATTGTCTCTGTCCAAATATATATGGACCTCTCTGTACATAGCCAGCAGCTTTTGTTTTGGTCAAAAGATTTTGTAAGCCAACAACATGACAAGGTGGACTCTTCTGGCCGGACCCTGCTCTACTCTAGCCTATTAAACATTTCTTGAAATATCCTGTACTCTTTTTAGGTATATTTTTAGTTATTTTTCTTTAAGGGAATGTGTCACGTTTTTTAAAATGACCAATAATAATACATACAAGGGACAAATACCTTCACACTATGGCCGGACCACATAGTGGCCAAATATTACCACATACAAAGAATACCGCCACACCATGACTAGACCACATATTACCACCCCATAGTGACCGAATAATACTACATACAAGGAGCAAATACCACCAAACCATGGCCGGAGGACATATTACCACAAAATAGTGACCCAATAATACCACATAAAAAGAACAAATATCGCCACACCATGACTGGAGTATATATTACCACCTCATAGTCACCGAATAATACCATGTACAAGGGACAAATATCGCCACAACATTACCAGACCACATATTACCACCACATAGTGACCAAATACTACAATACTGATCATTGATAAAAAAAAACAATACTAATATTACCATAAGTGCCATTATACACAGGAGCTCTTTACATAGTATACAGTGTATAGTGTCAGTGTACAGGTAATACAGGGATCACCAGTGACATTATACACAGGAGCTCTGTACATATAGTGTCAGTGTACAGGTAATATAGTGATCTCCAGTGACATTATACACAGGAGCTCTGTATATAGTGTCAGAGTACAGATAATACAGGGATCACCGGTGACATTATACACAGGAGCTCTGTATATAGTGTCAGTGTAAAGGTAATACAGTGATCACCAGTGACATTATACACAGGAGCTCTGTATATAGTGTCAGTTTACAGGTAATACAGGGATCACCAGTGACATTATACACAGGAGCTCTGTATATACTGTCAGTGTACAGGTAATACAGGGATCACCAGTGACATTATAGCCTCTATATTTTTATTAGATATCTGTTTTTTTGCGATAACTTATTGTGGGTTGATCGTAGAGGCCCAAAAGTGACTCCATATGTTCTGTTATGATTTTACCTTTCCCCAGAGACCACACACGGTATAGCTGCCATCTATTTTGTTACTTTTGCAGCACAGCTCCCCAGAGAGGCTTACAGAGACGGGAAAATATCCATATTATTCCTTAGCTGACCCTGCCATCCAAAATATAGGCCCCATTATTATCGGACATATGGAACTTTAGTTATTCCATATTGGCTTTGGGCCGTCTGCAGGCCTTTGTTACATTCTCTTTGAAGCACTGGGAATATAACCTTCTCAGTTAGCTGTAAATCTATCACAAGCCTGTGTTAATTGGGTTTGGTAGCACCTTTTGGGCCAGCATTTGCTTACAAGGCCCTTCTCATGTGTGTGTTGATTTGCATAGAGGCAACTGGCCAAAGTGTCAGCTCTTCTACCGTGGACAATTACTATAGGGGAGGAGGGAAGAGGAGTCTGGGAGAGAGACTTCTTAATATCTATGACAGGGGAGAAGAAAAGATTTTCAATATTTCCATGACAATCTGTTTTTCATTGATACAGAAAGAAATGCTATACCTATAGCCTCACGATCAAGTTTTGCATCAGACTCTATTTTGACGTATCCCATTGCAATTGCTCTGTTATACATCCAACTCCTGGATAGCATGGATTTGTACGCTCCATCTAATCTGATTCACCATTGCAATGTTCTACAGTAATCTCAGCAGTGTTTTGTACATACTTGTTTTCGTCTGTTTTACAATGATGCATCTATTTGCCTCCCGTTGATATGATTGATAATGCTCGGTATATCTGCGGCTCTATGATCCTTTGCCAGGATATTATGCTTTGCACCAGATCAGATGTGGGTGTATTTCCTAACATCGGTGGTTTTCACACAAATTTCCTGCAATAGACAGTTTATATACAGGGTGGGATACAAATATGCATGAACAAGAGTATGAGCTTAAATTCTGTGTTCCTTGTATATAGTATTACTTGTATGTAGTAATATGTGGTCTGGTCATGGTGTGGTGGTATTTGTTCCTTGTATGTGGTGTTCGGTCACTATGTGGTGGTTATATGTCGTCCGGTCACGGTGTGACGGTTTTTGTCCCTTTGTATGTGATATTAATTGAAAAAATGTATGTGACACATTCCCTTAAAGAAAAATAAAGAAAAATATACCTAAATAGAGTACTGGATATTTTAAGAAATGTTTAATAGGTTAGAGTAGAGTAGGGCCCTGCCAGAAGAGTCTACCTTGTCGTGGCAGCAGCTTACAAAATCTTTGGCCAAAACAAAAGCTGCTGCTATGTACAGTGCCTTGTGAAAGTATTTGCCCCCCTTGAACTTTTCTACCTTTTGCCACATTTCTGGCTTCAAACATAAAGATATAAAATTCTAATTTTTGGGGAAAGAACCAACAAGTGGGACACAATCGTGAAGTCGAACGAAATTTATTGGATATTTTAAACTTTTTAAAAAAATTAAAAACTGAAAAGTGTGGCGTGCAATATTATTCAGCTCCTTTGAGTTAATACTTTGTAGCTCCACCTTTTGCTGCGATTACAGCTGCAAGTCACCTGGGGTATGTCTCTATCAGTTTTGAACATCGAGAGGCTGAAATTCTTGCCCATTCTTCTTTGCAAATCAGCTCGAGCTCATTGAGGTTGAATGGAGGGCGTTTATGAACAGCAGTTTTCATCTCTTTCCACAGATTCTCGATTGGATTCAGGTCTGGACTTTGACTTGGCCATTCTAACACCTGGATACGTTTATTTTTGAACCATTCCATTGTAGATTTTGCTTTATGTTTGGGATCATTGTCTTGTTGGAAGATAAATCTCCTTCCCAGTCTCAGGTCTTTTGCAGACTCCAACAGGTTTTCTTCCAGAATGGTCCTGTATTTGGCTCCGTCCATCTTCCCATCAATTTTAACCATCTTCCCTGTCCGTGCTGAAGAAAAGCAGGCCCAAACCATGATGCTGACAGTGAGGATGGTGTTTTGAAGGTGATGAGCTGTGTTGCTTTTACGCCAAACATATCGTTTTGCATTGTGGCCAAAAAGTTTGATTTTGGTTTCATCTGACCAGAGCACCTTATTCCACATGTTTGGTGTGTCTCCCAGGTGGCTTGTGGCAAACTTCAAACGAGACTTTTTATGGATATCTTTGAGAAATGGCTTTCTTTTTGCCACTCTTCCATAAAGGCCAGATTTGTGCAGTGTACGACTGATTGTTATCCTATGGACAGACTCTCCCACCTCAGCTGTAGATCTCTGCTGTTCATCCAGAGTGATCATGGGCCTTTTGGCTGCATCTCTGATCAGTCTTCTCCTTGTTCGAGATGAAAGTTTAGAGGGACGGCCGGGTCTTGGTAGATTTGCAGTGGTCTGATACTCCTTCCATTTCAATATGATCGCTTGCACAGTGCTCCTTGAGATGTTTAAAACTTGGGAAATCTTTTTGTATCCAAATCCGGCTTTAAACTTCGCCACAACAGTATCTCGGACCTGCCTGGTGTGTTCCTTGGTCTTCATGATGCTCTCTGCACTTGAAACAGAACCCTGAGACTATCACAGAGCAGGTGCATTTATACGGAGACTTGATTACACAAGGTGGATTCTATTTATCATTACCAGTCATTTAGGACAGCATTGGATCATTCAGAGATCCTCACTGAACTTCTGGAGTGAGTTTGCTGCTCTGAAAGTAAAGGGGCCGAATAATATTGCACACCCCACTTTTTTAATTTTTTAAAAAGTTTAAAATATCCAATAAATTTCGTCCCACTTTTTGTTGATTCTTCTGAAAAAATTAGAATTTTATATCTTTATGTTTGAAGCCAGAAATGTGGCAAAAGGTAGAAAAGTTCAAGGGGGCCAAATACTTTCATAAGGCACAGTATGTGATCTGGTGTTCTATGGGAACTGTCAGGGTATGTGCACATGGTCAGGAGCCGCTGTGGGTTTGACACTGCAGCTTATGCAGCAACAAACCTGCAGCGGCAGGTGTTACAGCATAGTGTATAGGATTTCTAGAAATCCCATGTCCACTATGCAACTCTGTGGACCTATGGATCACCCACGAAAACTGGCATGCGTCGCATCTTTCAGACCCGCATCATGTCAATTTCTCTTGCAGGTCTACATGTGGACTTTCTCCACAGTCTAACTTCTATGAGGAAACTCCACATATACAAAAAAAAAAAAATTGCACCACTCAATTGCATAAAATGAGGGCAGAAGCCGCACGTCTATCCCGCAGCTTTGGGGCCGCAGGCACCTCCTGAGCGTGGGCACATACCCTTAATGTGTGATTGATAAGGATGTGGTGCAGAAGTGGAGTTTTTCCAAGAGTGGGCGGTGTGACTGTGGAAGGTTCGAGGAGTGGAGGTGGAGCCTGGGCGGGTCTCCAGGGTGCCTAAAAAGTTTTTGCCAGTATGGGGCCTGAAATTCCTGGTGCCAGCCCTGCAGACATATACATACACTCATATACTAATCTTATATGATATTGCTGTCTTCTGGAGAGGGCTGCGGAACCCACTGTGGAGGAAGGAACACAGCTCAGACAGGACTGATTTCAGCTTCCTGCCCCTGCGTGCTGTCAGATGCTTTGGACTCTCCTCCCCAACCCCCTACTCTTAGAGGAAATTCTACTGGGAAAGGAACAGCAGGAGGCAGAAGACCCACTGTGAGACCCTGCAGGAGGACAGACACAGCAGCCAATGAGCGCTCTTATCAGTCTGATGGGGAAGAGTTCATTGGCCAGCGGCCTCTCTCCTGCATGACATACCCCCTTTTTCAATGGCCTCACTCTGCCCAGGGTATTAAAAATCATTACTGGTGGGAGTGGACAGGGTTAAGCAGCATCAGCCCTCAGTCAAGGGGCTCCATAGCAGATGCGTGGTCTACTGCCTGAGCACTAAGCCCCTTCCTGCATGGGCCCCCCTTCACCTCTGGGCCCGGGTGCATCGGCGGTGTGTCCACCCCTGGCTGAACCCCTCGCTGCGGCTCTGAGCAAATGTAATATTATTTACACACAAACGAGCGGTAAAGAAATCAGTGAGACACCTGTGGGATAAGAACGTAAGAACGCCCATTACACCCTCTTCCCTGGTGGGTGCAGTATCCGAAATGGGGTCATTTTAGGAGGTCGTATGTTCATCACACTTCGAGGGCTTTGCTATTGGCCGTTCCGTACACCTCGCACACACATGGCTCCGCTCCATACACACAGCTCCGATCTCTACAACTCGTAAACACGCGGCTCCTCTTCCTACAGCTTGTACATGTGCGGCTCTGCTCCACATGTCTCTGCTCTGTACACCTCATACACACGGCTCATCTCCGTACACACAGATCCGCGCGGCTTCGCTCCGTACACATCGTACACGCGTGGCTCCGCTCCGTACACCTCGTACACGCGCGGCTAAAGCTCCATACACCTCGTACACGCGCGGCTAAAGCTCCGTACACCTCGTACACACGCGGCTCTGCTCCGTACGCCTCGTACACACGCGGCTCTGCTCCGTACGCCTCGTACACGCACGGCTCTGCTCCGTACGCCTCATACACGAGCGGCTAAAGCTCTGTACGCCTCGTACACGCGCGGCTCAGCTCCATACGCCTCGTACACGCGCGACTCAGCTCCGTACGCTTCGTACACGCGCGGCTCAGTTCCGTACGCCTCGTACACGCGCGGCTCAGCTCCGTACGCCTCGTACACGCGCGGCTCCGCTCCGCACGCCTCGTACACGCGCGGCTAAAGCTCCGTACGCCTCGTACACGCGCGGCTAAAGCTCCGTACGCCTCGTGCACGCGCGGCTCCGCTCCGTACGCCTCGTACACGCGCGGCTAAAGCTCCGTACGCCTCGTACACGCGCGGCTCAGCTCCGTACGCCTCGTACACGCGCGGCTCAGCTCCGTACGCCTCGTACACGCTCGGCTAAAGCTCTGTACGCCTCGTGCACGCGCGGCTAAAGCTCCGTACGCCTCGTGCACGCGCGGCTAAAGCTCCGTACGCCTCGTGCACGCGCGGCTAAAGCTCCGTACGCCTCGTGCACACGCGGCTCTGCTCCGTACACCTCGCACACACACGGCTCTGCTCCGTACACCTCGCACACACACGGCTCTGCTCCGTACACCTCGTACACACGCGGCTCTGCTCCGTACACCTCGCACACACACGGCTCTGCTCCGTACACCTCGTACACACGTGGCTCTGCTCCGTACACCTCGTACACGCGCGGCTCTGCTCCGTACACCTCGTACACACGCGGCTCTGCTCCGTACACCTCGTACACACACGGCTCTGCTCCGTACACCTCGTACACACGCGGCTCTGCTACATCCACACTGTAAACCCCTCCTGACCCCACACATAACCTTCCCCTCATCCAGCACCATGACAACCAGCACAGCAGAGTCCTGCATCCACTGAGGCCCCTGATCATGTGACCCCTGACTCCTCCCCTCCTGTGACCTCATCACAGCTCCTGTGCGCACAGAGCAGCCATATATGTGGTGGCGGCTCTGCAGATGGAGGTATGTGGAGACCCCATTACTGGGCGCAGGGGGCAGTAACCCCTTCAGCACGGGGACTCTTTTGGGGTCTTGTGTTGCCCCTTTATAAGAATCATAAGGTTTTTGTTCTGTTTCCTGTAATAGATACATACGACCCAACTATGGAGACAGGAAGGGAGGAAACGTATTGTTCTCATAGTACAGGACCCCTTTACTGCCCCCCACAGTGTAATGCTCCCATTATGCCCTTATGCGGGATGTATGATGCCCCACAGTGTAATGCCCCCATTATGCCCCTTATGCAGTATGTATGATGCCCCCACACAGTGTAATGCCCCCCATTATGCCCCTTATGCAGGATGTATGATGCCCCCACACAGTGTAATGCCCCCATTATGCCCCTTATGCAGGATGTATGATGCCCCCACAGTGTAATGCCCCCATTATGCCCCTTATGTAGTATGTATGATGCCCCCCACACAGTGTAATGCCCCCATTATGCCCCTTATACAGGATGTATGATGCCCCCACGCAGTGTAATGCCCCTTATGCAGGATGTATGATGCCCCCACACAGTGTAATGCCCCCATTATGCCCCTTATGCAGGCTGTATGATGCCCCCACACAGTGTAATGTCCCTATTATGCCCCTTATGCAGTATGTATGATGCCCCCACACAGTGTAATGCCCCCATTATGCCCCTTATGCAGGCTGTATGATGCCCCCACACAGTGTAATGTCCCTATTATGCCCCTTATGCAGTATGTATGATGCCCCCCACACAGTGTAATGCCCCCATTATGCCCCTTATGCAGTATGTATGATGCCCCCCACACAGTGTAATGCCCCCATTATGCCTCTTATGCAGGATGTATGATGCCCCCACACAGTGTAATGCCCCCATTATGCCCCTTATGCAGTATGTATGATGCCCCCACACACTGTAATGCCCCCCTTATGTAGTATGTATGACACCCCCACAAAGTGTAATGTCCCCATTATGCCCCTTAAACAGTATATATGATGCCCCCATTATGCCCCTTATGCAGTATGTATAATGCCCCCCACACAGTATAATCTTCCCACAGTACCGCCTGAGGTTGGAATAAACTTTCTGGAAAATGGTCTTCCCTTTCCCTGCTCCCCTACATGTAGACCCTCGAGTATGTATACATGGATGTAGGGGAGCCGGCCTTACTAGATATTGACGCTTTGTACAGTAATATACCACATGAGGATGGTATCAGAGGAGTAAGACGTTTCTTGAAATCGAGATCAATAGAGTGTAGCAGACATAATGACTTCATGGAGGATCTTCTAAAATTCACTTTTACTCATAATTTCTTCCTTTTTGACAGGAAGTACTTTCCCCTAACTCAGCGGTACTGTGATGGGGAGCCCCTGTGCCCCCTCGTATGCTAACCTATTCCTGGGCTAGTGGGAGATAACCACAATATTCGGGGATGATCATAAGTGGTGGCATCCATATACTGGGACATAGAATAGATATATTGGCGACATTCTTGCTCGGGGACGAGTGAAAAGTTTCTTGAATTTGTCAGGGAACTCAACATCAATAGAGTGGGCCTTAGATTTACATCAGAGGTTAATTATTACCAGTTGCCTTTCCTGGATGTTCTAAATAAGATATAGCAGGATGGGACCCTAGGGACACTTATCTACAAAATACTTACAAACACTAGTAAACTATTGAAGTGGGATAGCCACCACCCCATCCCCCTAAAAAAATAAACAAAACAAAAAAAAAAAACTATATCCATGGGTCAATTTTTATGGTTGAGAAGAAACTGCTCTAATGTCACAGATTTTAATATACGGGCAATAGACATGAACACCAGATTCATAGGACAAGGGTACCGACACTCCTTCATACCTAACCAAGAGACCAAGAAAAAGATGGGATAACATGAGTAATAGGAACTTGGGACAATCAGAGTGACCATATCTTTAATATCCTCAGAAAACACTAGGGTGTACTTGTAGTCAACCTGGACCTGGGAGTGCCGTGTGATCTACTCCCACAATAACTTTCAGAAAGTGTCGGTCAATTAGGGACCGTTTAGTTTACAATTCTGGACAGCCAATCACAGCATTTCTCACTGTTTCTGGCAATCAGATTGCAGCCTGGGATCGGTGCTCATAAGAGCATCGATCCTAGGCTCTTGCAAAGAGACCCCAGCCCTCTCCCCCACCCGCTGTGATCGGTGTGATCGCCAATCACATCGATCGCACCGATCATAGCGCCACCGCGCGGTGACTGGGCGGTCACGGGGTGGTGACCGGCTTGTAACCTACCTGTCACCGCCCCATGACCCCTTGTGATGTCAGCAGAGGCCTCAGAGAGCTCTGATTGGAGCGATCAATGATGACATCGATCGCTCCAATCAGAGTACCTGAACACAGGTGACAAGGCGGTCACAGGGCGGTGACCGTCTTGTCACCTCCCTGTGACCCCCTGTGATGCTGCCCAGGCCCCAGCCATCTCTGATTGGTGTAATCGATGTCATCATCGATCGCACCAATCAGAGTTCCTGACCGGGAGGTGATTGGCCTGTGACCTGGCTGTCACCACCCTATCATTCCCCCTGTGACCACCCTGCAGTTCCTCACACTTGGTGAGGATTTCTCCGGAGCGGTCACGTTTGATCACCTCTGTGCTGGGCCTTGTGTTGCCACAGAAGCACCTGTGACACCACAAGACTTTCTCACCTGCTCCAGTTGCTGCTGCTCTGGCGTCCTGCTGCGGTCTTCTGGGTCCTGGGTCTCCTGCTCCATGTCCTGCTGCTGCAGATCTTACTCCTGGACCTGCTGCTGAAAGAAGAACAGAGAAGACTTTGGTAAGTCCATCTCTGTTCTCCCCTCATCCACCCCAAACCACTCCTTTTTACCCACCCTGCCCCCAGTTTGTTTGTTTTGTGCGTCCTGCAGCGGCCGAGTGCTGACCAGTGACTACGTCACTGAACAACGTCCAAGCTCGCTGCATTTCATGATGTTATTTCATCCCTGTCACTTTATTTCTCCTCCCCCCTCACTTTGCACCACCTCCGTGCTTACATCCAGCAGCCACCGATCAGCACTCGTGCTCGCTACTTTACCTTTTTTTTCACCTAACCTTTTTTTTTTCTAGAGGGCGGTCCCACTGTCCGATTGTGTGCCGTGCTGGGCCACAGAAGCCTGCTCCAGAAGACATCTTACAGAAGACATCTGATAGACGACATCTGAAAGACAACAACTGTAAGTAGGATTTTTTGATCCCTCCTTATCCACCCCAATCCCCCTCTCCCCCTTCCCATACTCCTTTCTGCCTCCAAGTGCTGATCATCACTTCATCGCTCGACTGTTGTCTGTTTTTCTTTTTTTTTTGCGTTTCGTGCAGCGGCCGAGCTCTGATCAGTGACCACAGATCTTATTCCAATCGCATACCTTTTTGCCGTCCAGTGAGCGTCAGTCACAAATAGCCTGGCATCGCTAATCAGCAGGTGCTCTGCCCAAAGAAAGATTTTTCATTTGATATCCTGTTAGCAGCTAGAAGGTGGCACTCCAGCAAGCGATTGAATATGAAGATCCTTTATTCTTTACAATTTTAAAACATGGAGCCGGGAAAGCGGGAGTCCTTCAGGTGCTGCTGAACCGCCACTCAGACACCCCAGGAGAAAAGATGAACCAGCGCCCTCCCCCCACTACTGACCCCGTGTGGACCTCGCCCCCCCCAAAATTATGAGCCACTGATTCCTGATTTTGTGGCGGAATCAGGAATCAAGTTTGACACCACCGGCCTCACAGAACTAGACTTTTTCAAAGTCTTTTTCTCTGAGGATCTTGTAAACCTCATGGTGGGCTTTATACGCTCATCAATTTTTGGAACAAAACCCCTCTTCATCATTTTCTAACTGGTCTCCTGTACACGCAGTAGAAATAATGAAGTTTTGGGGCCTGGTCCTTCATATGGGATCATGAAGAAGACAGAACTTTGGCAATATTGGAGTGTTGACGTTTTGTATAACACTCCAGTGTTCCAAAAGGTCATGACCCGGAAAAGTTTTCAGGCCATCACAAGTTCTTGCATTACAACGATAATGCAAGGTGTCCTGCACGCGATGACCCGAACTTTGATCATCTTTTCAAAGTTCGACCGGTCATCGACCAGTTCAACAACAAGTTTGCTGAAGTGTACGTGCTCCAAAGGGACATCTGCGTGGATGAGTCCTTAATGGCTTTTATGGAGCTGCTTGGATTCCGGCAGCACCTGCCCAATAAGAAGGCCAGGTTCGGAATCAAGCTGTATAAACTTTGTGAGAGTACCTCAGGGTACACTCACAAGTTTAGAGTTTATGAAGGGAAGGACTCCCGGATTAAATCCCCTGAATGCCCCCCTGTTCTGGGAGTGAGTGGGAAAATTGTGTGGGACTTGTTGCGCACACTGCTGGATAAAGGTTATCACTTGTACTTGGATAACTTTTATACCAGTGTCCCTCTCTTCAAGTCCCTCTCTGTGCGACGTACCGCAGCCTGCGATACTGTCCGCAAAAATAGAGAGGCCTCCCAAAGACGCTAATTGGGCAGCTGCTCAGAAGGGGTGAGAGCAGAGCCCAATGTAGTGACCACCTTCTGGTGGTCAAGTACAAGGACAAGAGGGATGTCCTTTTCTTGACCACCATACATGGTGATGGCAGCACTCTCAGCACTGTACAAGGTCCCACTACACAGGTCGTCAAACCAGACTGTGTAGTGAGGTACAACAAGTACATGGGGGGAGTTGATCTCTCTGATCAAGTCCTCCTGCCGTTCAGTGCTTTGAGAAAGGCCAGGGTGTGGTACAAAAAGTTGGCCATGCACATTGTACAGATGGCAATGCACAATTCTTTCCTTCTATCACAATGTGCAGGCCAGACTTCTACGTTGTACCTTCAGTTCCAGGAGGTTGTTATCAAGGCCCTGATATTTTGCAGTGGTGACGGAGCGGGCCCCAGTACTTCCGGAACTGAAGGTCCTCGAATTGTACCAGACCAGCATTTCCCAGGGCAGATGCCTCACAGCGGAAAAAAAGGTCACAAAAGAAGTGCCGAGTGTGTTTATAAAAGGTGAATACGCAAGGACACCATTTATCAGTGTGACACCTGCCCCGACAAACCTGGCCTGTGCATGAAAGAATGCTTCAAAAAGTACCATACTTCCATGGACTACTAAATTAATTTCTGACGTATGACAACCTGACGAACACTACACAACTGACGTATGACACTACATTATAAGATTCACAAATCGGGTATCCGTTCCAAAAAGGGGGCACTTGTTGGCCATTTCCACTGTTTAGGCACATTAGGGGCTCTGAGAACGTGACATGATGCCCGCAGACTATTCCATCAAAGTCTGCATTCCAAAACGCGTCACTCCTTCGCTTCCTAGCCCTGACGTGCACCCAAACAGTAGTTTTCTCCAACACATGGGGTATCAGCGTACTCAGGAGGAATTGGACAACAGATTTTGAGGTCCACTTTCTCCTGGTACCCTTGGGAAAATAAAAAAAATTTAGGCTAAAAGATCGTTTTTGTGGAAAAAAAAATTTTTTTTTTTTCATGACTCTACGTCATAAACTTTTGCGGAACGCTTGGGGGTCCAAAGTGCTCACCACACTTCTAAATAAGTTCCTTAAGGGGTCTAGTTTCCAAAATGGGGTCACTTGTGGGGGGGTTTCCACTGTTTAGGCACATGGGGTCTGCTGTCAATTCCAGCGAATTTTGCATTGAAAACGTCAAATGGCGCTCCTTCCCTTCCAAGCCCTGCCGTGCGCCCAAACAATGGCTTTCCCCCACATATGGGGTATCAGCATACTCAGGAGAAATTGCACAATAACTTTTGGTTTCCAATTTCTCCTGGTACGCTTGTAAAAATAAAAAAAAATTGGGGGTTAAAGTAAAATTTTAGTGAAAAAAAGTTAAATGTTCATTTTTTCCTTTCACGTTCAATTAATTGCTGTGAAGCATGTGAAGGGTTAATAAACTTCTTGAATGTGGTTTTGAGCACCTTGAGGGGTGCAGTTGTTAGAATGGTGTCACTTTTGGATATTTTCTGTCATAAAGACCCCTCAATGTGACTTCAAATGTGACGGGGACCCCAAAAAATGGTTTGTAAACTTTGTTGTAAAAATGATAAATCGCTGGTCAACTTTTAACCCTTATAGCTCCTTAAAAAAAAAAAAAATTGTTTCCAAAATTGTGCTGATGTAAAGTAGACATATGGGAAATGTTATTTATTAATTATTGTGTGTGACATATCTCTCTGATGTAAGGGCATGAAAGTTCAAAGTTTGAAAATTGTAAAACTTTCCCCAAATTTCCATTTTTTTCACAAATAAACGCAAGTGATATCGAAGAAATTTTACCACTGTCATGAAGTACAATATGTCACGAAAAAACATTTTCGGAATCAGGGAGATCCGTTGAAGCTTTCCAGAGTTCTTACCTCATAAAGTGACAGTGGTCAGAATTGTAAAAATTGTCCTGGTCATTAACGTGCAAACCACCCTGGGGCGTAAAGGGGTTAAACTGAATGATTTGGGTCAAACGTTTGAGATATCCTTCCACAAGCTTCTCACAATAGTTCGGTCGGAATTTGGGCCCATTCCTCCTGACAAAACTGGTATAACTGATCCAGGTTTGTAGGTCGCCTTGCTCGCAGCCTTTTCAGCTTTGCCCATAAATTTTCAATAGGACTGAGATCAGGGCTTTGTGATGGCCACTCCAAAACATTGACTTTGTTATCCTTAATCCACTTTGTTACCATTTTGGCAGTATGCTTCGGGTCATTGTCCATTTGGAAGACCCTTTTTGCCCATGCTTTAACTTCATGGCTAATGTCTTGAGATGTTGCTTCAGTATTGCCAAATAATATTCTTTTCTCATTATGCCATCTATTTTGTGAAGTGCATCAGTCCCTCCTGCAGCAAGACAACTCCACAACATGATGCTGTCACCCCCGTGTTTCACAGTTGGGATGGTGTTCTTAGGCTTCCAAGCTTCTCCCTTTTTCCTCCAAATGTAACAATGGTAATTATGCCCAAAATTTTAGTTTAATCAAACCACAGGACATGCCTCCAAAAATTAAGGTCTTTGTTCCTGTGAGCATTTGCCAACATTAATCTGGCTTTTTTAGGTTTCTTTTGGAGTAATGGCTTCTTCTTGGCAGAGTGGCCTTTCAGCCCATGTTGATACAGCACTCGTTTCACTGTGGATATTGACACAGTCTTACCAGCTTCCGCCATCATCTTCACAAGGTCTCTCGCTTTTGTCCTTGGGTTGATATGCACATGTTGGACCAAAAGCACGTTCATCTCTGGGACACAGAACCCGCCTACTTCCTGAGCGGTATGATGGCTGGACATTCCCATCTTGTTTGTACTTGCGTATAATTGTTTGTACAGATGAATGAGGCACCTTCAGGTATCTTGAAATTGCACCCAAGGATGAGCTGGACTTGTGCAAGTCCACAATTCTCTTCCTGGTATCTTGGCTGATTTCTTTAGACTTTCGCATGATGCTACACAAAGAAGCAGTGTGTGTCAGGTGTGTATTAAAATACATCCATACGTGTGTCTCTAAATAACTAAGATGTTGCCAAAAAAACGGAAGCTTCCAAACACGTGATATGTGTTGTGTCGGCGTCTCTGCCTCCTGCGCGGCAGAGACGTCGATCCACTCATCACCGTGGCTATGGTTCGGCGTTCCCCGCTATTTCCTCTGGTCTCACCGCAGCATCTTCCCAGGGTGCGTGCACCGCGCGCAGATCCCCCCGGGCACTGTACTCTTAAAGGGGCCGCGCGCGCCGTCCTAAAAAGTCCCTGGCCAATGGCCGGAGGACTGCCCCTATTTAAAGCACCTCCTCAAAAATGGAGGTGCCTGTGCAAAGTTGTGGTTTGTGTTCTAAACACTCTTTCCAGCCCTCAGGTCCCAGTGCTGCCTGCCTGTCTATCAGCCATGTCCGCCTGTCAGTCTGCCTGCCAAGCCTGCCCGTTTACCTGCATTGTCTATCAGCCATGCTCATCTGTTGTGCCTCTTGGCTTTGGCCATCAGTCCCGTGGGAGTCGCCTGCTCTCACTGGAGGTCGGTCCCAGTGTGGCACCTGTTCCACCTTCTCCGTCCCTCCTTGGTTCACGGAGTCGATTAAGCCGCCGTGTAGCCAGGGTCCAGTTACGCCCCTCTGGTCCCTCCTCATATCTCAGCACAGAGGTTTCATCACCCGGACCCGTAACAGTATGATCATATGGGCAGTCCAAAATTGTTTAAAGGCATAGTAATCTTAGTGTATGTAAACTTTTGACTTTGCAGTAAGTAATAAATATGCCTTAAAACATTCTCTCTCTCTCATTATTCTGGCATTTGACAAATATTAAAAATTATGGTAATCCTTATTGACCTATAATGGGAAAGGTTTATTCTGATTTAATTTCAGATATTGAGAAAAACGTGGATACAGTGAAGGAAATAATTATTTGATCCCTTGCTGTTTTTGTAAGTTTACCCACTGACAAAGACATGAACAGTCTGTATGGTTTAGAGATGATCTGCAAAGAGGAGTGGACAAAAATTCCTCCTTACATGTGAGCAAACCTCATCATCAACTACAAAAAAAGTCTGACTGCTGTGCCTGCCAACAAGGGTTTTGCCACCAAGTACTAAGTGTTGTTTGCAAGAGGAATCAAATACTTATTTGTCACTACAAAATGAAAATAAATTTATCTAATTTATACAATGTATTTTTTTTTTTTTTTTGGATATTCTATCTCTCAATGTTAAAATTAACCTACCCTTAAAATTACAGACTGTTCATGTCTTTGTCAGTGGGTAAACTTACAAAAACAGCAAGGGATCACAAGGGCTTCTGAGGTACAGCCACCAGTGAGCGGGGTCACCATTGTTGAGGGTGCCAACCTCCCCAGCTAGGCAGTATAAGCTTTGTTTAGGTACAGGATAGGGTAAGGTAGTGACTGTGTCAATTATTTAGCAGCATCATTGTTTAGATCTGTTTATATACATCCACAACAAGCCATTCAGCTTGTAATTTTGCTAGTTTTAAGTACATATCTGCTGTTAGTCCAGTTTTTAATGCATATATTTAATAAATGTTTAAGATTTTACTTTAGGGAGGTTTTCCCACAGTACTGCCCCCTACACCCACAATATGGTTTCATCCACTCCACCGACTACCCCAGTGCTGATTAATAAATACTCACTTAGCCCCATTCTTGGTGCAGATACTAATAAATCCAGAACCTATGAGATTTTTACTACATCATAGTTGGATAGTTAGAGGCGTATTATCCATAGCGGCAGCCCACCCGGCCACTATTGTGCCCATGAGAAAAACAAGAATTTGAGCTTGGTTTAAATTGGCATACATTCAGCACATAATGCATGTTTACAATGGCCATTAATCAGAAAAAAACTACAAGAAGAAAAATGATCATAAACCCTGCTGTAAATAAATAAATAAAAACCAAAAGTGCATTTAAATAAAATAGGGTTCTTAGTAACACTGTTTTTGATCAAAAATAGCATGAAAGCTACCATGGCAAGGTGAACCTATTCGGGATAGTCCTACTCTGTCTAATATTAAAAACTTTACCATGTGTCAAAGCCTCAAACTTCTGTGTGTGAATCAGACATGAGATCTAATGTGATAGAAGATTACAGTGCAGGGAAGACGGGAAACATTCATATAGCCGGCCAGTGGTGATGTAGTCAGTAACGGACTCTGGCCAAATATGTTTCTAGAGCTGTAGTAGAAGATGAAGATGTCGTCCTCATGAAGTAGTTATTCCTCATGTCACGTGTAATGAATATCTCCTGCAGTATTGCTAATGCTGATTCCAGTGTCGGTAAATGAGACGAGAATTAGCTTTATGGAAGATGAGTCTTTGAGAAACGTGTTCAGCTGCCGACTCCAAGGAAGAAACTGCTTGTTGTCTGTGGCCTAAAATATATATGTTTTATTACTAGATGTAAAGCAGAAAACTAAATACCGTATTTTTCGGACTATTAGACGCACTTTTTTCCTCCAAAGTTTTGGAGGAAAATAGGAGATGCGTCTTATAGTCCGAATGTTGGGGGATGAGGGGGTATATATATGATGTGTGGGGGGAGCGGTAGCGGCGGAGGAGTGGGGCACAGGAGGCAGCAGCCTACACTGTCCCCGCTGCTAAAGAAAATTAATATTCAGTGCTTCCCACGCCCATGGAAGCGTGAATGAATATTTAACCTGTCTCTATGCTCATGGTCGTGGAGAGCGAGTGAATATTCATGCCCTTTAATAGCTTGCACACGTGATCTCCCAGCAGGAGCTGTTCTGCAGCTGTGTGCCGGCTATTAAGGAGCATAAAGTCACTGTGACTTCCGGGAGCTGATCTCTCCTTGTGAGCCGCGCATGGTAGTGACGCCAGGCGTGGCTCACATGACCAGATCAGTGGGGCAGACAGGACGCAGCGCTGGAGGAGAGAAGAAAGGGGAGTAGGAGTGTTTATTTTTATTTTTTTATGTGCAGCATGATGGGGATGAGGGGGACCATACATACCAGGATAAGGATGAGGGGGCCATACATACCAGGATAAGGATGAGGGGGCCATACATATCAGGACAGGGATGAGGGGTGCCATGCATATCAGGACAGGGATGAGGGGTGCCATGCATATCAGGACAGGGATGAGGGGTGCCATGCATATCAGGACAGGGATGAGGGGTGCCATGCATATCCGGACAGGGATGAGGGGTGCCATGCATATCAGGACAGGGATGAGGGGGGTGTCATGCCTACCAGGACAGTGATGAGGGGGGTGCCATGCATGCCAGGATCGGGATGTGGGGTGCCATGCATGCCAGGATAGGGATGGGGGGTGCCATGCATGCCAGGATAGGGATGAGGGGGGTGCCATGCATGCCAGGATAGGGATGGAGGGTGCCATGCATGCCAGGACAGGGATGAGGGGGGTGCCATGCATACCAGGACAGGGATGAGGGGGTTGCCATGCATGCCAGGATAGGGATGGGGGGTGCCATGCATGCCAGGATAGGGATGGGGGGTGCCATGCATGCCAGGATAGGGATGGGGGGTGCCATGCATGCCAGGACAGGGATGGGGGGTGCCATGCATGCCAGGACAGGGATGGGGGTGCCATGCATGCCAGGACAGGGATGGGGTTGCCATGCATGCCAGGACAGGGATGGGGGGTGCCATGCATGCCAGGACAGGGATGAGGGGTGACATGCATGCCAGGGCAGGAATGAGGGGTGACATGCATGCCAGGATAGGGATGAGGGGTGACATGCATGCCAGGATAGGGATGGGGGGTGCCATGCATACCAGGATAGGGATGGGGGGGTGCCATGCATGCCAGGATAGGGATGAGGGGTGCCATGCATGCCAGGATAGGGATGAGGGGTGCCATGCATACCTGGATGGAGGGATGCCAGGCATACCAGGATGGGGATGGGGGCCACGTATAAAAGGAAGGGGGGCATATAAACCAAGATGGGGGATATTGTTAGAATTGGAGGACATTACCCCTATACCAGTGTCAGCAATGTCAACACATTTTTTGCTTAATTTTTTTTTCTATTTTCTTCCTCTAAAACCTAGGTGCATCTTATAGTCCGAAAAATACGGTACTGTAAAATAATATATCTCCTCATATGTTTCTGTGGCATCCCGGTTCACGTTCTACTGCTGCTAAATGAGACAGTTGTAGTGTGATAGTAGACTTGTTCCAGTGTGGGCACTGTGAGTTAGGAGATATAATACATTGCATTGTAAATTGGACTTTCCTGCCATCTACTGGCCAATGTGTGTATATGAAAGGTAAGTGATTATTCTCCTCACAATAAGCTGCCATAGACACGGCTGGGAGGAGTCTCTCAGCTCAGGGCTCGCACACTGACTGAGCACTGGTACAAATCAGTAGTGGGCGGTTCAAGCTGCCTAATGAAGATACAGGAGACAGACACTATTTCTTACAGAAGAGTTTCCATGCCAGTCCACGCTGGGGGGACATTTTTCTCCACATAATCTCCTTCCAAAAAAGACAAGCCTCTTCCAGTCAGGAGAGATAACTCTGTTCGTGTGCTCTCCTGCACGCTGGTTATCCTGTTTGCTTCTAGCCGGACTAGATCCACGTGGCTGACACACCATCGAATACCCCCTGCGAAAGGGAACGGTGGGCTAAAAACTGTGAGCACACCCAGACTTTAGTGTGTTTCCACGGAGAGCCAATCTGTGAAGGTCCCTCCATCAGTGTAATATTACTTAGACTGCGCATAGCATTTCCTCTACTAGCAAGTGAAGAGGACTCTGCTCCAGCCGCCCTGAGAGGCCATAACCTCGCTTGTCTCATGAGGAGAGAACCATTACTTTCATATGCACAAAATACTGTAAACTTTGCCTTCAAGAGAGACTGTACCCCGTTACCTCCTTCAGTAAAATTGTTATGTTTACAAGTTCACCTGCGTGTCTGGCTGCGTGTGATTGCACAAACATCACGGGCACTCCAAACTTGCACCCAGACACCACAACTACAGGAGTGCCCCCTGGGGGTCCTATACCATCCACAAGTGCCACCTTCCGACAATTGTTGTGGACACTAGGGAAGTGTTTAGGGGTCCAGCGACCCACTCCAACTACTGTGACATCATTATCTGCTGCCTTTGAGACTACATACCCCAGCTGGCCCTTCTGCAACATCTGGGGCCTCCTCAGTGGCCCACCACATTTCCCCTTATTATCTCCAGTAATTGTATTATTACACAGGATTTTTATGATGTTACATCAGCTCATCATCATCTCATTCAGGTCCCTACAATATCGGATCCCCTCAGTGAAGATCTTCTATATAAGAGAATTTTCCTGATTTACCCATCAAGGATGGATATGGACAGAGACAAGATGGTGGAGAGGATATTCCACCTCACCCTAGAGATCCTCTTCCGGCTTACTGGAGAGGTGAGAGATTCTGATGACGTCACATTACATCATTCTTATCTATGGGAATAACAGATGGACAGAACTGGAGAGGTGAGGACTCTGGAAATGTCTAGAGTAAGATTTATTAATGTGTGTCTCCATAACCAGGATTACACAGTAGTGAAGAAGACCTCTAGTGAGCACTGTCAGGACCCTGTGTCTGAGGGATGGGGAAGACTACTGAGCCCTCCACCTCACCCCCTGATACATGAGGACATCAATGACCAGAAGATCCTAGAACTCGCCTACAAGATGATTGGGCTGCTGACTGGAGAGGTGACACTGCTGGAAATGCTGGGATATTATACAGTAACGCTATGAAGGGATCGGGGATGACGGTGTCATTGTATGTGTCAGGTTCCTATAAGGTGTCAGGATGTCGCCGTCTATTTCTCCATGGAGGAGTGGGAGTATTTAGAAGGACACAAAGATCTGTACAAGGACGTCATGATGGAGCTTCCCCAGGCCCTCACATCACCAGGTAATAGACAGGACTAAATACACACGGCCTATAATTATCTGTATGTAAAGAATGAATTCAGTCCCTGTATGTGTTTCCTCCAGATATATCCAGTAAGAGAACAACACCAGAGAGATGTCCCCATCCTCTTCTTCCACAGGACTGTAAACAAGAAGATCCCAATGTTCCTCAAAATCATCAGGTAGATGGAGAGAAGGTGTCATGAGATCTATAATGTGTAGACAGCTGTGAAGGTCTTGTGCTCAGCCTTGTTTTATCCACCAGTACTATATGTTTTATACTAGCTATTGAACCCATTCTACGCCCAGGTGGCGAGCATTTTTATTGCTATATGGTCTCCCATGCTGGTATGTGCTGCTCCCCTCCTGGTATTTGTGCTGCCCCCATCCTGTCCCCACCATCCTATCCTGGTATGCATGGCACCAGTCACCCCCAAATCCTGGTATGCATGGCACTCCTCACCCCCAATCCTGGTATGCATGGCACCCCTCACCCCCATATCCTGGTATGCATGGCACCCCTCACCCCCAATCCTGGTATGCATGGTACCCCTCACCCCCCAATCCTGGTATGCATGGTCCCCTCACCCCGCAATCCTGGTATGTGTGGTACCCCTTATCATGGTATGCATGATCCCCTCATCCCACAATCCTGGTATGCATGGTCCCCTCACCCCCCAATCCTGATATGCATGGCCCCCTCACCCCCCAATCCTGGTATGTGTGGCCCCCTCATTCCTTTCACACTGTACACACATACAAAAAAATAAACAGTTATACTCACCTTTCTTCCCTGTGCTCCAGCGCTTCTGCGCCCTGTTCTGCCGGAGGCTGGGGGAGGAGTGTGTCGCCGAAGCACTGCGCTGTCCGACGCCATTTTTGCTGAACACACACTGTAAATGTGTCTTCAGTAAAACGGCGCCAGATAGCGCTATGCACATGCGCCGATCCGACGCCTCACTCCTGCCCCATCTCCGACGAAGAGAGGCACCGCTGCAACGCTCTTCCCGATCAGGTAAGTATGGCGCCGGAGATTGCGGTATACGTTCAGTGCCTACGCATACAGCGATCTCCGGAGCCATACACACTCCTCTTACCTGTAATGGCTGGATGCCTGATTCTGTCTGGAGCCATACTGCGCGTCGCGCATGCGCAGTCTATCGAGGCTTCAGACAGAGACCCGCATCCCCGGTTATATTATAGACTATTGTAATGAGAACGGTGGAGATGGCAGGATTAGAGCTGATCATAGATGTGACTTCTCCATGTTTACAATATTTGTTTCAGGGTGAAGATCTCACCCATATTAATACTACAGAGACATATGTGAGGGGTGATGAGCGATGTAAAGAGGAGATTCCTACATATGACTACACAGGTGAGTAGTGACCACTAAATGCAGAGAAGTCACAGATTCTTCTCAGTCCCTGTCTGTGGCTACTTTATCAGTGTTGTAGTCCGGCCGTATCACAATCGTGTGATCACCATTTTGCCGCTAGTCCACAACATTCTCCTATTCAAATCATTTTGGACATTGAAAGCCCTTTTCTATAGAACTTACAACCTCGACAATCCACCTACCCCCTGGGATTAGGAGACGCTGACCGTGACCTGTCCAGATCTGTAAACTACAAGGCCAAATGGCAGCGTACGTAGAATGTGCTGACAAGTTAGAAAATCACTTGAAGAAAAATATTCTGATGGGCCTGTAAGAGAAAGCGGAGGGTAATGATGCTGTTGGCTTCCTAGATCCCTGATATCTTATTGGATGAATCTACCTTCTCTCCCTTCTGTTCTGCTGAATATGCTCATATGGTCCCTACAAGACCAGGTCCAGTCTTTCTGGCCAAACTTCACTTTTATGATCAACAACATTAAATGTGCAGTGAGGCCAAGTGTGAATTTCTGTACAATAACAACAGAGTTTCCCTTTATTCTGACTTTTCAATTTCTTTTAAAACCAACTAACTTCAAACAGGATTGTGATAAACTATACAGAAATCATTACACCTGTGCCATGATATATATCTAAGCTGTGCGTGGCTGATGGCTGTAATATACATTTATTCACGCCTGCAGGAGATGTGTTGGCTCCAGCCCTGGTTTCATGGATTCACTCCATGTCATAAATTCCATTATATTTTCAATCCTATAGAATTCAGATTACTGCACAATCTCTCCTGAAATGGGGGCGCTAATACTTTCTCTACTCTTCTGGTCAGGACTCATAGTAGCTCCAATGGTCCACCACAAATGAGTGCAACTCCAGTTTAGTTTGTAGTTCTCCTCTCATACATATGTTGTTGTTGAGGATGTAACATAGAATAAAAAAAGAAGTTATTTTTTCCAGGTTCATTCTGTATGATAGTTTGATTGTGGTGGGATCGTCCGGCCTCACTTACGTCAGTCTGTAACTCCCTGGTAGCCTTTAAAAAAAAGGTCTCCATTGACTCTCCCAGATGCCCGAGATCTAAAATTAAGACATTTTCAGCTCTGCACTATTATAAATAGTTCTCTTTAATAAAAGTATATTTTTTTCTTTAATCTCATGTGATAGAAAATATTTATTAGACCTTACAATAATTTAGATGGCCAAGAGCCACCAAGCCGCATACTATAATTACCCCAGAGAGGTTTCACCATTAGTTACTCATTTTTTACTGATGAAGACTCTTGAGTTTGATCATTTCAGGAGATGTGTTATTGTCTATACTCACAGTTTAGCTCATCATCCTTTAACCTCCTCTACATGGATCTGGCGTTACACAGAGACCCCTAGGCTTGGGCCTTGGTGTTACCTGCTGTTCTGTGGAGTGAGATGGGATGAAGAATAGTCAGGTAGTTGGGACAGGACCAGGAAAGCAGAGAAAATACAAAATCAGAAGACACAAGAGTAGTCAGTAAACAGGTCAGAGTCCCAACAAGAAACAAATACACAAGCCGGGAGCTGAGCACAGAGGACTGAACCAGAGGAGAACAAGGCTGTATCCGGCAGCTTCCGGCAATATGCTTCCAGCTTTAGTAGGGCGCGGTGCTTTCCAGTTGGCTGAAGCAGGGAGCAGATTACTCCAGCTGGACAGCACATACCCCCATACTGCAAGACTGGATGGTACTACAGGTCCCAGGCACCCTAATCTTAGTGGCTGGACAGAGCCGTCGCCATACAGAGCTTCTGGTTCTGACATCTCCTCCATCACCAGCGCCGCCTGCAGGATGAATAAGGCGGCTTCTGGTGAGAGAAGCAGACGTCGGGGAGCAGATCCCAGAGGAGATGAGACACACCATTTGCAGAAGCCCTAATATGACATAATAACAGAAAACCAGAGCAGTAATAATCTTTATTTTCTTTATATATATATATATATATATATATATATATATATATATATATATATATATAATGTATAGCGCCAACATATTCCTCAGCGGTTTACATACATCATCATCGCTGTCCCCATTGGGGCTCACAATCTAAATTCCCTATCAGTAGTATGTCTTTGAAGTGTGGGAAGAAACCAGAGAAACACGGGGAGAACATACAAACTCCTTGCAGATGTTGTCCTTGGTGGCATTTGAGCCCAGGACCCCAGGCTGCAGTACGAACCACTGAGCTATCGTGCTGCCCTTAGCAGGGCAGCACGGTGAAATCCACATAAAGTGACTCCATTGCTCCATTGTGTAATTTTTAACCCTCAGGGAATTAATCTAAAGGGGTAGTGACTATTTTGATTCTACTGGCACTTTCTGGATATTAGAATACAGTGGATGTTGGAGAGTGAAAATTGCAATTATGCCATTTTATTACCCAGCACATAGTGCCCAGATTGTGCTCCAGGAGACACACACCGTAAATTAAGTGGGTTCTTCTCACTATAGTAATGTCAAATACATAGATGCTAAATGTGGTTTGGGCACACTGCAAGGCTCAGAAGCAAGGGGGAGATTTGACTTTGGGGGAGCAGATATTGCTGGATTGGGTTATGGAAGCCATGTTGCTTTTCAAGAGCCTTTATGGAAACCTCTGTTTTTTTTCCCTTTTTCACCACCTGAGAGAGGGTATCCGCCCACCAAGGGTACACGCGGGAGTGCAGTGGTATTATGCACCCTGTGGCTAAGCGCGCTGGCAAGTGGGACTTCCGGGGTTGTGCAAATGCAGGGCACGTGTCAAGAGGTTCCGGTGCTCCCTGCTGACGTAGCGTGCCGGGACCAGGACTACACACACGCAGAGCGCATGTTAGTTTCCGGCGCACCCTGCTGACGTTGCGCGCCGGAATGCTGGTCCATGGGGCTGCGCACACGCAGGGCGTGTGTCAGGAAATGAAGCGCCCTGCGGCAAGAGCCGCAGTCACCAGAGCAGCAGCAGAAGCCACCAAAGCAGCCTCAGCAGCAACAGCAGCTCCATCAAGGCCGCAGCAGTGTCAGTCGGACAAGCGGCAGCAAGACCAGCCAGAGGAGCAGTGCAGGTCGCGAGTCCACCACCTCCAGCCGGGAGCGATCATATGAATTGATCCAGCCTCAATCTCCAGTACCCTGAACGGCAGAGTAGTGAGTGATCTATGTGAAAGTTCACCATAGTAGATGGGTCCCTTTTTTCTATGTATTTTTTCTACTAGGAAAAACCCAAAAAGTGTAGTGCCAAGAGGAATAACATGGAGTGTGCGCTGTGCAGGGTTAATTTTCCCAGCACTTATACTAAAAAGCTTAGCCCGAGTTGTATCCAAGAAACCATATCAGAGGAAACACCTAATTTTGCTATGGATTTAAAATCTTTAATCCAGACGGAGGTTAGGGACTCCCTAAAGACGTTGGCTACACGTAAAAAGAGTAGGAAGCTGAGACGTCATACATCAGACTCAGAAATTCTGTAGTATTCCAGGGCAAGGTGAAGTCTGTTTCCTCTCCTACCTACTTGTCATCCTCATCATCATCATCTTCCTCAGATAGCAATACAGGAGGTAGGCCATGTTTTCCAGTGCAAAACACGGATAAGCTGATTAAAGCCATCAGAACAACTATGGGCATAGCCGATACCAAGACCCCTAGTACTGTTCAGGACATCATGATTGGGGGTCTGGATCAGAAGAAGAGGCGCACATTCCCCGTCAATGAGAGGATCGTTTATCGACAGGGAATAGAAAGGACCTGATGGGAGAGGGCAGTTACCATCACCTTCAAAGAGAAGATACCCGTTTGAGGAAGAAGAATCAACCAGGTGAGATAAAACCCCAAAAATTGACGTGACAGTATCAAAATTCTCTAAATAAAATCCACCCTGCCGTTTGAGGATTTAGAAGCTTTCAAGGATCCTCTTGATAAAAAAGCGGAAACCTTATTAAAACAAACCTGGGAGTGACCAGCGGGAGCATTGAAACCGGAAGTCGCAGCCACTTGCACAGCCAGGTCAATGATGGTCTGGTTTCAGCATCTAGAAGACCAGATTAAAGGGGACATTCCAAGGGAAAAAATCCTGGCCAGTCTTCCGTTAATGCAGGGGGCGGCTGCTTTCCTCGCGGACGCGTCGGCAGATTCAGTAAGACTGGCCGCCAGATCAGCGAATTTATCCATCGCAGCTCGCAGAGCTCTGTGGCTCAAGAGCTAGTCAGGTGATGTACAGTCTAAGATGAAACTGTGTTCAATCCCGTGTGAAGGGGAGTTTCTTTTTGGCAAAGCTCTGGATGACATACTGGATAAAGCCACAGATAAGAAACACAGGTTTTCCAGTGTGTTGATGCCTCAGTACAAGACTTCCTTTCGTAAAAGGAAGTGTAGTATAGGTACATTTTCCAGAGACCAGTGCAGATGGAAGGACAAGGAATGGAGGCTTCATGTTCGGAGGTCCTTCCTCTGAGAACAGAAAATCCCCTAAGTGACGGGCCTCCCCAGGTAGGAGGAAGACTGTCCCACTTCCTGCCTACCTGGAAAAAAATTCCATCCAGTGCCTGGATATCAGGAATTATAAAGACAGGACTGAGACTGGAATTCAGATCCATTCCCCTGCAGACCTTCAGGATTTCGTCTCCCAGGAGGCCCAGAGAGCAAAGAGCCCTGGAGCAAGAGGTATTAAACTTAGTGGAAAAGAAGGTTCTGAGAGAGACTAATAAGCGAGCAGGGGAAAGGATTCTATTCGCCCCTGTTTCTGATAAAGAAGCTGGTTGTCTCCTTTAGAACCATAATCAACTTGAATGGCCTAAACAACTTTCTAATCTACAGACCCTTCAAGATGGAATCTATAATATCAGCCATAAAGATGTTGTTCCCGGGTTGTTATACGAGTGTCCTTGACCTGAAGGACGCCTATTACCACGTCCCAATCCATACAGGATACCAGCAGTATCTGAGAGTAGCTGTGTATATCATCAATCGTGTGAGGCAATTTCAGTTCACAGCTCTGCCCTTCGGCCTCTCCATGGCTCCGAGAATCTTTACGAAGATCATTCTGGAGGTCATGGTGCATTTGAGAGAACAAGATACTCTAGTTGTCCCTTACCTGAACGACTTCCTGGTAGTAGGCAGGTCAATGCGAGTTTTCAATGCTCTCTTGATAAGAGCCTGAGCCAGCCTGATCAATCCTTGATTGTTACTGAATCTAGAGAAGTCAAGCCTGGAGCCTCGGAAGGTTCCGTCTTTTTTAGGGCTTATCTTCGACTCAGAGGGATAGACTTGTCTGTTACCAGAAGGCAAGAAAAACAGAATTACGTCCCTAGCCTCAGGAGTAGTCAGGAATCCATCCATGACCCTAAGGAAAGCAATGACTCTTTTAGGTACAATGACATCATGTATCCCAGCAGTCCAGTGGGCTCAGATACACTCCCGATATCTGCAGCTTGATATCCTAGCAGCGGAGAAACAACTCAGGGGACACTTGGACAGGAAGATGACACTTTCCAATACAGCCATCAGCTCATTCGCATGGTGGCTGGATCGGGAGAACCTGTCACAGCGAGTTCCTTGGTCGTATCAGGTCAGGGACATAATTACAGCGGACTCAAGCTCAGATGGCTGGGAGCAAATCTGGGAGATCGTGTAATACAAGGAGTCTGGTCAGACAGCGAGAAAGCCTTCTCCTCAAAACATGAAGGAGCTGTTGGCGGTAAAGAATGAAGTGATGAAGTTCAGTTCCCGACTACAGGGACAACACATCCGAATTATGTCAGACAACAGTCGACTATGTCAATCATCAGGGGGGCACGAGATCCCGACCTCTCCTGTTGGTGAAAGAGCAGATTCTACATTTTGCAGAACAACATCAATTTATGCTCTCGGTTCTGCATATTAGAGGCAAAGAAAACTGAGGATCAGATTTTCTGAGTCAGAATATACTGAAGCAGGGTGAATGTTAATGCCAACGATTTTGAGGAAGATTCGAGAGGTACAAGCAAGGGTCATACTAATCGCCCCATTCTGGCCCAAGAGACCCTGGTTCACCTGGATAAAGAGGATGTCCCAGTCAGATCCATGGGTCCTTCCAGATGCTCCAGATCTCCTCAAGCAAGGCCCAGTCTTCTGTAGCGCCGGCGTCCCTGCCCTCTGCTAGGCAGGGACGCTGTTCCCCTCACCTCTCTGCTCCGTGCCCGGCGTCCTCCTCCCGCTCTGCTGGCAGCGTGCGCTCCTTCCCGGCCACTGTGCTTAGGGCGTGCGCGCGCGCGCTCTCCCTCCCTCTTAAAGGGGCCGCGCGCGCCGTCCTAAGGAGTCCCCAGCCAATGGCCGGAGGACTTCACCATATATAAGGCACCTCCTCCAAAATGGAGGTGCCCGAGCAATGTTGTTGCACTGTTCACTACTCTGCTTCAGCCCTCAGGTCCCGTTGCCAGTTACCTGCCAGATACCTGCCAGATTCCTGCCAGCTTGCTGTCTTATTCCTGCCTGATATTCTGCTACCTGCCTGCTAGCCTGAGGTCCGACGGTCTGCCTTACTACTCCTGTCAGTCTGTCTAAGGACCAGCTTGCCCGCTTACCTGGGAGCGCACATCAACTACCTGCCTGCTTGCCTGAGGTCCGACGGTCTGCCTTCCAACTCTTGTCAGTCTGTCTATGGACCAGCTTGCCCGCTCACCTGGGAGCGCACATCTGCTACCTGCCTGCTAGCCTACCTGGAGGCTCTGCCGTCACGTGCTGTGACCACCTGCCTGTCCAGAGACTCCTGCCCGCTCACCTGGGAGCGCTCATCTGCTGCCTGTCTGCTAGCCTACCTGGAGGCTCTGCCGTCACGTGCTGTGACCACCCGCCTGTCCAGAGACTTCTGCCCGCTCACCTGGGAGCGCTCATCTGCCGCCTGTCTGTTGGTCTTCCTGGAGGCTCCGCCGTCACATGCTGTGACCACCCGTTCATCCAGAGACTCTCGCCTGCTCACCTGGGAGCTCACGTCTATCATCAGCCGCCACAGGTCGTACCAACCCTTTACCCAGAGACTGCCCCGGTCACTTGCCGTGACCATCTGCCCGTTCACCCAGAGACTGCCCTGGTCACTTGCCGTGACCATCTGCCCGTTCACCCAGAGACTGCCCCGGTCACTTGCCGTGACCTCCTGCCCGTTCTTCTAGAGACTGTCCCGGTCACCTGCTGTGACTGCCTGCCTGGTCGCCACCCGCTCCCTTACAAGGACCGCCCCCTTGTATAGTAGCTCAGAGGTTCCGCCTCCCAGACCCGTTACATCTTCCATGCTCAGAGGTTGGGCATTTGATGGCCTGGAGTTTGAAAGGTCATTACTAATCCAGGAAGGGTTTTCCCAAGGTCTATTCACTACTCTGTTCAAAAGCAGGAAGCCTGTGACGACTAAGATCTATGGTAGGACATGGGCAAAATTCCTATGTATTTCGGCGCAGTCGGCTAAGGTTAAAATTCTTATTAAAGCTATTCTGGAATTTCTTCAAAGGGTCTTAGATATGGGGTTTGCTATCAGTACCCTTTAGGTGCAAGTATCAGCGCTAGGAGCTTTATATAACTATAATTTGGCAGCAGATAGATGGGTTATCAGGTTTAAAAAGGCGTGCGATAGATCCAGACCTATTGTTACCCCGAGAATGCCTCCCTGGGATCTAAACCTGGTCCTGGAAGCCCTGACTAAGTCTCCTTTTTGAGCCCTTAGAAAGCGTGACAGAAAGAACTCTCACTCTGAACACAGTGATACTGATAGCTGTAGCATCGGCGTCTCTGCCCCGTACTAGGCAGAGACGCCGTCCCTCTCACCTCCCCGCTCCTGGCGCGGCGTCCTCCAGCGCTTCTCTCCCCGCTGCTTCCGGCACGCGCTCCTTCCCCGGCAGTGTGCTTAGGGCGCGCGCGCTCCCCCTCACTTAAAGGGACCGCGCGCGCCGTCCTAAGGAGTCCCCGGCCAATTGCCGGAGGACCTCCCATATATAAGGCACCTCCTCCAAAATGGAGGTGCCCGAGCATTGCTGTTGCAAAGCCTTCACTCTGCTTCAGTCCTCAGGTCCCGCTACCAGTTACCTGCCAGTCACCTGCCAGATTCCTGCTTGTTACCTGCCAGATTCCTGCTTGTTACCTGCCAGTCACCTGCCAGATTCCTGCTTGATACCTGCCTGATATCCGCTTACCTGCTTGCAAGCCTGCGGTCCGACGGTCTGCCTTCCGACACCTGTCAGTCTGTCTATGGACCAGCCTGCCCGCTCACCTGGGAGCGCTCACCTGCTACCAGCCTGCTAGCCTACCTGGAGGATCTGCCGTCACTTGCTGTGACCACCTGCCTGTCCAGAGTCTCCTGCCCGCTCACCTGGGAGCGCTCACCTGCTACCTGCCTGCTAGCCTACCTGGAGGCTCTGCCGTCACTTGCTGTGACCACCTGCCTGTCCAGAGTCTCCTGCCCGCTCACCTGGGAGCGCTCACCTGCTACCTGCCTGCTAGCCTACCTGGAGGCTCTGCCGTCACTTGCCGTGACCACCTGCCTGTCCAGAGACTCCTGCCCGCTCACCTGGGAGCGCTCACCTACCTGCCTGCTAGCTTACCTGGAGGTTGTGCCGTCACTTGCCGTGACCACCTGCCTGTCCAGAGACTCTTGCCCGCTCACCTGGGAGCGCTCACCTGCTACCTGCCTGCTAGCCTACCTGGAGGCTCTGCCGTCACTTGCCGTGACCACCTGCCCGTCCAGAGACTCTTACCCGCTCACCTGGGAGCGCTTACCAGCCACCTGCCTGCTGTCCTTCTACCCAGAGACTGTCCCTGTCACTTGCTGTGACTACCTGCCCCTCTACCCAGCGACTGTCCCTGTCACTTGCCGTGACTACCTGCCCCTCTACCCAGCGACTGTCCCTGTCACTTGCCGTGACTACCTGCCCCTCTACCCAGAGACTGTCCCTATCACTTGCCGTGACTACCTGCCCGTCTTCCCTGGGAGCCACCCGCTTCCTTACAAGGACCGCCCCCTTGTATAGTTGCTCAGAGGTTCCACCTCCCATACCCGTTACAGTTTGCTCGGGCCATGGAACCCGGTGGCACCCAAGCTCCCTCGCTCTCGGACCTGTGTCATGAACTGTCCCGTCAGAGGTCCCAACAGGAGTCCATGCTGAGTCACCTGCGGAATGTCAACTCTCGCCTGGACACTCTGACTGCTCCACCAGCAACCACCGCTAGTGTCATGACTCGCAACCCGGCAACGCCGCTGCCCACCAGTTTATCTCCGACCGGTCCAAAGTAGCTTTTATCATGTCCCACCTCACGGGGGAGGCTCTGGCTTGGCTAAATCCTCTATGGGAGAGAGGAGACCCCCTGGTGTCCGACCTGCCAGCCTTTCTCACGGCTTTCCGGAAAGTCTTCGACGAACCCGGACGGAAGACCTCATCCGCATAGTCTCTGCTACGCCTCCATCAAGGAAATCTCACCGTGGGCCAATATGCCATACGGTTCCGTACCCTTGCTTCGGAGCTGGCCTGGGATAACGACGCCCTGGTGTCTGTCTTCTGGGAGGGTCTGTCCGGCCGTATTAAAGATGAACTCGCCGGGCGGGACATTCCTACCACTCTTGACGACTTAATAACACTTGCCACCCGGATTGACATCCGGTTCCAGGAGCGCGCCAAAGAGGTCATCCGTGAGAGGAGGTTTCCACGTCTAGCCCCTATCTTCCAGAAACCCATCACTCCCTCCGTTACTCCCCAGGCACACTCACCTGAGCCTATGCAGGTCGACCAGACCAAGATGGTCAAAACCCGTCAAGACTTACGCCGTGCCGAGGGGAGCTGCTTCTACTGTGGCAGTAAGGAGCACCGGATCCGTTCCTGTCCAGAGAGGTCGGGAAACGCCTGTGTCTAGGATCGCTCAGAGAGGTTGCCCTAGACAAAAATAAACCCTCTCCATCCCTGATGCTGTCAGTCTCTATCATCTGCGGAGAGAACCGCTATTTTGAACTGGCTCAACTTGACTCTGGAGCTGCTGGAAACCTCATCTCTCAATCCCTGGTAGAAAAATACCGCATTCCCACCAAACCTCTGGCCGTACCTTTATCTGTCGCCGCCGTGGATGGGGGTCTCTTACCACATCCCATCCAACTCATCACCGAAGCTCTAACTCTACAGGTGGGAATGCTGCATTCTGAGAGCATCTCCTTTCATGTTCTGCCAGGACTCTCTCACGCCCTCTTACTAGGCCTACCTTGGCTTCAGAAACATGCACCCGTGCTTGATTGGCAGACCGGAGAAGTCCTTCGCTGGGGACAGGACTGCCATAAGACTTGTTTAGTTCCCGTCCATCCTGTCCGTCCTTCTCTTACTCCAGCCAATCTACCTGGTCTTCCAGCTCCTTATTGGTCGTATGCGGATGTCTTTAATAAAAAGGAGGCAGAGACATTACCCCCTCATAGACCATACGACTGCCCAATCGACCTGATGCCCGTGGGCGCATTTACCCTTTGTCCGCTGCTGAGACTCGATCCATGTCAGAATATATTGAGGAGAATCTGGCCCGGGGATTCATCCGGAAATCTACTTCCCCGGCGGGAGCAGGCTTCTTCTTTGTCAAAAAGAAGGACGGCTCACTCCGTCCCTGTATAGACTATAGAGGCCTTAACCAGATCACGGTGAAGAATAAATACCCCCTTCCGCTCATTCCGGAATTATTTGACCGTCTGAGGGGGGCTAGAATCTTCACCAAGCTGGACCTCCGTGGGGCGTATAACCTGGTCCGTATCCGTCAGGGGGATGAATGGAAGACGGCATTCAACACCCGGGACGGCCACTATGAATACCTGGTAATGCCCTTCGGTCTCTGTAACGCTCCCGCCGTCTTTCAAGAATTGGTCAATGACATCTTCCGGGACCTTCTCTACTCCTGCGTAGTGGTATACCTGGACGACATCTTGGTCTTCTCTCCGGATCTCTTCACACACCGGAGGGATGTTCGTCAGGTTCTGCTCGGGCTCAGGCAGAACCATCTCTACGCTAAATATGAGAAGTGCCTCTTTGAGCAGACCTCGCTTCCGTTTTTGGGCTACATAATCTCTCAGACCTGCCTACGAATGGATCCTGAGAAACTGTCTGCCATCGAGAAGTGGCCTCGACCTGAGGGGTTGAAGGCTATTCAGCGGTTCCTGGGCTTCACCAACTACTACCGCCTCTTCATACCGCACTTCTCTTCTCGGACTGCCCCAATCTCTGCGCTCACCCGTAAGGGCACTAATCCCAGAGAATGGCCGCCCGAAGCAGAGGAAGCCTTTCTTTCCTTAAAACAGGCTTTCTCTACCGCCCCGGTGCTGCATCGTCCGGACGTCAACAAACAATTCTTCCTGGAAGTTGATGCCTCCTCCTCTGGAGCCGGAGCGGTACTTACCCAAAAGTCGCCTTCCGGAAGAATGGTAACCTGCGGCTTCTTCTCCAAACTCTTCTCCTCTTCTGAGCGCAATTATTCTATTGGAGACCGAGAATTGTTAGCCATTAAGCTGGCACTGGAGGAGTGGCGTTACCTGCTCGAGGGGGCTCTTCACCCGGTAATAATTTACACGGACCACAAGAACTTGGCTTACCCTCAGAGCGCCCAGAGACTTAACCCGCGCCAAGCCCGGTGGTCCTTGTTTTTTGCCCGCTTTGATTTTGTTCTTCATTTTCGCCCGGCAGACAAAAACATCAAAGCTGACGCCTTGTCCCGATCCTTCCTGGTATCTGATCTAGAGGAGGAACCTAAGCACATCATTGATCCCGCCAGAGTAATGCAAGTGGCCCCCGTGAATCTAAATCGTCTCCCTCCCGGTAAGACGTTCGTAACAGTACCTGATCGGAAGAAGGTCCTACACTGGGGTCACTCGTCTAAGCTAGCTGGCCACGCCGGTCAGAAAAAGACCCTCCAGCTTATTACCCGGCATTACTGGTGGCCTACCCTGCACAAGGATGTAATAGACTTTGTTTCAGCCTGTGTGTCCTGCGCCCGCAACAAAGTTCCGAGACATCTGCCAGCCGGTCGCCTCCTTCCTCTTCCAGTACCTGCTGCCCCGTGGCAGCATATAGCTATGGACTTTATAACGGATCTCCCTGTCTCTGCCGGTTGTACGGTCATTTGGGTGGTCGCTGATCGCTTTCCAAGATGGCGCACTTCATTCCCCTGCCGGGCCTCCCGTCTGCACCCGAACTGGCTAAAGACTTTATCCGCCACATCTTCCGTCTCCATGGCCTGCCCCTCCACATCGTGTCGGATCGTGGGGTTCAGTTCACCTCACGCTTCTGGAGAGCCACATGTAAGTTGCTTGACGTCACTCTGGACTTCTCCTCCGCTTACCATCCACAGTTCAATGGTCAAGTGGAGCGGATCAATCAGAACCTGACCAGTTACCTCCGGCACTTCGTTAATGCCCACCATTCGTACTGGGTGGATCTCCTACCATGGGCCGAGTTCTCTTACAATAATCACGAGAGCGAATCTTCCTCCAAATCCCCGTTTTTTGTAGTCTTCGGTCAGCATCCTCGGATCCCATTTCCCGTCTCCACCTCTGTGGACAATCCGGCTGCGGAATCTCTCGTTAGCGAATTCTCCTCCATTTGGGAGAGTACCCGATTCGCACTCCTTCAGTCGTCCGAGCGGATGAAAAAAACACGCTGACAAAAAACGCCTGGATCCTCCACAATTCCGTCCTGGAGATAAAGTCTGGCTCTCGTCCAAGTATGTCCGGCTCAAGATTCCCTCCTACAAGTTAGGGCTTCGGTTCATCGGCCCACTGGAAGTTATCAAACAAATCAATCCGGTGGCCTACAAATTGAAACTCCCGGCCAACTTACGGATCCCTAACTCCTTCCATGTATCTCTCCTCAAACCCGTGGTGCTTAACTCTTTTTCCAAGTCTACAGGTACGCCCCCTGCTCCGGTTTCCGCTGAGAACGAGTTTGAGGTAGAGAACATTCTGGCCACCAAAAGGGTAAGAGGAAAAACCTTTTTTCTGGTAGATTGGAAGGGGTTTGGTCCTGAGGAGAGAACGTGGGAGCCCCGGGAGAACATCCATGCCCCTCTCATCCTTGATAAATTTCTCTCTGGCCTAAAAAAGGGGGGGCCTAAAGGGGGGGGGGTACTGTAGCATCAGCGTCTCTGCCCCGTACTAGGCAGAGACGCCGTCCCTCTCACCTCCCCGCTCCTGGCGCGGCGTCCTCCAGCGCTTCTCTCCCCGCTGCTTCCGGCACGTGCTCTTTCCCCGGCAGTGTGCTTAGGGCGCGCGCGCGCGCGCTCCCCCTCTCTTAAAGGGACCGCGCGCGCCGTCCTAAGGAGTCCCCGGCCAATTGCCGGAGGACCTCCCATATATAAGGCACCTCCTCCAAAATGGAGGTGCCCGAGCATTGCTGTTGCAAAGCCTTCACTCTGCTTCAGTCCTCAGGTCCCGCTACCAGTTACCTGCCAGTCACCTGCCAGATTTCTGCTTGTTACCTGCCAGTCACCTGCCAGATTCCTGCCTGTTACCTGCCAGTCACCTGCCAGATTCCTGCTTGATACCTGCCTGATATCCGCTTACCTGCTTGCAAGCCTGCGGTCCGACAGTCTGCCTTCCGACACCTGTCAGTCTGTCTATGGACCAGCCTGCCCGCTCACCTGGGAGCGCTCACCTGCTACCAGCCTGCTAGCCTACCTGGAGGCTCTGCCGTCACTTGCCGTGACCACCTGCCTGTCCAGAGACTCCTGCCCGCTCACCTGGGAGCGCTCACCTGCTACCTGCCTGCTAGCTTACCTGGAGGCTCTGCCGTCACTTGCCGTGACCACCTGCCTGTCCAGAGACTCTTGCCCGCTCACCTGGGAGCGCTCACCTGCTACATGCCTGCTAGCCTACCTGGAGGCTCTGCCGTCACTTGCCGTGACCACCTGCCCGTCCAGAGACTCTTACCCGCTCACCTGGGAGTGCTCACCAGCCACCTGCCTGCTGTCCTTCTACCCAGAGACTGTCCCTGTCACTTGCCGTGACTACCTGCCCCTCTACCCAGCGACTGTCCCTATCACTTGCCGTGACTACCTGCCCGTCTTCCCTGGGAGCCACCCGCTTCCTTACAAGGACCGCCCCCTTGTATAGTTGCTCAGAGGTTCCACCTCCCAGACCCGTTACAATAGCTATAACATCAGCCCGTAGAGTTATTGACTTACAAGCTCTGTCAGTAAATCATCCTTTTACACAGGTCACTGTAGATGGAGTTACGTTAAGACCAGACCCGGCCTATTTTTCGAAGGTGGCCTCCAAATTCCACAGAACACAGGAGATCATTCTCCCCTCATTGTATCCTAACCCAACAGATTTAGGGGAACAGAGGCTTCATACTCTAGATGTTAGACTGGTTTTGCTTCAGTATTTGGAGGTAACAAGGCCTTGGAGGAGAAGTGATGCCTTATTTGTCTCCTTCCAGGGAGCTAGTAAGGGACTTAAAGTTACAAGGGGAACTATAGTTAGATGGATCAGGGACGCCGTTAGCTTAGCATATTCCCCTAGTAATGTGCCAGTTTCAGAGAACCTGAAGGGCCATTCCACAGAGCTGGTGCAGCCTCCTGGGCTGAGAAGGCGGAAGTGTCCATTGATAACATATGTAAGGCAGCAACATGGTAATCTCCTTCTACCTTCTATAACCATTACTGGCTTGATCTTTCTTCATCTGCTGATCTATCCTTTGGGAGAAAGGTGTTGCAAGCGGTGATCCATCCCTAAGGTGTCTGTTCTATATAAATCTCTCAGGTGGTGCTGTCAAAGGAAAAGGGGGAAAAAATCATAGTTACCTACCGGTAACGGGATTTTACAGAGCCCATGACAGCACCCTTATATGCCCCTCCCCCCCCCCCCTTTTTGATCACTTATGGTGTTTTCTATATATGGGTGTATAGTGAGAAATGTTTTATTGGTGGTAGTTGTGTACTAACATACTGTCTGGAGGTCCTCTCGTGCTCTAAAACAAAACTGATGCGGAGGAGAGGTACCGCCTTTTTTATTCAGCAGGTTTCCTGTCCTTGGTGGGCGGATACCGTCTCTCAGGTGGTGCTATCATGGGCTCTGTAAAATCCTGTTACCGGTAACTATGATTTTTTTCATTTACAGACGATGGACCTGAGTGGGGCTTGTTGTTTGTGAGATGAGTAGAAGTTTCTATTGTTATTATTTTGCGTACATAACTTGGTGGCTTTTTATTCCATATTTGGGAGGCAGAATGAACAAACAGTTGAAAACCACGCTCTACTGGTTCATCCTATGAGGTTTTCTATTAGATTGTGAAATGTCAGTGTCTTGGTGAATAATTAATTCAATATATTTACATAACTTGCCATTATTATAGACAGTTTAAGTAGAAATGTAAAAAAATATAAAATCCAAGGATATTTTATTGAAAAATAATAGATTTTTATCTTAGCAGATGACTGTACCTGGAGATCAGAGGGACAGCTGACATCTTCAATTTTTAAATCAGACGATCTTGAGATCCCACAGGATACAATTGAAGTGAATGTCATTACTCCAGATTTACCATCATCCCTTCACAGCAAAGATTTATCACCTGATCCTTTGAAACAGGTCCTGTCTTCTGATTCATTACCAACTACTAAGGAAAATCATAGTCACAAATTAAGCATTAAAAAACAAACTGCTCCTAAAGCAAAGAAGACATTTTTAGAATATGGAAATAGTTTTCCTCTCGAAAAATCTTTTACTAAACGTCAAAAAATTCACACAGCCAAGAATAGATTTTCTTGTTCCAAGTGTGGGAAATATTTTAACAAGAAATCAGATCTTGTTAAACACCAGGGAACTCACACAGGGGAGAAGCCTTTTTCATGTTCAGAATGTGGGAAATGTTTTACTAAAAAATCCAGTGTTGTTAAGCACCAGAAAACTCACACAGGGGAGAAGCCGTTTTCATGTTCAGAATGTGAGAAATGTTTTTACCAAAAATCAGATTTAGTTATTCACCAGAGAATTCACACTGGGAAGAAGCCTTTTTCATGTTCAGAATGTGAGAAATGTTTTAACCAGAAATCAAGTCTTGTTAAACACCACAGAACTCACATAGGGGAGAAGCCTTTTTCATGTTCAGAATGTGGTAAACATTTTACACGGAAAGCAACTCTTAATAAACATCAGAGAAGTCACACAGGGGAGAAGCCTTTTTCATGTTCAGAATGTGGTAAACATTTTAAACAGAAATACGGTCTTGTTATACACCAGATAACTCATACAGAGGAGAAGCCTTTTTCCTGTTCAGAATGTGGGAAATATTTTACACGGAAAGCAGCTCTTAATAAACATCAGAGAAGTCACACAGGGGAGAAGCCTTTTTCATGTTCAGAATGTGGTAAACATTTTAAACAGAAATACGGTCTTGTTATACACCAGATAACTCATACAGAGGAGAAGCCTTTTTCATGTTCAGAATGTGGGAAATATTTTACACGGAAATCAACTCTTAATACACATCAGAGAAGTCACACAGGGGAGAAGCCTTTTTCATGTTCAAAATGTGGGAAATATTTTACACGGAAAGCAACTCTTAAGAAACATCAGAAAAGTCACACAGGGTAGAAGCCTTTTTCATATTCAAAATGTGGGAAATTTTTTAAACAGAAAGTGCATCTTGATTGCCACCGGAGAACCCACACAAAGGAGAATGCCACGACTGGTCTCTGTACAGACTAGAAACATCAGAGAAGTCACACGGGAGAAGCCTTTTTCAAAATTCAATTTTTATTGAAAGGTTAAATAATTTTCAATTACAAAAATACAAAAAAAATAAAAATAATAACCAGGACAATATCAGCATCAGTATATCATAGAATATAAGTATAACGTCCAATAAAACATCAAGTTATAGGAAGAAAAAGGAAGGAAGGGAACATTTTAGGCCATCAGTATTACAATTATGAAGTTACTAAAATCCAATGGAAACCATACGTAGTGCAGCCAGGCACGAACCAATGCGGAGCAAAATCCGGACAGAGAAGAAATGCACCAGGGGAAAGGGTGGGTCACATCAGTCTGGGGAGATAGGGCAAAAACTTAGAACAAGGATGAATTCTCATCGCCACACAATAAAAGAAAAAAGATTAGATCTACCTGTGGCCAGACATTTTTTATCCCTGATCACAGCATCATGGACATGAAATTACTTGTATTAAAAGGTAACTTCAAATCTCAGAGAGACAGAAAAATGTGGAATTACAAACTTATGACAATCTTTGACACACTCACAGAGCAGGAGTTAATGTTTCGCATGTATTTATGTCTTTCTACATCAACTAAGGAATGTGCTCCTCAGACCATGTGGCGGCATCACAATCATGGACCAGACCTCAATCACAGGACAATAAAACTTTCACACTCCTTATCAATGAACTGTTCCAATATTCATGGCCACAACTGCTTCTCCCTCTCCCATACTAATAGTTCTACATCACGCTACTTGTCTTATCTATTGCATTATTCTTGTGCCCTGTTGTGTATAAATATGTGACACTTCAGATGTTGTGTTATACTATGTCTGAAGAAGAGACCTGAGTAGTCTTAAAATTTTTCAGTTTGTTACCATCTTTTCAGTTAGCCAAAGGTATCAACTACTGAAGATTCTCAAATTTTAATATTTTTCTCCAAACAGCAATATTAAGATCTCTTTACAGGTGTTCAATGGGATTTAGATCCAAGCTCATTGGCGGTCACTTCACACCTCTCCAGCACTTTGTTTCCATTCATTTCTCTGTGCTTTTTGATGTATGTTTGGGGTCATTGCCATGCTGGCAACCCATGACCTAGAACGCAAACCCAGCTTTCTGACACTAGGCACTACATTGCCACACAACATCTTTTGGTAATCTTCAGATTTCATGATGCCTTGCACACAGTGCACACCCAATGCCAGAGGCAGCAAAACAACTCCAAAACATCTTTGAACATCCACCATATTCCACTGTAGTTACTGTGATCTTTTCTTTGTTGGCTTCCTTCTGTTTAAACAGTAGAATGTGCTTTACCAAAAAGCTCTATATTGGTCTCCTCTGTTCACAAGACACTTCCCCAGAAGGGTTTCAGCTTACTCATGTACATTTTGGCAAACTGCAGTGTAGCTTTTTTATGCCTCTGTGTCAGCAGTGGGGTCCGCTTTATTCTCCTGCCATAGCATTTCATTTAATTCAAATGTTGACGGAGGGTTCACGCTGACAGCTTGACTTTCTTTGAAATTTTGGTGGGGCTACTTATTCAACATCTGGACTATCCTGCATTGCAACATTTCATCAATTTTTCTCGTCTGTCCGCATCCAGGGAGATTAGCTACAGTGACATGGGTTGTAAATGTATTGATTATGCTGTGCACCAAGGACAAAGGAACATCCGGATCTCTGGAGATGGACTTGAAAAATATCAAGAATTTCAAGATTAGAACAGTTCTCTTCTCTTTCTGTTCTCCATGCTTAGTGTGGCACACGCATGCACACGATGCAAAGATTGAATCAACTTCTCCCTTTTTATTTGGTTTCAGGTGTGATTTTCATGTTGCCCACACCTGTTACTTGCCACAATTGAGTTTGAATGAGCTTCACATGCTTGAAATAAAGTTCTTTACCCACACCCCACAATTTTGACCGGCCCATTTTTGATGGTTTTGTGTGAAATTATGTTCACTTTGCCTTTTTTTTTATCTGTTTTTTTTTGTTGTTCCTATACACATAAAGGAAATAAACATGTATAGCAAAATGTGTAATTGCAGTAATTTTCTGGGAGAATTACTTCATTTTTTGGAACAATTTTAAGGAAGCCAACACTTTGACCATGACTTTTTTTTGTTGCAGCATTTCATCCTCTACATGTTCAGCTATATTAGAAGGCTTGTAGCAAACTCCAATTAGCAGCGTTCCATTATTGGCATTTCCATGTACATTTACCCATACTGACTCTACATTGTCGAAGCTCCCCTCCAATGTCGTCATTTAGCACAGGTCTTAAGTTGGATTTAATGAAAATACCCACCCCTCCACCTTTTTTCATTCCTAACCTTTTGAATGTAGTGTAATCCTCTATGTTTGTCACTCAGTCATGGCTTTCCAGCCAGGTTCCCGTAATGCCCACCACATCGTAATCTGTGGCTGACATTAGAGTCTCTAATTCATTAATTTTGTTTGCAAGACCTCTTGCATTTGCCAGCAGACATTTACTATTAACTATTTATTACTCCTACTTGCCTCCTTACTTTCCTTGAATGTCCCAGCCCCCTAAATCCTCATTGACCCCTACTGTCTCTCTCTCTCTCTGTCTACTCTATGCCCTTATTTGCACAAAAAACCCCCCCCCCTCCCAGATCCTAGTTTAAAAGCTCCTCCATCCATCTGACCATTTTTCACTGCAGCACATCTGCACCCTCCCAGTTGAGGTGCAGTTTGTCCTTATCGTAGAGCCTGTAGCCGACAGAAGTAGGCCCAGTTCTCCATGAACCCAAACCCTTTATCCTGCAGCTTATTTATCTCCTTAAGTTCCCGCTAACTTTCTAGTGACGCTAGTGGAATCGGCATTATTTCTGCAAACACTACCTTGGATGTCCTGTACTTCAGCTTCTCTCCTAATTCCCTGTGATCATTTTTAAAGACCTTCCACCTTCCTCTAACTTTGTCATTGGTACCAATGTGTACTGCTGCACAATCTTTCCACTTAACGAGATGGTGCAGACACCGCCTGACCCACCTGGAACTAAGAACTCGCTCTACCTCATACTCCCAAAACCCTTCCAAATCCACCTTATTTATGTCTTAAGGTCCCCTCAAATTTTTTTAAAAGAGAAGAATGGAAAGAATTATGATTTTCCAGGTAATAAGAAGTTGCAACTTAACTGTCACATGATTTAACCCCTTAACAACATCTGACGTACTAATACGCGTCTGTGCCCTGGGATTTAAGAGCCAGACCCGTATTAGTACGTCATGGCGATCGCGCGCGCACACAGGCTGTGCGGGCGCGATCGCCGCTGGGTGTCAGCTGATTGTCACAGCTGACACCCAATACTATGTGCAGGGAGTGGTCCTGCACCGCTCCCAGCACATTAACCCCCGCGATGCTGCGATCGAAGTCGATCGCAGCATTGCGGGGGCAAGGGGAGGTGATCGCAGATACTCACCTCCTCTTCCGGCTTCCAGCGCTGTCTGACGCGGCTTTCCGGGTGTTGCCATGACGACCCGATGTCGTCATGACAACATCCGGGTCACCAGAAAAGCAGGAAGATTGTTTGGACATGCGCAGTGCATCTTCAAACAATCTCCCTGTCCAGCGCTGACAGCCTGCATGGCACACGGATGGTGCTGCATTCCTGTGCCATGCAGGCGATCAGAGAAAAAAAAGTGAAAGTCCCATAGTGGGACAAAGTAATAAAGTATAAAAGCTGTCTGAAAGTGAAAAAAAAAAAATTGTAAAAATATAAAAAAAAAAATAATCACTAAAAATCAAAATATAATGTACCCATCAATACATATTATTATAAAAAAAAGAACAATAAAAGTACACATATTTGGAATCGCCGCGTCCGGAACAACCTGACCTATAAAACTGTCCCACTAGTTAACCCCTTCAGTGAACACGGTTAAAAAAAAAAAAAAAACGAAGCAAAAAACAATGCTTTATCACCATATCGCCAAACAAAAAATGGAATAACACGCGATCAAAAAGACCACTATGAATAAAAATGGTACCGCTGAAAACGTCATCTCATCCCGCAAAAAACAAGCCACCATACAGCTCCATCAGCCGAAAAATAAAAAAGTTATAGCTCTCAGAATAAAGCTATGCTAAAAAATAATTTTTTCTATAAAATAGCTTTTATTGTGTAAAAGCGCCAAAACATAAAAAACAATATAAATGTGGTACCGCTGTAAACGTACTGACCCGAAGAATAAAGCTGCCTTATCAATTTTACCACACGCGGAACAGAATAAAAAAAAAAAAACAATTCCTGAATTGTTGGTTTTTGTTTATTCTGCCTCTCAAAAATCGGAATAGAAAGCGATCAAAAAATGTCACGTGCCTGAAAATGGCACCAATAACAACGTCAACTCATCCCGCAAAAAACGAGCCGTCACATGACTGTCTGCCAAAATCTGGAAAAATTATAGCTCTCAAAATATGGCGATGCAAAAACTAGATTTTACAAAAAATGCGTCTTTTAGTGTGAGACAGCTGTCAATCATAAAAACCTGATATGATTCTGGTATTGCTGTAATCACACCGAACCGAAGAATAAAGTCGTCTAATCACTTATACCGCACGAGGAACGGCGTCAAAAATAAACTCTCGGGTTAGGGTTGGGCTAGGGTTAGGGCTGGGTTTGGGGTTAGGGTTGTGATGGGGTTGGGATTTTTTTCAAAAGTAAGAAAAAAAGATGACGATATGGCGACTAGTGTTGAGCGCAAGTGCTCGCTACTTGAGTTTGCATCGGGTGCTCTAGTATGCATTGAGTATTGTGGGTATTTGAGTGACATGCTCGAGTCCCCGCCCCATATGCTTCGCGGCCAAAAAAACTTTACGGGGATTGCCTGCCATGCACGAGCGATCCCCGCATGTTTTTTTTTGGGTGTCTAATAACCGTGAAACATGCGGAGCAGGACTCGAGCATGTCACTCGAGCACATGCTGTACATGGTGCATACCTGAGTACCCGATGCAAACTCAAGTAGCGAGCACTTGCGCTCAAGACTAATGACAACTTATTCAATATGATGACCTAATGTTATCAAATTCTGTGTCGTACCTCTGGGTTCAAAATGTTCACTATACACCTTAATAAAATCCTTGAGGGGTATAGTTTCCAAAATGGGGTCACTTGTGGGGGAGCTCCACTGTTTAGGCACATCACGGGCTCTCCAAACGCGACATGGTGTCCGCTAACAAATTGAATGGAAAATCGGCTCAAATTGTTAGCGGACGCCATGTTGCGTTTGGAGAGTTCCTGTGTGCCCAAACATTGGAGCTCCCCCACAAGTGACCCCATTTTGGAAACTAGACCCCCAAGGCACCTATCTAGATGCATAGTGAGCACTTGGAACCCCCAGGTGCTTCACAAATTGATTCATAAAAATGAAAAAGTGTTTTTTTTTTCACTTTTTCATTTTTACGAATCAATTTGTGAAGCACCTGGGGGTTTCAAGTGCTCACTATGCATCTAGATAGGTGCCTTTGGGGGTCTAGTTTCCAAAATGGGGTCACTTGTGGGGGAGCTCCAATTTTTGGGCACACAGGGGCTCTCCAAACGCAACATGGTGTCCGCTAACAATTTGAGCCGACAATTTGTTAGCGGATACCATGTTGCATCTGGAGAGTCCCTGTGTGCCCAAACATTGGAGCTCCCCCACAAGTGACCCCATTTTGGAAACTAGACCCCCTAAGGCACCTATCTAGATGCATAGTGAGCACTTGGAACCCCCAGGTGCTTCACAAATTGATTCATAAAAATGAAAAAGTGTTTTTTTTTTCACTTTCATTTTTACGAATCAATTTGTGAAGCACCTGGGGGTTCCAAGTGCTCACTATGCATCTAGATAGGTGCCTTGGGGGGTCTAGTTTCCAAAATGGGGTCACTTGTGGGGGAGCTCCAATGTTTGGGCACACAGGCGCTCTCCAAACGCAACATGGTGTCCGCTAACAATTTGAGCCGATTTTCCATTCAATTTGTTAGCGGATACCATGTTGCATTTGGAGAGTCCCTGTGTGCCCAAACATTAGAGCTCCCCCACAAGTGACCCCATTTTGGAAACTAGACCCCCCAAGGCACTTATCTAGATGCATAGTGAGCACTTGGAACCCCCAGGTGCTTCACAAATTGATTCGTAAAAATGAAAAAGTGAAAAAAAAACACTTTTTCATTTTTATGAATCAATTTGTGAAGCACCTGGGGGTTCCAAGTGCTCACTATGCATCTAGATAGGTGTCTTGGGGGGTCTAGTTTCCAAAATGGGGTCACTTGTGGGGGAGCTCCAATGTTTGGGCACACAGGGGCTCTCCAAACGCAACATGGCGTCCGCTAATTATTCAAGCAAATTTACAATCAAAAAGTCAAATGGCGCTCCTTCCCTTCCGAGCCCTGCCGTGCGCCCAAACAGTGTTTTTTCCCCACATATTGGGTATCTGCGTGCCCAGGGGAAATTGCACAACAAATTTTGGGGTCCATTTTTTCTTGTTACCCCTGTGAAAATAAAAAAAATTGGGTCTAAAGTAACATTTTTGTGAAAAAAGTTAAATGTTCATTTTTTTCTTCCACATTCTTCCACATTCAAAAAATTCCTGTGAAGCACCTGAAGGGTTAATAAAGTTCTTGAATGTAGTTTTGAGCACCTTGAGGGGTGCAGTTTTTAGAATGGTGTCACTTTTGGGTATTTTCTGTCATAAAGACCTCTCAAAGTGACTTCAAATGTGATGTGGTCCCTAAAAAAATGGTTTTGTAAATTTTGTTGGAAAAATGAGAAATCGCTGGTCAACTTTTAACCCTTATAGCTCCCTAACAAAAAAAAATTTTGATTCCAAAATTGTGCTGATGTAAAGTAGACATGTGGGAAATGTTATTTATTAACTCTTTTGAGTGACATATCTCTCTGATTTAAGGGCATAAAAATTAAAATTTTGAAAATTGCTAAATTTTCAAAATTTTCACCAAATTTCCGTTTTTTTCACAAATAAACGCAAGTGATATCGAAGAAATTTTACCACAGTCATGAAGTACAATATGTCACGAAAAAACAATCTCAGAATCAGGGAGATCCGTTGAAGCCTTCCAGAGTAATTACCTCATAAAGTGACAGTGGTCAGAATTGTAAAAATTGGCATGGTCATTAACGTGCAAACCACCCTCGGGGCTTAAGGGGTTAAATTTGTAATAATTTTATAAGGACCTACAAATTTAGGTGCAAACTTTCTATATGTGACCTTTAAGCGTAGATATTTTGAGGACAACCACACAAAATACCCCACCCTAAAGATAGAAGCTTTCCTATGTCTGCAGTTAGCACCACTTTTGGCCTGGTCACTAGCTACCAAAAAGACCCTTTTGTCCTCCCTCCGGACCTTAATTAGTTGGGGACAAAATCTCTCCTCCACTGGCAGGGATGATTGTAATCCAGAAATATTCCCAAACTCTGGATTAAAACTACAGCAGCTAAAAAAAGGCAAGGTCCCGGTAGCCTTTGAGGAACGGTTATTTAGAGCACACTCGATAAGGGGCAGAAATTCCACCCGGTCTTCCTGATTAGAGGAGACAAAACATCACTAATACTGCTCTATTTCCTGGTTCATCTTTCTGGTTGACCATTAGTATCGGTATGATAGACTGTGAGAAAAAAGCAGCTTATTACCCAATCTGGAGCAAAAACTAGCCAGAAATTGAACCCCTGAATCAAAAATTATATTTTTGGGAACACCATGAAATTTAATCTATGAGAAATGAACAAAGTTGCTAAGATCCTAGCTGTTGGCAACTTTTGAAGCAGGACCAAAAGAACCTTTTTGCTCAAACGGTCCACCACCACCCACACGACAGTAATACCACCAGAGTTAAGCAAATCATTGACAAAGTCCATGGACAAGTGGGTCCAGGGCTGCAACGAAACATCGTTAGGGAAGAGATAACCCACTGAGCTTGATGAGAGGCTTTAGCCCTGGCACAGACTTTGCATTTCCAAACATACTCTCCAATATCCTTAAGAGCATTCTGCCACCAAAAGGACCTAGAAAGAGATCTCCAAGTGGCAGACGAACCCGCGTGCCCAGCTAAAACGGAATCATGTTCTTCATTAAGAAGATCTACATGTAAAGAGGGCAATACATAAAGCTTGTTCATAGGTAAACCTTCCTGAGCATCCTGAATGCGCTGCCTAAGATCTTCACCCACCCCTCTGTGACTGGAGAGGTGGATGGCCGTATATGACCCTTAGGGCTCATACCCATATGTGTGAAAAACGTTTCGATATCTGGACCAAAAATCGTATGAGTGTCATGCGATTTTCATGAGGACAATGCGATTTTTCACACCTAGCATCCATATGACATCCGTATGCAATGCATTTTGCTTTCTCTGCAACTATTATTCGATAATCATTTACAGTGTTATATGCTACAGAATGGTAATGTATCCGTAAAAATTGGATGCCATATGGATGGTCCGTGTGCCATCCTTTTTTTTTTTCTCGCACTCATTGACTTGCATTGGCGAGTCTTGTCCGATATATGTGGCAAATTGCAGCATGCTTCGATTTTTTGCGCAGATGAGCAGGGACTCATAGATTAACATTGATCAGAGTGCAATCCAATTTTTTAGCGGATTGCACTCATCCGTTTTTCACGCAGATGAGTATGAGCCCTATGCAAGAAAAACAGACTAGAGCAATCCGATAATAAATCGGATTGCACTCTGATCAATGTTAATCTATGAGGTACATCTCATCTGTGATTTTTTTTCTCAGCTGAAATCGGACTGAGAAAAAAATCGCAGCATACTGCGTATATCGGACGAGACTCGCCAATGCAAGTTAATGGGACCAGCCGTATGCCATCCGATTTTTATGGATACATTATCATTCTGTAGCACAGAACACTGTAAATGGTCTTGTAAATGATGGCAGAATAATAGTTGCAGAGAAAAAAAACTCATACGGATGTCATACGGATGCTAGGTGCGAAAAATCACATTTTCCTCTCATGAAAATCGCATGGAACTTCCGTTTTTTTGGTCCAGAATACAGAATTTTTTTGTTCACACATGTGGGTATGAGCCCTTAGCCGGACTCTTCTGAATATAGTTTTTCAAGGCCGCCCTCCCTGGAAGGGGTTAAACATACGAGATTTCTGCATTTTAGCTCCTGGTATGAAGTGGATAGCACAATCATATGCCGCCATATAGTAGACGTCCGGTAACTGGTAATAATCACCTCATGTGTTGTCTATTTGTCTCCAAGCAGGAAAATCCCACATTACATTCCCCACATAAAACTGTAGAAAAGAGGTAATTGTGCCAGTAGTGAGGGGCAAATAATGCCGGAAATGTCACTGACTGCGGAGAAGTTTCTCCACCGGTTCTGCAGGTGGAGGTATGTGGAGATTCCCCATTACTGGGCGCAGGGGGCATTAACCCCTTCAGCACGGAGACTCTTTTGGGGTCTCTGTGTGGTGTGAACAGTGAGGTAACAGCTGTGGGCAGAATGCGGCTTAGCTGGTTCCCGTCCACATTAGATCCATTCAGACGACTGCAGGATGAAGGACAGAAGCCCAGAGAAGTCCTCACACAACGCCATTATTTCTCTTCTAGTTCTATCACAGAATATGTGGCAGTTACTTGATGGATCTTCTGCTTTCTGGACCGGTTCCTCCTGTAAGTCCTATTAACCCTTTCTCCCCAGAGCCTGTTTTTTCACCTTCCTGAGCAGCATCCCTTTATGATGTAATAACTCTGGAGCTTCGGCGGACCCCATTGATTCTGAGATTGATTTTTCTTGACAAATTGTTCTTCATGTTAGTGGTAAATTTAGGACGATATTTTTTGCTTTTATTTGTGAAAATATCAGAAATTTGGAGAAAGTTTCACAATTTTCAAATTTTTATGCCATTAAACCTAAGAGTTCTGCGACACAAAATAGTTAATAAATAACATTTCCCACATGTCTACTTTACATCAACACCATTATTGAAATATAATTTTTTATGTTAGGAAGCTAGAAGGGTTAAAAGTTTATCATCAATTTCTCATTTTTCCAATGTGTGGTGAGCACATTGAACCTCCAGGTGCTTCATGAGCCGTGAAAATAAAAAAAAACTAATTTTCCCCACAAAAATGTTGTTTTAGCCCCAATTTTTTTATTTTCACAAAAGTTACAGGAGAAAATCGACTCCAAAATTGTTTGTGCAATTTCTTCTGAGTAAGCTGTTAACCCATATGTGGTGGAAAACTAACGCATTGCGCGGCTCTGAAGGGAAGGGACGCCATTTTGGCTGGAATAGGTAGCGGACGCCATGTCTCATTTGAAGAGCCCCTGACATGCCAAAACAGCAGAGACCCCCTCAGGTGCCCCCATTTTGGAAACTACACCTCTAGAGGAATTCAACTAAGGAAGTAGTGGGCATTTTTAACCCTCAGGCGATTCACAGAATTGTATAACATTGAGCTGAGCAAAAGAAATATTACCATTTTTTCCACCAAAATGTTACTTTGGCCCTAAGTTTGTAATTGGAGAAAACAAACAATACAATTTATTATGCAATTTCTCCTGAATACGTCAATACCCCATACGTGGTCAAAAACTACTTTTGAGGCACAGTGCATAGCTCAGAAGGGAAGGAACGCCATTTTACAGTGCAGATTTTTCTGTTATGGTTTGTGGGTGCCATGTCACATTGGCAGAGCCCCTGAGGTCCCAGAACAGCAGAATCCCCCTTAAGTGAATAGAAGAATGGTAGCACTCACCATAAGTATGTGGGATCTGCAATATTTATTTGGATAAAGACATAAAGGAACAGCGGTGCAGGAGGAGTGCGGGAGAGAACGTTACTGGACTATGGCCGTTTCACGCTTTATTTCGCTTCTACCGGTCTACATCCGTATAATGTACAGTGGACCTGTAGAAGCGCAATCAAACGTGAAATGGCCGTAGTCCAGTAACTTTCTTCCTCGCACTCCTCCTGCACCACTTCTCCTTTATGTCTATCCAAATAAAGATTGCAGATCCCGAGGGGCGTGGCCTGGCCGGGCATGTGAGAAGACGTGAGGCAGAAGAGCTCCTATAACCCTGTCCTATAATCCTTCCTGCCCGAGGGAATCATTGCTTCTAAAAGATCTCACCAGGTGGCCTGGGGTCTCAGGAGTGCGGGGGGAGCAGTCGGTGGTGCAGAACGAGATGACCCGGCGAGATAGCAAGCAGAGGCAGGCGGCTGGCTCATCACAGCACGAGGGCCAAAATGGAGCCGTGGCCTCTGAGGCGGGAGCTGAAACTCCAAGACAGCGGGAGAAGCGCATGGAGGTGGTGAACAGGCTCTCCAAATATGCGCATGGCGGAGGAGCTGAGGAGCTTACACCCGACCGGAATGTGCAGACATTGAAGAGCACGGTAACTGAAGGGGATGTGGAGAGGGCAGCGGGGGAGACACATGAGAGGAATGTGCAGGCTGCTAAAACAACAACTCCCCCCAGCAGAGAGGCTCAGGTTACCAGTGGTGCTGACTCACTGGCCAAGGATGATGAGCCTACTTTAAAAGACGTGCTGCTGGCCATCTCACATAGTAAGGCAGATCTTACTGAACACATAGGGTCTGTGAAAGTGGACATATCTCATATACGCCATGACATGCAGAAAATGAGGGAGCGCCTCACTGCAACAGAAGGCAGAGTGGGGGATTTGGAGGATACTGTGTCTCCTATGACTAAAACGCTTAAAACAGCTACTGACTCTATTAACTATTTACTCAATAAAGCGGATGATCTTGAAAATCGTCTGAGAAGAAATAACGTGCGTATTGTGGGTGTGACTGAGAAGGCGGAGGGCAGGGAGGTGGTGGACTTTTTTGAGAAATGGCTGCTGCAATCCTTTGGAAAGGATAAATTCTCTAGAATGTTCGCTATTGAGAGGGCACACAGGGTCCCCACCAGACCTCCACCTCCTGGGGCAATGCCGCGTACAGTTCTAATCAAAATGCTGCATTTTCGTGACAGAGATAAAATCCTGCAATTGGCGCGGTCTGCTAATGACTTATGTATAGAGGGGGCGAGAGTGTCCTTCTATCCTGATTTTTCTGTGGAGGTTCAAAGGAGACGCGCCCAATTTCAAGATATCAAGCGCAGACTGAGAGCACTTCAAGTACCCTATGCAATGCTATATCCTGCACGGCTGCGAGTCACAGCACTGGGTGAAACTCATTTCTTTGATTCACCAAAGGAGGCTGCAAAGTGGATGGACTTAAAAGAGAGACAAATCCAGGCGGGCTGACGCCAATTTTGAGAAGATTCTTGACAGATTATAATATAATAATTCAAGAAATTTGAATTCTAGTGGATAATACTCCACTGTTGGCTAATGAATCTCTGTTTATAAATGTTATGATTATTATTTTTCAGTTTTTGTATACTGCTTATAACCTGGCTCTCATATATACCTCGGGCAGGCCAATATACTTATATGGTTGTTGAGGTGCTGGTTTCACCTACAATGTATAGGCAGGGTTAAGACATTCTGCTGTTTGAATGTTTTGGCAACGTTGTGTAAGGGGGGGAGTGAGGGAGTCTGTGATGCAACTCATGCTGCGGCGCCTCGTGTGCTTAAGGCCTACTAGGCTGCATGAGGCTAAACACCAGACTCTACATAGTACGGCTGTTGGTATTCATTTGATCAAGGGGGGGGGATGTTAAATGAGGTAGTGAGTGGGGGTAAAAGAACAGAATTTACTTTGATTGGTGCCGACTGTGTATTATTACAATACCATAATCTTGATGATCAGACACACGTGTGGGTACAGAGGGGGGCATGTGACAGTTCATCTTCAATCGTTAAAACATGGTTAAGCAGATTAATGTAGTATCCTGGAATATTAGAGGTATGGGAGATCACAACAAAAGATTTGCGGCACTTAAATATCTTAAGGAATATCGGGAGTCGATAATCTGTCTGCAAGAAACGCATTGCAATACGGAGGCCGCTGCGGCACTGAGCAAGCTTTGGAGGGGGCCGGCCTATCATTCTATACATAGTACATACTCTAGGGGGGTTAGTATATTGATTCATCCGAATTTACCCTTTGAATGTGAGAGAAGTATTTGTGACAGAGAGGGTAGGTATGTATGTCTAGTGTGCAGAGTGGCTGGGCTTAGAATTTGCCTAATTGCTCTATATGTTCCCCCACCTTTCTCTATACAGACTTTGCGCCAACTATTCCCGTGGATAACGGAATTTGCTACTATACCCCTGTTAGTTATCGGTGATTTTAATATGTATCTACACGCTGAGCTTGATAAGTATAGGGGTAATGTGGGGGCAGGGGCTGCTCAAGAGACATCGTTGGCAAGGGTCCTGCAGGAAATTAGTTTGGTGGATGTGTGGCGGGTTTGTTTCCCAAATGTTAAGCAGTATTCGTGTTATTCAGCATCCTATTCCTCTCTGTCCAGAATTGACCTGGCTCTGGGAAATAGTCATCTAGTCCCTCTAGTCACTAAAGTAGAATACTGCACGAGATTGTTATCTGATCATTCCCCATTATTGGTTGTTCTGGGGGTCGATCCTGGCATCATAAACAGAAGGGCACTGTGGAGGTTTAATCCCTACTGGCTGGACGTATTCGGGGAACAGTTAGATTTAGCAGGTAAATTGGAGCATTTCTTTAAAGACAATATAGGCTCTGCTCCATTAGATAAGGTATGGGAAGCCATGAAGGCGTTCTGAAGGGGGATCCTGATTAAGGAAATTTCCGTGATCAAATCCAAAAATAGGGCTCGTACTCAGGAGTTGTGGAGGGAAGTAGACATATTGGAACAGAGGTATGTTGGGTCTCCAATCATAGAAAATAGGGAACACTGGACTCGGGCACAGGCTACACTAAATGACCATATATTGAAACAAGCAGAACATAAACGATTCTTTCTTAAACAACAGTTTTATGTGGAGGGAGAGAGTGCAGGGCACTTGCTGGCCACTATAGCCAAGGCCCAGACTGGGGCTCCTATGATTGCAGATATCAGGGATACTAAGGGTGTGGTAATTAATGATTCAAAGGATATAATGGAAGAATTTTTTCAGTTCTATAGACAATTATATGCGTCCAAACTGACTAAGGCGCAAAGGGACATAGATCTATACCTTCATGATATGCAAATACCATGCCTAACAGATAGCCAGAGAGAGCAACTAGATGCACCAATCACCCTGGAGGAGATGCAGGAAGCTTTAAAAGATTTTCAAAATAACAAAGCCCCTGGTGCTGACGGGATCCCCGCGGAAATTTATAAGGAGGCTGGGGGGGTTTTACTTCCCAGGTTACTGGAAGTGTTTAAGGAAGCGAGAGAGGGGGGGGCCTTGCCGACTTCAATGAGGGAGGCTAACATAGTTCTTTTGCCAAAACCTGGAAAGGATGCACTAAACCCCGAATCATATAGGCCAATATCCTTACTCTCGGTAGATGTTAAAATTTTAGCTAAGGTCTTGGCTACCAGATTGGTGGCGGTTATTACACATCTGGTTGCAGAAGACCAAACTGGGTTTATACCGGCCAAGTCGACGGCAATTAACTTGCGTCGGCTTTTTCTTAATCTACAAATGCAGTCACAAAATACGGGTGGTAGGGCAGTACTATCACTTGATGCCGCTAAGGCTTTTGATAGTGTCGAATGGGAGTATTTATGGGCTGTTTTGCGAAAAATGGGGTTCGGTACTGGATTTCGGGCCTGGGTACGGCTTCTATATAACAATCCGCTAGCTCGGATTAGAATTAATGGTAGTCTCTCTGGTAGCATCGAAATGGGCAGGGGCACGCGTCAAGGCTGCCCGTTGTCTCCCCTACTGTTCGCCCTGGCTGTGGAGCCATTGGCTGTTAAGCTTCGTTCCAGCAGTGAAATTCAGGGTTTCCGCTACAAAACACTGGAGGAGCAGGTGGCCCTATATGCTGACGACCTTCTGTTGTTTTTGGGTGACACGGAGCAATCTCTGACGACAGCTATGAATTTAATAAGGGAGTTTGGAGATCATTCCGGCTTACGGATTAATTGGGACAAATCAGTTCTTATGCCGGATGATGGTTTGTCTCAGAATACTAGGGTAGGGAGTACTTGCTTGAAGGTGGTGCGAGAATTTAAATATCTCGGAGTTAGAGTGACCGCATCTATCGGAGATTATATTTCTTTAAATTTACTTGAACTGCTTACTAAATTTCAACAAAAGGCCAATACTTGGAGCAAACTTCCCCTATCAATGGTAGGTCGAACTAATAATTAAAATGGTGTTAATGCCCCAATTATTATATATCCTTCATAATTCACCGGTTTGGATCCCCATGAGAATATTTTATAAATTTCAGGCACTGTTTCGGGAATTGATCTGGAAAAAAGGGGTGGCCAGAATCAGCTTGGATACACTTCAAAGGCCCAAAGATCAGGGGGGACTAGCCGCACCTAATCCATGGATATATTTTCTAGCTTCTCAAATGCAACAGCTCTGGTTAATCCAGGGGAACCTAGATAAACTGATACGTCTATTATCACACAATCTGCCAATTACCTCCTTTCTAGAAACAGGAATCTCGGGGTGGGATGCTAGGAGACACCTCCCGACCCTAACACTTATGGGGAAAACGTGGCAGAAAATCAAATTGTTGTTGGGAATAAAAGGCTTTACCCCATTTACTCCGCTGTGGCATAATGCGGGCCTTCCAGAGATCCATAAACTGAAAGGATTTGGAATATGGGAAAAATTAGGAATAACTAATGTGGCGCAAATATTAGAGGGGGAAATATTTAAATCGTTCCAACAGATAAAAGAAGAATATTGTATTCCACAAACTAGTTTTTATTTTTATCTCCAATTGAGGCATGCATGGTTTGTACAGCCGCGACATATGCAAAGTAAAATCCAACATCATCTACTGTTTAACACATTATTATGCCATAGAGGTGGGAAGGGATTGATTTCCAGAATTTACGGGATACTTATGCAGCAATTTCAGTGGGACAGACCCTTAAATGTTAAGGAGAGGTGGGAACGCGACATTGGTACTATATCCTCAGAGGAGTGGGAAGATGTGGTGGGGAGCGTTCCGATACTATCTACATGTGAGGCACATAGACTTTCACAGTTGTATTTATTACATAGGGTATATAGAACCCCCAAATTTCTACAGCGCATTGGGGCAAGGAATGACAGTGCATGTCCAAAATGTGGAGAGGAAGGAGCAGATCTTATGCATATGATGTGGACGTGTAGAAGGGTTGCTGTATTCTGGAATGAGTGTGTGCAATACATTAATAATGTGTTTGAGTGTAATTTACCCCTATATCCTAAAGTGTGTGTATTAGGCCTTGTAGAAATAATAGGATGTGAAGAGGATGAAATAATAGCTGTTAAGAGGACTCTATACCAGGTCAGAAAGCTTATAGCTGCACATTGGTTGGATCCCTCCCCTCTCAGGTTCCAGGAATTTTTGGATAGAATGCGTCTTTTATTGAGATTAGAAGAGGGAGTGTACAAAAAGCGGAAGGCTATACGTAAATGTGATAAAATCTGGGGTAAATGGAATATGTTTCATGGTTATCATATTATGTCTATTTTAAATATCACTTGAGTTTGAAATGTTGTGGTCTCTCATGTTCTGTATAACTAATTACTGATTATCAGATATTAAGCTCTGTATCCATGGATCAAATTATTAATGCTTTAACAGTCGGATAAGCTATGTGATGGTATACGGTCTGTAACAAAAATTTGCTTTTGCCATATGGTTCTTGGGGCTGTTATGGGTGGGGGGAAGGGGAACGGGTGGGTCTTGAGAGGCACTGCTAGTTTAGTGATGCCTCACTGTTGTTTATGTATAATGTTATAAAAAGTTTTTTAATAAAAATTATCTGATTTAAAAAAAAAGAAACTTTAGTGAGTGCAGTTTCAGTAGAATGTTAGTTATTTGAGAGATAGCGGATTAGACAGGAGTGGACCAGTCGTTCCAGGAGTTTAGAGATAAAGGGAAGATTGGAAACAGGTCTGTAGTTAGCAGCAGTTCTGGTCGAGGGATTTTTTTTAAGTAATGGATGTATGCTGGCGTGCTTAAAAAAGGAGGGAAAAATAATATGAGAGGTAGAGGTTTAATATTTTAGTTAGGTGAGTAGTGACAGCTGGAGAAAGGGACTGAAGAAGATGTGAGGGAATAGGGTCACTGGTGCAGGTGGTAGAGCGAGAGGAAGAAAGGAGCCTTTTCACTTCTTCTTCCATGGCTGGTTCGAAGTCAGAAAATTGAGCAAGATGCAGTGTGGGAGGGAGGAGTATGCATAACATTTGGGGATTAAGAGAAAATTTCCTATCGGATATGGTCAATTTTTTCTTTTAAATAATTGGCCAGATCGTCAGTGCTGAGGTTGGTGGTTGGGGCCTGTGCTGTTTGATTAAGGAGGGAGTGAAAAGTGTCAAACAGGTGTTTAGGATTATTGGACCATGAGATGATGAGCTTGATAAGGTAGGTTTGTTTGGAGAGGTGAAGGGCGGAGTTATAGGTTTTAAGCATAAATTTATAATGGAGGAAATCTTCGGCCAGATTAGATTTTGTCCACAGCCGTTCGGCACACCTGGTGCACCACTGGAGAAAACGTGTTTGCAGCGTATTCCAGGGTTGTCGCTGTCTGTGCAGAGTTGTTCTCTGTGTAGGAGGTGTGACTTCATCCAGGGCGCATTGCAATGTTTTGTTATAATGCTTCAGTGCAAAGTCAGGGCATGAGAGGGAGGAGATTGGGGCCAATGATGATTGCAATGTTTTCATAAATTTCTGGGTGTTAATGGCATGTATATTTCTATAAGTGTGGAAAGTGGGGGTGTCTTGAGCAGGGTGACAGTTCTTGACAGAGAATGAAAGAAGGTTGTGATCAGAGAGCGGAAGAGGAGAGTTAGTAAAGTCATGTATTGAACAGAGCCGGGCGAAGATCAGGTCAAAGAATATTTCCATCTTTATGTGTAGGAAAATTATTAAGCTGTGAAAGGCTGAAGGAGCAAGTTAGCGATTAAAAGATGAGTGGCAGATGGGGAGAGGGAATCACCAATTGGGATGTTAAAGTCTCCCATGATGAGGGTGGGGGATGTCATAGGATAGAGAGTTTGGAAGCCAAGTGGCAAAGTGATCCACAAACTGACGGGAGGGGCCCGGAGGGTGATACACAACCGCCACTCGCAGGGAGAAGGGCCAGTAGAGTCTTACTGTGTGGGCCTCAAAAGAAGGGAAGAAAAGTGAGGGTACTGGGGGGATAACCTGAAAAGTACATTTTGTTTAAAGGAGCAGACCAACACCAATTATTACCAGTTGCTTTTCCTGTATGTACTGATCAAGAAGGATTGTAATGGGACTCTAGGGACACTCATCTACCATAAACCTTCAAGGACTAATAAACTATTGAAGTGGGATAACCACCACCCCATCCCCATAAAAAGAGGAAAACCCAAGGGCCAATTTTTACGGGTGAGAAGGTACTGCTCAAATGTCACAGATTTTAATATACAGGCAATAGACCTGAACACCAGATAAAGGGTACTCGTGGTACATTTTGGATTCCGCATCATTGTTTGCAGAAAAATGGTCTTATCCATCAGCTTATCTTTTTCTCATTCAGATCTCTAAAATACCGGATCTTCTCAGTGAAGATTGTCTATATAAGAAAATTTTCCTGATTTATCCAGGAAAATGATGGACAAGATGGTGGAGAGGATATTACACCTCACCCTAGAGATCCTCTTCCGGATTACTGGAGAGGTGAGAGATTCTGATGATGTCACATTATATCATTCTTATCTATGGGAATAACACATGAACAGAACTGGAGAGGTGAGGACTCTGGAAATGTCTATAGTGAGATTTATTACTGTGTCTCTCCATAACCAGGATTACACAGTAGTGAAGAAGACCTCTAGTGGGTGCTGTCAGGACCCTGTGTCTGAGGGATGGGGAAGACCCCTGAGCCCAATCACAGGGCCTCCACCTCACCCCCTGATACATGAGGAGTTCAATGACCAGAAGATCCTAGAACTCGCCTACAAGATGATTGAGCTGCTCACTGGAGAGGTTACACTGCTGGGAATCATGGGACTTTATACAGTAAAGCTATGGAGTGATTGGGTGCATGACGGTATCATTGTATGTGTCAGGTTCCTATAAGGTGTCAGGATGTCGCCGTCTATTTCTCCATGGAGGAGTGAGAGTATTTAGAAGGACACAAAGATCTGTACAAGGACGTCATGATGAGGGTTCCCCAGCCCCTCACATCACCAGGTAATAGATAGGACTAAATACACACGGCCTATAATTATCTGTATGTAAAAAATGAATTCAGTCCTTGTATGTGTTTCCTCCAGATCTATCCAGTAAGAGGACAACACCAGAGAGATGTCCCCGTCGTCTTCTTCCACAGGACTGTAAACAAGAAGATCCCAATGTTCCTCAGGATCATCAGGTAGATGGAGAGAAGGTGTCATGAGATTCCCCTATGATGTGTAAACGGCTGTAAAGGTCATGCCTTCAATTTTGTTTTATCCACCATTATTATGTTTTATATTTGTGTTATGAGAACGGTGGAGATGGCAGGATTAGAGCCGATCAAACTTGTGACTTCTCCATCTGTCTTTGACTTTTATAATATTTGTTTCAGGGTGAAAATCAGACCCATATTGCAGAGACATATGTGAGGGGTGATGAGTGGTGTAAAGAGGAGATTCCTACATATGACTACCCAGGTGAGTAGTAACCACTGAATACAGAGAAGTCACATATTCTTCTCAGATATCGGCTGTGGCTTCTCTATCAGTGATGTAGTCCAGCCATATCACAATCGTGTGATCACCATTTTGCCGCTAGACCACAACATTCTCCTCCGTCCGAAAATATTCAGATTACTTTGTGTTATTGTGAAAGCCCTTTGCTATAGCACTTACAACCTGGAGGATCCACCTACCCCCTGGGATTATAAGACGCTGACCGTTACCTGCCCAGATCTGTAAACTACAAAGCCAAATGACAGCGTACGTAGAATGTGCTGACAAGTGAGAAAATCACTTGAAGAAAAATATTATGATGGGTCTGTAAGAGAAAGCGGAGGGTAATGATGCTGTTGGCTTCCTAGAACCCTGATATCTTATTGGATGAATCTACCTTCTCTCCCTTCTGTGCTGCTGAATGTGCTCATATGGTCCCTACAAGACCAGGTCCAGACTTTATGACCAAACTTCACTTTTATGATCGACAACATTAAATGTGCAGTGAGGGCCAAGTGTGAATATCTGTACAATAACAACAGAGTTTCCCTTTATCCTGACTTTTCAATTTCTTTTAAAACCAACTAACTTCAAACAGGATTGCAATAACCTACAGAAAAAAACATTACACCTGTGCCATGATATATCTCTAAGCTGTGCGTGGCTGATGGCTGTAATATACATTTATTCACGCCTGCAGGAGATGTGTTGGCTCCAGCCCTGGTTTCATGGATTCACTCCACATCATAAATAGTATTGAGCGAATTTGTTCGGCATTTCAAATTCAGGTTCGTGTTCGGGGATCCGGCTTGTTTACGCCAAATGGTCAACCATAAATGAGTGCAACTCCAGTTTAGTGTTGGATTTCTCCCTTCATACATATGTTATTGTTGGGGATGTTACATGTTTGGATATTCTTTCTTTTTTTTACAAATTCACTCTGATAGTTTGATTGTGGTGGGATCGGCCTGCCTCACTTATGTGAGTCTGTAACTCCTTGGTAGTCTTTCAAAAAGGTCTCCATTACCTCTTCCAGATGCCAGAGATCTAAATTTAAGACACCTCAGCTCTGCAGTATTATAAAAAAGTTCTCTTTGAATGTCTAATATTTCTTCTTGAAAGTCATCTGACAGAAAATATTGTCCCTTACGATAGTTTAGATTGCCAAGAGCCACCGAGCCCCATACTCTAATTACCCCAGAGAGGTTTCACCACTAGTTTTTCATTTTTCTCTGATGAAGACTGTTGAGTTTGATCATTTCAGTAGATGTGTTATTGTCTATAGTCACAGTTTTTGACTTCAGTAATCCTCTGATTTAACCCCTTCCTGCAGACAGTTTTGTGTTCCTAATCAGACCCATTTTTCAAATCTGACCTGTCACTTTATGTGGTGATAATTTTGGAATTCTTCACAAAGGATAATAGGAAACAAATGGACCTTACAAATTATTTTCCAACTTCTTTTGACTCTGACAATCCCCTATATACGGTTGTACACTACTGTCTGGGCACATGGCAGGTTAAGAAGGGAAGGAGTGACATTTAGCTATTAGGAATGCTCGAAAGATGGCTACCAGGAACAGGCTTATAACTATCTACCCTGTTTACAGATTTCACAAATTACTTTGCTCATCACCCTTTAACCCCTCTACATGGATCTGAACCTACTCAGAGACCCCTAGGCTTGGGCCACGGTGCTATTCGGTGGAGTGACATGGGAAGAAGAATAGTCAGGTAGCCGGGTCAGAACCAAGAGGATAAAGAAAATACAAAATCAGAAGACACAAGAGTAGTCAGTAAATGGGCCGAGGTCACAACAGGAAGCAAATACACCAGCCGGGAGCTGAGCACAGAGGACTGAACCAGAGGAGAACAAGGCTGTATCTGGCAGCTTCCGGCAATATGCTTCCAGCTTTAGTAGGGTGCGGTGCTCTCCAAATTGCTGAAGCAGGGAGCAGATTAATCCAGCTGGACAGCACACACACCCATACTGTCAGACTCCATGGTACTAAAGGTACCAGCAACCCTAATCTTAGTGGCTGGACAGAGCCTGCGCCTTTTACTCCATATGTGGGAGGCAGAATGAACAAACAGTTGAACACCACGCTCCACTGGTTCATCCTATGAGATTTTCTATTAGATGGTCATTGTCCTGGTGAATAAGTGAATTTTTTTTATATAACTTGCCTTTTTTTACAGACAGTTTAAGTAGACATGTTCAAAAATATCAAATTCAAGGATTCTTTATTAAAAAATAATAATTGGTTTTATTCTTGGCAGATGTCTGTACCAGGAGATCAGAGGGACAGCTGACACCTTCAATTTTCAATTCTGATAATTTTCAGATCCCACAGGATACAATTGAAGTGAATGCCATTACTCCAGATTTACCATCATCCCTTCACAGCAAAGATCTGTCATCTGATCCACTGAAACAGGTCCTGTCTTCTGATTCATTACCGACTACTAAGGAAAATCAAAGTCACAAAATAAGCATTAAAAAACGAACTGCTCTTAATGCAAAGAAGCCATTTTCACATTCAGAAAATAGAAATAGTTTTCCTCTCAAAAAGTCTTTTCTTAAACATCAAAAAATTCACACAGCAAAGAATAGATTTTCTTGCTCCAAGTGTGGGAGATGTTTTAATCAGAAATCAAGTCTTGTTAGGCACCAGATAACTCACACAGGAGAGAAGCCATTTTCCTGTTCAGAATGTGGGAAATGCTTTACAGAGAAATCAAATCTTATCGCACATCAGAGAACTCACACAGGGGAGAAGCCTTTTCTATGTTCAGAATGTGGGAAATGTTTTACAGAGAAATCAAATCTTATTAAACATAACAAAACTCACACAGGGGAGAAGCCTTTTTCATGTTCAGAATGTGGGAAATGTTTTACAGTGAAATCAACTCTTATCAAACATCAGAGAACTCACACAGGGGAGAAGCCTTTTCCATGTTCAGAATGTGGAAAATGTTTTAACCAGAAATCATATCTTAATATACATCAGATAACTCACACAGGAGAGAAGCCATTTTCATGTTCAGAATGTGGGAAATGTTTTGCAAAGAAATCAAATCTTATCGCACATCAGAGAACTCACACAGGGGACGAGCCTTTTCCATGTTCAGATTGTGGAAAATGTTTTAACAAGAAATCTAGTTTTCTTAAGCACCAGAGAACCCACACAGGGGCGAAGCCTTTTTCATGTTCAGATTGTGGGAAATGTTTTATACAGAAATCACATCTTAATAAACATCAGAGAATTCACACAGGGGAGAAGCCTTTTTCATGTTCAAAATGTGGGAAATGTTTTAACCAGAAAGCGCATTTTGATAACCACCAGAGAACCCACACAGGGGAGAATGCCGCAACTACACCCAACTAGTCTCTGTATAGACAAGACAGGCCCTAGCTGCACAACTAAAAATGCCGCCACAGACCTAACTCCCTAATAAGTCGTTGAGGAGTTTCTCATACCTCCTGAGGAACCAGAGGGGAGGGTGCAACACACTCTCAACGAGGGGAATGGAAAGTATGAAGTAAAATACGAAAACTCTGAATGAGAAACAAAAACACATTAATATAGGGCAAAGAAGCCAAGCTAAGGAGAACCAAAAATAAAAGGAACAAGTATAATCTCCCGGAAACCGAACATTGTTAGAATGAAAAGGTGCTGTGAGGGAAAGCAAACTGACCGGGAGGATAGTTTCACCTTTGTGGTGAAACTTACAAAATTCATCCTCACCAACTGTAAATGTAAACCTGTCCATTTATAATGACCACGGACAAGATAAAGATTCCCAACTTACATCAGGACCACAAGATCCCAGGTACTTTCAGCTGCATCACATCTAATGTAATGTACTTAATTATATGTAGCAAATGTCCAACTGGGGGTCTGTATGTAGGGGAGACGGGGCAAAAACTTAAAACAAGGATGAATTCTCATCGCACACAGAAAAAGAAAAAATGAATAGATCTACTTGTGTCCACACATATTTATGGCCACAACTGCTTATCCTTTTCCGAAACTGATAGTTCTGCTTCACGTCACTTGTCTTATCTATTGCATTATTCCTGTGCCCTGTTGTGTATAAATATGTGACTCTTCAGATTTTGTATTATACTTTGTCTGATGAAGAAACCTGAGTAGTCTCGAAAGCTTACTGACTAATGGCTAACTGAAAAGATGGTATCAACCACTGAGGACTCTCAAATTTTAATATTTTTATAAATACAGCAATTTTAAGATCTCTCCACAGGTGTTCAATGGGATTTAGATCTAGACTCCTTGCTGGTCAGAACTCTCCAGCACTTTGTTTCCATCCATTTTCTGGGTGCTTCTTGAAGTATGTTTGGGGTCCTTGTCTTGCTGGATGACCCATGACCTAGGATGCAAACCCAGCTTTCTAACACTAGCCACTACATTGTGACCCAAAATCCTTTGCTAATCTTCAGATTTCATGATGCCTTGCACACAATCAGAGGCAGCTAAACAACCTCAAAACACCTTTGAACCTCCACCATATTTGACTGTATGGGCTGTAAATTTATTGATTATGCCCCCCCCCCCCTTGACAAAGGAACATGCAGATCTCTAAAGATGGACTTATAACCTTGAAATTGTTGATACTTTTCAACAATTTTGGTTCAAGTCCTCAGACAGTTGTCTTCTCCTTTTTCTGTTTTCTCCATGCTTAGTGTGGCACATATGCACACAATGCAAAGATTGAATCAACTTCTCCCTTTTTATCTGGTTTTAGTTGTGATTTTCATATTGCCCACACCTGTTACTTGCCACAATTGCGTTTGAACAAGCTTCACATGCTTGAAACAGAGTTGTTTACCCACAATTTTGGCAAGGTGCCAACAATTTTGTCCGGCCTATTTTGTGTGAAATTATGTTCAATTTCCTTTTTTTTCTCTGTTTTCTTGTGTTGTTCCAATACATGCAAAGGAAATAAACGTGTATAACAAAATGTGTAATTTCAATAATTTTCTGGGAGAATTACTTCATTTTCTGGAACAATTTCAAGGGATCCAACACTTTTGACCATGACTTGTTTTTGTTTTTAATTTGTTGCAGCATATCATCCTCTACGTGTTCAGCTATATTAGGAGGCTTGTAGCAAAGTCCAATTAGCAGCTTTCCATTATTTCCATTTCCATGTACATTACCCATACTGATTTTACATCAGGGATGTAAAACTCAAAACATGCAGAGGGCCAAAATGAAAAACTTTGACAAAGTCATGGCCCAACCAGTGTACAGTATAATGGGCCCCACATAGTCCTCCATACAGTATAATGGGCCCCACATAGTCCTCCATACAGTATAATGGGCCCCACATAGTCCTCCATAGAGAATAATGGGCCCCACATAGTCCTCCATAGAGAATAATGGGCCCCACGTAGTCCTCCATACAGAATAATGGGCCCCACATAGTCCTCCATACAGTATAATGGGCCCCACATAGTCCTCCATACAAAAGAAACAAGAGGGAAAAACTTAGAGTCAGAGTCCCATATAATAGTGAAAAAATTACAAAATTGTATTAATTATAATTTATACAGGGAAAAAATATGAATTGCAGAAACAGAGACCGTTAATAGTAAAACAATGGAGGAGCACCAATGAGGAGCATGAGACAAATTAACATGATTATTTTCTGATGTAAATACATAATTGGGCTGCCAAAAAAATAAGAATATATTGTTAAAATGCAGTGAAGCATTCAATAAAAGTGCAGGTGCTTATGAGGCAGGTCAGAAGTAGTTGCTATATAAGAGGTTAGTCATACCGCTGTCTATATATAGGTACTAATATAGATAGCTCATACCGGGGTAGCAGATCTTTATAAGTGGTATCAGTGCCCTGACCTCTAAGGCTCCAGGGTAAAAGTATATCCTAATACATATTAAAGCCTAGAAAATGCACCTAAGTAGGAAAAAAAGATTAAAGAACGGCAGCAAAAAGAGTGTAACATGAATCCTATAGAATACTTACAGCCACAGTGGATGTGAACACACTCCTCAATGGTGCTCACCCTGAAGCGCGTTTCAGCACGGCTGCCTTCGTCAGGAGGTGGCATCAATGAAGGTGGGTAGGGATTAGAAACCCTTGGGCCAATAGAAAAGGGGGTGTGTAGTCTCCGCCAATGGGTGTGGGGAGGGTGTGGCATGACACATGGCAATCACCGCTACACCGCCGGACCACGGCAACCGCGTCATGTGATCCATGACGCCGCAAGCATGTGGGGAACCACGTGACCGCGCGTCATGGAGCACATATTGATACGGCCAGTGAGGACACCACAGAGAACAGTGAAGCCATGCGTACCGCCCAGTCCACAGACATATATAGTCAAATACAACCAGAGTGAAAAAGAAACTAGCATAATGGGGTAAACTGTCAATAATAGCATATCCCAAATGTGTGTGTATGTATATATATATACAGTTAGGTCCATATATATTTGGACAGAGGCAACATTTTTCTAATTTTGGTTCTAGACATTACCACAATGAATTTTAAACAAAACAATTCAGATGCAGTTGAAGTTCAGACTTTCAGCTTTCATTTGAGGGTATCCACATTAAAATTGGATGAAGGGTTTAGGAGTTTCAGCTCCTTAACATGTGCCACCATGTTTTTAAAGGGACCAAAAGTAATTTGACAGATTAAATAATTGTAAATAAAATGTTCATTTCTAGTACTTTGTTGAAAACCCTTTGTTGGCAATGACTGCCTGAAGTCTTGAACTCATGGACATCACCAGACGCTGTGTTTCCTCCTTTTTGATGCTCCGCCAGGCCTTCACTGCGGTGGTTTTCAGTTGCTGTTTGTTTGTGGGCCTTTCTGTCTGAAGTTTAGTCTTTAACAAGTGAAATGCATGCTCAATTGGGTTGAGATCAGGTGACTTACTTGGCCATTCAAGAATATTCCACTTCTTTGCTTTAATAAACTCATGGGTTGCTTTGGCTTTATGTTTTGGGTCATTGTCCATCTGTAGTATGAAATGACGACCAATCAGTTTGGCTGCATTTGGCTGGATCTGAGCACACAGTATGGCTCTGAATACATCAGAATTCATTCGGCTGCTTCTGTTCTGTGTCACATCATCAATAAACACTAGTGACCCAGTGCCACTGGCAGCCATGCATGCCCAAGCCATCACTCTGCCTCCGCCGTGTTTTACAGATGATGTGGTATGCTTTGGATCATGAGCTGTACCACACCTTCGCCATACTTTTCTCTTTCCATCATTCTGGTAGAGGTTGATCTTGGTTTCATCTGTCCAAAAAATGTTCTTCCAGAACTGTGCTGGCTTTTTTAGATGGTTTTTTTTTTAGCAAAGTCCAGTCTAGCCTTTTTCTTCTTGATGCTTATGAGTGGCTTGCACCGTGCAGTGAACCCTCTGTATTTACTTTCATGCAGTCTTCTCTTTATGGTAGATTTGGATATTAAAACCCACAAAAGTACCCTATATTTATTATGCAACTTTGCTTTACATTTATATATAATGATGGTAGGGTATGAGATATATTTTTGTCTTTTGTGGGTTTTGCTTCTTTTTGCTGGTGTGGACGTGCTCCTGTTTCTTGCGTGTCTACCGTCTTGGACCTCAGTTCACATTGCTTGGTTTTTTGTCTTGTTTGCATTCTGTGCAATTTAAGGGTGTGGCATCCCCTTTGTTGAGCTGATTAGTATATATGTAGCTTACCACGGGCCTAGGTGGTCTGGAGTTGGGACCCGGTCCTATTTGTCTACCCTTTTATATGCATTACTTCAACTTTGATATACAGTAAGGTTTTTAATATAGACAGTATAGGTACCGTCCCAATTTAGGGTCACCTTGCCGCTGGTGGGACGGCTTGTATACTTTTTTTGATCAAAAATAGTTCACTAAGTACCCTATATTTATTATGCAACTTTGCTTTACATTTATATATAATGATGGTAGGGTATGAGATATATTTTTGTCTTTTGTGGGTTTTGCTTCTTTTTGCTGGTGTGGACGTGCTCCTGTTTCTTGCGTATCTACCGTCTTGGACCTCAGTTCACATTGCTTGGTTTTTTGTCTTGTTTGCATTCTGTGCAATTTAAGGGTGTGGCATCCTCTTTGTTGAGCTGATTAGTATATATGTAGCTTACCACGGGCCTAGGTGGTCTGGAGTTGGGACCCGGTCCTATTTGTCTACCCTTTTATATGCATTACTTCAACTTTGATATACAGTAAGGTTTTTAATATAGACAGTATAGGTACCGTCCCAATTTAGGGTCACCTTGCCGCTGGTGGGACGGCTTGTATACTTTTTTTGATCAAAAATAGTTCACTAAGTACCCTATATTTATTATGCAACTTTGCTTTACATTTATATATAATGATGGTAGGGTATGGGATATATTTTTGTCTTTTGTGGGTTTTGCTTCTTTTTGCTGGTGTGGACGTGCTCCTGTTTCTTGCGTGTCTACCGTCTTGGACCTCAGTTCACATTGCTTGGTTTTTAGATTTGGATATTGATACGCCTACCTCCTGGAGAGTGTTGTTCACTTGGTTGGCTGTTGTGAAGGGGTTTCTCTTCACCATGGAGATTATTCTGCGATCATCCACTTCTGTTGTCTTCCGTGGGTGCCCAGGTCTTTTTGCATTGATGAGTTCACCAGTGCTTTCTTTCTCAGGATGTACCAAACTGTAGATTTTGCCACTCCTTATATCCTAATATTGTAGCAATTTTTCGGATGGGTTTTTTCTGTTTTTGCAGCTTAAGGATGGCTTGTTTCACCTGCTTGGAGAGCTCCTTTGACCGCATGTTTACTTCACACCAAAACCTTCCAAATGCAAGCACCACACCTCAAATCAACTCCAAGCCTTTTATCTGCTTAATTGAGAATGACATAACGAAGGGATTGCCCACACCTGTCCATGAAATAGCCTTGGAGTCAATTGTCCAATCACTTTTGGTCCCTTTAAAAACAGGGTGGCACATGTTAAGGAGCTGAAACTCCTAAACCCTTCATCCAATTTTAATGTGGATACCCTCAAATGAAAGCTGAAAGTCTGAACTTCAACTGCATCTGAATTGTTTTGTTTAAAATTCATTCTGGTAATGTCTAGAACCAAAATTAGAAAAAGGTTGTCTCTGTCCAAATATATATGGACCTAACTGTGTGTATGTATGTATGTATGTGTGTATATATATATATATATATATATATATATATATATATATATATATATATCTATCAGTAATATATATATATACAGTACAGACCAGAAGTTTGGACACACCTTCTCATTTAAAGGTTTTTCTGTATTTTCATGACTATGAAAATTGTACATTCACACTGAAGGCATCAAAACTATGAATTAACACATGTGGAATTATATACTTAACAAAAAGTGTGAAACAACTGAAAATATGTCTTATATTCTAGGTTCTTCAAAGTAGCCACCGTTTGCTTTGATGACTGCTTTGCACACTCTTGGCATTCTCTTGATGAGCTTCAAGAGGTAGTCAGTGGAAAGGGTTTTCACTTCACAGGTGTGCCCTGTCAGGTTTACTAAGTGGGATTTCTTGCCTTATAAATGGGGTTGGGACCATCAGTTGTCTTGTGCAGAAGTCAGGTGGATACACAGCTGATAGTCCTACTGAATAGACTGTTAGAATTTGTATTATGGCAAGAAAAAAGCAGCTAAGTAAAGAAAAACGAGTGGCCATCATTACTTTAAGAAAGGTGAACGGATGAACTCTACATGCCTGGTTCCCACCGTGAAGCATGGAGGAGGAGGTATGATGGTGCTTTGCTGATGACACTGTTGGGGATTTATTCAAAATTGAAGGCATACTGAACCAGCATGGCTACCACAGCATCTTGCAGCGTCATGCTATTCCATCCGGTTTGCGTTTAGTTGAACCATCATTTATTTTTCAACAGGACAATGACCCCAAACACACCTCCAGGCTGTGTAAGGGCTATTTGACCAAGAAGGAAGTGATGGGGTGCTACGCCAGATGACCTGGCCTCCACAGTCACCAGACCTGAACCCAATCGAGATGTTTTGGGGTGAGCTGGAACGCAGAGTGAAGGCAAAAGGGCCAACAAGTGCTAAGCATCTCTGGGAACTCCTTCAAGATTGTTGGAAGACCATTTCGGGTGCCTACCTCTTGAAGCTCATCAAGAGAATGCCAAGAGTGTGCAAAGCAGTCATTAAAGCAAAAGGTGGTGAGCAGTGATGATGCCATAATTAGCATCATAATCCCACTTCTCTGTATTCTGAAAAGCTATTTGCTCACAATCAAAGAGAATGCATTGTAGGTACAGCATGTTGAGATAGAGCAAGGAACCATACAGGGTGATTACACACAGCCAAGCCTCATCTCATCCCTACGTGGATTGGGTGACAATGAGGAAGAGGAGGAGGAGTAGGAAGAACAGGAGCTAGTTTCACGCGCTATAGACGGTACTACCTGCACAACTGTCATACCGTCTGTTCAGAGTGGATGGCCTGAGGACAGAGAGGAGGAGGAGAGCATGGTCAGTCATCCTCTTGGTGAGGACACGGTAGTCTTGACTGTTAGCTGTCTGGCATGCATGGCTGAGTTTATGTTACACTGCCTTTCCCATGACCCTCGCGTTCTCAAAATTTTGGGTGACAGTCATTACTGGTTGGTGACACTTCTAGACCCACGCTATAAGGAGAACTTTATATCTCTTATTCCTGAGGCGGACAGGTCTACAAAAATGGGGCAGTACCAGAAGGTCCTTGTTGCTGAACTATTAAAAAAAATTCCCATCTGAAAACGCTGACGGCAGAGGCCACAGTTCGTTGGACAACCAAGGAGTACAACCGAGAGAGACACAACTCCAATCCAGCAGAGGCAGGGGAACACTGTCAAAGTTCTGGGAGAGTTTTCTCAGCCCCTCCCATCGCACAGGCCCTGAGGTGCGGGTTACTCTCACAAGGAGTGCAAAGTTTGGGAAGATGCTGAAGGAGTACCTTGCCGACTGTACCGACGTCCTCCGTGATTCCTCTAGGCCTTATAATTACAGGGTATCCAAGCTGGACACGTGGAATGAACTGGCTCTCAACGCCTTGGAGGTCCTGGCCTGCCCTGCCGCCAGCGTTTTATCAGAGCGGGTTTTTAGTGCCGCTGGTGGAATTATAACTGATAAGCGCATCCGCCTGCCAACTGAAAATGCTGACAGGCTGACTCATAAAAATGAACAAGGGCTGGATTGGGCCAGACTTCTCAACACCACTGAATGATAGCAGCGTTTTTTGTGAGGTGTATTCCCATGCATCTTTTCACACCCACACATGGGTATACGCTGATTTTGGCTATTTGCTCTTGTCCTCCTCCTTCTCCTCATCCTCCACCACCATATCACCAGGGCGACCGTGGTCCGTGATGCCACACCCACATACTTTTTTTATAGGGTGTTTATGATGCCCGTAAAATTTTTAAAGGGTGTTTATGATGCCCGTAAAAAAAAAAAATTATGCAGTATGTTCATGTATACCCCCCAAGGGTAAATGTTTGTCAGCCCATACACTTAGTGCATGGGTGTTACAACTATAGGAGACCCGCTCTTTTCTAATGGGAACATTTTTTTTATGAGGCCCTCCTCCACGCCTTTTCCAAGGTGCATTGGAGTGCCTCCCAATTTTTGGCAGCCCTTGCTTTCACTGCATAGGCCAACACTATGGGAGACCCACTTCCTAATAATGGGAACATTTTTTCATGAGGCCCTCTACATCTCTTCCAAGGGGCATTGGAGTGCCTCCCAATTTTTGGCAACCCTTGCATTCACTGCATAGGCAAACACAATGGGAGGTTCACTTCCTAATAATGGGAACATTGTTTTCAGGAGGCCCTCTGACCTCCACGTCTCTTCCAAGGAGCATTGGAGTGCCTCCAATTTTTTGGCAACACTTGCATTCACTGCATAGGCAAAACACAATGGGAGACCCACTTCCTAATAATGGGAACATTTTTTTTCAGGAGGCTCTCCTCTACGTCTCTTCCAAGGGGCATTGGAGTAGGTACAAATTTTTGGCAGCCCTTGCATTCACTGCATAGGCAAACAGTATGGGTGACCCACTTCCTAATAATGGGAACATTGTTTTCAGGAGGCTCTCCTCTAAGTCTCTTCAAAGGGGTATTGGGGTGCGTCCAAATTTTGGGCAGCCCTGCCACTCACTCCATATGCAATAACAGTATAGGAGACCCACTCTTTAGTAATGGGAACAACAAAGCATAGCCGCCTGATGGTCCTATGAAAATAGGCTTTGTGACCTTCAGAGTCCCTCCTTCATAAATGAAACAGGATGTGTCTGATCATGTCTCACATACCACATGGCCAGACAAGGTTGTAAAATGTTAAAATGACATTTCCCGGTGAATGCATTTGTCACGGTTGAAAGCAGTCCAAAAGTGCAAAAACGCATCAAAAACACTACGTGTGAACATAGCCCAAGGTGTGGAGGAGTATTTTTGGTTTTGGTTATTTATTTTGCCTTATATACAAGTCATTACCCTGGAAAGGATGTTCCTTAACATATTTCCCAGGAAAATCCATTTTGGTTTCGTTTTTGTATGTTTTATTGCAAGTCCGTAAAAGTGGTATAATACCTCTGACAACGTTGTTCACAGCAGTGACTGGGGAGTCAGAAATGCTTCCAGGGGTCTTCCCCATGCTGTTCCCATGCCACTTGAGCACTGTTCCCATTGATTTGGGCAATTTTTAGGCCCTTTGCAGACCACCTCGGGAAGCCGCCTGAAAAATGCTCGAGTTTCCCATAGACTTACATTGGGCTCATTGCTCTGGTCAAGCACCCGAGCATCCCAATTTGCTCGACCAAGCAACGAGCACCCAAGCATTTTAGTGCTCGCCCATCACTAATATTCAGGTCTATTAATTTCCAAGAAATTTTAACTTTAACCCCTTAAAAGCCCAAGGCATACTAATATGTACCTGCACCCTGGGCTTTAAGAGCCAGGTACGTATTAGTACGCTCTGTTGATTTCGCCCGCACACAGGCTGTGCGGGCGAGATTGCCGCTGGGTGTTAGCACCGGGTGTCAGCTATGACAATCAGCTATGTGCAGGGAGCGGTCCCGCACCGCTCCCGGCACATTAACCCCCGCAATGCTGCGATCGAAGGGGCAAGGGGAGGTGATCGCTATACTCACCTCTCCTGCCAGCGTCCAAGTCTGTCTGCCGCGGCTTCCCGGATGTTGCCATGACGACCCGATGTCGTCATGACAACATCCGGGTCACCAGACAGCAGGAAGATACTTTGGGCATGGGCAGTGCATGACCAAAGTATCTTTTGTTTTGCATCTGCAGCGCTGACAGCCTGTATAGCACAGGGATGGTGCTCCATCCCTATGCTATACAGGCGATCAGAGTAAAAAAAGTAAAAGTCCCAGAGTGGGACAATCTATAAAAGTAGAAAAAGTGTTAAAAAATGAAAAAATAAATTTGTAGAAAATATTAAAAAAAAAAAATCAAAAAAATAATCCACCAAAAATAAAAATATAATGTATCAATCAATAAATATTATTATGAAAAAAAAAACAACAAAACAATAAAAGTACACATATTTGGTATCGCCGCATCCGGAACAAACTGACCTATAAAACTGTCCCACTAGTTAACCCTTTAGTGAACACGGTAAAAAATAAAAATAAAAAACAAAGCAAAAAACAATTCACTTTCATCATACCTCCGAACAAAAAACAGAATAACGCGCGATTAAAAAGACGAATATAAATAAAAATGATACGGCTGAAAACGTCATCTTGTCCCGCAAAAAACAAGCTGCCATACAGCTCCATCAGCTGAAAAATAAAAAAGTTATAGCTCTCAGAATAAAGCTATGCTAAAAAATAATTTTTTCTATAAAATTGCTTTTGTTATGTAAAAGTGCAAAACATAGAAAAACGATATAAATGTGGTACCGCTGTAAACGTACTGACCCGAAGAATAAAGCTGCCTTATCAATTTTACCACACGCGGAACAGCATAAAAATTTTAAAAAAAAAACAATTCCTGAATTGTTGGTTTTTGTTTATAAAAAGCGATCAAAAAATGTCATGTGCCTGAAAATGATACCAATAAAAACGTCAAATCATCCCCCAAAAAACAAGCTGTCACATGACTGTGTCGGCCAAAATATGGAAAAATTATAGCTCTCAAAATATGGTGATGCAAAAACTAGATTTTACCAGAAAATGCGTCTTTAGTGTGTGACAGCTGTCATTCATAAAAACCCAATATGATTCTGGTATCGCTCTAATCACACCGACCCGAAGAATAAAGTTGTCTAATCACTTATACCGCACGAGGAACGGCGTAAAAATAAACTCTAGGGTTAGGATTGGGGTTAGGGTTGGGATTTTTTTCAAAAGTAAAAAAAAAAAAAGATGACGATATGGCAACTAGTGTTCAGCGCAAATTGTCGCTACTTAAGCTTGCATCAGGTGCTCGGGTATGCACTATCGCGGGTGCTCGAGTGACATGCTCGAGTCTCCACCCCATATGCTTTGCGGCCAAAAAAACCTTGCGGGGATTGCCTGCCATGCACGAGTGATCCCCGCATGTTTTTTGGGGGTGTCTAATAATTGTGAAACATGCGGGCAGGGACTCCAGCATATCACTCGAGCACACGCGATACATGGTGCATACCCGAGTACCCGATGCAAACTCAAGTAGCGAGCACTTGCGCTCAAGACTATTGACAACTTATTCAATATGATGACCTAATGTTATCAAATTCTGTGTTGTACCTCTGGGTTCAAAATGTTCACTATACCCTTTGATAAAATCCTTGAGGGGTGTAGATTCCAAAATGCTGCCATTTGTGGGAGGTTTACACTATTTAGGCACATCAGGGGCTCTCCAAACGTGACATGGCGTTCGCTCTCAATTCCAGCCAATTTTGCGTTCAAAATGTCACACAGTGCTCCTTCCCTTCTGAACTCTGCCGTGCGCCCAAACACTATATTTTCCCCACATATGGGGTATTGGCATACTCAGGAGACATTGCACAAAAGTTTTTGGGGTCCATTTTCTCCTCTTACCCTTGTGAAAATAAAAAAATTGGGGCTAAAACATCATTTTTGTGGAAAAAGTTAGATTTTTTTATTTTCATGGCTCCATGTTATAAACTTCTGTAAAGGACTTGGGGGTTCAAGGTGCTCACCACACATCTAGATAAGTTCCCTGAGGGGTCTAGTTTCCAAAATGGTGTCACTTGTGGGGGGTTTCTACTGTTTAGGAACATCAGGGGCTCTCCAAATGCAACATGGCGTCCGCTAATTATTCAATCAAATTTTACAATCAAAAAGTCAAATGGCGCTCCTTCCCTTCCGAACCCTGCCGTACGCCCAAACAGTGGTTTTCCCCCACATATGGGGAATCTGCTTACTCAGGAGAAATTGAACAACAAATTGCATGGTGCAATTTTTCTCCTGTTACCCTTATGAAAATGCAAAATTGGGGGCTGAAAAACATTTTTGTTGGAAAAATGTGAAAATTTTATTTTTATGGCTCAATGTTATAAACTTCTGTGAAGCACTTGGGGTTTCAAGGTGCTCACCGCACATCTAGATAAGTTCGCTGAGGGGTCTCGTTTCCAAAATGGTGTCACTTATGGGGGTTTTTCACTGTTTATGCAAATCAGGGGCTCCAAAAAATGCAACATGGCGTCGGCTAATTATTCCAGCAAATTTTACATTCAAAAAGTAAAATGGCGCTCCTTCCCTTCCGAACCCTGCCGTGCGCCTAAACTGTGGTTTTTCCCCACATATGGGGTATCTGCGTGCTCAGAGGAAATTTCACAACAAATTTTGGGGTCCATTTCTTCCTGTTACCCCTGCGAAAATAAAAAAAATTGGGTCTAAAGTAACATTTTTGTGAAACAAGTTAAATGTTAATTTTTCCATATTCCAAAAATTGCTGTGAAGCACCTGAAGGGTTAATAAAGTTATTGAATGTGGTTTTGAGCATCTTGAGGGGTGCAGTTTTTAGAATGGTGTCACTTTTGGGTATTTTCTGTCATAAAGACCCCCTCAAAGTGATTTCAAATGTGATGTGGCCCCTAAAAAAATTGTTTTGTAAATTTTGTTGGAAAAATGAGAAATCGCTGGTCAACTTTTAACCCTTATAGCTCCCTAATAAAAAAAATGTTGGTTCCAAAATTGTGCTGATGTAAAGTAGACATGTGGGAAATGTTATTTATTAACTATTTTGTGTGACATATCTCTCTGATTTAAGGGCATAAGAATTCAAAGTTTGAAAATTGCAAAATTTTCAAAATTTTCGCCAAATTTCAGTTTTTTTTTCACAAATAAACGCAAGTGATATCGAAGAAATTTTACCACAATCATGAAGTACAATATGTCTCTAAAAAAAACAATCTCAGAATCAGGGGGATCCGTTGAAGCGTTCCAGAGTAATTACCTCATAAAGTGACAGTGGTCAGAATTGTAAAAATTAGCCTGGTCATTAACGTGCAAACCACCTTGGGTTGTAAAGGGGTTAAAGGGAACTGGTCAGGATCTCCAATCTGTAACCACTTATTTATTGATCCCTTTATACCCTTCTTACAAGGCTTTTAATTGCTGCCTATGCATAAAATCAGCTTTATAACAGGACTTGCAATTTGCTAAGTAGTGGGGGACTAGTTGTGGGGGCTTTGTTTTCCCCAGACTAATTGTCCCACTAATCACGTTATTCCCCCTTTGAGCATGAGTCACATTATTTACAAGAATGTTGTTAGCACTGGCTCTTTGCACCCCAACTTTATCAGGGCACAGTGTATTAACTGCAGGCAATGATGACAGAACACAGCCAGCCTTCACAGACGGTTCTCTGCAAATTCCACAGCTGGCTGTGTCCTGCGTCCGTGCTGCATACCCGGCATGCTCAGTGTTCCCATGAAGCCAAGGTGCACACCTGGCTTACTGTGCAATATCAGAGATGCCGAAATTTACAAAGAGCTGTTGGTGGCACCGCTCTTGCAAATAATGTCACTCAAACCCACAGGGCATGGTAACATGATTAGTGGGACTGTGCAACAATTAGTCTAAGAAAAACAACGCCCACCAGACCAGTCACCCACTAGTTATCATATTGCCCAGTTACAAAACCGATTTCTTGAGTATGTGTAAGAGGGTGTAAGAGGGAACTGTTCTGCATTCCTAGGGGCAGGAGCCCCTGTTCAGCCCGGTGATGATCGGAGGTGGCCAAGGATGTGGTCACCAATAGAGACTGTTCCGCGTCTCTTAAAGGGCAAGCAGCCCTGATAGCACCAGGAAGAGTTGGTGCTGGCCGGACGGCCAGAAGATAATTTTGTTTTTTTGTTGTATGTTTCTCCCCCCCTCCAAGTTTTGTTGCGCACGTTTGCGCATTCCCCTGCTGGATTACGGGACTGAATTAAGGATGGTGCTCTTGCATAAGAGCTATTGAGCAGCACCTGGTTCTTAAAGGGACCGTACTCAGTAAAAGGAGGAAGGGGGAGAAACTGTCAGGACGACCCGAGGATCGTGCCGGGTCACTGCTCCAGGACTGTCGGAGCAGGATTTGTTGGCCAGCGGGCCTGTGGTGGACAAAAATTTTTTGGGGGGGGTCCCAGGAGCAAGGGGACCAGGGTCCGACTGACTCATATCCAAAAGAACTTGAACTCTGTGTTCCAGGGTCCCAATTGAGTGGGACCGAGGTCAAGATTGACCAACAAGAAAAAGTGAATTAATCTATCGTGTATTTTAATATAAACGTATGTGTTGAATGTTTTAAATGTGCATTAGGTTTTTTTTACAGGTGCTCTCATGGTCGGGACGACCATGATTAAGGAGGGATGAACTGTAAGAGGGTGACCAGGACCTGGTCATGCACCTTGTCTGTATGTGTGCACATAACGCTATATCCTGTTTGGAATGTGAACATGTGTTATTATCAATTGCCTGATGTGTTAGTTATAGGGTCAGTATAGGTTAGTGCAGATAGGGTATTAGAGTAGGCTAAGGGGGGCACTATAGTTTAAAGCAGATATAGTTGCAGGTTAGGAAAGGGTTAAGGGGTTTGGGAGCTGCTCAGTGTGGGAGGAGCAGATTCAGTGAAGCATGGAGATGTTTCCTGGTTGCAGAGAGTTCTAGAGGAAGTGAGAGAGATGTAAGGAGATTACAGTTGGTGGTCCAGGGGGCACCGTTGGCACGATCTGTCCAGCAGAAAAGGACCCGTATTCAGATATTCTGAACCAGACATTTCCGAACGTTCGGGACCTACGGTCCACAGGATTCACAGTGAGGTGTTTGTCCAAAAGCCTTCATTGAAGGGGAAGTCAGATGGGAAATAGACAGTACGGGATTCTTAAAACTGCGAGGGTCTCATAGACCACGAACGTCCGCTATGGAAGGGACAGCTCAGGACAAACGGACAGTGAACATCAATACGTGCGGTGTATCAAACGGTAACCCTGGAATAGTATGTGATCAATGCTGTATGCTCTGTGAAGATGTTTGCAAGTGTTCTAGTAAAGTTCTTTTTTATAAAATGGAATGGAAGTCCCTAAATGTGTGTGCGGCGGTTCCTGAGGTGAAAGAACCGAAGACAACAGAGAGCTGCAATCAAAACGTGAGTGTTCTGCACCACACACACAACACAGGAGATTTGGGACATTTATCTTTGTCAGGGGACCAGGGTATGGGAACACATCAGCCCCTCGCCATAACTACTACCCTGAGGTCCCTACATATGCTGCAACAGATAAAAGATATAAAGGTGTCATTGGATTTAGGTTTCAAGGACCTGCATGCCTATATATGTGGTTTGGGCCAGGTTCATATTATTAAACGATTCCCTTTAAAGAGGAACTAGTTACTTTACATTCAAGTGGCTGAAGATATGAATAAAACATGGTTTCTTTTATTTCTCATCTCCATTGCAGAGATATTAACTTGTAAACTTTACGCCAAATTCCCTTTCAACTAAGGGGGCATTTACTTTTCCCCTGTATGACGTTGTCCAATAATATGCAAGAGGTGTCAGGCAGAGAATAAGGAACACACCCCCAGAGAATATCAGAACTGGCTTTCTCTGTATCTGATATAATACACGTCTAACTAGTTAAAAAAAAATCTCACTTCCAGCGATTACTATGCAGAGATGTGAGATTCCATATACTGCTCCGCATCCGTCCCAGGCTTTGGGGAATAACTTCCCGGTACCTGGGATAAATGCTGATCGCACATTACAGCTCTAGTCTCACAGCAGCAGGACAGGACTGAGATGAGAGCTGCAGTGTCTGATCAGCACGTGTCACATACAGCGCTCAGCGTTTACCCCAGGTCCCAGGACATTATTCCACACAGCCTGGGATAGATACAGAGCAGTACATGGAATCACACACCTCCGCTCTCCTCCCCTGCACAGTAATCACCGCTAGTGAGAGTTTTGTGACCTGGTTAAAGCTACGGTCTAGTGTTTTGTTTTTATTTCAGTGTTGGAATGGTGCAACTAAACGAAGTTCCTGGAGTGGTGCTTCAAACACAAGCCTTCTATTACACAGAAAAGGTCAGGTCTTACCTAATCTGGGGGTGTTTTCTTCTTTTCCCTCCATGTTGCCTCCAGTTTATGATTGGTCAGCATCATACAGGGGAAAAGGGTAACGCTTCCAGAGACAAATCTCTACTAAGTCCCTTTGGTTGAAGGTCAAATTAACCTATAAAATGTAACAAGTAACAAACCCCAAACTATCTGCTGTGCTTGAGCTTAGGCTTAGTGAGAGGACACTTTCTACAGTTTATGGTCCTGGCAGCTTTATGAAATATATATAGATTTATTTTACATTATACATTTGACACTTTATTATTGATATAATGACTGATGTTGCTATTGTAATGGAAATGTGATACTGTAAATGTTTTCTACAATATTCTGTGTTTGTGCTGCACTATCGATATGAAAAGCTTCTGACAATTGGAAAGAGACTTGTTACATATTACAATTGGTCTGTTCAATACTATGGCTTAAACAATCCTTTAACTGTAGGTAAATTTTATATTAATTGATGGTTTTTTTGGTTATAGTTTCACTCAGCAGCTATTTTTTTTCAGAAATAATCTGTTTCAGGTATATTATGACCCGTCACCTGACCCGTCGAGGGTCCACACAGTCTGAACTGCCCGGGGCCTGGCTATCCTTAACCCCTTAATAATATCTGACGTACTAATATGCGTCTGTGCCCTGGGACTTAAGACCCAGACCCGTATTAGTACATCATGGCGATCGCGCGCGCACACAGGCTGTGCGGGCGCGATCGCCGCCGGGTGTCAGCTGATTGTCACAGCTGACACCCGGTACTATGTGCAGGGAGCGGTCCTGCATCGCTCCCAGCACATTAACCCCCGCTATGCTGCGATCGAAGTCTATCGAAATCGATCGCGGCATTGCGGGGGCAAGGGGAGGTGATCGGCGATACTCACCTCCTCTTCCGGCTTCCAGCGCAGTCTGCAGCGGCTTCCCGGGTGTTGCCATGACGACCCGATGTCGTCATGACAACATCCGGGTCACCAGAGAGCAGGAAGATTGCTTGGACATGCGCAGTGCATCTCCAAGCAATCTTCACACTGTGCACTTCTGACAGCCTTCATGGCATAGGGATGGTGCTCCATTCCTGTGCCATGCAGGCGATCAGAAAAAAAAAGTGAAAGTCCCAGAGTGGGACAAAGTAATAAAGTGTATAAACTGTCTGAAAGTGGAAAAAAAAAAAAAAATGTGCAAAAATATTATAAAAAAATAAAAAAAATAATACACCAAAAATAAAAATATAATGTACCCATCAATAAATATTATTATAAAAAAAATAAAAAAAAAACAATAAAAGTACACATATTTGGTATCGCCGCGTCCGGAACAACCTGACCTATAAAACTGTCCCACTAGTTAACCCCTTCAGTGAACACGGTAAAAAAAAAAAAAAAAAAACGAAGCAAAAAACAATGCTTTATCACCATACCGCCAAACAAAAAGTGGAATAACACGCGATCAAAAAGACGCATATAAATAAAAATGATACCGCTGAAAACGTCATCTCGTCCCACAAAAAACAAGCCACCATACAGCTCCATCAGCCGAAAAATAAAAAAGTTATAGCTCTCAGAATAAAGCAATGCTAAAAAATATTTTTTTCTATAAAATAGCTTTTATTGTATATAAGCGCCAAAACATAGAAAAATGATACAAATGTGGTACCGCTGTAAACGTACTGACCCGAAGAATAAAGCTACCTCATCAATTTTACCACACGCGGAACAGAATAAGAAAAAAAAAAAAAACAATTCCTGAATTGTTGGTTTTTGTTTATTCTGCCTCCCAAAAATCGGAATAGAAAGCGATCAAAAAATGTCACGTGCCTGAAAATGGCACCAATAACAACGTCAAGTCATCCCGCAAAAAACGAGCCGTCACATGACTGTCTGCCAAAATCTGGAAAAATTATAGCTCTCAAAATATGGCGATGCAAAAACTAGATTTTACAAAAAATGCGTCTTTTAGTGTGTGACAGCTGTCAGTCATAAAAACCCCATATGATTCTGGCATTGCTGTAATCACACCGACCCGAAGAATAAAGTCGTCTAATCACTTATACCGCACAAGGAACGGCGTCAAAAATAAACTCTTTGGTTAGGATTGGGCTAGGGTTAGGGCTGGGTTTGGGGCTAGGGTTGTGCTGGGGCTAGGGTTGTGCTGGGGCTAGGGTTGTGCTAGGGCTAGGGTTGTGCTAGGGCTAGGGTTGTGCTAGGGTTAGGGCTGGGGTTGGGATTTTTTTCAAAAGTAAGAAAAAAAGATGACGATATGGCGACTAGTGTTGAGAGCAAGTGCTCGCTACTTGAGTTTGCATCGGGTGCTCTGGTATGCATTGAGTATCGTGGGTATTTGAGTGACATGCTCGAGTCTCTGCCCCATATGCTTCGCGGCCAAAAAACTTTACGGGGATTGCCTGCCATGCACGAGCGATCCCCGCATGTTTTTTTTTGGGTGTCTAATAACCGTGAAACATGCGGAGCAGGGACTCGAGCATGTCACTCAAGCACACGCTGTACATGGTGCATACCTGAGTAGCCGATGCAAACTCAAGTAGCGAGCACTTGCGCTCAAGAATAATGACAACTTATTCAATATGATGACCTAATGTAAACAAATTCTGTGCCGTACCTCTGGGTTCAAAATGTTCACTATACACCTTAATAAAATCCTTGAGGGGTATAGTTTCCAAAATGGGGACACTTGTGGGGGAGCTCCTCTGTTTAGGCACATCACGGGCTCTCCAAACGCGACATGGTGTCCGCTAACAAATTGAATGGAAAATCGGCTCAAATTGTTAGCGGACGCCATGTTGCGTTTGGAGAGCCCCTGTGTGCCCAAACATTGGAGCTCCCCCACAAGTGACCCCATTTTGGAAACTAGACCCCCCAAGGCACCTATCTAGATGCATAGTGAGCACTTGGAACCCCCAGGTGCTTCACAAATTGATTCGTAAAAATGAAAAAGTGAATAAAAAACCACTTTTTCATTTTTATGAATCAATTTGTGAAGCACCTAGGGTTCCAAGTGCTCACTATGCATCTAGAAAGGTGCCTTGGGGGGTCTAGTTTCCAAAATGGGGTCACTTGTGGGGGAGCTCCAATGTTTGGGCACACAGGGACTCTCCAAATGCAACATGATATCCGCTAACAATTTGAGCCGACAATTTGTTAGCGGATATCATGTTGCATTTGGAGAGTCCCTGTGTGCCCAAACATTGGAGCTCCCCCACAAGTGACCCCATTTTGGAAACCAGACCCCCCAAGGCACCTATCTAGATTCATAATGAGCACTTGGAACCCCAGGTGCTTCACAAATTGATTCATAAAAATGAAAAAGTGGTTTTTTTTTCACTTTTTCATTTTTACGAATCAATTTGTGAAGCACCTGGGGGTTCCAAGTGCTCACTATGCATCTAGAAAGGTGCCTTGGGGGGTCTAGTTTCCAAAATGGGGTAACTTGTGGGGGAGCTCCAATGTTTGGGCACACAGGGACTCTCTAAATGCAACATGGTATCCGCTAACAAATTGAATGGAAAATCGGCTCAAATTGTTAGCGGACACCACATTGCGTTTGGAGAGCCCCTCTGTGCCCAAACTTTGGAGCTCCCCCACAAGTGACCCCATTTTGGAAACTAGACCCCCCAAGGCACCTATCTAGATGCATAGTGAGCACTTGGAAACCCTAGGTGCTTCACAAATTGATTCGTAAAAATGAAAAAGTGTTTTTTTTTCACTTTTTCATTTTTACGAATCAATTTGTGAAGCACCTGGGGGTTCCAAGTGCTCACTATGCATCTATAAAGGTGCCTTGGGGGGTCTAGTTTCCAAAATGGGGTCACTTGTGGGGGAGCTCCAAAGTTTGGGCACACAGGGGCTCTCCAAACAGAACATGGCGTCCGCTAATTATTCAAGCAAATTTTACAATCAAAAAGTCAAATGGCGCTCCTTCCCTTCCGAGCCCTGCCGTGCGCCCAAACAGTGTTTCTTCCCCAAATATTGGGTATCTGCGTGCCCAGGGGAAATTGCACAACAAATTTTGGGGTCCATTTTTTCTTGTTACCCCTGTGAAAATAAAAAAAATTGGGTCTAAAGTAACATTTTTGTGAAAAAAGTTAAATGTTCATTTTTTTCTTCCACATTCAAAAAATTCCTGTGAAGCACCTGAAGGGTTAATAAAGTTCTTGAATGTGGTTTTGAGCACCTTGAGGGGTGCAGTTTTTAGAATGGTGTCACTTTTGGGTATTTTCTGTCATAAAGACCTCTCCAAGTGACTTCAAATGTGATGTGGTCCCTAAAAAAATGGTTTTATAAATTTTGTTGGAAAAATGAGAAATCGCTGGTCAACTTTTAACCCTTATAGCTCCCTAACAAAAAAAAATTTTGGTTCCAAAATTGTGCTGATGTAAAGTAGACATGTGGGAAATGTTATTTATTAACTCTTTTGTGTGACATATCGCTCTGATTTCAGGGCTTAAAAATTCAAATTTTGAAAATTGCAAAATTTTCTAAATTTTTGCCAAATTTCCGTTTTTTTCACAAATAAACGCAAGTGATATCGAAGAAATTTTTCCACAATCATGAAGTACAATATGTCACGAAAAAACAGTCTCAAAATCAGGGGGATCCGTTGAAGCGTTCCAGAGTAATTACCTCATAAAGTGACAGTGGTCAGAATTGTAAAAATTGGCCCGGTCATTAACGTGCAAGCCACCCGCGGGGCTTAAGGGGTTAACCCACCCCTGGATATATACATTTGAAACCAAAAGTTTACATACACTATATAAAAAGACACATCTGCATGTTTTACTCAATATCTGACATGAAATCAGAATAAACCTTTCCCATTTTAGGTCAATTAGGATTACCATCATTTTTAATATTTGCCAAATGCCAGAATAATGAGAGAGAGAGAATGTTTTAAAGCATTTTTATTACTTACTGCAAAGTCAAAAGTTTACATACACTAAGATCATTATGCCTTTAAACAATTCTGGACTGCCCATATGATTGGAAGTTTTTTTTTTTTTTTAATCAACATCTGAGTTAATTAGAGACACACCTATTGATGTTTTTAAATGCACACCTGAAACACACTACTTCTTTGTGTAGCATCATGGGAAAGTCTAAAGAAATCAGCCAAGATATCAGGAAGAGAATTGTGGACTTGCACAAGTCTGGCTCATCCTTGGGTACAATTTCAAGATACCTGAAAGTGCCTTGTTCATCTGTGCAAACAATTATACGTAAGTACAAAAAAGATGGGAATGTCCAGCCATTATACCGCTGAGGAAGGAGACGGGTTCTGCATCCCAGATATGAACATGCTTTTTTCTGATATTTTCATATCAACACAAGGACAAAAGCAAAAGACATTGTGAAGATGATGGCGGAAGCTGTTAAGATTGTGTCAATATCCACAGTGAAATGAGTAGTGTATCAACATGGGCTGAAAGGCCACTCTGCCTGGAAGAAGCCATTACTCCAAAAGAAACATAAAAAAGCCAGATTAATGTTTGCAAATGCACACAGGAACATAGACCTTCATTTTTGGAAACATGTCCTGTGGTCTGATGAAACTAAAAATTTAACTTTTTGGGCATAATGACTATCGGTACATTTGGAGGAAAAAGGGAGAAGCTTGTAAGCCTAAAAACACCATCCTAACTGTGAAACACGGGGGTGGAAGCATCATGTTGTGGGGTTGTTTTGCTGCAGGAGGGACTGGTGCACTTCACAAAATAGATGGCCTTGAAGACCCGGGGTTTTCCGTGGGCGTAACACTACTCAGACAACACAGGGTGAGGGTTAAACAGTGTGGCAATACTTTATTGAACCACAAAATAGGGCAATAAACACATAGAACAGTCCCAGCAAGTACACAAGATGGTGCAAATTACAGAATCCTCACCCTTCCACTGGCCCATCTGGGATAGAACAGTCGCGATTTTGGGGCTTCCAGGGCTGACTACCCCCACTAGTGGCACCCCGCATTTTGCGTGCCCCCAAAGAGAGGAGGTAATGACAAGCTTAGGAAACTAGCCGAGGGCAGTGAGATCTGGGGCCAGGTGACCTGTTTGTCCCAACCTGGATTCTTTAAGACGTCTCTGAGGGTTCAGCAATGGTCAATGGAGCCAATCTGTATTCCTCCAGCTGGGGCCGAAGTCCCCTCTGCTGACATGCTCACCGAATAGAGACAGAGACCCCCTTTTTATTGATCACAATTGTCCTTGCAGCCATCATTCACAAGTCAAGGGTCAGGGATGAAGGTGGAAAGAGCTCATGTTTGAGCATTTAATCAACTTGAATAGTTTGTCCTCTATTGCTCGGCAAATCAACAACTCCCTTTAGCTGGTATAATATGTAATCAGCATATTATCAAACAGTATTGCTCACCCTATCTTGCAAGATTTGCAGACAATAAGTTGTAGATCATCTTAACTCAAGTGTCAACAATCAGGATTATTCAAACAATAGTCTGTGTTAATCAACCACAGAAGATCACAGGTTAAAAAGTCAACATAAAAATAAAGGTATATTGCTCTTGCCATCAGAAAGTATGTCTGGCATAATTAAGAAGAAAAGCTGTGTTGTCACAATGACATCATGAGAAAAAAAGATTATGTGGCAATACTGAAACAATATCTCAACACATCAGCCAGGAAGTTAAAGTTTGGGCGGAGATGGGTCTTCCACATGGACAATGACCCGAAGCATACTGCCAAAATGGTAACAAAGTGGCTTAAGGGTAACAAAATCAATGTTTTGGAGTGGCCATCACAAAAACCCTGATCTCAATCCTATTGAAAATTTATGAGCAAAGCTGAAAAGACAGGTGCGAGTAAGGCGACCTACAAACCTGGATCAGTTACACCAGTTTTCTCCGGAGGAATGGGCCCAAATTCCAACCAACTATTGTGAGAAGCTTGTGGAAGGATATCTCAAACGTTTGACCCAAGTCATTCAGTTTAAGGGCAGTGGTACCAAATACTAATGAAATGTATGTAAACTTTTGACTTTGCAGTAAGTAATAAAAATGCCTTAAACATTCTCTCTCTCTCTCATTATCCTGGCATTTGGCAAATATTGAAAATTATTGTAATCCTAATTGACCTGAAACGGGAAAGGTTTATTCTGATTTAATTTCAGATATTGAGAAAAACATGCAGATGTGTCTTTTTATATAGTGTATGTAAACTTCTGGTTTCAACTGTATATGTGTTATATTAAATTAACTCACAGCTGACGTTTTCTTTCTGATGTAGTCATTCACTTTTCCCGTCTTCTCCATCTGGTCCGGGCCGATATCACGACTTCTCCAGCAATGACTGCAGAGATTACAACTAAGACACATCTGACTTCTCACACCTCCAGCACCGTCCCCATCTATTCCCAACCTGCACAAACTCCTCATTCCACTGTCACCCCAATGCTGAACCGCTGCTGTGTTCCTATTCCTGATCCTCTTAGTGCCCACATAATAATGCCAACCAATGTGCCTCTTACAAAGTAAAATGCCTCCTTTGTGCCCTTAGATGGTAAAACTGTGCTCCCGAAAACAGTGCCCACATTTTTCCCATAGAAAATAATAATGCCTCCAGTGGGCACATTTGGCATTCACAATACCCTGAGTGTCCCTATATTAATTATGCATCTTAAGTGCACACTTAAAATGTAATAATGTCCCAAGTCCCCCATATATATTTCCCCTCTATACAGCATTATGGCCCCTACAGCTCCCACATACACAACATGTTGGGCCCACCGCTCCCTATACACAGTATGATGGCCCCCACAGTAGTTCTCCTACACTGTATGATGGCCCCCAGTAGTCCCTACACACTGTAAATGGCCCCCAGTAGTCCCCTACACTGTATGATGGTCCCCAATAGTCCCCCACACTGTATAATGGCCCCCAGTAGTTCCCCCACACTGTAAGTGGTCCCCAGTATTCCCTCCACACTGTATGGATGGCCCCCAGTTTCCTCCTACACTGTGTGGATGGCCTCAAGTAGTCCCCCTCACTGTATGGATAGCTCCCTGTAGTTCATTAGTCCCCCTACACTATGGATGGCCCCCAGTCTTTCCACACAGCGCATGGATGGCCCCCAGTAGTCCAGTAGCCCCTTACACTGTATGGCTGGAGCTCAGTCTTCCCCCCACAATGTATGATGGCTCCAGTAGTTGCCTCACACTGTGTGGATGGCCCCCAGTAGTCCCCCCTTGAGCGCTATTAAAATAAAAAGAAACATCTTATACTCAACCATGGTTCCCGAAAGTCCGCTGGCAGACCGGACCAAGGCATGAGAGGACCAATAGGGTGATATCATCATGCTGGGGCATGTAGAATCCGCTTTGTCCTATCTCCCTACTTTTCTGTAGACCACAGGATTAATCGTTAAATCGACCTGCAGTCTACAGAATGTGAAGCGGAAGTGCAGAGAGATCATGTGTCCCTGCTCCACTGCAGAGTTTAACCAGATCGGCGCACTGCACACAGTGATAGTTTAGAGTAGCAGTTTCTCCGGGTGGGCCTGTCTGAGCAAGGAACCAGGAGCGACGCATCCTCTCCCCCCCAGTAGCTATGCTACCGCATTTGTTACAATTTTGTAGATATCCTAGAGATGAAAAAGTTCAAGGGTGATTTGAGAGGTTTTCCAACTCTAACTCTTATGCATAAAATTTGGTGGCCCTGCAAGAAATGGTTGAGAATGGATGTGTACTCAATAAATATCTACACCAATTATACGTGGAAGGGCACTTTTGCTCATCCGAATATTTAAAGCAAACTTTTAATTGGGATAATTCTGAATTTTTCAGATATTTACAATTGCCGCACGCCGTTAGGGCTCAGGAGTCTCTCAGATTTGACCATTTTTCTTAATGGGATACTGGACTCGGTAATAAATGCAAAGAACATGAGAGGTCTTATCTCTCTGATGTATAATTCTCTGCTATTAAAGCTTGTGGGAGATCTTATGGCTACAATTAAACCTAAATGGGAGAGGGATGTGAGATTAGTCACTAAGGAGGAGTGGGAGGAAAGCCTGGAGTCACCAGGAAAATTATCTATAAATTGGACCCAAAGAAGATCTCAATTATTTCTTTTACACAGAGCCTATAGAACTCCTAGAACACTGTTTAGAATGGGCATTAGAGCAGATGATCGGTGTCCATGGAGGGGAGGAAGGGGCAGATTTCGTCCATATGTTCTAGCTCCCAAGGTATGTGTGCTGGGTATGTGGAGGAGGATAGGGATTTGCCTCCTATACAATTGCCAATAGCCAAGATTCTATATCATACTAGAAAGACTATACATAGGCATTGGTTGGCAAGCAATGCTCCCTTAATAGAAGAAGTAGTGGAGCTTTAAACAGTACTATTCTAATGGAAAAACGGGTCTATATAAAAAGGGGCCACAGCTAAATTTGGGAAACAGTGGGGGGATTGGGTTAAATGCTCAAGTGTGGCGTTGGATGAGTTGGTCAGAGACATAATATTTGATATGCTAGTTCTTTAATAGCAACATAATAGGACGGATAGAATGTTGTGCAATTCATGATACATTTAGTATTTCTACGTCAAGGAGGGACGATAGTCTTATGCAAAATCAGATGGGTAAGGGATGAAAAGGGGGGGTTCTGGAGGGGAAGGTTGAGGGTGTTTTTTTAAATCCTGTAAATGTGATGTTTTATTATATGTTATATTTTCTTTATCAAACAGTCTGTAAGATTTGTATCAAACCTCCGATGCCGGCGCCATTCTAGCGGTGTCGGCACGTGCGTTCCCGGGGCTCATGTGAGGTTGTTACGTCGTCTGAGCCCAGTAAGTGCTGGAATCACTGTCTCCACCTTCAGAAAAATCTAACATGAGGAAATCTGAGAGCAGCTGCAGCCCTGGCTCCCTGTTGATGTTCAATATGTCCGAAGGTGGTGACAGGTGATAGTGAAGTCAGCATTGACTGGGCGCAGGGCTCATGTGATGTAACAACCCCGGTAATGTGAGTCCCGACACCGCTGGAACGGCGCTGGCATGGGAGCTGAGTATGAGTGTTTTTATTTTAACCAGGCCAAACATGAGGAATGACACGGGTTGTCCTAGTAGTGAACAACCTCTTTAAGATTGTACAATTTTCAGTTAAAACATTTCCAACATTCTGGACATGGAAAAGGCTTCTCCCCTGTGTGACTTCTCTAAAGTTTATTAAGAGTTTATTTTCAAGAAAAACATTTCCCAAATTAAGAATATAAAAAAAGCTTCTACCCTGTGTGACTGCTCTGGTGACTAAGAAGAGATGATTTCTTCACAAAACATTTCCCACTTTCTGAACATGAAAAAGGCGTCTCCCCTGTGTCAGTTCTCTGATGTCTGATAAAACTAGTCATGTGTGGAAAACATTTTCCACATTCTGAACATGAAAAAGGCTTCTCCCTTGTGTGAGTTCTCTGGTGTATAACAACAGCTGATTTCTGGTTAAAACATTTCCCATATTCTGAACATGAGAAAGGTTTCTCCCCTGTGTGAGTTCTCTGATGTCTGATAAAAGTTGATAACTGTGTAAAACATTTCCCACATTCTGAACAAGAAAAAGGCTTCTCCCTTGTGTGAGTTCTCTGGTGTATAACAACAGATGATTTCTGGTTAAAATATTTCCCACATTCTGAACATGAAAAAGGCTTCTCCCCTGTGTGAATTCTCTGATGTCTGATAAAATTAGTCATGTGTGGAAAACATTTTCCACATTCTGAACATGAAAAAGGCTTCTCCCCTGTGTGAATTCTCTGATGTCTGATAAAACTAGTCATGTGTGTAAAACATTTTCCACATTCTGAGCATGAGAAAGGCTTCTCCCCTGTGTGAGTTCTCTGATGTCTGATAAAAGTTGATATCTGTGTAAAACATTTTCCACATTCTGAACATGAAAAAGGCTTCACCCCTGTGTGAATTATCTGATGTTTGATAAAACTAGTCATGTGTGGAAAGCATTTCCCACATTCTGAACATGAAAAAGGCTTCTCCCCTGTGTGAATTCTCTGATGTCTGACAAAACTAGTCATATGTGGAAAACATTTTCCACATTGTGAACATGAGAAAGGCTTCTCCCTTGTGTGGGTTCTCTGGTGGCTCTTAAGACTCTTTTTATGGCTAAAACATTTCCCACATTCTGAACAGGAAAAAGGCTTCTCCCCTGTGTGTGTTCTCTGGTGAATAACAAGATTTGATTTTCTGCTAAAATATTTCCCACACTTGGAACAAGAAAATCTGTTCTCTGTCGTATTAATTTTTTGATGTATAGGAAAAAACTTTTCGTGGGGAAAACTATTACCACATTCTGAACGTGAAAATGGCGTCTTTGCTTTAGGAGCAGTTCGTTTTTTAATGCTTATTTTGTGACTATGATTTTCCTTAGTAGTCGGTAATGAATCAGAAGACAGGACCTGTTTCAAATGATCAGATGACAGATCTTTGCTGTGTAGGGATGATGGTATATCTGGAGTAATGGCATTCACTTCAATTGTATCCTGTGGGATCTCAAGATCATCTGATTTAAAAATTGAAGATGTCAGCTGTCCCTCTGATCTCCTGGTACAGTCATCTGCTATGATAAAAATCAATTATTATGTTTCAATAAAATATCCTTGAATTTTATATTCTTTAACATTTCTACTTAAACGCTCTGTAAAAATATGAATTATTCAGCAAGACAATGACAGTTCACAATCTAATAGAAAACCTCATAGGATGAACCTGTTATGTTGGGAAAAATAATACCAATAAAAACTTCCACTCATTCCGCAAAGAACAAGCCCCCACTCAGGTCCATCATCTGTCAGTGGAAAAACGGAGGTTTCCACATTATTAGTGTCTCAAAGGCTCTTGAAGAGCAACATGGCTTCCATAAACCAATTAAGCAATATCTGCTCTCCCAAAGTCAAATCTCCCCCTCACTTCAGAGCCTTGCAGTGTGTCCAAACCACATTTAGCATCCATGTATTTGGCATTACTATAGTGAGAAGAACCCATTTAATTTACAGAGTGTGTCTCCTGGAGCACAATCTGGGCACTATGTGTTGGGTAACAAAATGGCCAATGTGCAATTTTCACTCTATAACATCCACTGCGTGCTAATTTCTGGAAAGAGGCTGTGGAGTCAAAATATTCCCTACTTCTAAAGAGTAATTCATTCAGGGTTATAATTTCTAAAATGGAGTCACTTTATGGGGATTTCTACTGCTCTAGTTTTCAGCCTTTTGTCATATTATGGCTTCTGCAAATGGTGGGTCCCATCTCCTTTGGGTTCTGCTCCTGCGAGGTCTGCTTCTGTCACCAGGTGCCATCTTATTCATCCTGCAGGCAGCGCTGGTGATGGAGGAGACATCAGAACCAGAAGCTCTGGGCGGCCCAGGCCCTGTCCAGCCACTAAGATTAGGTTGCCTGGGACCTGTAGTACCATCCAGTCTGGCAGTATGGGTGTGTGTACTGTCCAACTGAAGTAATCTGCTCCCTACATCAGCCATTTGGAAAGCACCGCACCCTAATAAAGCTGGAAGCATATTGCCGGAAGCTGCCAGATACAGCCTTGTTCTCTTCTGGTTCAGTCCTCTGTGCTCAGCTCCCGGCTTGTGTATTTGTTTCCTGTTGTGACCCCGGCCCGTTTACTGACTACTCTTGTGTCTTCTGATTTTGTATGTTCTCTGCCCTCCTGGTTCTGACCCGGCTACCTGACTATTCTTCTTCCCATCTCACTCCACCGAATAGCAGGTAACACCGTGGCCCAAGCCTAGGGGTCTCTGTGTAAGTCCAGATACGGAGAAAACGGAGTAGATCGCGCCAAGCCTGTTCATGGTGACCATCTTTTGAGCTGTCAGGTGACCATGAACAGCGCCCCCAATACATTGTATCTGAAATATATTCCAGCAAAATCTGCATTCAAATAGATAAATGGCGCTTCTTCCCTTCTTAACCCTCCGTCAGGGGCAATATGTTTCATAACGAGTTTAGGGGCATTGCGCCTGTCAGGCACAGGCTAGAAAATTGACTATATTTTCCTTTTTTTTAACTTTCAATGCTCTAAAAGTGATCAGTTACCTTAATAGGAATGTAATAAATGAGAATACACATAATCAGGTGGAAAAAAAATGTTTACTAACCAGACAAACCACTGAAAATAGAGAAATGAAACTAAGTGAGCTGCGCCTGTCAGATCAATTGCCCCTGACGGAGGGTTAACTCTGCCATGTGACCAGATAGTAGGATATAACCGTATATAGGGTATTGTTGGTGGAAGGTGGAAAATAATTTGTAAGGTCCATCTGTATCTTATTATCCTTTGTGAAGAATTCCAAAGATATCACCATTTAATGTGACACACGTCAGATTTAAAAAATGGGGCCTAATTAGGAACAGAAAACTGGCTGCGGGAAGTGGATTAATCAGAGTATTTTGGGAACTAACCACTGTAGTCAAAAACTGTAAGTATAGACAGTAACATCTACTGAAATGATCAAACTCAACAGTCTCCATCAGTAAGAAGTGAGTAACTAGTGGTGAAACCTCTCTGGGGTAATTAGAGTATGGGGCTCGGTGGCTCTTGGCAATCTAAACTATCGTAAGGGACAATATTTTCTGTCAGATGAGTTTCAAGATGAAATATTAGACGTTCAAAGAGAACTTTTTATAATAGTGCAGAACTGAGGTGTCTTAAATTTAGCTTAGAGATATATCATGGCACAGGTGTAATGTTTTTTATGTAGTTTATCGCAATCTTGTTTGAAGTTAGTTGGTTTTAAAATAAATTGAAAAGTGAGGATAAAGGCAAACTCTGTTGTTATTGTACAGAAATTCACACTTGGCCTCACTGCACATTTGATATTGTCGATTATAAAAGCAAAGTTTGGTCAAAAAGACTGGACCTGGTCTTGTAGGGACCATATGAGCACATTCAGTGGCACAGAAAGGACTTTTAATGCCCAAAGTCATTTGAACAGTTTTGTTTTGGGTCGAGGAGAATGTTGTGATCTAGCGGCAAAATGGTGATCACACAATTGTGATACAGCCGGACTACACCACTGATAAAGCAGCCACAGCCGGTGATTGAGAAGAATCTGTGACTTCTCTGCATTTAGTGGTTACTACTCACCTGGGTAGTCATATGTAGGAATCTCCTCTTTACACCACTCATCACCCCTCACATATGCCTCTATAGTATTAATATGGGTCGGATCTTCACCCTGAAACAAATATTGTAAAAGTCACAGACAGATGAGAAGTCCCATCTATGATCAGCTCTAATCCTGCCATCTCCACCGTCCTCAGTACACAAGTATAAAACATACAATACTGGTGGATAAAACAAGACTCAACACAAGACCTTCACAGCCGTCTACGCATCATAGGGTGTAACGGGTCTGGGAGGCGGAGCCTCTGAGCAACAATACAAGGGGGCGGTCCTTGTAAGGAAGCGGGTGGCTCCCGGGGAAGACGGGCAGGTAGTCACGGCAAGTGACAGGGACAGTCTCTGGGTAGAAGGGCAGGTAGTCACGGCAAGTGACAGGGACAGTCTCTGGGTAGAAGGGCAGGTAGTCACGGCAAGTGACAGGGACAGTCTCTGAGTAGAAGGACGGGTACTCACGGCAAGTGACAGGGACAGTCTCTGGGTAGAAGGACAGCAGGCAGGTGGCTGGTGAGCGCTCCCTGGTGAGCGGGCGAGAGTCTCTGGACAGGCAGGTGGTCACGGCAAGTGACAGCAGAGCCTCCAGGTAGGCTAGCAGACAGGTAGCAGGTGAGCGCTCCCAGGTGAGCAGGCAAGAGTCTCTGGACAGGCAGGTGGTCACGGCAAGTGACAGCAGAGCCTCCAGGTAGGCTAGCAGACAGGTAGCAGGTGAGCGCTCCCAGGTGAGCAGGCAAGAGTCTCTGGACAGGCAGGTGGTCACGGCAAGTGACAGCAGAGCCTCCAGGTAGGCTAGCAGACAGGTAGCAGGTGAGCGCTCCCAGGTGAGCAGGCAAGAGTCTCTGGACAGGCAGGTGGTCACGGCAAGTGACGGCAGAGCCTCCAGGAAGGCTAGCAGGCAGGTAGCAGGTGAGCGCTCCCAGGTGAGCGGGCAGGCTGGTCCATAGACAGACTGACAGGTGTCGGAAGGCAGACCGTCGGACCGCAGGCTTGCAAGCAGGTAAACGGATATCAGGCAGGTATCAAGCAGGAATCTGGCAGGTGACTGGTAACGGGACCTGAGGGCTGAAGCAGAGTGAAGGCTTTGCAACAACATTGCTCGGGCACCTCCATTTCGGAGGAGGTGCCTTATATATGATGAGGTCCTCCGGCCATTGGCCGGGGACTCCTTAGGACGGCGCGCGCGGCCCCTTTAAGAGAGGGGGAGCGCGTGCGCACGCACCCTAAGCACAGTGGCCGGGAAGCAGCGCGCGCTGCCAGCAGAGCGGGAGGAGGACGCCGGGCACGGAGTGGAGAGGTGAGGGGAACAGCGTCCCTGCCTAGCAGGAGGCAGGGACGCCGACGCTACATAGGGGAGATCTCATGACACCTTCTCTCCATCTACCTGATGATCCTGAGGAGCATTGGGATCTTCTTGTTTACAGTCATGTGGAAGAAGAGGATGGGGACATCTCTCTGGTGTTGTCCTCTTACTGGATAGATCTAGAGGAAACACATAGAGGGACTGAATTCATTCTTTATATACAGATAATTATAGGCCGTGTGTATTTAGTCCTGTCTATTACCTGGTGATGTGAGGGGCTGGGGAACCTCCATCATGACGTCCTTGTACACATCTTTGTGTCCTTCTAAATACTCCCACTCCTCCATGGAGAAATAGACAGCGACATCCTGATACCTTATAGGAACCTGACACATACAATGATATCGTCATCCCCCCGATCCCTTCATAGCGTTACTGTATAATGTCCCAGCATTCCCAGCAGTGTCACCTCTCCAGTCAGCAGCTCAATCATCTTGTAGGCGAGTTCTAGGATCTTGTGGTCATTGATGTCCTCATGTATGAGGGGGTGAGGTGGAGGCTCTGTGATTGGGCTCAGGGGTCTTCCCCATCCCTCAGACACAGGGTCCTGACAGCGCTCACTAGAGGTCTTCTTCACTACTGTGTAATCCTGGTTATGGAGAGACACATTAATAAATCTCACTCCAGACATTTCCAGAGTCCTCACCTCTCCAGTTCTGTCCATCTGTTATTCCCATAGATAAGAATGATGTAATGTGACGTCATCAGAATCTCTCACCTCTCCAGTAAGCCGGAAGAGGATCTCTAGGGTGAGGTGGAATATCCTCTCTGCCATCTTGTCTCTGTCCATATCCCTCTTTGATGGGTAAATCAGGAAAATTATCTTATATAGAAGATCTTCACTGAGAGGATCCGATATTGTAGAGATCTGAATGAGAAGATGATGAGCCGATGTAACATCATAAAAATCCTGTGTAATAATACAATTACTGGAGATAATAAGGGGAAACATATGAGGAGATTTATTATTACAGTATTTTGTTTTCTTGTATACATCTAGTAATAAAACCTATATATTTTAGGCCACAGACAACAAGCAGTTTCTTCCTCGGAGTCTGCAGCTAAACACCTTTCTCACAAGATGGTTATCTGATGGTTTTATGAGATGGTTGTTTGTTCTCGGCCCCGACCCTTTCACAACTCCTGTCTCCTGGTTTAATCGGAAGAGAAACACATAACGAGAACCTGGCTTACATCTCTGGGGTTTCACAGATGCGGCATTGATAAATGTCCACCATGTAAATATGCCGAACACAAGAAATAGATTTAATCACATTAAATAAAACATTTCATTACACAATGTATCACCTGCAGCAGAGAATTTGTAGTATATTGTATTCAGTGTCTGGGATGTAATGTCAGATATGTCGGCTGCTCCTCCTGTAAATAAGGCAGAGAATTAATGAGCACATAGGAGACCCCACTAATCCCGTGGCCATTAACCCCTCCAACATTCCTAAGAGAGCACAATGGTGACTGAAAGAACTTTCAGTTTTGTGGCATTGAAAGGGTAAATAGTTCAGGTGGAGGGAAGATGGCAGAGGAGCATTGCTGAACGTGAAGCTTCCTGGACTCTAAGGGTAAATCCATCGTACCGGAGGTTGTAAAGAGAAGGACGGATCTGATCTTACATTACTAGACAGGTGAAGGGGCCATATTGTGATGACCGGTGACTACCTCTTAAAGCTCATCAAGAGAATGCCAAGAGTGTGCAAAGCAGTCATCAAAGCAAAAGGTGGCTACTTTGAAGAGCCTAGAATATAAGACATATTTTCAGTTGTTTCACACTTTTTTGTTAAGTATATAATTCCACATGTGTTAATTCATAGTTTTGATGCCTTCAGTGTGAATGTACAATTTTCATAGTCATGAAAATACAGAAAAATCTTTAAATGAGAAGGTGTGTCCAAACTTTTGGTCTGTACTGTACGTATTAGTACGCCCTGGGCTGTAAAGGGGTTAAGACCCATAGCGGTGGAGATTGGTTCCCATGGTGAAAAATTAAGTGCCTGGATGGATTTTTACCTACAGCCTTTGGTTCAGGAAACTCCGAGTTACATTAGGGATTCAAAATTCATAGTGACCATTTTTGATAAATTTGAATGGCCAAAAAACTTTGGATGATTGTCCTGTGATGTGGTGGCATTATACCCCCTCAATTCCACACCATATTGCTTTAGCATGTTTAACCTACCACCTTGACACATACAGTTCGTACACTATAGAAATAAAAGAATTTCTGGTCATAGCAGTACAGTTCCTCTTAGAGCGTAATTATTTTAGCTTTGATAAAAGTTTTTTTTTTACAGAAAAGAGGAGTTAGCATGGGCAGTAAATTTTCTCCTTCGCTAGTGAACATAGTGATGTGTAGGTGGCAGGAGCTTTTCATTTACCATAATGATAACACATATAGTGGACACATTGTGTGGTACGGTAGATTTATTGATGACCTCCTCCTGGTGTGGGGGGCACACAGGAGGAGGTGGTACAATTTGTACAGTACATCAACTGCAATAATTTTAATCTTAAATTCACTTAGTTCTACCATTCATCCAAAATTACTTTTTTGGATCTCGAACTTGAGGCTACCAAGGAGAAAGAATTGGTCAAAATTAATCCCCACAGAAAATCTACAGCCTCAAATTCTATTCTATCAGCTAAATGTTGTCATCCGCCACATATTAAGAGAAATATCCCTTACGGTGAGCTAATACGAGCAATACGAAATTGTTCAGATAACATCACTTTTCAGAAGGAATCAGAAAACATGTGTAACAGACTATCCAATAGGTGCTATCCCGGGTGGTCTTTAAGAAAAGCGAGTAGAATTGTCTCCAATATAAATCGGAAAGATATACTCCGAAATAAACAGAAAAATAACATTAACACATTGGATACTAGGGTAACGTTTTCTACCACCTATAGTCCTCAGTATAATAAAATTACATCTAGAATTAAAAAGTATAACCCTATTATATATCAGAACAAGAAACTAAAAAACCTACTTTCTAATGCCATCCGCTTTGTAGCCAGGAAAGCGCCCGCTCTGGGAACCATCCTTTCTCCTAGCTTATACACCAGTGAGACTAATACTGTACAACCAAATTGGCTCAGCACAAAAGGTTTCTTCAGAGGTGGAGCCAATCGTGCAAAGCGTGTCTACATGCGGTTAAAACAGATAGTTTTATGTCCTTAAGTAATGATAGAGAATATAAAATTCATGATTTCCTCAATTGTAATTCATCAGGGGTTATATACCTTATAGAATGCACCTTGTGTAAGGTCCACTATGTGGGTTATACCACAGGTGCGCTGAAAGTCCGTATCAGAATACATCTTTCTGATGCGATTAATTTGGAAGCCATAAATACATCAGCAGTATCGAGGCATTTTGCGAGAGTTCATAAAGGTGACACCTCATTCTTTAAATATATGGAGATAGAGAAGGTATATAGATCCACACGAGGGGGGGATCATAAGTGCAAACTTCTGAACCGGGAGTCCCTGTGGATTTTCACATTGGATACCACAGGGGTTAAATTCAAGACAGGATCTGATACTGCAGTATTAAGAAATATAATTCTGCATTTATTTCCATGCATGTACAGTGGGTACGGAAAGTATTCAGACCCCTTTAAATTTTTCACTCTTTGTTTCATTGCAGCCATTTGGTAAATTCTAAAAAGTTCATTTTTTTTCATTAAAGTCCACTCTGCACCCCATCTTGACTGAAAGAAAACAGAAATGTAGAAATTTTTGCAAATTTAATAAAAAAGAAAAACTGAAATATCACACGGGCATAAGTATTCAGACCCTTTGCTCAGTATTGAGTAGAAGCACCCTTTTGGGCTAGTACAGCCATGAGTCTTCTTGGAAATGATGCAACAAGTTTTTCACACCTGCATTTTGGGATCCTCTGCCATTCTTCCTTGCAGATCCTCTCCAGTTCCGTCAGGATGAATGGTAAACGTTGGTGGACAGCCATTTTCAGGTCTCTCCAAAGATGCTCAATAGGGTTTAGGTCAGCGCTCTGGCTGGGCCAGTCAAGAATGGTCACATAGTTGTTCTGAAGCCACTCCTTTGTTATTTTAGCTGTGTGCTTATGGTCATTGTCTTGTTGGAAGGTGAACCTTTGGCCAAGTCTGAGGTGCAGAGCACTCTGGAAGAGGTTTTCATCCAGGATATCTCTGTACTTGGCCGCATTCATGTTTCCTTCAATTGCAACCAGTCGTCCTGTCCCTGCAGCGGAAAAACACACCCATAGCATGATACTGCTGTTATGATCTGCTACAAGAACTAAGGAAAGAGAGGAAATCTGTCCATACAATAAGACTAAGCTGATTCCCTACGATGCAGTGGGCAACCTGTTCCTTGTGAACAGACCCGCCTTCGTCGGCGGCTAGTCTGAACGCAGACCCATAGATTAAAGGGAGGGGTCCCTAAAAGAACTAAGGACTGAGACAAAATTGGACACCTCCTGGCAGAAGTAGTAGCAGAAGAAGAGAAACAGACAAAAGTACTTAGTGGTCCAAGGACCAAACAAACTAGAGAGATACAGTAGGTACAAAGCACCTGGCTAGATTAAGAGTCAAAGTAACACTGAAGTCCAGCAAAGCCTGAAGGGCGGAGCTGGAATAAATAGACAGAAGGTCACGTGACCACAAAATAGAAAAAACTAACAGGAGGGTTCTAACAACTGCCACCACCATGTTTCACTGTTGGGATTGTATTAGGCAGGTGATGAGCAGTGCCTGGTTTTCTCCACACATACCACTTAGAATTATCACCAAAAAGTTCTATCTTTGTCTCATCAGACCAGAGAATCTTATTTCTCATAGTCTAGGAGTCCTTCATGTGTTTTTGAGCAAACTCTATGCGGGCTTTCATATGTCTTGCACTGAGGAGAGGCTTCCGTCTGGCCACTCTGCCATAAAGGCCCAACTGGTGGTTGATAGTTGACTTAGTGGAGCTTTTTCCCATCTCCCTACTGCATCTCTGGAGCTCAGCCACAGTGATCTTGGGGTTCTTCTTTACCTCTCTCACCAAGGCTCTTCTCCCTCGATTGCTCAGTTTGGCTGGACGGCCAGGTCTAGGAAGACTTCTGGTGGTCCCAAACTTCTTCCAATTAAGGATTATGGAGGCCACTGTGCTCTTATGAACCTTGAGTAATGCAGAAATTCTTTTATAACCTTGGCTAGATGTGTGCCTTGCCACAATTCTGTCTCTGAGCTCCATGGGCAGTTCCTTTGAGCTCATGATTCTCATTTGTGAGCTGTGGGGTCTTATATAGACAGTTGTGTGCCTTTCCAAATCAAGTCCTATCAGTTTAATTAAACACATTTGGACTCCATTGAAGGAGTAGAACCATCTCAAGGAGGATCACAAGGAAATGGACAGCATGTGACTTAAATATGAGTGTCTGAACAAAGGGTCTGAATACTTATGACCATGTGATATTTCAGGTTTTTCTTTTTTAATAAATTTGCAAAAAAATTCTACATTGCTGTTTTTTTCAGTCAAGATGGGGTGCAGAGTGTACTTTAATGAGAAAAAAAATGAACTTTTTAGAATTTATCAAATGGCTGCAATGAAACAAAGAGTGAAAAATTTAAAGGAGTCTGAATACTTTCCGTACTCACTGTATGTATCTATATACACTGCTCCAAAAATAAAGGGAACACTTAAAACAACAGAATGTAACTCCAAGTAAATCAAACTTCTGTGAAATCAAACTGTCCACTTAGGAAGCAACACTAACTATCAATTTCACATGCTGATGTGCAAATGGAATAGACGATAGATGGAAATTATTGGCAATTATCAAGACACCCTCAATAAAGGAGTGGTTCTGCAGGTGGGGACCACAGACCACATCTCAGTACCAATGCTTTCTGGCTGATGTTTTGGTCACTTTTGAATGTTGGTTGTGCTTTCACACTCGTGGTAGCATGAGACAGACTCTACAACCCACAGAAGTTGCTCAGATAGTGCAGCTCATCCAGGATGGCACATCAATGCAAGCTGTGGCAAGAAGGTTGGCTGTGTCCAGAGGCTGGAGGCGCTACTAGGAGACAGGCCAGTACACCAGGAGATGTGGAGGGGGCCATAGGAGGGCAACAACCCAGCAGCAGGACCGCTACCTCCGCCTTTGTGCAAGGAGGAGCACTGCCAGAGCCCTGCAAAATGACCTCCAGCAGGCCACAAATGTGCATGTGTCTGCACAAACGGTTAGATACCGACTCCATGAGGGTGGTATGAGGGCCCGACGTCCACAGATAGGGGTTGTGCTCACAGCCCAACACCATGCAGGACGCTTGGCATTTGCCACAGAACACCAGGATTGGCAAAGTCGCCACTCGCGCCCTGTGCTCTTCACAGATGAAAGCAGGTTCACACTGAGCACATGTGACAGACGTGACAGAGTCTGGAGACGCCGTGGAGAGCGACATCCTTCAGCATGACCGGTTTGGCAGTGGGTGAGTAATGGTGTGGGGTGGCATTTCTTTGGAGGGCCGCACAGCCCTCCATGTGCTCGCCAGAGGTAGCCTGACTTCCATTAGGTACTGAGATGAGATCCTCAGACCCCTTGTGAGACCATATGCTGGTGCGGTTGGCCCTGGGTTCCTCCTAATGCAGGACAATGCCAGACCTCATGTGGCTGGAGTGTGTCAGCCGTTCCTGCAAGATGAAGGCATTGAAGCTAAGGACTGGCCCGCCCGTTCCCCAGACCTGAATCCGATTGAGCACACCTGGGACATCAAGTCTCGCTCCATCCGCCAGGAGTTGGCGGATGCTTTAGTCCAGGTCTGGGAGGAGATCCCACAGGAGACCATCCGCAACCTCATCAGGAGCATGCCCAGGCGTTGTAGGGAGGTCATACAGGCACGTTGATATATATATATATATATATATATATATATATATATATATATATGCCTTTTTGTCATTCTAGTAGTAGGGCCATAATTAAGACATGATTTGTTGAAACGCGTAGGTCTGTAAGCTATGATGGTTGCACATTTGCTGTATTCTTTGTGGAGCAGTGTTTTATATGGCTAATAAAAGCTAAGTTTTAATATTTTTTCTACTAAACAAACCTTTACGCTGGATCATTTGCACTTTTCCCTTGTCTGACTACACTTACGTTTCGCCCTGGTACCACTTATCTGCATCTCCAGAAGTTTCCCATTTCTCTATTATACTCTTCAGATTACATTTTGAGACTTTCTCCTCCTGTTGTTGCACATATTTTTTTTCCCTTCATCTGCACAGGTATCATTAATCTATCAACTATAATGGCCGTACCAGGTCCTGCAGATCCTGTATCCCGTACACATGACGTGGGCAGTGCACGGCATGCCGCTAGTTTTTATTCTGAGTGCTCTTATATACGGTGGTAGTTTTACACAATGTTGAGCCTGTGATCTGCAGAGTGAAATGTCTGACTGCTAGAACAGAAGTATACGGCAGATTCTACAGCATGGATACATAAAGGACGTCCTGGGGGAATATACCTCCCTCCAACACTCGTCCAGTCCCTGCCTCACACTAGAGACATTTATAATAACTCCAGGACTATGGAGCTGGACATTTTCTCATAATCTGTGGCCATTATTAGTGATCTCGCATTGTACGGTAATATCACCCTGGAGGTTGTGATGTATTTAGTGTAATAGTGCCATCTAGAATATACAGTATATATCAGGCGATACCATGCTTTCTATAGTTAGTCGTCTTATGTGCCCTCTATAGCTATCTACTTTATATTTCTTTATAATAATTTATAATAAATTACTCGATAGTTTCACAGCTTTATGATGTTTATTAATCTGCTGTAATTATAAAAGAAAGTCCAACCTTACAGTGGACACAGGTGGAAGTGTCCTCCATGATGGTGTAGGCTGAGGTGGAGCAAGTATATAGTCAGTGGGGGATCAAGATGACCAGTATTCCCCAGGGTTCCTTGTTATCAGGGAGGGACCCGGTGTATGCAATCAAAAGATCTTATCCTCTGACCGGCTGTGTGCCATCAACAGGTAATGATCCTCTGTCCGGCTGTGTGCCATCAACAGGTAATGACCATCCGGTAGTGCGACATCAACTGGTCATCACCCTCCAGCTGTGTGCCATCAACAGGTAATGACCATCCGGCAGTGCGCCATCAACAGGTAATGACCCTCTGGCTATGGCCATCAATAGGTCATCACCCTCCGGCTGTGTGCCATCAACAGGTAATGACCATCCGGCAGTGCGCCATGAACAGGTAATGACCATCCGGCTGTGTGCCATCAACAGGTAATGATCCTCTGTCCGGCTGTGTGCCATCAACAGGTAATGACCCTCTGGCTATGGCCATCAATAGGTCATCACCCTCCGGCTGTGTGCCATCAAATGTTTTTATCTTCTGTCCAGTTTTGTGCCATCAAGAGGTAATGACCCTCCAGCTGTGGGCCATCAACAGGTCATCACCATTCGGCATTTAGGCTTCTTGTCTTCTGTAAGATGCGATTCTTGAGTCTCCTGATGTTAAAAAATATTTAAAAAATCACCGATTAAACTAATAATCTATCTAGTACATAAGCATCACAATTTATAATCTATCTAGTGCATAAGTAGGACAATTTAGCTCACAGAACATACACTATGCTAAAACATTAGACCCTACAAGCAGAAATTTGCTAAACTAACATAAATATAACTGACAAATCAGTAGAAAAATCGCTACCAATGGCACAGCTCTCTTCACATCAACCTGTAACCATAGTAGATAAGAAATAGAGGACAATGCTCATAGTCAGTTATCAACAATTCGGCATGGGGCATCCCACCAGAGACATTATAATATCTAGTAGATTATAGATAGCAATAGAATTTACCAACAAGCACATAGTACGCCAAACTCAAGTACATAGTATGCCAAACCTCGACACGTTTTCCTAAAATAGGTTCATCAGAAGCACATACTAGACAGTGATACTTAGCAAAGCGTTCATAGATATATGCGCCATATGATAAGGTGCTAAAGTGCAAGTGTGTGACAAAATATCCATTCGATTTCAGGTGCAATGCTGCATTGTATGTAGTAAGATGGTGCCCATCAGACAGCATGTATAGGACTAACCTGTGATGAAAACACGAGCAATGGGAAAGTTCAAGCAGTTGCCTTCTCAATCTTCCTCGCCTCTAAGATATCTAAGGAAACATCTTCTCCTCTTGATTTTGGGTGGAGGTGTTGTAGGCATTTCAGGCTCTGGCATTCTAGGTTCTGACATACTAGGTTCTGACATGGTAGGTTCTGGTGTTCTAGGTTCTGGTGCTCTTGGCTCTGGAATTCTGGATTGTTGGCTTCTCTGAAAAATCAGTAACCTCTCTTTATGCTCCGTGGAACTTCGAGCTCTTCTTCCTATATTGTTGTGAGGGATCGTTCTGACCCAGACAATATCACTGAACGCCACTTTATAGTTGCAACTAGGAACCTTTTTCGCATCCTGCGGTGCAGGAGCCATGGATGGAGTAGAACATTTGCCATTGGGCAGGACAGGTGTTCTCCTGGAGTCTTGCTCCTGAATCTGAGGGATGCAAATCGGCTCCTTACAAGCACTTTGTTCCTTCAGAATGGTTTTGTTCTCAGGAGTTTTCTGATTGTTTCACCAGGTTCAGACATTGCCCACTTGCTCAGGACAAGACTTAAGGCCAAATACTCTAGTATTGTCAGTAGTGTCATCACCGCAACAAAAACTGCGTCACGGAAGAGCCAAAGAGGAAGATTGATGGAAGCTTGATAGGTGCTTCTCCTGAGATCCACGGGTAGTGGGTCATCCTATAATAAAGAAAAAAAGCATAATAAAGTCCTGTATATTTATAGCCAATCCAGTCAAACAGAGAGCCCTTGTTATTATACAGTGATGGATACATTATCAAGCAACTTTCAGAAATATCCCATTGAGAAGATCAGGAAGAAGTTTGGGATTCACCTCCAGGGTCCATGGAATATTATTTACAGTTGGACTTTCATATGACGGACGGTCACGTGTCCAGTATGAGAAGTCCTGCAAGAGGCGATATTCTCATTAGCTGATCCTTGTGACCTCCATATTGATGAGAACATACTCGCCCTCAGTGTACTGTAATGTGGGGGGTAGAGCAACGTAAAGCACAGAAATGATAGGATGATACTCATCATCTCCAGAGGTCTCTCAGCACCAAGGTATGGTCAATGAGATACAAGCTGCAGATGGGCCGAGGCTTCTAATATACCCAGGGGTGACATCACAAAGCCCTCTGTGACATCATTGCACAGTTCTATCCATCATGTCACTGATACTTTGGACCTAACTAAATGTCTAAAAGAGAACCCTTCCACATGATTTCCAATCACGGAGCAGCTTCAGTTTTTCAAGAAAAGTTTAAAAAATATAATCTGTGCTGTGATTGGTCACAATGGCACATGAAGCAGAACGTCTTTAGATCTTTTAAAGGGAAAGTGTCAGCAATTTTTTTACAATTGTAAAATTGTAAAGTATTTATATTTATATATAAATACACATATATATTTAAAAAGGTTTTAATGGTATAAATCTGAAAAAATATTTTAACTGTTTTGATGTTTTCATCTTGTAAACACTAGGGGGAGCAGCTGCTGACATTTCCATGAAAACAGAATACAGCTAGCTCGCATTACGACTGCAGTAAAAGTGGGCGGGATCTGCTCACATGGGTGTGATGTCACTCCTCCCCTTCTGGGCGTTTACAAAAAGGTAAATGAGACTGTAGTTTAGGATCACAGTGCGGAGCGATCACTGGTGACTGCAAAGTGATATATAAGGGACAACACCAAAGTCATTAATCACTACAAGGACAAGGCAGGAATGTGGGAGTCAGAGGGGTCACCCCACACTTATATCCCCTCTGACTGTCACTTCCTAAGCTCCTTTCCCTGCCATAACCTCTTATTCCCGCAGGTAAATTCTTACAGGACCCCCCTCCCCATCCCCTTCCCCTGCTGCAGCTGATTCTAAACGTCCTCCATATGTAATAATAGACAGGTACTCACCGGCAGCCTATGGTAATTCACAGGGTAGAACAGGGTACAGCACAGAAACAATATGGCGATCCTCATTGTCTCCAGGGGGTATCTCAGCACCAAGATATGGCCAATGAGAAATGAGCTCCAGGTGGATGGAGCCCCCTTATATACCCCAAGGGTGACATCACAACGCCCTCTGTGACATCATCACCCACAACATTCCGTCACATGACATCACCCAGCACCAGCATCATGTGACCCAGCATAAATAGAAAGTCCTTGTTGCCTATAGCAACTATTCAAAACTAAGTTTAAACTTTTCCAACAGCTAAAGGCGGCTCTGTGATGGCAGTTTCTTCTTGTGGACGGTTGTGATAAATCTGCAGAACATCTACATAACGCGACATGTAGAAAATCCTGTCTTTTCCCCTCTGTTCTTCCTCTGGTGCTACAGAGACGGATAGAAGGAGCTTTTCCAGACCTTACAGTGCACAATATGGGACCTAATCACTGATATCCCAGATCTCCTCAGTACAAGCATACCGCCAACCTATGAGGACTAGAAAGAGGGCGAAACCATGCGGCACGCGTAGTCTGACCACGCCCCTATCCACACCCCAAGCCACGCCCTTTTTATACCTTGGCAGGAGGAGATGTCTGTACAAAGTGCAAGTTATCAAAAGGCTGAAGGAACACTTTATCAACATGAATGAAGGTTTTGAAGGGCATCCACTGTCCCGGCACTACCGGAAGTTCCACAACCAATCTTATGAGGACACTAAGTTTTGTGGGATCCGATTAGTCCCCAGAAAATGGAGGGGAGGTGATTACCTGAGATTAATGTCGCGGATGGAATCCAAATGGATCTTCACATTAAATAGCTTGGCTCTGAAGGGCCTTAATCACGAGAGTCAGCTGAATGTCTTCAACTCGCAGCGGTATATACTGTATGTATTTTTTATCCCAGTACCAATTGAACATTTACATTGCACTTTTATGAACCTCCTTATATTTTATCAATATAATATGTCTTTTGGATATATTCCTTTGAATCCACCTATTTTATATATGTATTTGTTTCTATACACTGATACCCCTATTGGAGATACAATATAATGTTTTTATTTTTCTCCTTCATTTTTTCCTTTTTATCTCTGGATGGTACTAAGTGCCGAATTTATACTATCCTGGTAATATACACTGATTAACAGACTGTTTTTTATAGCCATCAGAAATATAAGTATATAATTTTTATTCATTTTTAACTAATTGTGAAAGTTTGAACAAAGTCTTTTTTATTATTATTTTTTTCACACACAGTCTATTCTTATTGGAATTCTATCTTAGTTCTATTGCACCTCCATATGTCCTTTTGCACCGTCTTGATAGTATTGGATCTTCCTCCATTTCTTTGGTTGTATTATCTTTGTGGGGGGCGTTTGGACTTTATTAGGTTACCAGTTTGACTACCAGCGAGAAGCTGACGAAGAGGAACTGTGAGTCCTCGAAACGCGTAGTTTTTTTTGGCCTATACAGGACATCGAAGGAGAAGGAGAGAGTCAATGCACAGGGATAAGCCCTCCTGATATCCAGAAGATATATATAACCATATCATATTATTGATACAAAATATAAATGCACAGAGTCAATAAAATCACTTAAAAACACCAAACCCCATCCTTACTTTGCAAGATACCTATTCCAAAGGTGTATCTAGGTTTTCTGGCACCCGGTGCAGCAGGGGCTGGCTGGCACATTTTAGCCTGGGGGGCAAGCACACAGCAGTGGTCCATGAGTAGCGGCCCATCCTTAACATGTTTATTACCAGATGCATCATAATCCTATATTCACACGACCGTATTGTCTAAATGTTGCCCGTGAAAAAAGCTGACAGCACTTGGACTAGTTCAGATGAGTGTTTGTAGTGGTCAGACATAGTACATATTATTCTTATGTATTACTATTTTTAAAGCAGATATACCTTTTTAGAGATGTAGTACCAGGGGCGGACCTACCGCCCGTGCAGCCGGTTCATTGAACGGGGACGCCCGAGGGAGAGGGGGCCCCTCCAGCCTCCAGCAGGGCCGCCATCATGGCATGACTGCCCTGACTCCAGCATGGGGCCCGGCCAGACGGGGCCCCCTCGGAGCCCCCCTCTTGTGCGTCTCCTCATGGGCCCCCCCCCCGCAGGACCCCCCCCGCCGTCACATGACCGGAGATGTGCCTGCGCTCAGCATGGGCCCCATGCTGAGCGCAGGGACATCTCCGGTCATGTGATGGCGCCGGCACAATACTTACCCCTTCCCGTGCCTCCGCAGCATCTGCCGCGTCCTCTGACTGTGACGTCTCAGGTCAGAGGGCACGGTGACGTCTTTACACCGCGCGCTCTCTCCTAAGCTGTCACATCACAGAGCGGGAAGACGCGCGCAACGCTGGATTCCGGATCAGCAGCAGGTAAGAAGTGAGGTGAGTATTTTTTTTTTTTTTTTTTTATGTTTGGGGGCATGGGGCATTTAATGGTTGAGGGAGGGTGGGTGTGACATCCTGCATGGGGCATTATATGGGGGAGGTGGTGTGACATCCTGCATGGGGCATTATATAGGGGGGGTGTTGGCATCCTGAATGGGGCATTATATGGGGGAGGGGGAAATTGACATCCTGCATGGGGGCATTATATGGGGGTAGGGGGGGAGGGATGTGACATCCTGCATGGGGCATTATAAGAGGGGAAGGGGGGAAGTGACATCCTGCATGGGGCATTATAAGAGGGGAAGGGGGGAAGTGACATCCTGCATGGGGCATTATAAGAGGGGAAGGGGGGAAGTGACATCCTGCATAGGGCATTATAAGAGGGGAAGGGGGGAAGTGACATCCTGCATGGGGCATTATAAGGGAGGGGGGCGTGACATTCTGCATGGGGCATTATAAGGGAGGTGGTGTGACATCCTGCATGGTGCATTATAAGAGGGGGAGGGGGGAATTGACATCCTGCATGGGGCATTATATAGAGGGTGGGTGTCCTCCTGCATGGGGCATTATAAGGGAGGGGGTGGTCTGACATGCTGCATGGGGCATTGAAAAGGGGGGAAGTGACATCCTGCAAGGGGCATTATATGGGGGGGAAGAGGTGACATCCTGCATTGGGGATTTTATGGGGGGTAGATGTGACATCCTGCATAGCGCATTAAAAGACGGGTGTCATCCTGCATGGGGCATTATAAGGGGGGAACAGTCTGCATGGAGCGTTACATGGGGGCCAATATTCTGTATGGAGAGTTATATGGGGACCAGTATCCTGTATGGATGCTGTATGGAGCATTATATGGGGACCAGTATCCTGTATGGAACATTATATGGGGACCAATATCCTGCATGGAACATTATAAGGGGGTCAGTATCCTGTATGGAGCATTATATGGTGCCCATATTACTGTATGGAGGACTACACTGTCCGGTCTGCACTGTGCGCTGTGAGGATTCGCCGGTTTCTGAGCTATTGTAGAATTTACAATAGATATCGCTTGTGTAATGGGGCATTATAAGGGGGGAACAGCCTGCATGGAGCGTTATATGGGGGCCAATATTCTGTATGGAGCGTTATATGGGGGTCAGTATTCTGTATGGAGCGATATATGGGGGACAGTATTCGGTAGGGAGCGTTATATGGGGGCCAGTATTCTGTATGCAGTGTTATATGGGGACCAGTATCCTCTGTGGAGCGTTATATGGAGACCAGTATCCTGTATGGAGCATTATATGGGGACCAGTATCCTGTATGGAGCATTATAAGGGGGTCAGTATCCTGTATGGAGCATGATATGGTGCCCATAATACTGTATGGAGGACTATACTGTCCGGTCTACACTGTGCGTTGTGAGGATTCGCCGGTTTCTGAGCTATTGTAGAATTTAGTTTAAAATGTTACTTGCGCTGGTATCGTAAGGCTTCAGGGATGGGTTTAGGAGACTAAAAAGGAGGTTAAAAGAGAAGAATTATAAGGATACCCAGGTAGAGTTAAAACCATACACTTTATTTAAGATTATTAAGACAATAAAATAAGCGAAGAATAAAGGATATTTTTAAAAGGTCCTTGAGAGCGTGAAGGGTTCTTGAGGGTAGGACCAAGTTGGCGTCGGTAGCTCAAGGGGATGGAAGCTGTTGATAGGTGCAGGTATTCTGAGTAGATTTAAATGGAGAGAAAAAAGAAGTTAGTGGGTTTGCATGGTCACAAACTCATCAGTGGAGATTAGGAATTACCTTTAATGAGGTTGATTGTTGAGTCAGTTCATAGGTGGTGGTGCTAGAACTTGATTGTGGTTGTGGTGAGGGTACCATAAGCTAGAGGTAAAAGAGTGATATAGATATAATATAGCCTCGTGGATGGAGAGCTTTGTTTGGTCAAGAAGTAGGGGAACTTATTTGAGGTATGGTTAGTGTAATGGATATGCAAATGGGCTTTTACCTTTTGAGATAAATATTTGGTGCCTGGAAATTGGATGTCGATTATGTCCTGAGTGAGACGTAACCTGTAGGGTACTGAAAAACAATGGTTACTAAGAGTGTAGTAGGGTTAGTGAGCGTCAGTTAGAGATAACGGGATTGAATACCTCTGGTTCATGTGGCTGGAGTAAGCGTTAAAAATATAGGCTTGCCGTTCTCGTTCAAGGGCTTATAGTGTCTGGGGTTTTGTAGTCGTGTACCACCTCTAGATTGAGGTGGCAGTGGCTACAGGTGAAGCTCCAACAATGGCAATTTGCTGAGGCTTCTGGACACTAGCTTCAGTTGGCATGGGTGTTATACCCAGTGGCAATGCACATAAGGTGTGAGGAGCTGTGGAACCCGAAACAGAGTTATGACAGTATTAGTCTTTCGATAAATGACCAGAAACTTCATAGGACATGGAGCTCAATAAGAAAGACTTACAGTTGTCGATTTGTAGGAGCGGATCCTGTTACCTGTTGAGGTCCTGTATGCTTGGTTTGTAATGTCCTTTTAGATTTGAAGTGCTGGCTGGTTCAGCGATGGCTGTAAGGGAGAGGAGCGGGGATAGTAAGCGGAGTCCCGGCCGGTGACTCACTGTATCACCCGTGTTTCTCTTGTGATCTTGCGTCGTCAGCGTTTAAGGTGGCAGGTAAGGACCTGCGGTTAGCGTCCTGCAGTAGAGTGGAAGGAGCTTCGTGACGTAGGCGCACGTGACTGGGAATCACGTGACTCGTACCGGTACGGAAGCCTAGGAAGACCAAAAGACCGACATGTTTCAGGAACTACGGTTCCCTTCTTCAGGGTTGGTCTATGGGTGTGTGTGCTTCCCTTTTATACGTGCGCCTGTTGATTGGTGGTGATTAGAGGCAGCTGAACTTAGGTGTTCCTTCACTTGGAATCATGGATGTGACTACCTGCTGATGTTAATGGTAGTTATTTAAATGAGCGACTAGTCTTCATTAAATGCAAAGAGCTCTATTTCTGAGTTCAATCCTTTGGGTTTTAATGTGTCCAGAGTGAAGATCCATCGGCTCTCTATTCTTGACATTTGTTTCAAGTAGTTACCTTTGCGCCATTGTTTTTTTACTTAAAACCAGGGGAGGAGTCCTGAGGAGATAATTTGCATATTCCCACTGCATTTTGGGGTAAGTGAAGAGTCTCCGCGAGCTCAAAGAACACTGGATTTTGGCTGTTGGAGCTGAAAAGAGGACATCGGTAAACCGCATTTTGAAGCTTTTTTTTTAAGCTTTTTTCACTGTTTTCAGAACATTAACAATAAGAACATGGAAGAGTCCAGGAGCCATTTGGTGAGCTGCATATCCTGCTACATGTTCACAGACTTGCCAGTGGAAAAGCCAAACTTCACATGCCAGAAATGCAAGCTTGTGTCCCTGTTGGAGGAAAAGTTGCGAAATCTAGAAGAGAGGTTAACTACCTTGAAAATCATTAAGGAAGGTGAAGAGTTCTTAGACAGAGCAGAGTTATCTCTTCATGATTCAGAAAGAGAAGAAATTCGAACTGCACCTGACGAAACAGAGGAATGGAAGCATGTGACCCACCGAAGCAGGAGGATCGAGAGGCAGTCAGCACCCATACTGCTCAGGAACCAGTACCAGGCTCTCACGCAGGAGAACCATGAAGAAATACAGCAAAATAAGACTTTGCCAGCAATGAATAACCTTGTAAGCCCTCAGAATCCTCCTGGATGGAGAAAGAAGAATGTTGTGAAGAAAAAACGGAGAGTGGTGGTCATGGGGGATTCCCTGTTAAGAGGAACAGAGGCCGCTATCTCCAGACCAGACATAACCTCAAGAGAAATGTGCTGTCTTCCAGGAGCAAAAATTAAAGATGTGTCTGACAGGATATCAAGACTCTTCAGACCTACAGATCACTACCCATTCCTGCTAATACATGTGGGGACAAATGACACCGCAAGAAAGGACCTGAAAACCATCTGCAGTGACTTTGAAGACTTAGGCAAGAAAGTGAAAGAATTGGGAGCGCAGGTGGTCTTCTCATCCATCCTCCCAGTGGATGGCCATGGAACAATGAGGTGGAATAAGATTCTACAGGTGAACAACTGGCTACGTCGATGGTGCCGTCAACAAGGATTTGGATTTCTGGATCACGGAATGAATTACCTATACGATGGACTACTTGCTAGAGATGGGGTGCACCTTACGAAGACTGGAAAACATGTATTTGGAAGTCGCCTTGCTACACTCATCAGAAGAGCTTTAAACTAGAACAATGTGGGAAGGGAAGCAAAAGGCCAGAAAAAGCCATACAGCTGACAAATACTATTGAGATCTCTGCTACTGGAAGTGGAAAGGAAGAACAAAGACAAAAAAATTTAAACAATAAAAATATGGGAGGAAGAGAAACCAATCACAAACTAAAATGTTTTTATACAAATGCACAAAGCATGGGCAACAAACAAGGAGAATTGGAACTACTAATGCAGGAAAAGGAATATGATGTCATTGGAATCACTGAAACTTGGTGGGACGATACACATGATTGGAATAAAAGGCTAAAAGGATACAACTTATTTGCAAGAAACAGACTTGATAAACGAGGAGGAGGTGTTGCATTGTATGTTAGAAAAGCGTATATCTGCACAGAGATTGAAGCTTCAGAGACTGGGAGTTCTGTGGAAACTGTTTGGGTAAGAATACAAGGAGAGAACAACGGAAAGGACACCATTGTAGGCATTTACTACAGGCCACCTGGGCAAGCTGAAGATATGGATGAACTCTTTATGTATCAAATGACCAAGTTCTCCAAAAAATATGACGTAGTGGTCATGGGAGATTTCAACTATCCAGACATTTGTTGGGAATCTCTCTCAAGTAAAACTAACAGGTCAAGCAAATTCTTATCCTCTCTTGCTGACAACTTTATCTTCCAAAAGGTAGGGGAGAAAACAAGGGGATCTGCTACTTTGGATCTAATCCTTATAAACAGGGAGGAAATGGTTGAGGAGGTAAAGGTGGCTGGGACCCTAGGAGGCAGCGATCATGCTATTATAGAATTTTGGATAACTAGAGGAGGAAGACATGTGAAGACTCAGACTTCAAGGTTAGATTTTAGAAAGGCAGATTTTAAGAGACTCAGAAAGAGAATAGGAGGGATCCAATGGCTGGATGTCCTTAAGGACAAAAATGTCCAGGAAGGATGGGAAATTTTTAAAAATGAGATTCTCAAAGCACAATCGTTAACAATCCCGAAAAGTAGGAAGAATGGGAAGCATTTAAGGAAACTAGGATGGATGAACACAGAACTTAAACACATGCTAAAAAGAAAGAAAGAAATGTTTATTAAATGGAAAGAGGGAGGCATATCTAAAGAAGATTATAATGCAGTCTGCAGATCCTGCAGGGCACGTATCAGGTTAGCTAAAGCTGACAATGAATTAAGGCTTGCAAGAGATGTCAAAAGCAATAAAAAAGGATTTTGGGGGTATGTCAAAAGTAAAAGAAAAGTCAAAGATGCTATAGGATTTTTACAGGATGAAAATGGAGAAATGGTAAGAGAGGATGTTGAGAAGGCCGAACTTTTTAATTCCTATTTTGCATCTGTTTTCTCTCAGAAAGAAAATGTAACATCAACTGATCTTCACTGTCCTTTTAAAGGAATAGAGGAATCCAAGTTATCTGTAAACAGAAAGATTGTGAGGGAATATTTAGCTAACATAAATGAGTTCAAGTCTCCAGGTCCAGATGAATTACACCCCAGAGTACTGAAGGAGATCGTAGAAGAAATTTTAGAACCACTCTCCATAATCTTTGAAAATTCTTGGAGAACAGGAGAAGTCCCAGAAGACTGGAGAAGAGCAAATGTTGTTCCTATCTTCAAAAAGGGGAAGAAGGTGGACCCAGGGAACTATAGGCCGGTGAGTCTGACTTCTATACCAGGAAAGATCTTTGAACAAATTATTAAACAACATGTATGTAAGTACATGGATAAGAATGAAGTGATTAACCAGAGTCAGCATGGGTTTGTAACTAACAAGTCATGTCAGACTAACTTAATTTCCTTCTATGACAGAATCACTGACTGGGTGGATCAGGGAAATGCTGTAGATATAGTATATCTTGACTTCAGCAAAGCATTTGACAAAGTATCTCACACCATCCTTATTGAAAAAATGACCAAGTATGCAATGGACCAGGCAACTGTTAGGTGGATTCATAACTGGCTTAGTGATCGGACTCAAAGGGTGGTTGTAAATGGCTTCACATCCAGCTGGATGAATGTCTCAAGTGGGGTACCACAGGGCTCCGTCCTGGGACCTGTATTGTTCAACATCTTTATCAATGATTTAGATGAAGGAACTGAGGGTAAACTGATTAAATTTGCTGATGACACAAAGCTAGGAGGGATAGCTAATACTAGAGAAGAGAGAGAGAGGATTCAAAAAGACCTAAATAAACTGGAGCAGTGGGCAGCAACCAACAGAATGGTTTTTAACAGGGAAAAATGCAAAGTACTACATCTGGGCAATAAAAATGAAAAAAGCATATACAGAATGGGAGGAATAGAGCTAAGCAACAGTACATGTGAAAAAGACTTAGGTATACTAATAGATCATAGACTGAACATGAGTCAACAGTGTGATGCAGCAGCAAAAAAGGCAAATACAATTCTGGGATGTATTAACAGAAGCATACAGTCTAGATCACGTGAAGTCATTATCGATCTTTACTCCTCTTTGGTCAGACCTCATCTGGAATACTGTGTACAGTTTTGGGCACCACATTTTAAAAAAGACATAGACAAACTAGAGCAAGTTCAGAGAAGAGCGACCAGAATGGTGACTGGTCTGCAAACCATGTCCTATGAGGAACGGTTGCAGGATTTGGGAATGTTTAGCTTGCAAAAAAGAAGACTGAGAGGAGACTTAATAGCTGTCTACAAATATGTCAAGGGCTGTCACATTGTAGAAGGATCATTTTTATTCTCATTTGCACAAGGAAAGACTAGAAGCAATGGGATGAAACTAAATGGGAGGAGACACAGATTAGATATTAGAAAAAACTTTTTGACAGTTAGGGTGATTAATGAGTGGAACAGGCTGCCACGAGAGGTGGTGAGTTCCCCTTCAATGGACGTCTTCAAACAGAGGCTGGACAGACATCTGTCTGAGATGATCTAGTGAATCCTGCTTTGAGCAGGGGGTTGGACCAGATGACCCAGGAGGTCCCTTCCAACTCTACCATTCTATGATTCTATGATTCTATGATTCTATGATACTTTCTGTATGCCTGTTACCACAATGTCCTTTAAAGAGCCTCCATGTTTTTCTGCAAAATGTTTAGATAGTGGATGTCCATCAAATTTTTTAGAGATATTTCGTAAATGTTCATTTATACGTACATGTAGAGGACGTTTTGTCCTGCCTACATAGAGTTTATTACATGGGCATTTGAGACTATAGATGACTCCTTCGGTGAAACAAGTGATGAAATCTTCTATCGTGTGGGTGACGTTACCCTTTTTGATGAATTTCTGTTTGGTCATGTGGAGTTTTTGGCATACAGCACATTTCTGGCATGGAAAGAAGCCTAGAAGATCTTTGGCGAAGGGGAGTCGTTCACTGGTTGGAGGGTGTGAATTGCAGATTGTGGGGGCAATTATATTGCCCAAGTTTTGTGCTTTCTTGAAGATGAACCTTGGTTTGGGTGGGATGTAGTCGCCTATGATTTTATCATCTTTTAATGTGTTCCAATGTTTATTAATGATTCTCTTTAAGAGATGTGTGTTAGAATTGAACTGAGTGATAATGGGAACATTGATATGCCTTGTTGATTTTTGATTAATAGTTTTTTCTTTTTGTTTACCAAGAAGCGTTTCCCTTGGTATGGCTTGTACCTTATCTTTGGTATTTTTTAAGAATTCAGTCTTATATCCCTTCTCAATGAATTTGTTAGTGAGTTGTGCGGATTCTTTATTGAAGTCCTCCTCTTTCGAACAGTTCCTGTGTAGGCGCATATATTGGCTGCGAGGAATGTTGAGGAGCCAACTGGGATAGTGGCAGCTGTCTAGAGATATAAAACTGTTAGAGTCGGTTGGTTTAGTGTAAGTTTGGGTTTGGATTTGATTGTCCTGTATGTATATACTGAGGTCCAAAAAATTGACCTCTTTTGTACTGGTGTTGGAGCTGAATTCTAGAAAGAATTCGTTATTGTTAATTTCTTTAAGGAAGGAGTCCTGAGATTGTTGGTCCCCAGACCAGATGAAAAGGACATCATCAATAAATCTCTGCCATAGAACCAGGTTCGCTTGGAGGGTCCCGCCTGGGTAGATGGTAGACTCCTCCCACTTACCAACGTAGAAATTTGCATAGCTGGGGGCAAATCTGGTCCCCATGGCTGTGCCCCACTGCTGTGCATAGAAATTATTCTCATACTTGAAATAGTTGTGTGTGAGGATGAAGGTCATGCATTCCTTAATGAATAAAATTTGTTCGTGAGGTAACTTATTTTGTTTATGGAGGAAGTAAGTGGCTGCTTGGCATCCTTTTTCATGCTGTATTACTGTATATAGAGACGAAATGTCCAGAGTGCCTATGATATAGTTGTCTTGCCATACAATCTGTTGTAGGAGCCTTAGGACGTGTTGACTGTCCTTAAGGTATGCTGGTAATAATGGTACCAGATCTTGTAAGTGTTTGTCAACGAATCTGGAGAGATTAGAGGTTAGGCACTGGATCCCAGAGATAATAGGTCTGCCTGGGGGATGGGTGAGAGATTTGTGGATTTTTGGTAAATAATAGAAAGCGGCAAGTCTTGGGTGGAGGATGGTAATATAATCAAATTCTTGTTGGGTGAGGAAGCCTGAATTGAGGCCTCTAGTTGTTAGATTTTTCATTTCTTTCAGGTATGCATCCGTGGGATCTGTTCGCATTAGTTTGTAAGTGTGGGTGTCACTAAGGAGTCTATTGGCTTCCGCTTGATATTGGTCGTGGTCTAGAATGACCAGTCCCCCTCCTTTATCAGCTGGGCGAATTGTGATATTTTGGTTGGTTTGTAGCAGTTTTATAGCTTTGCGTTCGGAATAGTTTAGGTTATGTTGGAACTTGTTGCATTTTTTGTCACTTAGATTGCGAATATCTGTGATGACATTTTTTTGGAAGCTTTCAAAGGCAGCTGAATATTCGCTTAGTGGGTGGAATTTAGATTGTGGTTTTAGGTCCGTATGTATATACCTTGAGGTAAGTGGATTTTTTGATTCTTGTGTAATAGTTATATCTTCTCGTTTTAGATAATATTTCTTAAGGGCAAGTTTGCGCATGAATTGTTTTATTCCGATGAAAGCTTGGAATTTGTTGAAACCTGTAGAGGGGGCATACTTGAGGCCTTTAATGAGTAGATTGGTTTCGTTAGGTTTCAGTACATATTTACTTAAGTTGAAGATTGCTCTAAGGCCCCGTCACACATAACGAGATCGCTAGCGAGATCGCTAATGAGTCACGATTTTGGTGACGCAATAGCGATCTCGTTATGTCTGACAGGTAGCAACGATCAGGCCCCTGCTGTGAGATCGCTGATCGTTACAAAGCTTCCTGGACCATTCCTGGGTCGTTGCGCTCCCGCTGGGCAGTGTGCATCGCTGTATTTGACACCTTATCAACGACCTCGTTAGCGATTCAGAACTGAGACATGTAGGCGTGCATAAATTGGACTTTTCTGCGCTCCTCGTCCCCGATTGGTGGTCACTACTGCGTCCTTGTTTTTTCAGATCCCACCAGCGTTCTCCGGCTGTGACTCCACTTTGAAGAAATCAGGCATCTTTAGCGAGGTAGGTATTGTTTGGGGTCTCAAATGAGTTTTCATTTTTAATGGAGACGCAGTAGAGATCCCATCTGACTGGAGATGTAGTGTTAAACCAAGGCCACCCAATCTGAATGCAGTAGCGTCCACCAACTGGAGATGAGGGGGGCGCGGAAAAGCAATTTTATGCACGCCTTTCTGACACAGTACAGTCCCTATCAAGGTGTGGATCGTTGAAATAGCTGCTGTGTGAAAGCGTCCCAACGACCACCGAGATCGTTGGTTAGATCGCTGGGGCGGCCGAGATCGTTGGAGAGTTCTGCATGTTTGACATCTCCCCAGCGATCTCGCTAGCGATCTCGTTATGCGTGACAGGGCCTTTAGTGGTCTTATTTACCTCCTTTGTGTGTTCTTTTTTATTTTTGGTGAATTGCCCTCCTCTGCATCCCCTCTGGCGTTTCTTTTTGGAGCCCTTTGAAAAAAATTGGAGGCACTTCAAATCTAAAAGGACATTACAAACCAAGCATACAGGACCTCAACAGGTAACAGGATCCGCTCCTACAAATCGACAACTGTAAGTCTTTCTTATTGAGCTCCATGTCCTATGAAGTTTCTGGTCATTTATCGAAAGACTAATACTGTCATAACTCTGTTTCGGGTTCCACAGCTCCTCACACCTTATGTGCATTGCCACTGGGTATAACACCCATGCCAACTGAAGCTAGTGTCCAGAAGCCTCAGCAAATTGCCATTGTCGGAGCTTCACCTGTAGCCACTGCCACCTCAATCTAGAGGTGGTACACGACTACAAAACCCCAGACACTATAAGCCCTTGAACGAGAACGGCAAGCCTATATTTTTAACGCTTACTCCAGCCCCATGAACCAGAGGTATTCAATCCCGTCATCTCTAACTGAAGCTCACTAACCCTACTACACTCTTAGTAACCATTGTTTTTCAGTACCCTACAGGTTACGTCCCACTCAGGACATAATCGACATCCAATTTCCAGGCACCAAATATTTATCTCAAAAGGTAAAAGCCCATTTGCATATCCATTACACTAACCATACCTCAAATAAGTTCCCCTACTTCTTGACCAAACAAAGCTCTCCATCCACGAGGCTATATTATATCTATATCACTCTTTTACCTCTAGCTTATGGTACCTGACGCGCCCCCTGGGCCAGTGCTGTTAGGGATACCCGGAGCCGGATCAGATGGGGGTTGTAGTCTCCGAGTGGCTGTGACCCGGTCCGTGCCCAGGGTGTCAAGCTCAGTGTGTGGCAGTCCTTATGATGTTACTAAAGTTCTTTATGTCGACTACGCCACCCGTTGAATTGCGGTCACTACGGCCGCCGCTGCAGCAGGGTCCGCTGAGGCTGATGGTGTTTGTGCAGCCCAGGTAGAATAACCCCCAACGGGAGGGGTATAGCCTCAGGGGGTCAGGTGCAGAGGATGGTGGTTGTGGAGGTGCAGTGAGGATGGTAATGAGAGTCAGAGTCGGGTTGTGCAGTTCAGGGTTCTTTACTTACTGCTGTTCTTGTACCGGTCACTCCGGCCTTAAGTGACCACCCGAGCCGTGCTGCGTCCACCAGGTCCTGGACTCGGCCAACCCCCAAGTAGTTCTGGAGCGTGGTTCTGAGCTCCCTTTCTGTCCTGTCCTCGTCTCTGGCCTTCCCCACCAGGGATCCACCTAGGTCCGGCTCCCTCGGGCCTCTTGTTGGTGAACCCTTGTTTCTGGGCTCCCTGACCCTATTCGTGGTCTGCCTTCCGGGTGGATATAGTGGGTGGCCGTGGCAGATCAGTCCTGCCCACGACCTCCGGTTCCTGGCTAAGGTGTGCTGTAGCCTCTGCCAGCTTGGGATCCGGTACCCTGTTGCCAACTCTTCACCCTTTGGTTTTAGTTTGGGCTCTCAGAGTTCCTTCTTTCTCCCCCTCTGGGTCTTTCAAACTCCTCTCTCACTCTTGGCCTTGGGGCTGCTCTGCTCCTCTGCTTTCCTCCACTGCTCTGCAAAAGACTGATGTCTCACTGACTTCTCACAGACTGACCCTGATCTAAGATGGTGCCCACCTTATATACTCCCTCTATGTGTGAGCTCAGGTGACCAGCACCCAATGAGCTCCTAGCTTTACCCAGGCTGCTCCCCCTATCTGCCCCTACACTACTGGGATATTCCACCCCCCTCCCACTCCAGCCAAGGACAGACTCGGTCGTACCTGCACATTATTAAGTGGGAGTACCATTGGTCCGTCCTCCGGAAATGGGATGTGTGTAGTGCATGCAGCTAACTGAGCTCAGTTCCACACTCCATCCTTACCCGGGAGTGGAATATCACACCTCTGGCTGAGGTGCAATACCCCTGTAGCAGCCGAATCCTCAGGGTGCTACATTCCCCCCTGGTAAACCACAGCACGTCCTCGGGCTGTAAGATATAAACAACACCAAAACATACAATTTTTGCATAAACAACATAATAAACTATCATATAAAACTTTTCATAAAAACTTTTCATAAAAACATTCTTGTCTTCTGGTACCTCCGGTCACGGTGCAACTTGTGACCGGGTAAAGTGCGACAGTCTCTTGAAGAAACACGGTTTCCTATAAAACCGGTAGGGGGCGCTTTAGGAAGCGCAACTATATACAAGGGAATCATGGCCGCTCTCAGTCCTCGGCCAGGTATTAGGAAAGGGATGACCGCTCTCAGTCCTCGGTCAGTGGGGAAATGGGACACACTGGAACAGTTCACACTTGTCCCAACGGGGACCATATTTAAATTAGCAGCATGGCATATACCCTAACGGGTAACTTTATACAGTCTCTTCACTACCGTACTCAACGACGGCGTCCTCCTGCTCTTTCTTTGTGGACAGTTTCAGTTTCAGACCCGTCCGGGTCCTCTTGCTCCTCCTCACACCGCAGCTCCTCCTCCGTCAGGCGATGCACATGGAGGGCGTAGGGTCCTTTGGCACACTTGTGCCGGGTGAAGGTGACCTCGTCCCCTAAATACAGGTCACGACCTCTGTGTCCCTCTGGTAGGTGGGACTCAACGTCTCTCCTGGTCACGAAGACGTCGCCTGGGGTGCGGTGATCTCTGATGAAACCCCACCCATGCTGCAGATTGAACTTTATCACAGTCCCGATGGTACGGGGACCATGCGCTGCACGGGGGTCTCTCTTTCCGGAGTCGGGGATGGTGAAACTCCGGTGGCCATATGAAGGGCTGCCCATCCGGGCACGTATGCTGGGCGAATAGGTCCTCACCCAGGTGCGGTACTTTAGGTGTTATGGGCGCCGTGGTGGTAGCGGCGCCCGGGTTGACCAGGCCTTGCGACCAGGCCTGGGGCACCTTGAAAGTAAAGGGCACCGTAAGAACGGCGGCGCCCTGTGTTACTTGGCCCTGCGACCAGGCCGGGGGCTCCGCGGAGGTAGGGGGCGCTGTTGGTATTGCGGCGCCCGGGGGTACTAGGCCTTGCGACCAGGCCGATGGTACTTCCTGCTTGGCCACTCTCGGGGACGAGGCGTGTGACGTCACAGGGGTCGCGGCTTCCATTTGAGGCCTAGTCTGCGGCGGTGACGTTGCAGCGACCGGCACGGCAGGGGGTACTTCGGGGTCTGCGACGGGGAGCTGGGGCAGGCACGCGGTTTCCCGGCTCGGGGTAGTGACGTCCCCTTTACCTGCCTCCATTCGTTCGGCTCCCTTCTCGGCGCCGTCTCCGGCCTTCAGTCCTCCTGCGCCATCCTCAGAGGCGGTCTGTCTCCTCGTCTCGGGTGGCGTGCTCCGCTGACGGGTTTCGGTCTGCTGGGCCATCTCTCGGCTCCACTCCGCCAACGTCTCTCGTTGCACCCGGGCCAACCTCTGTGCGAGGCCCTCCAGCGCGGTCTGTGCACACTCCCGGTCTCGGGGGAGCTGTGTTAGAATCTCCAGCAGGCCTTCTGGAGTTGCGACCTGCAACAGGCTCCTGACCACTGGGTCGGTGCTGCCTGGAGTGGCGGCCCGCATCAGGCTCCTGACCGCTGGGTCGGTGCTGCCTGGCTCTCCCTCCATCTCCGGGTAGGCTCTCTCTGGACTCTCTTCCAGACGTCTTGTCTCCGGGTGCGCTCTCTCCAGACTGCTCCAGGCGACACCCATCTTTGTTCTCTTCTTCTGTCTCCGCCCACATTGAGGGTGGTCCCGGGGCAACTTCAGTTCCAGGGGCAGTTCTCTTACGCTGATGGACACTTCCAGCATCACAGTCTCTGTTGGTGGGCGCGGTTTCCGCTTTTGGCGCCATTCTTCGACCTGGCCCAAGATGGGAGGTGGCCTCTTGCCACCCTCTGGCACGCCCATGATGGCGTCCGCTCCCCCAAGGCGGGAAATCTTCAGAAATGGCGGGAATCGTCTCCCAGTGGCGGGAAACTCCATGGATGGCGGGAAAAAGCTGCAAATGGCGGACAACCGGCGGGAAACGACCTGTGATGGGGCCCGATGGCGGGGACCCTCCGGAACCGGCAGGAGACTTCTTTTTAAGGTAACGGTGAACTTTTCTTCAGGCACGCAGTACCCGGTTGTTGCGGGCACGTTATCCCGCCGACCACGCCAAAGTTGACGCGCCCCCTGGGCCAGTGCTGTTAGGGATACCCGGAGCCGGATCAGATGGGGGTTGTAGTCTCCGAGTGGCTGCGACCCGGTCCGTGCCCAGGGTGTCAAGCTCAGTGTGTGGCAGTCCTTATGATGTTACTAAAGTTCTTTATGTCGACTACGCCACCCGTTGAATTGCGGTCACTACGGCCGCCGCTGCAGCAGGGTCCGCTGAGGCTGATGGTGTTTGTGCAGCCCAGGTAGAATAACCCCCAACGGGAGGGGTATAGCCTCAGGGGGTCAGGTGCAGAGGATGGTGGTTGTGGAGGTGCAGTGAGGATGGTAATGAGAGTCAGAGTCGGGTTGTGCAGTTCAGGGTTCTTTACTTACTGCTGTTCTTGTACCGGTCACTCCGGCCTTAAGTGACCACCCGAGCCGTGCTGCGTCCACCAGGTCCTGGACTCGGCCAACCCCCAAGTAGTTCTGGAGCGTGGTTCTGAGCTCCCTTTCTGTCCTGTCCTCGTCTCTGGCCTTCCCCACCAGGGATCCACCTAGGTCCGGCTCCCTCGGGCCTCTTGTTGGTGAACCCTTGTTTCTGGGCTCCCTGACCCTATTCGTGGTCTGCCTTCCGGGTGGATATAGTGGGTGGCCGTGGCAGATCAGTCCTGCCCACGACCTCCGGTTCCTGGCTAAGGTGTGCTGTAGCCTCTGCCAGCTTGGGATCCGGTACCCTGTTGCCAACTCTTCACCCTTTGGTTTTAGTTTGGGCTCTCAGAGTTCCTTCTTTCTCCCCCTCTGGGTCTTTCAAACTCCTCTCTCACTCTTGGCCTTGGGGCTGCTCTGCTCCTCTGCTTTCCTCCACTGCTCTGCAAAAGACTGATGTCTCACTGACTTCTCACAGACTGACCCTGATCTAAGATGGTGCCCACCTTATATACTCCCTCTATGTGTGAGCTCAGGTGACCAGCACCCAATGAGCTCCTAGCTTTACCCAGGCTGCTCCCCCTATCTGCCCCTACACTACTGGGATATTCCACCCCCCTCCCACTCCAGCCAAGGACAGACTCGGTCGTACCTGCACATTATTAAGTGGGAGTACCATTGGTCCGTCCTCCGGAAATGGGATGTGTGTAGTGCATGCAGCTAACTGAGCTCAGTTCCACACTCCATCCTTACCCGGGAGTGGAATATCACACCTCTGGCTGAGGTGCAATACCCCTGTAGCAGCCGAATCCTCAGGGTGCTACATTCCCCCCTGGTAAACCACAGCACGTCCTCGGGCTGTAAGATATAAACAACACCAAAACATACAATTTTTGCATAAACAACATAATAAACTATCATATAAAACTTTTCATAAAAACTTTTCATAAAAACATTCTTGTCTTCTGGTACCTCCGGTCACGGTGCAACTTGTGACCGGGTAAAGTGCGACAGTCTCTTGAAGAAACACGGTTTCCTATAAAACCGGTAGGGGGCGCTTTAGGAAGCGCAACTATATACAAGGGAATCATGGCCGCTCTCAGTCCTCGGCCAGGTATTAGGAAAGGGATGACCGCTCTCAGTCCTCGGTCAGTGGGGAAATGGGACACACTGGAACAGTTCACACTTGTCCCAACGGGGACCATATTTAAATTAGCAGCATGGCATATACCCTAACGGGTAACTTTATACAGTCTCTTCACTACCGTACTCAACGACGGCGTCCTCCTGCTCTTTCTTTGTGGACAGTTTCAGTTTCAGACCCGTCCGGGTCCTCTTGCTCCTCCTCACACCGCAGCTCCTCCTCCGTCAGGCGATGCACATGGAGGGCGTAGGGTCCTTTGGCACACTTGTGCCGGGTGAAGGTGACCTCGTCCCCTAAATACAGGTCACGACCTCTGTGTCCCTCTGGTAGGTGGGACTCAACGTCTCTCCTGGTCACGAAGACGTCGCCTGGGGTGCGGTGATCTCTGATGAAACCCCACCCATGCTGCAGATTGAACTTTATCACAGTCCCGATGGTACGGGGACCATGCGCTGCACGGGGGTCTCTCTTTCCGGAGTCGGGGATGGTGAAACTCCGGTGGCCATATGAAGGGCTGCCCATCCGGGCACGTATGCTGGGCGAATAGGTCCTCACCCAGGTGCGGTACTTTAGGTGTTATGGGCGCCGTGGTGGTAGCGGCGCCCGGGTTGACCAGGCCTTGCGACCAGGCCTGGGGCACCTTGAAAGTAAAGGGCACCGTAAGAACGGCGGCGCCCTGTGTTACTTGGCCCTGCGACCAGGCCGGGGGCTCCGCGGAGGTAGGGGGCGCTGTTGGTATTGCGGCGCCCGGGGGTACTAGGCCTTGCGACCAGGCCGATGGTACTTCCTGCTTGGCCACTCTCGGGGACGAGGCGTGTGACGTCACAGGGGTCGCGGCTTCCATTTGAGGCCTAGTCTGCGGCGGTGACGTTGCAGCGACCGGCACGGCAGGGGGTACTTCGGGGTCTGCGACGGGGAGCTGGGGCAGGCACGCGGTTTCCCGGCTCGGGGTAGTGACGTCCCCTTTACCTGCCTCCATTCGTTCGGCTCCCTTCTCGGCGCCGTCTCCGGCCTTCAGTCCTCCTGCGCCATCCTCAGAGGCGGTCTGTCTCCTCGTCTCGGGTGGCGTGCTCCGCTGACGGGTTTCGGTCTGCTGGGCCATCTCTCGGCTCCACTCCGCCAACGTCTCTCGTTGCACCCGGGCCAACCTCTGTGCGAGGCCCTCCAGCGCGGTCTGTGCACACTCCCGGTCTCGGGGGAGCTGTGTTAGAATCTCCAGCAGGCCTTCTGGAGTTGCGACCTGCAACAGGCTCCTGACCACTGGGTCGGTGCTGCCTGGAGTGGCGGCCCGCATCAGGCTCCTGACCGCTGGGTTGGTGCTGCCTGGCTCTCCCTCCATCTCCGGGTAGGCTCTCTCTGGACTCTCTTCCAGACGTCTTGTCTCCGGGTGCGCTCTCTCCAGACTGCTCCAGGCGACACCCATCTTTGTTCTCTTCTTCTGTTTCCGCCCACATTGAGGGTGGTCCCGGGGCAACTTCAGTTCCAGGGGCAGTTCTCTTACGCTGATGGACACTTCCAGCATCACAGTCTCTGTTGGTGGGCACGGTTTCCGCTTTTGGCGCCATTCTTCGACCTGGCCCAAGATGGGAGGTGGCCTCTTGCCACCCTCTGGCACGCCCATGATGGCGTCCGCTCCCCCAAGGCGGGAAATCTTCAGAAATGGCGGGAATCGTCTCCCAGTGGCGGGAAACTCCATGGATGGCGGGAAAAAGCTGCAAATGGCGGACAACCGGCGGGAAACGACCTGTGATGGGGCCCGATGGCGGGGACCCTCCGGAACCGGCAGGAGACTTCTTTTTAAGGTAACGGTGAACTTTTCTTCAGGCACGCAGTACCCGGTTGTTGCGGGCACGTTATCCCACCGACCACGCCAAAGTTGACGCGCCCCCTGGGCCAGTGCTGTTAGGGATACCCGGAGCCGGATCAGATGGGGGTTGTAGTCTCCGAGTGGCTGCGACCCGGTCCGTGCCCAGGGTGTCAAGCTCAGTGTGTGGCAGTCCTTATGATGTTACTAAAGTTCTTTATGTCGACTACGCCACCCGTTGAATTGCGGTCACTACGGCCGCCGCTGCAGCAGGGTCCGCTGAGGCTGATGGTGTTTGTGCAGCCCAGGTAGAATAACCCCCAACGGGAGGGGTATAGCCTCAGGGGGTCAGGTGCAGAGGATGGTGGTTGTGGAGGTGCAGTGAGGATGGTAATGAGAGTCAGAGTCGGGTTGTGCAGTTCAGGGTTCTTTACTTACTGCTGTTCTTGTACCGGTCACTCCGGCCTTAAGTGACCACCCGAGCCGTGCTGCGTCCACCAGGTCCTGGACTCGGCCAACCCCCAAGTAGTTCTGGAGCATGGTTCTGAGCTCCCTTTCTGTCCTGTCCTCGTCTCTGGCCTTCCCCACCAGGGATCCACCTAGGTCCGGCTCCCTCGGGCCTCTTGTTGGTGAACCCTTGTTTCTGGGCTCCCTGACCCTATTCGTGGTCTGCCTTCCGGGTGGATATAGTGGGTGGCCGTGGCAGATCAGTCCTGCCCACGACCTCCGGTTCCTGGCTAAGGTGTGCTGTAGCCTCTGCCAGCTTGGGATCCGGTACCCTGTTGCCAACTCTTCACCCTTTGGTTTTAGTTTGGGCTCTCAGAGTTCCTTCTTTCTCCCCCTCTGGGTCTTTCAAATTCCTCTCTCACTCTTGGCCTTGGGGCTGCTCTGCTCCTCTGCTTTCCTCCACTGCTCTGCAAAAGACTGATGTCTCACTGACTTCTCACAGACTGACCCTGATCTAAGATGGTGCCCACCTTATATACTCCCTCTATGTGTGAGCTCAGGTGACCAGCACCCAATGAGCTCCTAGCTTTACCCAGGCTGCTCCCCCTATCTGCCCCTACACTACTGGGATATTCCACCCCCCTCCCACTCCAGCCAAGGACAGACTCGGTCGTACCTGCACATTATTAAGTGGGAGTACCATTGGTCCGTCCTCCGGAAATGGGATGTGTGTAGTGCATGCAGCTAACTGAGCTCAGTTCCACACTCCATCCTTACCCGGGAGTGGAATATCACACCTCTGGCTGAGGTGCAATACCCCTGTAGCAGCCGAATCCTCAGGGTGCTACATACCCTCACCACAACCTCAATCAAGTTCTAGCACCACCACCTATGAACTGACTCAACAATCAACCTCATTAAAGGTAATTCCTAATCTCCACTGATGAGTTTGTGACCATGCAAACCCACTAACTTATTTTTTCTCTCCATTTAAATCTACTCAGAATACCTGCACCTATCAACAGCTTCCATCCCCTTGAGCTACCGACGCCAACTTGGTCCTACCCTCAAGAACCCTTCACGCTCTCAAGGACCTTTTAAAAATATTCTTTATTCTTCGCTTATTTTATTGTCTTAATAATCTTAAATAAAGTGTATGGTTTTAATTCTACCTGGGTATCCTGATAATTCTTCTCTTTTAACCTCCTTTTTAGTCTCCTAAACCCATACCTGAAGCCTTACGATACCAGCGCAAGTAACATTTTAAACTTATTTATAGGTATATCCTAATTAGACAACTAGTGGTAGGTTGTCTTTTCTTGCAGCAGGTATAGCATAAGGCCCACCTACCAGCGCCTCTACCAATTATCTATTGTAGAATTTACAATAGATATCGCTCATGTAATGTAGTAAGTGAAATCCTTGGCCTTGTACTATATATATATATTTCTCTGCGGTATCTGTGCATCATGAATCATGGTATGTGTTAAAGGGGCCCACTGAAACTCTGTCGCCCAAGGCCCACAAAAACCTGGAGCCGGCCCTGGGGGTAAGTATAACAAGTTGTATTTTTTTTACATACAATTAATTAACTTGGAGTGGGGGAATCAGAGATGCACGGGGGGATGAGAGATGCACGGGGGGGGCCCTTCATGCCCCCTATGAAGGGCGGGGGGGGGCCCCCAAAAATTCTTGCACAGGGGCCCACTACAGTCTGTGTCCGCCCCTGTGTAGTACGCTGTGTTTTTCTACACTCCTAAAATAACATATCAGCAGAGTAAAGGTGGTCACACATAAGCCCAGGTCTGCTAGATAGATACCTATGAATTATTATTTTGTATATGTTTTAAAACATACTTGATCAATGAAATCATCATTGTAAACTTCAACTCCACATAATAGTATATGATGTAGCAGTCACTAATTATCTTGAGTGCTTCATCTGATGTCCGTGCACATAGTATACATAGTATACCACATACAGTACAATATATATAGGAGAATATACAGTATGACTGGTATATAGAGACGAGCAATTTGTAGAACCGTGGTCCAGTGGTCAGATGAATATTCTGTGGCTGCTGAACAGGAGCCACCACATAGTCTCCTTTTTACAGCCCCACATAGCCTTCCATATACTGTACAGTGTGAGCCCCACATAGCCTCCTATATACAATGTGAGCCCTCACACAACCTCCTATATGAGTATGAGCCCTCACATAGCCTCCTATATACAGTATCAGTCCCCACACAGCCTCCTGCATATAGTGTGAGGACCCACACAGCCTCCTGCATATAGTGTGAGGACCCACTGTGTGAGTACAGTGTGAGCATAGGCGGATTATAATGAGGGCAATCCGGGTGACTGCCCGGGGCCCCGAGCCTGCAGAGGGCCCGCGGCTCCGGGCGGGGTGTCTAATGCCGGATTGCCCTCATTATATGTGCGGGCAGCCGCGGCACATACCGGTAGCAGTGGCGGGAGGGGGGGCCTGGGAGGGGGGGCCCCGTACCGCTCCCCCAGCAGCAGCCGCCGCTACTTCTTCATCGGCCGAGCCAGCACTGCAGCAGTTAACTTCCCTGTGCTGGCCCGGCCGCGTCACTGTTAGGAGACACGGCCCTGTGCGCGGCCGTGTCTCCTAGCTGTGACGTCACGCAGTGCGCGCCCGGCCTGCACTGCTACTTACCACGGGAGAGGAGCAGGAGCCAGGAGGACTGGAGCCGAGCCGGGGGATGGTGAGTGAGTGAGTGTGTGTGTGTGTGTGTGTGTGTGTGTGTATGTGTGTGTGTGGGCAGATGTCATTGTGTGATGTGTATGTGTGTGTGTGTGTGTGTGTGTGTTTGTGTGTAGGCAGATGTCATTGTGTGATGTCTGTTTGTGTGATGTCTGTGTGTGTGTGTGGGCAGATGTCATTGTGTGATGTCTGTTTGTATGTGTGTGTGTGTGTAGGCAGATGTCATTGTGTGGTGTCTGTTTGTGTGATGTCTGTGTGTGTGTGTGTGGGCATATGTCATTGTGTGATGTCTGTGTGTGTATGTGTGTGTGTGGGCAGATGTCATTGTGTGATGTCTGTTTGTGTGTGTGTGTGGGCAGATGTCATTGTGTGATGTCTGTTTGTATGTGTGTGTGTGTGTGTGTGTGTGGGCAGATGTCATTGTGTGATGTCTGTTTGTGTGTGTGTAGGCAGATGTCATTGTGTGATGTCTGTGTGTGTGTGGGCAGATGTCATTGTGTGATGTCTGTTTGTATGTGTGTGTGTGTGGGCAGATATCATTGTGTCATGTCTGTTTATATGTATTTTTGTGTTTCAAATGTGTTTATGCGTGTATGTATATGTCTGTATATGTTTGTGTGTGTGTGTGACTGCGTGCGGCCTCCTGCTGAGTATAGTTGGCGCCGTGCAGCCTCCTGCGGTATCTGGGGGGGCGCCGTGCGGCCCCCCGCTGTGTACAGATGGCTACGTGCGGCCCCCCGCTGTGTATAGATGGCTACGTGCACCCCCCCGCTGTGTATAGATGGCTACGTGCGGCCCCCCGCCGTGTATTGATGGCGCCGTGCGGCCCCCTGCTGTGTAGAGATGGCGCCGTGCGGCCTCCCGCTGAGTATAGATGGCGCTGTGCTGCCTCCTGCTGTCTCTGGGGGGGGCGCCGTGCGGCCTCCCGCTGTGTATAGATGGCTACGTGCGGCCTCCCGCTGAGTATAGATTGCGCTGTGCGGCCTCCTGCTGTCTCTGGGGGGGGCGCCGTGCGGCCTCCCGCTGTGTATAGATGGCTACGTGCGGCCTCCCACTGAGTATAGATGGCGCTGTGCGGCCTCCTGCTGTCTCTGGGGGGGGCGCCGTGCGGCCTCCCGCTGTGTATAGATGGCTACGTGCGGCCTCCCGCTGAGTATAGATGGCACTGTGCGGTCTCCTGCTGTCTCTGGGGCGGGCACCGTGCAGCCTCCCGCTCTGTATAGATGGCTATGTGCGGCCTCCCGCTGAGTATAGATAGCGCTGTGTGGCCTCCTGCTGTCTCTGGGGTGGGCGCCGTGCAGCCTCCCGCTGTGTATAGATGGCTACGTGCGGCCTCCCGCTGAGTATAGATGGCACTGTGCGGCCTCCTGCTGTCTCTGGGGGGGGCGCCGTGCAGCCTCCCGCTGTGTATAGATGGCTATGTGCGGCCTCCCGCTGAGTATAGATGGCGCTGTGCGGCCTCCTGCTGTCTCTGGGGGGGGCGCCGTGCAGCCTCCCGCTGTGTATAGATGGCTATGTGCGGCCTCCTGCTGTCTCTGGGGGGGGCGCCGTGCAGCCTCCCGCTGTGTATAGATGGCTATGTGCGGCCTCCCGCTGAGTATAGATGGCACTGTGCGGCCTCCTGCTGTCTCTGGGGGGGGCGCCGTGCAGCCTCCCGCTGTGTATAGATGGCTATGTGCAGCCTCCCGCTGAGTATAGATGGCGCTGTGCGGCCTCCTGCTGTCTCTGGGGGGGGCGCCGTGCAGCCTCCCGCTGTGTATAGATGGCTATGTGCGGCCTCCCGCTGAGTATAGATGGCTCTGTGCGGCCTCCTGCTGTCTCTGGGGGTGGGGGCGCCGTGTGGCATCTATACTCAGCAGGAGGCCGCACGTAGCCATCTATACACGTATACTCAGCAGGAGTCCGCACGTAGCCATCTATACGGCGCCATCTATACACAGCGGGAGGCCGCACGGCGCCATCTATACACAGCGGGAGGCCGCACGGCGCCATCTATACACAGCGGGAGGCCGCACGGCGCCATCTATACACAGCGGGAGGCCGCACGGCGCCATTTATACACAGCGGGAGGCCGCACGGCGCCATCTATACACAGCGGGAGGCCGCTTTGCAAGAGCAGTCAATAAATTCTGCTTGACTAATTCTGAGCACCATAAAGTCTGGTTCGCTTCTAACCTGCTGTCTTCATTTTCAGCTTGCTGAATTCTAACTCATTTACAGTCATTCGAGACGATGCCTTTGCTGGTCTCTTTCACCTTGAATACCTGTAAGTGTTCCACTTAATGTCATATTTTTGATTCTGTTCTTCTTCATCTTTTGGCATGTGCAATTGTATGAGCAAGTATTCATATGAATTTATGACCTACTTAAACCTTCGAGGACCTTAAATTTTATTCAATCAAATTTTTTTCCAGTTTAAAACTATGGGACATATATGTGCCTTGGTCCTCAAAGGGTTTTTAAAGGGGCTGCAAACATAAATACGAAAAAAATAATTCAATTAGTGCTTTTTGTGTTCATTTAATTTTTATTTGAAGTCCATTTTTTTTTATAGACCTTGAAATTAAGCCCTACCCCATGGAATGAAGCCCTACCTACATGACATCTGAGAGCTACATGGATCCCGCTTGTGAGGTGCCTGTCCGTCACTACTATTCAGTTTTAGGGTCCACTCACTAAGCCATATATTCTCTCATGCAAGAGAATAGGGCCAATTATGCTAATGACACTCGGCTCAAACTCAGAGCTTCAACTGAGTGTGATCCGATTCTCTCGCAGCACAGATATGGAGAAGATGGAGAATTTATGACGCGCCCCTGGGCCTAAGTCGCGCAGCGTTGCGCACGCGGGAGCCTACCCGGAGCCGGATCGGATAGGGGTAGTAGTCTCGTGGCGATGACCCGGTCCGTGCCCAGGGAGTCAGACTAAGTGGCGGTATATTAGCAGTAGATGTAGGACGACTACGCCACCCGTTGAATGCAGCTATGGAGCTGCCGCTGCAGGGCAGACCGCTGAGGCCGGTGGAAGGATGGTGCAGCGTGGATGGTGTAACCCCCAACGGGAGGGGTATGGCCTCAGGGCAGCCGACGTGGATGATGGGGGTAGTAGGAACCACTCAGAGATGATGCGGTGTAGTTCAGGGTCTTTACTGGTGACAAAGATAGACCCTCCCGGAGTACTGGCTAGCGGTCGGGGCCTGGTCAGTCCTTGAGCAGATGGGATCCCCCTTGGCCAGGCGGAGTTGTAGGCCTCCCCAACTAATTGTACTCCTCTGGTTCCCTTGCTAGAGGCGGTTAAAGGTAGCCCACGTCCCTGAGTGTACCGTGTGGTGCTCACCCGTATGGCCGGTGACTCGGGGCCTTCTAGTGGCTTCCGCTCCACGACAGCGGTGCTGGTCCCACGTGTGTGACCGTGCCTTCGGGTTTCTTGGCCAGAGGACCTGAAATCCCCTGCCGGTCGGTTTCTGCTGCTGGGTCTGGGTTAATCCCCACAGCCTCGGACTCCGGGTCCGGTGGTAACTCTTAAATCAGGGCGAGCTCTTCAGCTGCCAGCCCCTGATTCCTTTTAGCACTGCTCCCACTGATCTCCTGATCTTTCTTTCCTAAGCTGCTCCTCTTCTTCTCTCTACTCTACTCACTAACCCTGCCTCAGCCCCAGCTTTATATAGGGGAAGTTCTTCCCCTCCCAGGACTGGGCAGGAGGTGTGGCATGCATAGGATTCCTGACCAAGAGACCTCCCACCTGCTCTCAGACATAACAATGCTATTACTGTGGAGACCAGACCCCTGGGGTGCCACATTCCCTCCTAGTGAAAGTTAGTACTCCGGGACTAAACATACTTTTGTAAACATAACAAGGTGCAAACAATAACATTCTAATAGAGACAACACATAAGGTGGTCACGGCGTGTCCGCAACCGGGTGTAACTTTTGAGGAAAACAAGGGTGTCCATTTCACCAACACAGGGAGACGTAACCAGGTAGGGGTCTGTCCTGCCCCGAGTCCTTAACAGTCTTTCAGTCCGTCCTGGGTTACGCTCCAACTATATGCACAAAGGATTCCCGGTAAATCCACCAAAGACTCCTATAAATAACTAGAAACACATAATTATACACAAGCAACAATAAACAGGTAAACATTAATAAAATAGCTTGAACATTTAGATCCTCCACCGTATGGGCAGCTGGCCTCTAGTGACCCTAGTGGACCTACGGAGCTGGTTGATTGGTCCTGAGCTACAGGGTATAGGAGCTGTCAAGGGTAAACTGGGCAGCCGTCTACGGACTCTTTGGCTCACTAGGGGTATGGCAGGCTCACTATAAGCAGAGGGTTGATTTTCCTGGTCTGCTTGTGTGGGGCCTTCTGCCTCCTGGACCGGCTGTTCTTCCAGTTCTACCTGCGTCTCCGTAGGCACTTGGGATGCTGGTTGGAGGAACGTGAGGACGGGTACCACAACAGCACCATTGACTTGAGTCCAAGACCGAGGGAAGTCTCCGAGCACAGTACTAACCATATCTTCCCTTTCCTCTACGGGTCGAGGGTCCTCTTGTTCCTCTTCAGGGTTCCGTAGTTGTTCGGGACACTTCTTTAGGTGATCCCGGGATACAATGGCTGTGGTTTCCCCTCCGTCTTTACTGATTGTACAGATCTTCGGGTTGTCGTGGCTTGAGGGCAGTACGGTGTACGGGTCCTTCTCCCATTGGTCGTCCAACTTGTGGAGCCGTCTTTTCCTCTTCAAGACCTGCTCTCCGGGCACCAGGGGAACAGCGGGAGCATACTGGTTGTATGTTTTCTCTTGTCTTTCCCTAGCTTGACAGAGACTACGCTCCACGCTCTCCTGTACTTTTCGGTATTGCTGCTGCCTCTCTGTGTCCCAGTTGGCTTCTGGTGAAGTGTCCTCGGGTGTCAGGACTCCCATCTCCAGATCAACAGGAAGCTTACCAGGTCTTGCCCTCATTAGGTAAGCCGGGGTACAGTTGGTGGAACCTACAGGGATGTGGTTGTATAGGTCCACCAGGTCGGGCAGCTTCTCAGGCCACAGACTGCGTTCCTCCAGGGACAATGTTTTCAGGAGATCTATCACCACCTGGTTCATTTTCTCACAAAGTCCATTAGTTTGCGGGTGATAGGGTGTTGTTCTTATCTTCCGGCATCCATACAGGGTGCAGAACTCCTGGAAGACCTCCGCTTCAAAGGCAGGCCCCTGGTCCGTCAGCACCTGCTCCGGGTATCCATGCGGACGGCAGAAGTGCTGCTGGAAGGCTCTAGCTGCTGTGTGAGCCGTTAAGTCCTTGACGGGGACGACAACCAAGAACCGGGAGTAGTGATCCACGATGGTTAACGCGTAGACGTAGCCACTTCTGCTTGGGGTCAGCTTTACATGATCCAAGGCTACCAGTTCCAACGGCTGTCTGGTGATGATGGACCGCAGGGGAGTCTTCTGGCTGGCACGGTCCCTCCTTCTTAAGTTGCATGGGCCACAGTCTCTGCACCACCTCTCGATGGTTCCTCTCATGCCTACCCAATGGAACCGCCCGCGCAGCAGGAACTCCAGCTTCTTCCATCCGAAATGCCCAGCTCCGTCGTGGTATGCCTCCATCACCATAGCTGCGTCTCTTCTTGGCACCACTACTTGCCAGATTAGTTCATGCGTCCGGGAGTTAACCATTCTGCGGCACAACTTTCCCTTGTAAAGGAACAGTCGACTCTTCTCAGCCCACAGTTGCTTGGCTTCCTCCGGAGCGTCTGGGTCAAGGCGTGCATCTGGCCGAGTCAGCATCTCCTTTACCAGACGGACGGCAGGGTCACTGTCTTGCGTCTCCACCCAGTTGTAATGAGGTAAGGGGTTGAACGTAGCGGTTTGCTTACTTCTTACACGGTGGGAATACTGGATAATCCCTTGACGGTGGAACGCGGGGAGCTCAACTTCTTCCAGTTCCTCTGAATCTTCCCCTACGTCCGGTAGGTTTGGCATCCTGGACAGGGCGTCTGCGTTGGTATTGGAGCGTCCTGCCCGGTATTTGATTGTAAACTCATAGTTGGACAAGCGGGCCATCCATCTCTGCTCTAGGGCACCGAGTCTTGCAGTGTCCAGGTGTGTCAACGGGTTGTTATCCGTGTACACGGTGAACCGGGAAGAAGCGAGGTAGTGCTTAAAGCGTTCGGTGACTGCCCACACCACTGCCAGGAACTCTAGCTTAAATGAGCTGTAATTCTCAGGGTTTCTTTCGGTGGGTCGCAGTTTTCGGCTGGCGTAAGCAATTACCCGTTCTTTCCCCTGCTGGATCTGGGATAGTACGGCTCCTAGCCCGATGTTACTGGCGTCGGTGTAGAGGATAAAGGGCTGGCTATAATCAGGGTACACCAGGATTTCATCCCCCGTGAGGGCCATCTTCAGCTGGCAGAAGGACTCTTCTTCCAACTTCTCCCATCTGAAGGGCGGCTTCTGGTTCTTGGCCTTCCTGGACTGGCCTATCAGGAGGTCCTGCATAGGAGCTGCCTTTTTGGTGAAACCGGGAATGAACCTTCGGTAGTAGCCTACCAACCCGAGGAACTGCCTCACCTCCTTTACGCTGGAGGGTCTTGGCCATTCCTTAATTGCAGTGATCTTATCAGGGTCGGGAGCCACTCCGTCAGCACTCACCACGTGTCCCAGGTACTGCACCTTTGGCTTCAGGAGGTGACACTTGGAAGGTTTCACCTTTAGGCCGTAACTTGCCAGAGCTTCAAACACTTCCGCCAGGTGCTTCAGGTGGTCCTCGTAGGTCTTGGAGTAGACGATGACATCGTCCAGGTATAACAGGACCGTCTCAAAGTTCCGGTGTCCCAAACAGCACTCCATCAATCGCTGGAAGGTTCCTGGCGCGTTGCAGAGTCCAAACGGCATGCAGGTAAACTCGCTAAGTCCCATCGGGGTGGTGAATGCGGTCTTCTCCCGATCCGCCTCTGCTACAGGAACCTGCCAGTACCCGCTAGTGAGATCCAAGGTGGAGAAGAAGTTAGCAGATTTTAAAGCAGCCAAAGACTCCTCTATTCTTGGTAAGGGGTACGCATCTTTGTGTGTGATACGGTTAATTTTCCGGTAATCTACACACATTCTCATGGTGTTGTCTTTCTTTTTGACCAAGACTAGTGGAGCTGCCCAGGGGCTACAGCTATCCCTGATTACCCCAGCCTCCTTCATGTCTCTAAGCATCCCCTTGGCGTGTTGGTAGTGTGCAGGGGGTACGGGCCGATACCTCTCTTTTATGGGAGGATGGTCTCCCGTGGGGATGTGGTGTTCTACCCCCTTGACTCGCCCGAAGTCTAACGGGTGTTTACTAAACACTCTCTCGTACTCTTGAACCACCCGGTAGACTCCCTGTTTCTGGTGGGAGGGAGTGGAGTCAGTACCCAAATGTAGTTGCTGACACCAATCCTCCATTATTTTCTCAGAGCCGTTACCTTCCTCTGGATGAGATGGAGGCAAGGGTTCCACAGACTGTATAGAATTTTGGTTGATAGTATATAATTTGGCTAGCGTAGCATACCGGGGCAGGTATACTTCCCTTTTCCCAATATTTATTATGCGAACGGGTACCCTCCCATGGCGTACATCAACTACCACCCGGGCTGTCAAAATGGTGGGCATACTGTCTGAGTAGACTGGCTCTACCATGGCCTGGTAATCTCTACCTCTCAGACCAATAGCTGCCCGGCACCAAATCATCATTTCACTTTTCGGGGGTATGGCAATAGGGAAAGGGTCACACATTCTTACGCTACCAATCTCACCGCCGGAGAGTTCCACTTGTTGCCGTCGCATCAGTGCCCGGATCTCTTTCTGGAGCACTCGCTGCTGGCCGGAGCTGGCGTTCTTGGCAACCTGCTGTAAAATGAAAATCACCTCTGCAAGACAATTTTCAATCACATTAGTTCCTAGAGTTATCTTTGGGTGACTCTCACGCTTGTCAATGTCCACAATGATCAGTCCCTGTGCTGCCAGTTCGACTCTACCGATTTTAATGGTCATCTCTTTAAATCCGATCTGCGGCACGGGTTGACCATTGCTGGCAATGATACTCAAGTCGTCGTCAGGGTAGCGGGTTATATCCGAGTCATTCCAGTACTGCTTGAAGAGCACGTACGGGATGGTGGTGACCTGTGACCCGGTGTCCAGTAGGGCACTCATAGGAATGCCATCCAGTACTACAGGCAAGACTGGACGTCCTCCCACATATTTGTCGCGCCAGTTCGATGGGCCTGGTGATCTTTTTCCTGGGGGTTGGCCCTCTACCCCAGGTTGTGCCAGTTTAAAGGACAGTACCTTGCCATATGTCCGGGTTGATTGCAGCGGCGGCAGATGGGTTGTCCGTCCTCGTTGTATCGGTCGCTGGGTCTTCCTCTGGCCGGTGGGGTCCTCCTTGGTCGACGCCACGGGATGTCCTCCGGTCCGGATGCCAGCTGGATCTTCCCTGGAGTGGAAACCTGTAAAGACTGCACAGTTCGGGTTAGCGCAGCAACGCTTTTAGCTAGCTCTTGGACCTGATGGTGCAGGTCTGGAGCCGGGTCATTGTTCAAAGCCTGCGCATCAGCCCCCACAGGCCCTGCCGACAAGGGCGCCGCCTCCTGGTGGTAAGTGATAGCTGGGCGCCTGTGGGTCACAACGCCACCCGGTGCCGGTTCTCGGAGCACCCGGATGGCTCTGTCCTTGAACTGTGCAAAGTCCAGATGAGGATCCTGTAAGGCTATGGCCCGCAACTGGGTTCGGTGGACATTGCAATATAGTCCCTCTATAAATTGTTCGGTCAACAGCCTGTCCTCGTTTCCCACGCTGTCGGGGTCGGTCTGCTTAATGGCTCTCAGGGCCTCTTGTAGGTTTAGTGCATAGTCCCTTATACTCTCATGTGCTCGCTGCTTGCACCCATAGAATTTAAGCTTAATCTCGGCTGAGGTGCGGGTATCAAAGGTGTCCCTCAGCCGGGTTAGTATCCCCACGACAGTCCTCCTCCCAGGTGGCCAGGACTTTACCTCCCTTTGGGCTGCCCCGGTTAGTTGGGCCACCGGGATGCTCACTTTTTGCTCTTCTGTGAGGAGGTACACCTGGAAGAGGCTATCTAGCTTTTCTCTAAAGTCATTCAGGGTATGTGACTCCCCTGAGTATTGGGGTAGCCAGGCTGCTCCCGGGATATAGGGCATGGTAAAAGGCATGACTGCAGCAGCGCTGGCGCTGGCGGGGGTTGAGGCAGGGAAGCTCTCTTCCGTATCCGACATCTTCCTCCCCCCTAGTGGACCGTGGCCTACCTTGCGATGATCCTCTTCCGTAGGCCGCGGCTCCGCAGTGGATCGTCAGGGTTGAGGACCTTCCGTCGCGCTCCTGTGACGTCAGCGTCTGCTGGGCTCCTTCCAGGACCTTACGCGACGTCTGGACGTGAGGCGGGGCTTCAGTTCTCGCGCGCTTTTGGAGTCCACGCCCCTCTTCTTCCCGCGCGGCGTCTTCAAGATGGCGTCCAACGGCGGGAAAACTCCACGGAAGGCGGGAAGAAGGCTGAAAATGGCGCCGGATGGCGGGAATCTTCACCGATGGCGGGAAGAAGGCTGAAGATGGCGCCGGATGGCGGGAATCTTCGCCACAGGTAAGTTTAAAAGTCTCTTTTTTCAGGCACGCAGTACCCGGTGGTTGCGGGCACGTAATCCTGCCGACTACGCCAAAAGCTGACGCGCCCCTGGGCCTAAGTCGCGCAGCGTTGCGCACGTGGGAGCCTACCCGGAGCCGGATCGGATAGGGGTAGTAGTCTCGTGGCGATGACCCGGTCCGTGCCCAGGGAGTCAGACTAAGTGGCGGTATATTAGCAGTAGATGTAGGACGACTACGCCACCCGTTGAATGCAGCTATGGAGCTGCCGCTGCAGGGCAGACCGCTGAGGCCGGTGGAAGGATGGTGCAGCGTGGATGGTGTAACCCCCAACGGGAGGGGTATGGCCTCAGGGCAGCCGACGTGGATGATGGGGGTAGTAGGAACCACTCAGAGACGATGCGGTGTAGTTCAGGGTCTTTACTGGTGACAAAGATAGACCCTCCTGGAGTACTGGCTAGCGGTCGGGGCCTGGTCAGTCCTTGAGCAGATGGGATCCCCCTTGGCCAGGCGGAGTTGTAGGCCTCCCCAACTAATTGTACTCTTCTGGCTCCCTTGCTAGAGGCGGTTAAAGGTACCCCACGTCCCTGAGTGTACCGTGTGGTGCTCACCCGTATGGCCGGTGACTCGGGGCCTTCTAGTGGCTTCCGCTCCACGACAGCGGTGCTGGTCCCACGTGTGTGACCGTGCCTTCGGGTTTCTTGGCCAGAGGACCTGAAATCCCCTGCCGGTCGGTTTCTGCTGCTGGGTCTGGGTTAATCCCCACAGCCTCGGACTCCGGGTCCGGTGGTAACTCTTCAATCAGGGCGAGCTCTTCAGCTGCCAGCCCCTGATTCCTTTTAGCACTGCTCCCACTGAGCTCCTGATCTTTCTTTCCTAAGCTGCTCCTCTTCTTCTCTCTACTCTACTCACTAACCCTGCCTCAGCCCCAGCTTTATATAGGGGAAGTTCTTCCCCTCCCAGGACTGGGCAGGAGGTGTGGCATGCATAGGATTCCTGACCAAGAGACCTCCCACCTGCTCTCAGACATAACATTGCTATTACTGTGGAGACCAGACCCCTGGGGTGCCACATTTACTTTCTCCATCTTCTCCATAGTCTCTGTGAGTGTTCATCGGACTGCACTTGGATGACATCCGAGTGCAGTCTAATGTTTTACATGCACCCATAGACTTGTATGGGTGCACATGGTCCGAATATCGAATGAGATTATTTTCTCATGCCAATAATCGCACTGTCCCATAGTATAACATAGGGCCGAGTCCTATCCGATAAAACATCACATAGCATTCGGCCGTGTTATACGACAGTGTGAGCGAGCCCTTAGAGTCAAGGAATATTTACATGCAGATGATGATATTACTCTCCAAGTGTATATTTTTTTAGGCGAGTTCATAGTAAATGCTTTGCCTTTTTGACATGTGATCAACTAAAGAACAAGAAAGATTTAGGACCTCCCCTATAGAGAAACGGAAAATAGTTTGGAGGACTTGCATGTCCTTTTTTATTTATTATGAGAAAATCATAAAAGATCCCGTTTTTTAACCATGCTGTGACTTTCTGCTGAGGGAGAGGGAGAGAGCTGCCCTATTCAGAGTCCGTAATAAGACCTGCTGACAAAAGTGTTGAAGATACAGTCTAATGTGAATTAACAATGAAAAAAAGTTAATTTAACAAATGGCTTGTATTTTTTTTAATACAAACTTTTTTGTCTTTACAGCTCCTTTAAAGGGAATCTGTCATCAGGTTTTTGCCACCTAATCTGAGAGCAGCATAATGTAGGGTTAGAGGCACTGATTCCAGTAATGTGTCACTTACTGGGCTGCTTAGTGTTGTTTTGATAAAATCATTGATTTGTCAGAAGGTAATTATCACTAGATGACTAGTAAGTTCTGTAGGACCCCACCCCCATCACTGATCAGTAGATTTCTGTGTACACTGAGCATGGGCAGAAAGCTGCCAATCAGTGGTGTGGGTGGGGCTATACAGAGCGCAGCATTCAGAGAGCTGCTAGATCTGCAGCAGATAAAACGGTGATTTTCTCAAAATGACAACAAGCAGCTGAAAAAGTGACACATCGCTGGAATCAGGGTATCTGCCCCAATATTGTGCTGCTCTCAGATGGGGCAGCACAATTAATATTGTGCCAAATTAATTTCCCGTGAACTATCACATGATCTATCACAGGGGATCATGTGACATGTCAAGTGATCAGGTGGGGGGGGGGCCCCGCGACTCCTAAACTGCCCGGGGCCCTTGCTACTCTTAATCCACCCCTGAGTGTGAGGACTGGTCGTCGGATAAGTTGCACGCTTATTGAGATGTGTTATTGACAGCTCTATCATTTTTCTTGCCACTGTCTTGTTAAATATACAGGTTGGATACATTTGGTGTTCATGCCATATAAATTCCTGTTTATAACGAGTACATATTTATGATAGGTAGCTTTGTTTTACTACCATTGGCAGCAGGGCGGCTCCAGGTTTTTCTGGGCCCCGGGCAAAAGAGTCTCAGTGGGCCCCTTTAACACATATCACGATTCATGATGCAGAGATACGGCGGAGAAATATATATATATATAGTACAATGCAAAGATTTCACTTCTTACATTACATGAGTGATATCTATTGTAAATTCCACAATAGCTCAGAAACCGGTGAATCGCTCCACACAGAATACTGGCCCCCATATAAGGACCCATACGGAATACTGGCCCCCATATAAGGCTCCATACGGAATACTGGCCCCCATATAAGGCTCCATACGGAATACTGGCCCCCATATAACGCTCCACACAGAATACTGGCCCCCATATAAGGCCCCATACGGAATACTGGCCCCCATATAAGGCTCCATACGGAACACTGGCCCCCATATAAGGCTCCATACGGAATACTGGCCCCCATATAAGGCTCCATACGGAATACTGGCCCCCATATAAGGCCCCATACGGAATACTGGCCCCCATATAAGGCCCCATACGGAATACTGGCCCCCATATAAGGCTCCATGCGGAATACTGACCCCCAATAAGGCTCCATATGGAATACTGGCCCCCATATAAGGCTCCATACGGAATACTGGCCCCCATATAAGGCCCCATACGGAATACTGGCCCCCATATAAGGCCCCATACGGAATACTGGCCCCCATATAAGGCTCCATACGGAATACTGGCCCCCATATAAGGCTCCATACGGAATACTGGCCCCCATATAAGGCTCCATACGGAATACTGGCCCCCATATAAGGTTCCATACGGAATACTGGCCCCCATATAAGGCTCCATACAGAATACTGGCCCCCATATAACGCTCCATACAGGATACTGGTCCCCATATAAGGCTCCATACAGAATACTGGCCCCCATATAACGCTCCATACAGGATACTGGTCCCCTTATAAAGCTCCATACAGGATACTGGCCCCCATATAACGCTCCATACAGGATACTGGTCCCCTTATAAAACTCCATACAGGATACTGGCCCCCATATAACGCTCCATACAGGATACCGGTCCCCTTATAACGCTCCATACAGGATACCAGTCCCCTTATAATGCTCCATACAGGATACTGGCCCCCATATAATGCTGCATGCAGGCTGTTACCCCCCACATAATGCCCCATACAGGCTGTCCCCCCCCTTATAATGCTCCATGCAGGCTGTTACCCCCCACATAATGCCCCATACAGCCCCCCCCTTTTAATGCTCCATGCAGGCTGTTCCCCCCACATAATGCACTATGCAGGCTGCCCCCCCCTTTATAATGCCCCATGCAGGCTGTTCCCCACCTTATAATGCCCCATGCAGGATGTCACCCCCCTCTTTATAATGCCCCATGCAGGATGTCCCCCCCTCTCTTTATAATGCCCCATGCAGGATGCCCCCCCTCTTTATAATGCCCCATGCAGGATGTCCCCCCCTCTCTTTATAATGCCCCATGCAGGATGTCCCCCCTCTCTTTATAATGCCCCATGCAGGATGTCCCCACCTCTCTTTATAATGCCCCATGCAGGATGTCACCATCCCCCTCTTTATAATGCCCCATGCAGGATGCCCCCCCCTCTTTATAATGCCCCATGCAGGATGCCCCCCCCCCCTCTCTTTATAATGCCCCATGCAGGATGCCCTCCCCCTCTCTTTATAATGCCCCATGCAGGATGCCCCCCCCCTCTTTATAATGCCCCATGCAGGATGCCCCCCCTCTCTTTATAATGCCCCATGCAGGATGCCCCCCCTCTCTTTATAATGCCCCATGCAGGATGTCCCCCCCTCTCTTTATAATGCCCCATGCAGGATGCCCCCCCCCCTCTCTTTATAATGCCCCATGCAGGATGTCCCCCCCTCTCTTTATAATGCCCCATGCAGGATGCCCCCCCTCTTTATAATGCCCCATGCAGGATGTCCCCCCCTCTCTTTATAATGCCCCATGCAGGATGTCCCCCCCTCTCTTTATAATGCCCCATGCAGGATGTCACCCCCCCTCTTTATAATGCCCCATGCAGGATGTCACCCCCCCTCTCTTTATAATGCCCCATGCAGGATGCCCCCCCTCTTTATAATACCCCATGCAGGATGTCCTCCCCTCTCTTTATAATGCCCCATGCAGGATGTCCCCCCCTCTCTTTATAATGCCCCATGCAGGATGTCACCCCCCCTCTTTATAATGCTCCATGGAGGATGCCCCCCCCTCTTTATACTGCCCCATGCCTCCATACATTAAAAAAAAAAATCAAATACTCACCTCCCTTCTCCTCACCTGGTGCCTGCTGCCTGCTGCTCGGGTCCGAACTCCAGCGTTGTCGGCGTTGTCCCGCTCAGCGCTCCCTGTGACAGCTCAGGGGAGGGCGCGGTGTAAAGACGTCACCGCGCCCTCTGACCTGAGACGTCACAGGGAGCGCAGAGCAGGAAGACAGCGGATCTGCGGAGGCACGGGGAGAGGTAAGTATCCAGCTGCCGGGGCCCTGAGCAAGCGGCGGAGAAGGGCGGGTGCTGACGCCGGCCCTGATTGGCAGGCATTAACTGGATTTTAGGTCCTAGTGACGTTTTATATCTTTTTTACCTACGTATTCATTAAAGGTTATGTTTTAACCTCTTTCACTACTTTAATTGCTTCATATTACCTTTATTGAGTGGTGACCTGTATGATAGTGTGTGAGCACCAGCTCCAGGCGTCCCTGAAGAGGGGCAGGGAAAAAGTAAAGGGGGCAGTGGGAAGGGGGTTTATCCAAGGAGGGGTGAGGTCAGCAGAGTATGAGAGACAGACTCATCCTAAACCAGGGGTCTCAAACACGCGGGTCGCATGTGGCCCTTCAGACTGGTTCATGTGGCCTGTAGGCACCATAGACCACGATCGCGGCCCGGTCCAGGAGCTGCCGACAGCTGCACTTTAGTTCAGTGTATTGCTGCGCAGAGACCGGCTCTCTGCATGATACAATACCAATGCCAGCCACCGGCCTATCAGAGGCCAGCAGCGGACATCCGCGTCCCAGCGCAGCGGTGCATGACATCACTAACATGGGTAGATGTCAGCTGCTGGCCTCTGATAGGCCGGTGGCAGGCATTGGTCTCTGCGCAGCAATACACTGAACTAAAGCGCAGCTGCCGGAAGCTCCTGGACCAGGCGGCGATCGTCAAGGGGTCTATGGTGCCTGCGCCCGCATATGCAGAAAGGACACCGAGGGAACGGAGGACAGGTGAGAAGAGACTTTTTTTTTCTTATATATGTATGTGAAGAATGGAACAGCGGACATTCCTACAATATAGGGACCTGGATGGGGACATTCCTACAATATAGGGACCTGGATGGGGACATTCCTACAATATGGGAACCTGAATAGGAACATTCATACAATGTGGGACCTGGATGGGGACATTCCTACAATGTGGGACCTGGATGGGGACATTCCTACAATATAGGGACCTGAATGGGGACATTCCTACAATATGGGAACCTGGATAGGAACATTCATACAATGTGGGACCTGGATGGGGACATTCCTACAATGTGGGACCTGAATGGAGACATTCCTACAATATGGGGAACTGGATAAGAACATTCCTACAATGTGGGACCTGGATGGGGACATTCCTACAATGTAGGACCTGAATGGAGACATTCCTACAATATGGGGACCTGGATGGGGACATTCCTACAGTGTGGGACCTGAATGGGGACATTCCTGCAATATGGTGACCTGGATGGGGACATATCTATAATGTGGGGACCTGGATAGGGACATTCCTACAATGTGGAGACCTGGATGGGGACATATCTACAATATGGGGACCTGGATAGGAACATTCCTACAATATGGGACCTGGATGGGGACATTCCTACAATGTCGGACCTCAATGGGGACATTCCTACAATATGGGGACCTGGATGGGGACATTCCTACAATGTGGGACCTGGATGGGGACATTCCTACAATATAGGGACCTCAATTGGGACATTCCTACAATATGGGAACCTGGATAGGAACATTCCTACAATGTGGGACCTGGATGGTGACATTCCTACAATGTGGGACCTGAATGGAGACATTCCTACAAAATGGGGACCTGGATAGGAACATTCCTACAATGTGGGACCTGGATGGGGACATTCCTACAATGTGGGACCTGAATGGGGACATTCCTACAATATGGGGACTTGGATAGGAACATTCCTACAATGTGGGACCTGGATGGGGACATTCCTACAATGTGGGACCTGAATGGGGACATTCCTACAATATGGGGACCTGGATAGGAACATTCCTACAATGTGGGACCTGGATGGGGACATTCCTACAATGTGGGACCTGAATGGGGACATTCCTGCAATATGGGGACCTGGATGGGGACATATCTACAATGTGGGGACCTGGATAGGGACATTCCTACAATGCGGGGACCTGGATGGGGACATATCTACAATATGGGGAACTGGATTGGGACATATCTACAATGTGGGAACCTGGATAGCAACATTCCTACAATGTGGGGACCTGGATAGGAACATTTCTACAATGTGAGGACCTGGATGGGGAACATTCCTACAAGATGGGGACATTATAACAAGATGGGGACCTAGATGGGGGACATTACGACAAGATGGGGACCTGGATGGGGTTCATTACGACAAGTTGGGGACCTGAATGGGGGACATTACGACAAGATGGGGACCTGGATGGGGGACATTACGACAAGATGGGGACCTGGATGGGGCATTACTACAAGATGAGGACCAGGATGGTGCATTACTACAAGTTGAGGACCAGGATGGGGCATTACTACAAGTTGAGGACCAGGATGGGGCATTACTACAAGATGAGGACCAGGATGGTGCATTACTACAAGATGAGGACCAGGATGGGTCATTACTAAAAGATGAGGACCAGGATGAGACATTACTACAAGATGAGGACCAGGATGAGGCATTAGATGAGGCATTACTACAAGATGAGGACCAGGATGAGTCATTAACCCCTTTACAACCCAAGGTGGTTTGCACATTAATGACCAGGCCAATTTTTACAATTCTGACCACTGTCACTTTATGAGGTAATTACTCTGGAACGCTTCAACGGATCTCCCTGATTCTGAGATTGTTTTTTCGAGACATATTGTACTTCATGATTGTCATAAAATTTCTTCGATATCACTTGCGTTTATTTGTGAAAAAACTGGAAATTTGGCAAAAATTTTGAAAATTTTGCAATTTTCAAAATTTTAATTTTTATGTCCTTAAATCAGAGAGATATGTCACACAAAATAGTTAATAAATAACATTGCCCACATGTCTACTTTACATCAGCACAATTTTGGAACCAACATTTTTTTTACTGGGGAGCTAAAAGTTGACCAGCGATTTCTCATTTTTCCAACAAAATTTAGAAAACCATTTTTTTAGGGACCACATCATATTTAAAGTCACTTTGAGGGGTCTTTATGACAGAAAATACCCAAAAGTGACACCATTCTAAAAACTGCACCCCTCAAGGTGCTCAAAACCACATTCAAGAACTTTATTAACCCTTCAGGTGCTTCACAGGAATTTTTGGAATGTGGAAGAAAAAAATTAACATTTAACTTTTTTCACAAAAATGTTACTTTAGACCCAATTTTTTTTATTTTCACAGGGGTAACAGGAAAAAATAGACCCCAAAATTTGTTGATCAATTTCTCCTGAGTAAGCAGATACCCCATATGTGGGGGAACAGCACTGTTTGGGCGCACGGCAGGGTACGGAAGGGAAGGACTTTTTAAATGTAAAATTTGCTTGAATAATTAGCGGACGCCATATTGCATTTGGGGAGCCCCTGATGTGCCTAAAAAGTGGAAACCCCCCACAAGTGACCCCATTTTGGAAACTAGACCCCTCAGGGAACTTATCTAGATGTGTGTTGAGCACCTTGAACCCCCAGGTGCTTCACAGAAGTTTATAACATTGAGCCGTAAAAATAAAATTTTCACATTTTTCCCACAAAAATGTTTTTCAGCCCCCACTTTTGCATTTTCATAAGGGTAACAGGAGAAATTTCACCATACAGTTTGTTGATCAATTTCTTCTGAGCAAGCAGATACCCCATATGTGGGGGAAAACCACTGTTTGGGAGCGCGGCAGGGTTCGGAAGGGAAGGAGCACCATTTGACTTTTTGATTGTAAAATTTGCTTGAATAATTAGCGGATGTGCCCATGATGTGCCTAAACAGTAGAAACCCCCCACAACTGACACCATTTTGGAAACTAGACCCCTCAGGGAACTTATCTAGATGTGTGGTGAGCACCTTGAACCCCCAAGTCCTTTACAGAAGTTTATAACATGGAGCCGTGAATATAAAAAAAATCAAACTTTTTCCACAACAATGATGTTTTGGCCCCAATTTTTTTATTTTCACAAGGGTAAGAGGAGAAAATGGACCCCAAAAACTTTTGTGCAATTTCTCCTGAGTACGCCAATACCCCAAATGTCAGGAAAATTCAGTGTTTGGGCGCACGGCAGAGTTCAGAAGGGAAGGAGCACTGTGTGACTTTTTGAAAGCAAAATTGGCTGGAATCGATAGCGGACGCCATGTCGCGTTTGAAGAGCCCCTGATGTGCCTAAATAGTTGAAACCCCCCACAAGTGACCCCATTTGGAAACTACACCCCTCGAGGATTTTATCAAGTGGTATAGTGAACATTTTGAACCCAGAGGTACGACACAAAATTTGATGACATTAGGTCATCATATTGAATAAGTTGTCATTAGTCTTGAGCGCAAGTGCTCGCTACTTGAGCTTGCATCGGGTACTCAGGTATGCACCATGTATCACAGGTGCTCAAGTGAAATGCTCAAGTCCCCTCCCGCATGTTTCACGGTTATTAGACACCCCCAAAAAAACATGCGGGGATCGCTCGAGCATGGCAGGCAATCCCCGCGAGGTTATTTTGGCCGCGAAGCATGTGGGGCAGAGACTCGAGCACCCGCGATAGTCAATGCATACCCGAGTACCCGATGCAAACTCAAGTAGCGAGCACTTGTGTTCAACACTAGTTGCCATATCGTCATCTTTTTTTCTTTTTTTTTTTAATAAGAAAAAAACAACCCTTACCCCCAACCCTAACCCTACCCTAGCCCAACCCTGACCCCAACCCTAACATTAGCACAACCCTAACCCCAACCCCAGCCCTAGTGTTAATTTTTTACGCCGTTACTCATGCGGTATAAGTGATTAGACGACCTTATTCTTCGGGTCGGTGCGACTACAGAGATACCAGAATGATATCGGGTTTTTATGATTGACAGCTGTCACACACTAAGAGACACATATTTTGTAAAATCTAGTTTTTGCATCGCCATATTTTGAGAGCTATAATTTTTCCATATTTTGGCCGACAGAGTCATGTGATGGATTTTTTTTTGTGGGACAAGCTGACGTTTTTATTGGTGCCATTTTCAGGCACGTGATATATTTTGATCGCTTTCTATTCCAGCTTTTTGGAGGCAGAATAAACAAAAACCTACAATTCAGGAATTGTTTTTTTTTTTGTTTTTTTTTATTCTACTCCGCGTGTGGTAAAATTGATAAGGTAGCTTTATTCTTCGGAACAGTACGTTTACAGTGGTACCACATTTATATCGTTTTTCTATGTTTTGGCGTTTTTACACAATAAAAGACATTTTATAGAAAAAATTATTTTTTTGCATCGCTTTATTCTGAGAGATATAACTTTTTGAATTTTCGGATTATGGAGCTGTATGGTGGCTTGTTTTTTGCGGGACAAGATTACGTTTTCAGCGGTACCATTTTTATTTATATTCATCTTTTTGATCGCGTGTTATTCCATTTTTTGTTTGGCGGTATGATGATAAAGCATTGTTTTTTGCTTCGTTTTTTTTTTTTTTTTTACCGTGTTCAATGAAGGGGTTAACTAGTGGGACAGTTTTATAGGTCAGGTCGTTCCGGACGCGGCGATACTAAATATGTGTACTTTTATTGTTTTGGGTTTTTTTTCGTAATAATATTTATTGATGGGTACATTATATTTTTATTTTTGGTGGATTCTTTTTTTTATTTTTTTTTAAATATTTTTACAATTTTTTAAAAAATTGTTTTTCACTTTCTGAGAGGTTTAACACTTTTTTACTTTGTCCCACTCTGGGACTTTCACTTTTTTTATTCTGATCGCCTGCATAGCATAGGGATGGAGCACCATCCCTGAGCCATGCAGGCAGTCAGCGCTGCACAGTGAGAAGAATGTTCGGTCATGCACTGCGCATGACCAAACAATCTTCCTGCTGTCTGGTGACCGGATGTTGTCATGACGACATCGGGTCATCATGGCAACACCCGGGAAGCCGCGGCAGACAGCGCTGGAGGCCGGAAGAGGAGGTGAGTATTGCAATCACCTCCCCTTGCCACCGCAATGCTGCGATCGACTTCGATCGCAGCATTGCGGGGGTTAATGTGCCGAGAGCGGTGCGGGACCGCTCCCTGCACATAGTACCTGGTGTCAGCTATGACAATCAGCTGACACCCGGCGGCGATCGCGCCCGCACAGCCTGTGTGTGCGCACGATCGCCATGACGTACTAATACGGGTCAGGCTCTTAATGCCCAGGGCACAGACGCGTATTAGTACGTCATGGGCTATAAAGGGGTTAATACAACATGAGGACAAATTCAAAAGGTGTATAGAAAAAAAAATAATATCACTAAAAATGTCATTTTGTCTTGCAAAGAATGCGGCCCATCTACCCAGCCGAGTTTGAGACCCTTGCTTTATAAAGTATCTTTGCTTAACAAACAGTTGTTTCTGAGAAGCTAATGATAGCAAATGATCAGGCAATATTTTCTGTGCATTTTCCCATTTCATTCTACTTATGCCTCCTTTTCACAAACATTCTGTTGCAATTTTTGGGTTAACTCCTTTATTTTGGATTTTATCTTATTGATCTCCCCTATGCATATTCCCCGTACATATGCTTTCATAGCATCCCATATAAATCTCGTAGATGACGACCCATCATTAAAACGAAAATATTCTAAGATTCTAGAGCTAAGAGTAGGACCAATTAGTTGCAGCCAAAAAGGATTGATGTGCCATGTATAGTCCCCCGGAGACCTCACAGCACAAATCTGCAGTTGTACCTGTATGGCGAGTGGTCAGAGACACTCCTTGGCAGATACCTCACCGATTTAATATAGGGTATGATTGATTCAAAGCCAATAGCTTGGTCTATTCTTGACAAAGAATGATGGGAGGCGAAGTAACAGGAATATTGTCTGACATCAGGGTGCCGTATTCTCCATAGGTCCACTATGCCTACCTCCTCTAGCAGATAATGTAGAGATGTATATTGTGCATTTTGAAAAATATTTCCAGTATGGAATTTATCCCAGAAAGGGTGGAGGTAGGTGGTAAAATCCCCTCCCCCTGCGAGGTTGGGATTTAGGAGGATGTTAGTTTTAGATCAGTTGCAGAACGGAGGGCACGGGAGGGGTGATAGACAGAAATGAGGGATGAGATATAGGGTGGTGCAGAACTGTGGAGGGCTTTATGGGTGAGAGAGATGAGTTTGTATTGTATTCTGTGGTGAATGGGTAACCAGTGCAATGACTGGCACTGGTTAGAGGCGTTGGTGAAGCGGCCTGATAGAAATACGACCCTGCCTGCTGCATTCAGAATGGATTGGAGAGGAGAGAGTTTGTTTAGAGGGAGACCGATTAGAAGAGAGTTGCAGTAGTCCAGACGAGAGTGAATAAGAGCGACAGTAAGAGTTTTTGCAGTATCAAAGGTGAGAAAATGTGGGGTTCTGGAGATGTTTTTAAGGTGCAGGTGACATGAGTGAGTGAGTGATTGTAGCCCAGTCAAGAGAGCTTGTAAAAGAACTTCTACATGATGTTTCAAGGATGGATAGAGACTGCCATCTACTGGCCAGACGCAGTCAAGCTGAACCAAGATATGCAAGGGAAGTTGCAGGGAGAGCAAGTTCAGACGCTGGACCTGATCAGGTGACTTCCAGGAAGGAGTTCCGGAAAATAAGAGGCCAGCGCGCCAAACCTGAGGGGTCTTTGGCGCCAAGCAGCAGAAAGGAGCAGATGTGTTCCCTACGTCCTGAGAAACCCCGCGTGACAGCCCTAAGCTAGAGGCCTGTGAGGTGCCACAGCCGGGCACCGGTAAAAAGGTGCCTGCTGAGGAGACTAGGAACCTAATTGCGGTGCTGAGTGAGTTCGCGGAACCCAACGTCGCCCGCCGAAAGACGAGGCCTGGACCCCCTATCCAAGGCTCGAGAGACTGCCTCCAACAGCCAAGTAGAGAGGAGTTGAGAGACGGTTGCCCCAGGAAAGTCACGCCAGCGGAAGCGGAGGAGCTGCATACGTGAACAGGGCCGTCACTTCCACTGTTCACCCACAGTACCGGGGACAATTGGGTTTAGATAATCAGGTTGGGAGGGGAACGGTTGGGACTAAAGGAGCACAACGTGATCTAATTGAATTTATGCGGAAGAGACTTACGGCCTAGCGTGAATAACCGATGACCCCCGCTAGGGCCAAATGTACAGTTAAAGAACTTACGTGGTGTCTCCCATGACTGAGGGCATCACCCTACTTAAGAGACTTCGCCTTACTTAAGAGATTTCACCTTACTTAAGAGACTTCACCCTACTAAAGAGACTGCACCTTACTTAAGAGACTTCACCTTACTTTGAGAGGCTTCACCTTACTTTGAGAGACTGCGTCTTATTTTGAGAGATTTTGCCTTTTGCCTATATATTGAATTACTGTTCATTACCCTTGTTACTAATCCCTTGTTCAGAATACCTGTTGCATAAAATTGTTTATTTTCATCTCAGACTGTTCTCGCCTTGTGTCTTTGTGCGTTGCATTCCCGCACCGGCATTACATGATTGTATATGGGTGATAAAGGAAAGTTGTGTGTCAAATATGACTCCAAGACATCGAGCTTGCTGCTTGGGGGTTATGGTGGCGCAACCCAAGAAAATTGAAAAGTCAGGTATAGGTAGGTTAGTAGAGAGAGAAAAAACAAGGAGTTCAGTTCTGGAGAGATTCAGTTTCAGATAGAGGGAAGACATGATGTTAGAGACAGCAGACAGACAATCACTGGTATTTTGTATTAGAGTGGGGGTGATGTCAGGTGAAGAGGTGTATAGTTGGATGTCATCAGCATTGAGATGGTACTGGAAATCAAATCTGCTGATGGTTTGTCCAATAGGAGCAGTATACAAGGAGAAGAGGAGGGGACCTAGGACTGATCCTTGTGGAACCCCGATAGTAAGAGGAAGATTAGAGGAAGAAGATCCGGCAAAAGATACCGTGAAGGAGCGGTCAGAGGTAGGAGAAGAACCAGGAGGGAGCGGTATCCTTGAGGCCTATACAGCGGAGCATAGTGAGGAGGAGCTGATGATCTACAGTGTCAAAAGCGGCAGAGAGATCCAGGAGAAACAGCAGGGAGTAGTGACCATTAGATTTAGCTGTTAGTAGATCATTAGAGACTTTAGTGAGGGCAGTTTCAGTAGAGTGTGAGGAGCGGAAACCGGATTGTAAAGGGTCGAGAAGAGAGTTATCTGAGAGATAGCGGAATAGGCGGGAATGGACCAGGCGTTCCTGGAGTTTAGAGATGAAGGGAAGATTAGAGACCGGTCTGTAGTTAGCAGTGCAGTTCTGGTCCAGGGATGGCTTTTTCAGTAAAAGGGTTATGATGGCATGTTTAAGTGAGGAGGGAAAGATACCTGAAGAAAGAGAGAGGTCAAATATTTTAGTTAGGTGGGTAGTGATGTCAAGGTAAAATATATATATTATAGAAAATCAATTAGTTTATTTTAATAGATTACCTAATCAGTGTGAATTAATATAGAGATGATGCAATAATCTATGTGTATGTATGTATGCAAATGTGTATATGCACATTGATTATGTTAATAGTTAATGATATATAACAGTTTCTGTTCTCAGGCTATGTGCCCACGATGCAGAAATGCTCCGATGCGTCTCAGCTTGCCGGCAGCTCGCGGTACACTGAAGGACCTGTCGTCACACGACTAAATGACGTCAGCGCAGGTCCTTGAGTCCACCGCGATCTGCCGGCAAGCCAAGACAAGCACACCGGGGGCCATCAGAAGGTAAGTATAATATTTATTTTTTATTTTATTCTTTTTTTACAGGTACTATGGTACCTGGGTCCGGAGGAGAGTCTCCTCTTCTCCAGACCCGGGTACCATCCGCACATTGAAACGCATGGAATGCGCATGTACAGATCCAGTGATGCGGATTCCATGCGTTCCAATGCAAGTCAATGGCGGCAAAAACGCAGCGCTTCCGCAAAATAATTGATCGTGCTGCGTTTTTTTCCGCAATGATAAGACGTAGCGGAAATTTCTGCAGCATGTGCACAGCACATGCGGATTATCACTGGGGAACATGGCAGGCCTTCTACCAAGCGTTTTTTAAGCATTTCTGCAGCGGAATTGCCGCTGCGGAAACGCTTAAAAAACGCATCGTGGGCACACAGCCTTATTGTAGACATGAACAACTAAATGATTTCCTGGGAATGACGTATGTATGTGCATGGCTGATAACAGAGAGATTCATGTCGAGTTGGCAAAGATGGTGCTGAGAGACGACTTCACCCCTCCCATCAGAATTCCTAAGGTGTTACTGAGGCCAGGAGATACATGGATGAGCAAATTGCAGTGTGCCAAGTTATCAGAAGGAGCAATGAATTTTACTAATCCCACCTAGAAGTAGAATACTATATAACCCCATGTCTACATAATAAAGTATGTCATTTTGCGTGGCTTAGTCTCTGAGTGAAGTTTTTCAACCATATTAGCAAATTTGGTTGATTTGCATTCACTCGGACATCTTTAATTAGGAGGAGAGCAGTTACCTAGTGTATCTTAAATTGGTGAAACCTCCACAGTGACAGCTGAGGAAAGGAACTGAATGAGCTGTGAGGGAATAGGGTCACTGTTGCAGGTTGTAGGGCGGGAAGAAGTGAGGAATCTGGTCACTTCTTCTTCTGTGACCAGCTCGAAGATGGAAAGTGAACTTGAGGTGCGGGAGGGAAGGGAATCCAGACTCTGAGGGGATTGTGTAAAAATGTCTTGACAGATATGATTGATTTTTTGTAGGAAATAAGTGGCCAGATCATCAGCGCTTAGGTTGGAGACGGGAGTCTGTACTTTAGAGCTCAGGAGGGAGTGGAAGGTTTCAAAGAGTCATTTAGGATTGTTGGCTAGAGATGTGATGAGAGTGGTAAAGTAGACTTGTTTAGCCGGATGGAGAGCAGAATTATAAGTTTTGAGCATGAACTTATAGTGGATAAAGAGAAACCAAAAACAAGAAAAATACCGAAATAATTGAAAGTAAATGTATAGTGGATGAAGTTTTCTGTCAAAAGAGATTTTCTCCACAGATGCTCCACTCACAAAATAAGAATACTTTGTATGTACAATAAGGCAGGTACAAAACTCATCATAGCTCAACATTTCCCGCTCATAATAGAATAACGGAATAGATTCAGGGATAGGCATTTTTTCATAATGGTATATGAAAAGTGCTTGGAGAAAACCGCCTCAAGGAGAAGTCTCTCATCCAGCTCCATTTCGCAGAGATCTCTTATTGGCATCCATTCATGATAAAGCATCTGGAAGGAAGTAAAACATATGAACTCCACCCTGAGCCGAGCAGGCTAGATTATAGAATAGGAAATTTGCTTTTCACAGAGCCTCCTTTTTCTATCCCAGAACTTGACCCTCTTCTTCTGAACTTCTGTTGAAAAGTCAGGATAAATAGATATTTTCCTTCCATCAAGGGTAAGTGAAGAGTGGTCCCTGGCCTTTCGTAGGATAAGGTCTCTCTCTTTAAAATTTTGTAATTTGATGAGCACAGGTCTTGGTGGAGCACCCGGTGGCAAAGGACGTGTAGGAACTCTGTGAGCTCTTTCAATTGCAAAAATTGAGAGAGAGTGTCTTTGCCGAACATTGTAGTCAGCCAGGATTCAAAAAAAATCAACTGAATTACGACCCTCCGCTTTTTCATGAACCCCGACTAAACGTATGTTATTTCGCCGATGCCTATTCTCTAGGTCATCAACCTTCTTGAGAAGGGCATTGATATTCTGAAGACCTCTCCTGAGATATTTATGTATAGTAGGCATTTGGTCCGCAACAGAACTCACTCTTTCCTCCAACTCATTGACTCGGCTGTTTATTTTCTTCATGTTTTGTCTGATGAGATTAATGTCCTCTCTAAGCCCTCCCATGTGTTTGTTGAGAATTTCTAATGAGAAGCTACAGGATTTTCCAGCAGAGAAAACATCTTGTCGTGTAGGCTCTTGCCCAGAATCATTGACTTCTCCATAGGTGTTGTTAGTGCTCTGCATTTCCTGCACTTCTCTGTTTAACTGTTGCTGTGAGAGTGGTGCCACATTGCCTCCCCTGCACAGTCTCTGTATCTGTCTTCCTCTGTGAGCATACCTGATCAGGTTGTAAATCATCTGAAGGGTCAGAATCTAAGGTCAGTCTGGCAAATCTCCCCAGCTTTGCTGCAGCAGCCTCAGCATCTCTCACTCTGGCTGGTGTGGGGGAGGAGGCGCCATGTTGGAAGGCCCACTATCTGGACTCTGCTCCTTCTGATGCTTGCTTCTGGTCATGTCTGAGTGCACTTTAAGCTTCTCTGTGTACTTTCCCCCAGGCTTTGGTGTGAAGGAATCAATATTTCACTGCTAATAGGTGGAAATGAAAGGATGCAGAGCAGGAGCAAAGCACAGAGCTTCCATGTGAAGAGGCTGTCAGCAAAAGGTCCTTTTTAAAGGGGAATCTGTAACACTCCCATCATCTGCTCCTGAGCTCACATCAAAGACAGTCAGTATTATATGTATTTTATATGAGCACTGCACTTGGCTTTTTCTGGCAAAGAAGATGACACACCCGATCTGCCGCTCCATTTTACAATAGGAATAAAAGTGCCCTGTCAGGGATAAAAATTCCCCATTCTTCCAATCGGTACAGTCCCAAATGGTCAGACCAATCAATCACTGACCAATAAGATATCACCTCTCCTGTGGATCCTATGGAGTTATCACCTCTCCTGTGGATCCTATGGTCATAACTTGTTTTCACCAACAAAGTCCTTTACTGCAAATTACCGTAATTGTACATCCCAGTTATGGTAGCGCACAGTAAGAGGTGCAGGAGCCTCCTGTATTTTACAGCCGATGCTCCTCTATAATCGGGATAATGGCTAACAGGTTTTCATATACAGCTGTAGTGTGGGCCCTAGAATCAATTCCTATTGGGGCCCCAGACACCCCAGTTTGATCCTGGTTGGGGGTGGGGAGGGTAATTTTGCACCCTGTCGTAAAGAAAAATTATAAAATCCAAAAAGACATCTCTGGAGAGGGGACATATCACCCTCACATTGAACATATAGGATTATAACTAGAAAAGTGAGAAAGAGCTGACACTTCAACCTCTATTGACGTAGGGCCTCCTGCCGTGGTCAGGTAAATTCAACAAAGAATCTGATGAGAACCAGCCAACAAGTCTAGAATTTGCATACTCAGAGGCGGATAAGTACATTTCCGAAGCAAGGGCTTCCTCTTTTCAAAGGACTTGTCTCAGACACTCTGAAGACTGTGGTCAGTGATGAATATTGGGGTTTGCATCGATCCAATATTCATGGGAGATGTATTTTCGACATCGTAGCAAAGGGACGATCATAACGCATTCACTCACATCATTGTAAGGCCAGCCGAACACCCCCAACTTAATATCGTTTAGATGGATAATGCTATCCATGCCATGTTTCATCTCTATAGAAAGGTAAAATCATGATAGAAAACATGACCATGATATTTCCCGCCCGAGACCTCCATGGGCGAAGATATCCTGAAAGTTGGGGATCTCATAAACTTCTAAAAGATCTAGCACACCTATGACAAGTCCTCATATGAGCTCACCAATAGAAGGTATGTGGATGTAACCGTGATCTTATTAAATCAGAGCTTGGATTTTGGTCATTGGTCAGTCCTGGAAGGTACAGCTTGCTGTAGTTGTATCTGTTTTCCTAAGGAGTTCTTCTAAGGAGTGCTTCCTTGCGCTAAGCTCTGAGCTATTTCTCTGACACAGGTTTAGGACTTTTCTTTTATTATCTTTTTGATTTTATGTTAATGTATATATCATATTGTTTGTATCATCTTTGTGTATTTTTTATACACACTGCCTACTTTTCAAGATTAGATCACTTGTTTTTATTCTGTTATTCCCACACCCTATCATTTCTTTACTTAGAAAATTGGGCGTGAGGAACGATCAACACGCCCATATGATGGGGCGGTCGAGCATGTAAATTGTAACTCCCTACATGTATTTCTATAGCAGGACGAAGAACGTTTGGCGTTCGAAACGTGTAGGTTTCACAGAGGTCTCCACCTTTATTTATTTTATTTTTGCAATGTGTATATCTTTTTAATGGATTAACAATAAAATCATAATTTTATCTGCAATTGGATCTGGAAGCTGGCGCATCACAATGTCGGTGGATATGCACCTTCTCTTTTTGGTTGAGGAGAAGGTGACTCCTACAGGGTGAGATAGAAAAATGCAATGGGCCTAAGAACTATCAGGCAGGTAATTGCTTATTACGTACTTGTTCTACCCTGTGGTGGCTAAGATTGCTCCTGGACCGCTCCTAACAGCGATTCTGCTGCTTCACGTCAACAGAACAGCTCTTCCTCTTCCCGACTGCTCTGTCAAAGAGGCGTGACTGCCAACTTTATGCTGATTGACAGACGGCTCCCTGCAGTTAGGCAGCAGGGAGCCAGCTGTCAATCAGCATGACACCGGCAGTCACACCCCATCAACAGATCAGAGCGGGAGCTGAAAAATCACTGTCAGGAGCACTCTGTGACCACTCTGAACCAGCAAATATCGGCGCCTGGCACAACAGGCACATAGTTAGCAAATACTTGCCTGTTAGTTCTTAGGTCCATGGTAAAAAAAAAAAGTCCCGGACAACCCCTTTTAATATTAATTTATTTAATATTAAGGAGCAGGAATTCTCCGCATGATGCTATAATCAAGAAAACATGAAATTCTCTCCTGCCCAGTCAGTCTGCCCGATCTGTTACACCATGATTACCAAAACCTCGACTCATTCCACTGCCCACTTGTATTACCACTTACCCGGCTCTACTTGGCCTCTGTTACCAGTCCATTGGCTTGTCTGACTGCAAGTGCACACTTCTGAACCGGGAGTCCCTGTGAATTTTCACATCCCCTCAATTTGACATAATGAATTTCAGTGACACAGAGGATTGTTCGGCTAGACTGAACAAACTAGCATCTATTCTTGATAATAAACCGTCAGTGGTGACAACAGAACCGGATGAATTTAAAGATCTCATGTTCCAGATGGAAAACAAAATGACCAGAGAACTTAAAGTTTGGTGGGATCTCACAACCTTGGACACATATATAAAAAAGGAAATGATCCCTAGAGGTCTGCGTTTAAAAAAAAGTCGCCACCACTATATACAATGACGGTTTTCAAGAAGATCAGAATGCGATTCTTAGTCAATATTCACTGAATCTTATGCACCTCATAATCAAACATGAGGAACTGGAACTGACTTAAATTAAATTGGATATTAAAAATATACAATCGTCTTTGGGGAAATATGTGCAACTAAAAGAATTTAATATTTGTAATGAGAAACTGAAATCTAATTTGGCCAGGTGGAGAACACCATTATGGATATAAAAAGATCCAAGTTCAAAAGGGACAGTGAGGACTATACCCAGAACAAGATTTATAGTTGGAATAAACAATTACCATCCATCTTAAAAAAACGCTCCCACAAACGTTTTCAGAGATCTGGAAGAGGGAGTTTTAAGGAGCATGATGATGTTACGGATAATTCTTTTGCTGCCACCTCTGATGATTACTCAGATTCATCTATAAGTTCAATGGGAGAAATGCAATAATTGTATTTTATCAAAAATAAATTATCTAGTGCTGGTGGAATGATTACAAAAAACGAAGGAAGAGGGTGTGGCGCCCCTGAGGGTTCGGTCGCCACAGGGGGTACTGCATCTTGTGAAAGAGGTGTGGTATCTTCTCTCCCAGGTTAGGATGGAGCACCTGTCAGGACCCCACCTCATCACTCAACACTACACACTCCTGTCCTATGGGGGGCTAGTATGCACTAGAGTGCTGCCCCAGCAGGATAATGGAGATGGGGGAACCAAAGATAGGGGGAACCATGTAGTGGGTGAGGGTGCAAGACGCACTTTTAGGTTACACTTGTAAATACATATTTAATAGCCAGCCATCTTAAGTTCAAGGTTGTTTGATTGTGGTCTTCACAGCTGGCAGTGGCCTTGTGTAGGAGCCTGCAGCGTGCTGGAGATGCACGGTCCTCGTGCTCTGGCCTTGAGTTTAGGAGCGGGATAGAGTTAACGGAGGTCTCTACCCGGTCAAGGTCCCACCGGGTAACGGACGGAGCGGAGTCGCCACCCGTGCCCTTGTTCTGTGTATAGCCAGAGGGAGACCCAGCCTTGCAACACGCACTGCACACGGACAGGAGAGGTCCAAGGGGGAGATTTCTAGGAACACACTGGTGCTGGGGGTCCTGATAGACGCACCTGAACTACCGGGGTGTGCCGAACTCCCTTCTCTGGTGGCCGCAGCACGCCGTGAGGAGCAAGTAGAAGCCTTGCAGCTGCCCTCTAACAACGTGAGTAAAGCTTGGAAGACTACATCCATTGCCTCCGGTCCATTATTGCAGCAGGACACGACACCGCACCACTGCATCCTCCTTTTTCCTCTGCCCTGAGGCCCTGCTCCGCCTGTGGGGAGTAGTACTACCATCGGCTGCCACAACATCCCGCCTCAGAGGACTGCAGCAGCGCTGGTGGCGCATCACCAGACACCACAGGTGGTGTAGTCGTTTATCCACTCATAATTGCCACTCATCAACTAGCCCCTATTTTTAATGTGTACGCCCTGGGCACGGACCAGGACGAGGCCGCGACTGCATCCCCATTCTACCAACTGGGCCCGCCGTCCGAGTACACCCCTTTCCCAGGGAGGGCTAGCCGCTACTGAAACAGCTAGTGGCGGGTCACTCAAGGGCGGGACGTAAGCGTAAATGCAAACAAGTACCTAACACAGAGCAAAAAACGCCATTATTAGAGTCACCTGTTTGGAATCTCTCTAGCTACATCTTATCTGAGAGTCAAAATTCTCTCCTGGCTAAAGGCCTGAGCTTTTCACCTTCTAACGAATTCGACATTTTCAGAACAATTCTGGATGTTAACAAACTAGCACGTAACCTCACCATCCGATGTCATTTTATGGACATGAAAAATCCACAGACTACAGCTTCAGAAGAAGTTTCTCCTAGGACAAGCCAGGATTCCATGTTATTATTCACAGAACAACAGTCTTTATTACAAATGAAACAATTCGAGACGGAATCTTTAATTCCAAATGTAAATTTAAATGATGACTTTCGGGCTGGCAATCCTTTCTTTTACCCACTTCAGTCCAGACCATTGGTTCTGGATCAGTTCCAGGACTTAATTGAAAAAGAACTAGTGGAATTAAAGAATGAATTATCTTCTACTAATCATTTGGACTCTAATCTGACATATAGAGAAAAAGACGCTCTGAAAAAATTAAAGGATAATTCAGACATACTAGTCCGCTCAGCGGATAAAGGTGGCACTATAGTACTGAATGCAGGATTGTATAAAAAATTGAATTTGATGGATTTAGAAAATAGGGATGTTTATTTGGAGTTAGCTAGAGATCCTACTGTTGAGTTTAATGCTGCTATGTATAATCTATTAAACGAAGGTTTGCACTGAGGGGCCCTAAAAAAAAAATTAATGGAATATTTATACGTAGATCACCCAATTGTTCCAGTTTACCATTCGCCTCCAAAAATACATAAAAATATTTTCCCACCACCTTTAACCCCTTTACTACCCAAGGTGGTTTGCACATTAATGACCAGGCCAATTTTTACAATTCTGACCACTGTCACTTTATGAGGTGATTACTCTGGAACGCTTCAACGGATCCCCCTGATTCTGAGAATGTTTTTTCGTGACATATTGTACTTCATGATTGTTGTAAAATTTCTCCGATATCACTTGCATTTATTTGTGAAAAAAACTGAAATTTGGCGAAAATTTTTGAAAATTTAGCAATTTTCAAAATTTGAATTTTTATGCCCTTAAATCAGAGAGATATGTCACACAAAATAGTTAATAAATAACATTTACCACATATCTACTTTACATCAGCACAATTTTGGAACCACATTTTTTTTTTATTAGAGAGCTATAAGGGTTAAAAGTTGACCAGAGATTTCTCATTTTTCCAACAAAATTTACAAAACCATTTTTTTTAGGGACCACGTCACATTTGAAGTCACTTTGAGGGTTCTTTATGACAGAAAATACCCAAAAGTAAGACCACTCTAAAATCTGCACCCCCAAGGTGCTCAAAACCACATTCAAGAAATTTATTAACCCACCAAGTGCTTCAAAGAAATTTTTGGAATGTGGAAGAAAAAAATTAACATTTAACTTTTTTCACAAAAATGTTACATTAGACCCAATTTTTTTTTATTTTCACAGGGTTAAGAAGAAAAAATGGACCCCAAAATTTGTTGTGCAATTTCCCCTGACCACGCAGATACCCCATATGTGGGGAAAAACCACTGTTTAGGCATACGGCAGGGTTCGGAAGGGAAGGAGCGCCATTTGACTTTTTGAAAGTAAAATTTGCTTGAATAATTAGCAGACTCCATGTTGTGTTTGGGGAGCCCCTGATGTGCCTAAACAGTGGAAACCCCCCACAAGTGACACCATTTTGGAAACTAGACCCCTCAGAGAACCTTTACAGAAGTTTATAACATGGAGCCATGAAAATAAAAAATTATGTTTTAGCCCCAATTTTTTTATTTTCACAAGGGTAAGAGGAGAAAATAGACCCCAAAAACTTTTTGCAATTTCTCCTGAGTACGCCAATACCCTATATGTGGGGAAAATACAGTGTTTGGGTGCACGGCAGAGTTCAGAAGGGAAGGAGCACTGTGTGACTTTTTGAACGCAAAATTTGCTGGAATTGAGGGCAGATGCCATGTCACGTTTGAAGAGCCCCTGATGTGCCTAAATAGTTGAAACCCCCCACAAGTGACCCCATTTTGGAAACTACAACCCTCAAGGATTTTATCAAGGGGTATAATGAACATTTTGAACCCGGTACGACACATAATTTGATAACATTAGGTCATCATATTGAATAAGTTGTCATTAGTCTTGAGCACAAGTGCTCGCCACTTGAGTTTGCATCGTGTACTCGGGTATGCACCATGTATCGCACGTGCTCGAGTGACATGCTCGAGTCCTGCCCACAGGTTTCACGGTTATTAGACACCCAAAACAAACATGCAGGGATTGCTGGTGCATGGCAGGCAATCCCCGCACGTTTGTTTTGACTGTGAAGCATATGGGGCAGAGACTCGAGCACCCGCGATACTCAATGCATACCCGAGCACCCGATGCAAACTCAAGTAGTGAGCACTTGTGCGCAACACTAGTCGCCATATCGTCATCTTTTTTTTTTTTTGCTTTTGAAAAAAATCCCAACCCTAGCACAACCCTAACCCTAGAGTTTATTTTTTACACCGTTCCTTGTGCAGTATAAGTGATTAGACGACTTTATTCTTTGGGTCGGTGCGATTACAGCGAAGCTCATCAAGAGAATGCCAAGAGTGTGCAAAGCAGTCATCAAAGCAAGAGGTGGTTACTTTGAAGAACCTAGATTATAAGACATTCAGTTGTTTCACATTTTTTAGTTAAGTATATAATTCCACATGTGTTAATTCATAGTTTTGATGCCTTCAGTGTGAATGTACAATTTTCATAGTCATGAAAATACAGAAAAATCTTTAAATGAGAAGGTGTGTCCAAACTTTTGGTCTGTACTGTACGTATTAGTACGCCCTGGGCTGTAAAGGGGTTAAGACCCATAGCGGTGGAGATTGGTTCCCATGGTGAAAAATTAAGTGCCTGGATGTATTTTTACCTACAGCCTCTGGTTCAGGAAACTCCGAGTTACATTAGGGATTCAAAATTCATAGTGACCATTTTTGATAAATTTGAATGGCCAAAAAACTTTGGATGATAGTCCTGTGATGTGGTGGCATTATACCCCCTCAATTCCACACCATATTGCTTTAGCATGTTTAACCTACCACCTTGACACATACAGTTCGTACACTATAGAAATAAAAGAATTTCTGGTCATAGCAGTACAGTTCCTCTTAGAGCGGAATTATTTTAGCTTTGATAAAAGTTTTTTTTTTACAGAAAAGAGGAGTCAGCATGGGCAGTAAATTTTCTCCTTCGCTAGTGAACATAGTGATGTGTAGGTGGAAGGAGCTTTTCATTTACCATAATGATAACACATATAGTGGACACATTGTGTGGTACGGTAGATTTATTGATGACCTCCTCCTGGTGTGGGGGGGGCACACAGGAGGAGGTGGTACAATTTGTACAGTACATCAACTGCAATAATTCTATTCTTAAATTCACTTAGTTCTACCATTCATCCAAAATTACTTTTTTGGATCTCGAACTTGAGGCTACCAAGGAGAAAGAATTGGTCAAAATTAATCCCCACAGAAAATCTACAGCCTCAAATTCTATTCTATCAGCTAAATGTTGTCATCCGCCACATATTAAGAGAAATATCCCTTACGGTGAGCTAATACCAACAATACGAAATTGTTCAGATAACATCACTTTTCAGAAGGAATCAGAAAAAAATTATAACAGACTATCCAATAGGTGCTATCCCGAGTGGTCTTTAAGAAAAGCGAGTAGAATTGTCTCCAATATAAATCGGAAAGATATACTCCGAAATAAACAGAAAAATAACATTAACACATTGGATACTAGGGTAACGTTTTCTACCACCTATAGTCCTCAGTATAATAAAATTACATCTAGAATTAAAAAGTATAACCCTATTATATATCAGAGCAAGAAACTAAAAAACCTACTTTCTAATGCCATCCGCTTTGTAGCCAGGAAAGCGCCCGCTCTGGGAACCATCCTTTCTCCTAGCTTATACACCAGTGAGACTAATACTGTACAACCAAATTGGCTCAGCACAAAAGGTTTCTTCAGATGTGGAGCCAATCGGTGCAAAGCGTGTCTACACGCGGTTAAAACAGATCGTTTTATGTCCTTAAGTAATGATAGAGAATATAAAATTCATGATTTCCTCAATTGTAATTCATCAGGGGTTATATACCTTATAGAATGCACCTTGTGTAAGGTCCACTATGTGGGTTGTACCACAGGTGCGCTGAAAGTCCGTATCAGAAGACATCTTTCTGATGCGATTAATTTGGAAGCCATAAATACATCAGCAGTATCGAGGCATTTTGCGAGAGTTCATAAAGGTGACACCTCATTCTTTAAATATATGGAGATAGAGAAGGTATATAGATCCACACGAGGGGGGGATCATAAGTGCAAACTTCTGAACCGGGAGTCCCTGTGGATTTTCACATTGGATACCACAGGGGTTAAATTCAAGACAGGATCTGATACTGCAGTATTAAGAAATATAATTCTGCATTTATTTCCATGCATGTACACTGGGTACGGAAAGTATTCAGACCCCTTTACATTTTTCACTCTTTGTTTCATTGCAGCCATTTGGTAAATTCTAAAAAGTTCATTTTTTTCTCATTAAAGTACACTCTGCACCCCATCTTGTCTGAAAAAAAACAGAAATGTAGAAATTTTTGCAAATTTAATAAAAAAGAAAAACTGAAATATCACATGGTCATAAGTATTCAGAACCTTTGCTCAGTATTGAGTAGAAGCACCCTTTTGGGCTAGTATAGCCATGAGTCTTCTTGGAAATGATGCAACAAGTTTTTCACACCTGCATTTTGGGATCCTCTGCCATTCTTCCTTGCAGATCCTCTCCAGTTCCGTCAGGATGAATGGTAAACGTTGGTGGACAGCCATTTTCAGGTCTCTCCAAAGATGCTCAATTGGGTTTAGGTCAGGGCTCTGGCTGGGCCAGTCAAGAATGGTCACATAGTTGTTCTGAAGCCACTCCTTTGTTATTTTAGCTGTGTGCTTAGGGTCATTGTCTTGTTGGAAGGTGAACCTTTGGCCAAGTCTGAGGTGCAGAGCACTCTGGAAGAGGTTTTCATCCAGGATATCTCTGTACTTGGCCGCATTCATGTTTCCTTCAATTGCAACCAGTCGTCCTGTCCCTGCAGCTGAAAAACACACCCATAGCATGATACTGCTGTTATGATCTGCTACAAGAACTAAGGAAAGAGAGGAAATCTGTCCATGCAATAGGACTAAGCTGATTCCCTACGATGCAGCGGGCAACCTGTTCCTTTTGAACAGACCCGCCTTCGTCCGCGGCTAGTCTGAACGCAGACCTATAGATTAAAGGGAGAGGTCCCTAAAAGAACTAAGGACTGGGACAAAATTGGACACCTCCTGGCAGAAGTAGTAGCAGAAGAAGACAAACAGACAAAAGTACTTAGTGGTCCAAGGACCAAACAAACTAGAGAGATACAATAGGTACAAAGCACCTGGCTAGATTAAGAGTCAAAGTAACACTAAAGTCCAGCAAAGCCGGAAGGGTGGAGCTGGAATAAATAGGCAGAAGGTCACGTGACCACAAAATAGAAAAAACTAACAGGAGCGTTCTAACAACTGCCACCACCATGTTTCACTGTTGGGATTGTATTAGGCAGGTGATGAGCAGTGCCTTGTTTTCTCCACACATACCACTTAGAATTATCACCAAAAAGTTCTATCTTCGTCTCATCAGACCAGAGAATCTTATTTCTCATAGTCTGGGAGTCCTTCATGTGTTTTTGAGCAAACTCTATGCGGGCTTTCATATGAGGAGAGGCTTCCGTCTGGCCACTCTGCCATAAAGGCCCAACTGGGGGAGGGCTGCAGTGATAGTTGACTTTGTGGAACTTTCTCCCATCTCCCTACTGCATCTCTGGAGCTCAGCCACAGTGATCTTGGGGTTCTTCTTTACCTCTCTCACCAAGGCTCTTCTCCCACGATTGCTCAGTTTGGCTGGACGGCCAGGTCTAGGAAGACTTCTGGTGGCCCCAAACTTCTTCTATTTAAGGATTATGGAGGACACTGTACTCTTATGAACCTTGAGTAATGCAGAAATTCTTTTATAGCCTTGGCTAGATCTGTGCCTTGCCACAATTCGGTCTCTGAGCTCCTTGGGCAGTTCCTTTGAGCTCATGATTCTCATTTGGTCTGACATGCACTGTGAGCTGTGGGGTCTTATATAGACAGGTGTGTGCCTTTCTAAATCAAGTCCTATCAGTTTAATTAAACACATTTGGACTCCATTGAAGGAGTAGAACCATCTCAAGGAGGATCACAAGGAAATGGACAGCATGTGACTTAAATATGAGTGTCTGAGCAAAGGATCTGAATACTTATAACCATGTGATATTTCAGTTTTTCTTTTTTAATAAATTTGCAAAAAAATTCTACATTGCTGTTTTTTTCAGTCAAGATGGGGTGCAGACTGTACTTTAATGAGAAAAAAATGAACTTTTTAGAATTTATCAAATGGCTGCAATGAAACAAAGAGTAAAAAATTTAAAGGAGTCTGAATACTTTCCGTACTCACTGTATGTATCTATATACACTGCTCCAAAAATAAAGGGAATACTTAAAACAACAGAATATAACTCCAAGTAAATAAACTTCTGTGAAATCAAACTGTCCACTTAGGAAGCAACACTGATTGACAATCAATTTCACATGCTGATGTGCAAATGGAATAGACGATAGATGGAAATTATTGGCAATTATCAAGACACCCTCAATAAAGGAGTGATTCTGCAGGTGGGGACCACAGACCACATCTCAGTACCAATGCTTTCTGGCTGATGTTTTGGTCACTTTTGAATGTTAGTTGTGCTTTCACACTCGCGGTAGCATGAGACAGACTCTACAACCCACAGAAGTTGCTCAGATAGTGCAGCTCATCCAGGATGGCACATCAATGCGAGCTGTGGCGAGAAGGTTGGCTGTGTCCAGAGGCTGGAGGCACTACCAGGAGACAGGCCCGTACACCAGGAGATGTGGAGGGGGCCGTAGGAGGGCAACAACCCAGCAGCAGGACCGCTACCTCCGCCTTTGTGCAAGGAGGAACAGGAGGAGCACTGCCAGAGCCCTGCAAAATGACCTCCAGCAGGCCAAAAATGTGCATGTGTCTGCACAAATGGTTAGATACCGACTCCATGAGGGTGGTATGAGGACCCGACGTCCACAGATAGGGGTTGTGCTCACAGCCCAACACCATGCAGGACGCTTGGCATTTGCCACAGAACACCAGGATTGGCAAAGTCGCCACTCGCGCCCTGTGCTCTTCACAGATGAAAGCAGGTTCACACTGAGCACATGTGACAGACGTGACAGAGTCTGGAGTCGCCGTGGAGAGCGACATCCTTCAGCATGACCGGTTTGGCAGTGGGTGAGTAATGGTGTGGGGTGGCATTTCTTTGGAGGGCCACACAGCCCCCCATGTGCTCGCCAGAGGTAGCCTGACTTTCATTAGGTACCGAGATGAGATCCTCAGACCCCCTGTGAGACCATATGCTGGTGCGGTTGGCCCTGGGTTCCTCCTAATGCAGGACAATGCCAGACCTCATGTGGCTGGAGTGTGTCAGCAGTTCCTGCAAGATGAAGGCATTGAAGCTATGGACTGGCCCGCCCGTTCCCCAGACCTGAAACCGATTAAGCACATCTGGGACATCATGTCTTGCTCCATCCGCCAACGTCACGTTGCACCACAGACTGTCCCGGTGTTGGCGGATGCTTTAGTCCAGGTCTGGGAGGAGATCCCACAGGAGACCATCCGCAACCTCATCAGGAGCATGCCCAGGCATTGTAGGGAGGTCATACAGGCACGTGGATATATATATATACTGTATCTTTTTGTCATTCTAGTAATAGGGCCATAATTAAGACATGATTTGTTGAAACGCGTAGGTCTGTAAGCTATGATAGTTGCACATTTGCTGTATTCTTTGTGGAGCAGTGTTTTATATGGCTAATAAAAGCTAAGTTTTAATATTTTTTCTACTAAACAAACCTTTACGCTGGATCATTTGCACTTTTCCCTTGTCTGACTACACTTACGTTTCGCCCTGGTACCACTTATCTGCATCTCCAGAAGTTTCCCATTTCTCCATTATACTCTTCAAATTACATTTTGAGACTTTCTCCTCCTGTTGTTGCACATATTTTTTTTCCCTTCATCTGCACAGGTATCATTAATCTATCAACTATAATGGCCGTACCAGGTCCTGCAGGTCCTGTATCCCGTACACATGACGTGGGCAGTGCACGGCATGCCGCTAGTTTTTATTCTGAGTGCTCTTATATACGGTGGTAGTTTTACACAATGTTGAGCCTGTGATCTGCAGAGTGAAATGTCTGACTGCTAGAACAGAAGTGTACGGCAGATTCTACAGCATGGATACATAAAGGACGTCCTGGGGGAATATACCTCCCTCCAACACTCGTCCAGTCCCTGCCTCACACTAGAGACATTTATAATAACTCCAGGACTATGGAGCTGGTCATTTTCTCATAATCTGTGGCCATTATTAGTGATCTCGCATTGTACGGTAATATCACCCTGGAGGTTGTGATGTATTTAGTGTAATAGCGCCATCTAGAATATACAGTATATATCAGGTGATACCATGCTTTCTATAGTTAGTCATCTTCTGCGCCCTCTATAGCTATCTATTATACTTTATATTTCTTTATAATAATTTATAATAAATTACTCGATAGTTTTTCAGCTTTATGATGTTTATTAATCTGCTGTAATTATAAAAGAAAGTCCAACCTTACAGTGGACACAGGTGGAAGTGTCCTCCATGATGGTGTAGGCTGAGGTGGAGCAAGTATATAGTCAGTGGGGGATCAAGATGACCAGTATTCCCCAGGGTTCCTTGTTATCAGGGAGGGACCCGGTGTATGCAATCAAAAGATCTTATCCTCTGACCGGCTGTGTGCCATCAACAGGTAATGATCCTCTGTCCGGCTGTGTGCCATCAACAGGTAATGACCATCCGGCAGTGCGACATCAACTGGTCATCACCCTCCAGCTGTGTGCCATCAACAGGTAATGACCATCCGGCAGTGCGCCATCAACAGGTAATGACCCTCTGGCTATGGCCATCAATAGGTCATCACCCTCCGGCTGTATGCCATCAACAGGTAATGACCATCCGGCAGTGCGCCATGAACAGGTAATGACCATCCGGCTGTGTGCCATCAACAGGTAATGATCCTCTGTCCGGCTGTGTGCCATCAACAGGTAATGACCCTCTGGCTGTGGCCATCAATAGGTCATCACCCTCCGGCTGTGTGCCATCAAATGTTTTAATCTTCTGTCCAGTTTTGTGCCATCAAGAGGTAATGACCCTCCAGCTGTGGGCCAGCAACAGGTCATCACCTTTCGGCATTTAGGCTTCTTGTCTTCTGTAAGATGCGATTCTTGAGTCTCCTGATGTTAAAAAATATTTAAAAAATCACTGATTAAACTAATAATCTATCTAGTACATAAGCATCACAATTTATAATCTATCTAGTGCATAAGTATGACAATTTAGCTCACAGAACATACACTATGCTAAAACATTAGACCCTACAAGCAGAAATTTTCTAAACTAACATAAATATAACTGACAAATCAGTAGAAAAATCGCTACCAATGGCACAGCTCTCTTCACATCAACCTGTAACCATAGTAGATAAGAAATAGAGGACAACGCTCATAGTCAGTTATCAACAATTCGGCATGGGGCATCCCACCAGAGACATTATAATATCTAGTAGATTATAGATGGCAATAGAATTTACCAACAAGCACATAGTACGCCAAACTCAAGTACATAGTATGCCAAACCTCGACACGTTTTCCTAAAATAGGTTCTTCAGAAGCACATACAAAACAGTGATACTTAGCAAAGCGTTCATAGATATATGCGCCATATGATAAGGTGCTAAAGTGCAAGTGTGTGACAAAATATCCATTCGATTTCAGGTGCAATGCTGCCTTGTATGTAGTAAGATGGTGCCCATCAGACAGCATGTATAGGACTAACCTGTGATGAAAACACGAGCAATGGGAAAGTTCAAGCAGTTGCCTTCTCAATCTTCCTCGCCTCTAAGACATCTAAGGAAACATCTTCTCCTCTTGATTTTGGGTTGAGGTGTTGTAGGCATTTCAGGCTCTGGCATTCTAGGTTCTGACATACTAGGTTCTGACATGCTAGGTTCTGGTGTTCTAGGTTCTGGTGCTCTTGGCTCTGGAATTCTGGATTGTTGGTTTCTCTGAAAAATCAGTAACCTCTCTTTATGCTCCGTGGAACTTCGAGCTCTTCTTCCTATATTGTTGTGAGGGATCGTTCTGACCCAGACAATATCACTGAACGCCACTTTATAGTTGCAGCTAGGAACCTTTTTCGCATCCTGCGGTGCAGGAGCCATGGATGGAGTAGAACATTTGCCATTGGGCAGGACAGGTGTTCTCCTGGAGTCTTGCTCCTGAATCTGAGGGATGCAAATCGGCTCCTTACAAGCACTTTGTTCCTTCAGAATGGTTTTGTTCTCAGGAGTTTTCTGATGGTTTCACCAGGTTCAGACATTGCCCACTTACTCAGGACAAGACTTAAGGCCAAATACTCTAGTATTGTCAGTAGTGTCATCACCGCAACAAAAACTGCGTCACGGAAGAGCCAAAGAGGAAGATTGATGGAAGCTTGATAGGTGCTTCTCCTGAGATCCACGGGTAGTGGGTCATCCTATAATAAAGAAAAAAAACATAATAAAGTCCTGTATATTTATACCCAATCCAGTCAAACAGAGAGCCCTTGTTATTATACAGTGATGGATAGATTATCAAGCAACTTTCAGAAATATCCCATTGAGAAGATCAGGAATAAGTTTGGGTTTCACCTCCAGGGTCCATGGAATATTATTTACAGTTGGACTTTCATATGACGGACGGTCACGTGTCCAGTATGAGAAGTCCTGCAAGAGGCGATATTCTCATTAGCTGATCCTTGTGACCTCCATATTGATGAGAACATACTCGCCCTCAGTGTACTGTAATGTGGGGGGTAGAGCAACGTAAAGCACAGAAATGATAGGGTGATACTCATCATCTCCAGAGGTCTCTCAGCACCAAGGTATGGTCAATGAGATACAAGCTGCAGATGGGCCGAGGCTTCTAATATACCCAGGGGTGACATCACAAAGCCCTCTGTGACATCATTGCACAGTTCTATCCATCATGTCACTGATATTTTGGACCTAACTAAATGTCTAAAAGAGAACCCTTCCACATGATTTCCAATCACGGAGCAGCTTCAGTTTTTCAAGAAAAGTTTAAAAAATATAATCTGTGCTGTGATTGGTCACAATGACACATGAAGCAGAACGTCTTTAGATCTTTTAAAGGGAAAGTGTCAGCAATTTTTTTACAATTGTAAAATTGTAAAGTATTTATATTTATATATAAATACACACATATATTTAAAAAGGTTTTAATGGTATAAAATCTGAAAAAATATTTTAACTGTTTTGATGTTTTCATCTTGTAAACACTAGGGGGAGCAGCTGCTGACATTTCCATGAAAACAGAATACAGCTAGCTCGCATTACGACTGCAGTAAAAGTGGGCGGGATCTGCTCACATGGGTGTGATGTCACTCCTCCCCTTCTGGGCGTTTGCAAAAAGGTAAATGAGACTGTAGTTTAGGATCACAGTGCGGAGCGATCACTGGTGACTGCAAAGTGATATATAAGGGACAACACCAAAGTCATTAATCACTACAAGGACAAGGCAGGAATGTGGGAGTCAGAGGGGTCACCCCACACTTATATCCCTTCTGACTGTCACTTCCTAAGCTCCTTTCCCTGCCATAACCTCTTATTCCCGCAGGTAAATTCTTACAGGACCCCCCTCCCCATCCCCTTCCCCTGCCGCAGCTGATTCTAAACGTCCTCCATATGTAATAATAGACAGGTACTCACCGGCAGCCTATGGTAATTCACAGGGTAGAACAGGGTACAGCACAGAAACAATATGGCGATCCTCATTGTCTCCAGGGGGTATCTCAGCACCAAGATATGGCCAATGAGATATGAGCTCCAGGTGGATGGAGACCCCTTATATACCCCAAGGGTGACATCATAACGCCCTCTGTGACATCATCACTCACAACATTCCGTCACATGACATCACCCAGCACCAGCATCATGTGACCCAGCATAAAGAGAAAGTCCTTGTTGCCTATAGCAACTATTCAAAACTAAGTTTAAACTTTTCCAACAGCTAAAGGCGGCTCTGTGATGGCAGTTTCTTCTTGTGGACGGTTGTGATAAATCTGCAGAACATCTACATAACGCGACATGTAGAAAATCCTGTCTTTTCCCCTCTGTTCTTCCTCTGGTGCTACAGAGACGGATAGAAGGAGCTTTTCCAGACCTTACAGTGCACAATATGGGACCTAATCACTGATATCCCAGATCTCCTCAGTACAAGCATACCGCCAACCTATGAGGACTAGAAAGAGGGCGAAACCAAGCGGCACGCGTAGTCTGACCACGCCCCTATCCACACCCCAAGCCACGCCCTTTTTATACCTTGGCAGGAGGAGATGTCTATACAAAGCGCAAGTTATCAAAAGGCTGAAGGAACACTTTATCAACTTGAAGGGCATCCACTGTCCCGGCACTACCGGAAGTTCCACAACCAATCTTATAAGGACACTAAGTTTTGTGGGATCCGATTAGTCCCCAGAAAATGGAGGGGAGGTGATTACCTAAGATTAATGTTGCGGATGGAATCCAAATGGATCTTCACATTAAATAGCTTGGCTCTGAAGGGCCTTAATCACGAGAGTCAGCTGTATGCCTTCAACTCGCAGCGGTATATACTGTATGTATTTTTTATCCCAGTACCAATTGAACATTTACATTGCACTTTTATGAACCTCCTTATATTTTATCAATATAATATGTCTTTTGGATATATTCCTTTGAATCCACCTATTTTATATATGTATTTGTTTCTATACATTGATACCCCTATTGGAGATACAATATGTTTTTATTTTTCTCCTTCATTTTTTCCTTTTTATCTCTGGATGGTACTAAGTGTCGAATTTATACAATCCTGGTAATATACACTGATTAACAGACTGTTTTTTATAGCCATCAGAAATATAAGTATATAATTTTTATTCATTTTTAACTAATTGTGAAAGTTTGAACAAAGTCTTTTTTATTATTATTTTTTTCACACACAGTCTATTCTTATTGGAATTCTATCTTAGTTCTATTGCACCTCCATATGTCCTTTTGCACCGTCTTGATAGTATTGGATCTTCCTCCATTTCTTTGGTTGTATTATCTTTGTGGGGGGCGTTTGGACTTTATTAGGTTACCAGTTTGACTACCAGCGAGAAGCTGACGAAGAGGAACTGTGAGTCCTCGAAACGCGTAGTTTTTTTTGGCCTATACAGGACATCGAAGGAGAGAGTCAATGCACAGGGATAAGCCCTCCTGATATCCAGAAGATATATATAACCATATCATATTATTGATACAAAATATAAATGCACAGAGTCAATAAAATCACTTAAAAACACCAAACCCCATCCTTACTTTGCTAGATACCTATTCCAAAGGTGTATCTAGGTTTTCTGGCACCCGGTGCAGCAGGGGCTGGCTGGCACATTTTAGCCTGGGGGGCAAGCACACAGGAGTGGCCCATGAGTAGCGGCCCATCCTTAACATGTTTATTACCAGATGCATCATAAGCCTATATTCACACGACCTTATTGTCTAAGTGTTGCCCGTGAAAAAAGCTGTCAGCACTTGGACCAGTTCAGATGATTGTTTGTAGTGGTCAGACATAGTACATATTATTCTTATGTATTACTATTATTAAAGCAGATATACCTTTTTAGAGATGCAGTACCAGGGGCGGACCTACCGCCCGTGCAGCCGGTTCATTGAACGGGGACCCCCGAGGGAGAGGAGGCCCCTCCAGCCTCCAGCAGGGCCGCCATCATGGCATGACTGCCCTGACTCCAGCATGGGGCCCGGCCGGTCGGGGCCCCCTCGGAGCCCCCCTCTTGTGCGTCTCCTCATGGGCCCCCCCCCACAGGATCCCCCAACGTCACATGACCGGAGATGTGCCTGCGCTCAGCATGGGCCCCATGCTGAGCGCAGGGACATCTCCGGTCATGTGACGGCGCCGGCACAATACTTACCCCTCCCCGTGCCTCCGCAGCGTCTGCCGCGTCCTCTGACTTTGACGTCTCAGGTCAGAGGGCGCAGTGATGTCTTTACAACGCTGGAGTCTGGATCAGCAGCAGGTAAGAAGTGAGGTGAGTATTTGATTTTTTTTTTTTATGTATGGGGGCATGGGGCATTTAATGGTGGGGGGAGAGTGGGTGTGACATCCTGCATGGGACATTATATGGGGGGGGGTGACATCCTGCATGGGGCATTATATAGGGGGGGGGATTGGCATCCTGAATGGGGCATTATATGGGGAAGGGGGGAATTGACATCCTGCATGGGGGCATTATATGGGGGTGGCGGGGGAGGGATGTGACATCCTGCATGGGGCATTATAAGAGGGGAAGGGGGAAGTGACATCCTGCATGGGGCATTATAAGAGGGGAAGGGGGGAAGTAACATCCTGCATGGGGCATTATAAGAGGGGAAGGGGGGAAGTGACATCCTGCATGGGGCATTATAAGAGGGGAAGGGGGAAGTAACATCCTGCATGGGGCATTATAAGAGGGGAAGGGGGGAAGTGACATCCTGCATGGGGCATTATAAGGGAGGGGGGGGCGTGACATTCTGCATGGGGCATTATAAGGGAGGTGGTGTGACATCCTGCATGGGGCATTATAAGAGGGGGAGGGGGGAATTGACATCCTGCATGGGGCATTATATAGAGGGTGGGTGTGTGACATACTGCATGGGGCATTATAAGGAGGGGCCGGTGACCTCCTGCATGGGGCATTATAAGGGAGGGGGTGGTCTGACATGCTGCATGGGGCATTGAAAAGGGGGGAAGTGACATCCTGCAAGGGGCATTATATGGGGGGAAGAGGTGACGTCCTGCATGGGGCATTTTATGGGGGGTAGATGTGACATCCTGCATAGCGCATTAAAAGACGGGTGTCATCCTGCATGGGGCATTATAAGGGGGGAACAGCCTGCATGGAGCGTTACATGGGGGCCAATATTCTGCATGGAGAGTTATATGGGGACCAGTATCCTGTATGGAGCATTATATGGGTACCAGTATCCTGTATGGAACATTATAAGGGGGTCAGTATCCTGTATGGAGCTTTATATGGTGCCCATATTACTGTATGGAGGACTATACTCTCCGGTCTGCACTGTGCGCTGTGAGGATTCGCCGGTTTCTGAGCTCTTGTAGAATTTACAATAGATATCGATTGTGTAATGGGGCATTATAAGGGGGGAACAGCCTGCATGGAGCGTTGTATGGGGGCCAATATTCTGTATGGAGTGTTATATGGGGGTCAGTATTCTGTATGGAGCGATATATGGGGGACAGTATTCGGTAGGGAGCGTTATATGGGGGCCAATATTCTGTATGCAGTGTTATATGGGGACTAGTATCCTCTATGGAGCGTTATATGGGGACCAGTATCCTGTATGGAGCATTATATGGGGACCAGTATCCTGTATGAAGCATTATAAGGGGGTCAGTATCGTGTAAGGAGCATGATATGGTGCCCATATTACTGTATGGAGGACTATACTGTCCGGTCTGCACTGTGCGTTGTGAGGATTCGCCGGTTTCTGAGCTATTGTAGAATTTACAATAGATATCGCTCATGTAATGTAGTAAATGAAATCCTTGGCCTTGTACTATATATATATATTTCTCTGCGGTATCTGTGCATCATGAATCATGGTATGTGTTAAAGGGGCCCACTGAAACTCTGTCGCCCAGGGCCCACAAAAACCTGGAGCTGGCCCTGGGGGTAAGTATAACAAGTTGTATTTTTTCTACATACAATTAATTAACTTGGAGTGGGGGGAATCAGAGATGCACGGGGGGATGAGAGATGCACGGGGGGGGGAGGGCCCTTCATGCCCCCTATGAAGGGCGGGGGGGGCCCAAAAAAATTCTTGCACAGGGGCCCACTACAGTCTGTGTCCGCCCCTGTGTAGTACGCTGTGTTTTTCTACACTTCTAAAATAACAGAGTAAAGGTGGTCACACATAAGCCCAGGTCTGCTAGATAGATACCTATGAATTATTATTTTGTATATGTTTTCAGACATACTTGATCAATGAAATCATCATTGTAAACTTCAACTCCACATAATAGTATATGATGTAGCAGTCACTAATTATCTTGAGTGCTTCATCTGATGTCCGTGCACATAGTATACATAGTATACCACATACAGTACAATATATATAGGAGAATATACAGTATGACTGGTATATAGAGACGAGCAATTTGTAGAACCGTGGTCCAGTGGTCAGATGAATATTCTGTGGCTGCTGAACAGGAGCCACTACATAGTCACCTTTTTACAGCCTCACATAGCCTTCCATATACTGTACAGTGTGAGCCCCACATAGCCTCCTATATACAATGTGAGCCCTCACACAACCTCCTATATGAGTATGAGCCCTCACATAGCCTCCTATATACAGTATCAGTCCCCACACAGCCTCCTGCATATAGTGTGAGGACCCACACAGCCTCCTGCATACAGTGTGAGGACCCACACAGCCTCCTGCATACAGTGTGAGGACCCACTGTGTGAGTACAGTGTGAGGACTGGTCGTCGGATATGTTGCATGCTTATTGAGATGTGTTATTGACAGCTCTATCATTTTTCTTGCCACTGTCTTGTTAAATATACAGGTTGGATACATTTGGTGTTCATGCCATATAAATTCCTGTTTATAAAGAGTACATATTTATGATAGGTAGCTTTGTTTTACTACCATTGGCAGGCATTAACTGGATTTTAGGTCCTAGTGACGTTTTATATCTTTTTTACCTACGCATTCATTAAAGGTTATGTTTTAACCTCTTTCACTACTTTAATTGCTTCATATTACCTTTATTGAGTGGTGACCTGTATGATACTGTGTGAGCACCAGCTCCAGGCGTCCCTGAAGAGGGGCAGGGAAAAAGTAAAGGGGGCAGTGGGAAGGGGGTTTATCCAAAGAGGGGCGAGGTCAGCAGAGTATGAGAGACAGACTCATCCTAAACCAGGGGTCTCAAACACGCGGGCCGCATGTGGCCCTTCAGACTGGTTCATGCGGCCTGTAGACACCATAGACCCCGATCGCGGCCCGGTCCAGGAGCTGCCGACAGCTGCACTGTAGTTCAGTGTATTGCTGCGCAGAGACCGGCTCTCTGCATGATACAATACCAATGCCAGCCACCGGCCTATCAGAGGCCAGCAGCGGACATCCGCGTCCCAGCGCAGCGGTGCATGACATCACTAACATGGGTAGATGTCAGCTGCTGGCCTCTGATAGGCCGGTGGCAGACATTGGTCTCTGCGCAGCAATACACTGAACTAAAGCGCAGCTGCCAGAAGCTCCTGGACCAGGCCGCGATCGTCAAGGGGTCTATGGTTCCTGCGCCCGCATATGCAGAAAGGACACCGAGGGAACGGAGGACAGGTGAGAAGAGACTTTTTTTTTTCTTATATATGTATGTGAAGAATGGAACAGCGGACATTCCTACAATATAGGGACCTGAATGGGGACATTCCTACAATATGGGAACCTGGATAGGAACATTCCTACAATGTGGGACCTGGATGGGGACATTCCTACAATGTGGGACCTGAATGGAGACATTCCTACAATATGGGGACCTGGATAGGAACATTCCTACAATGTGGGACCTGGATGGGGACATTCCTACAATGTGGGACCTGAATGGGGAAATTCCTACAATATGGGGACCTGGATAGGAACATTCCTACAATGTGGGACCTGGATGGGGACATTCCTACAATGTGGGTGTGGCACCCCAGGGGTCTGGTTTTCCACAGTAAGGTAATGTTATGTCTGAGAGCAGGTGGGAGGTCCTTTGGTCAGGGATCCTGTGCATGCCACACCTCCTGCCCAGTCTTGGGAGGGGAAGAACTTCCCCTGTATAAACCCGGGGCTGAGGCAGGGTGAGTCAGACAAGGAGACTGGAGACAAGAAGCAGCATAGGAAACAGGAGAGTTCCAAGGAGTCAGGGGCTGGCAGCTGCAGCGCTCGCCCTGACTAAGAAGATTCTTTACCGGACCCGGAGTCCGAGGCTGTGGGGACTAACTTCTACCCAGCAGCAGAATCCGTCAGGCAGGGGATTTCAGGTCCTCTGGCCCAGAAGCCCGAAGGCACGGTCACACGCGTGGGACCAGCACCGCCATCGTGGAGCGGAAGCCATTAGAAGGCCCCGAGTCACCGGCCATATGGGTGAGCACCACACGGTACACTCAGGGACGTGGGCTACTTACATCAGCTTCTAGCAAGGTAGCCAGAAGAGTACAGTCAGTTTGTGAGGCCTACAACTCCGCCTGGCCAGGGGAGATCCCATCTGCTCAAAGACTGACCAGGCCCCGTTTGCTAGCAAGTACTCCGGGAGGGTCTATCGTTGTTACCAGTAAAGACCCTGAACTACACCGTACCGTCTCTGAGTGGTTCCTGCTACCCCCATCATCCACGTCGGCTGCCCTGAGGCCATACCCCTCCCTTTGGGGGTTATACTATCACGCTGCACAATCCTACCACCGGCCTCAGCGGTCTGCCCTGCAGCAGCAGCTCCCTGGCTGCACTCAACGGGTGGCGTAGTCATCAACTATTTACTACTAATAGACTGCCGTCTAGTTTGACTCCCTGGGCACGGACCGGGTCACCGCCACGAGACTACAACCCTCCACTGATCCGGCTCCGGGTAGGCTCCCGCATGCGCAACGCAGCGCGACACAGGCCCAGGGGCGCGTCAACTTTGGCGTAGTCGGCAGGATTTCGTGCCCGCAACCACCGGGTACTGCGTGCCTGAAAAGCAAAGACTGTTCAAACTTACCAGTGGTGAAGATTCCCGCTATCCGTGGAGGTTTCCCGCCATCCGGCGCCATCTTCTACCTTCTTCCCGCCATCGGTGAAGTTTCCCGCCATCCGGCGCCATCTTCGGCCTTCTTCCCGCCATCCGTGGAGTTTTCCCGCCGTTGGACGCCATCTTGGGGACGCCGCGCGGGAAGAAGAGGGGCGTGGACTCCGAAAGCGCGCGAGAACTGAAGCCCCGCCTCACGTCCGGACGTTGCGTAAGGTCCTGGAAGGAGCCCAGCAGACGCCGACGTCACAGGAGCGCGACGGAAGGTCCTCAACCCTGACGATCCACTGCGGAGCCGCGGCCTACGGAAGAGGATCATCGCAAGGTAGGCCACGGTCCACTAGGGGGGAGGAAGATGTCGGATACGGAGGAGAGCTTCACTGCCCCAACCCCCGCCAGCGCTACCGCTGCTGCAGTTATGCCCTTCACCATGCCCTATATCCCGGGAGCAGCTTGGCTACCCCAGTACTCAGGGGAGTCACATACCCTGCATGACTTTAGAGAAAAGCTGGATAGCCTCTTCCAGGTGTACCCCCTCACAGAAGAGCAAAAAGTGAGCATCCTGGTGGCCCAACTAACCGGGGCAGCCAAAAGGGAAGTAAAATCCTGGCCACCTGGGAGGAAGACTGTCGCAGGGATACTAACCCGGCTGAAGGACACCTTTGATACCCGCACCTCAGCCGAGATTAAGCTTAGATTCTACGGGTGCAAGCAGCGAGCGCATGAGAGTATAAGGGACTATGCACTAAACCTACAAGAGGCCCTGAGGGCCATAAAGCAGACCGACCCTGATGGGGTGGGAAACGAGGACAGGCTGTTGACTGAACAATTTATAGAGGGTTTATATTGCAATGCCCACCGAACCCAGTTGCGGGCAATGGCCTTACAGGATCCCCATCTGGACTTTGCACAGTTCAAGGACAGAGCCATCCGGGTGCTCCGAGAACCGGCACCAGGTGGCGTTGTGACCCACAGACGCCCCACTACCACTTACTACCAGGAGGCAGGCGCCCTTGTCAGCAGGGCCTGTGGGAGCTGATGCGCAGGCTTTGGACAATGACCCGGCTCCAGACCTACACCATCAGGTCCAAGAGCTAGCTAAGAGCGTTGCTGCGCTAACCCGAACTGTGCAGTCTTTACAGGTTTCCACCCCAGGGAAGATCCAGCTGGCATCCGGACCGGAGGACATCCCGTGGCGTCGACCAAGGAGGACCCCACCGGCCAGAGGAAGACCCAGTGACCGATACAGCGAGGACGGACGACCCATCTGCCGCCGCTGCAATCAACCCGGACATATGGAAAGGTACTGTTCTTTAAACGGGCACAACCTGGGGTAGAGGGCCAACCCCCAGGAAAAAGATCACCAGGCCCATCGAACTGGCGCGACAGATATGTGGGAGGACGTCCAGTCTTGCCTGTGGTACTGGATGGCATTCCCATGAGTGCCCTACTGGATACCGGGTCACAGGTCACCACCATCCCGTACGTGCTCTTCAAGCAGTACTGGAATGACTCGGATATTACCCACTACCCTGACGACGACTTGAGTATCATCGCCAGCAATGGCCAGCCCGTGCCACAGATCGGATTTAAGGAGGTGACCATTAAAATCGGTAGAGTCGAACTGGCCGCACAGGGACTGATCATTGTAGATATTGATAAACATGAGAGTCACCCAAAAATAACTCTAGGAACTAACGTAATTGAAAATTGTCTTGCAGAGGTGATTTTCCTTTTACAGCAGGTTGCCAAGAACGCCAGCTCCGGCGAGCAGCGGGTGCTCCAGAAAGAGATCCGGGCACTGATGCAACGGCAACAAGTGGAACTCTCCGGCGGTGAGATTGGTAGCGTAAGAATGTGTGACCCTTTTCCTATTGCCATGCCCCCAAAAAGTGAAATGATGATTTGGTGCCGGGCAGCTATTGGTCTGAGAGGAAGAGATTACCAGGCAATGGTAGAACCAGTTTACTCAGACAGTAGGCCCACCATTTTGACAGCACGGGGGGTGGTCAATGTACGCCATGGGAGGGTGCCCATTCGCATAATAAATATCGGGGAGAGGGAAGTGTACCTGCCCCGGTATGCCACGCTAGCCAAATTATATACCACTAATCAAAATTCTATACAATCTGTGGAACCCTTGCCTCCATCTCACCCGGAGGAAGGTAACGGCTCTAAGAAAGACATGGAGGACTGGTGTCAGCAACTACATTTGGGTACTGATTCCACTCCCTCACATCAGAAACAAGGAGTCTATCGGGTGGTTCAAGAGTATGAGAGAGTGTTTAGTAAACACCCGTTAGACTTCGGGCGAGTCAAGGGGGTAGAACACCGCATCCCCACGGGAGATCATCCTCCCATAAAAGAGAGGTATCGACCCGTACCCCCTGCACATTACCAACACGCCAAGGGGATGCTTAGAGACATGAAGGAGGCTGGGGTAATCCGGGATAGCTGTAGCCCCTGGGCAGCCCCACTAGTTTTAGTCAAAAAGAAAGACAACACCATGAGGATGTGTGTAGATTACCGGAAAATCAACCGTATCACACACAAGGATGCGTACCCCTTACCAAGGATAGAGGAGTCATTGGCTGCTTTAAGATCTGCTAACTTCTTCTCTACCTTGGATCTCACTAGCGGGTACTGGCAGGTTCCTGTAGCAGAGGCGGACCGGGAGAAGACCGCATTCACCACCCCGATGGGACTTAGTGAGTTCACCTGCATGCCGTTCGGACTCTGCAACGCCCCAGGAACCTTCCAACGATTAATGGAGTGCTGTCTGGGCCACAGAAACTTCGAGACGGTCCTGTTGTACCTGGACGATGTCATCGTATACTCCAAAACTTATGAGGACCACCTGAAACACCTGGCGGAGGTGTTCGAAGCTCTGGCGAGTTACGGCCTAAAGGTGAAACCCTCCAAGTGTCACCTCCTGAAACCAAAGGTGCAATACCTGGGACACGTGGTGAGCGCTGACGGAGTGGCTCCCGACCCCGATAAGATCACCGCAATTAAGGGATGGCCAAGCCCCTCCAGCGTAAAAGAAGTGCGGCAGTTCCTAGGGTTGGTAGGCTACTACCGAAGGTTTATTCCCGGTTTCACCAAAAAGGCAGCGCCTATGCAGGACCTCCTGATAGGCCAGTCCCGGAAGGCCAAGAACCAGAAGCCGCCCTTCAAATGGGAAGAGCTAGAAGAAGAGTCCTTCCGCCAGCTGAAGATGGCCCTCACGGGGGATGAAATCTTGGCGTACCCAGACTATAGCCAGCCCTTCATCCTCTACACCGACGCCAGTAACATCGGGCTAGGAGCCGTACTATCCCAGATTCAGCAGGGGAGAGAACGAGTGATCTCCTATGCCAGCCGAAAACTGCGACCCACCGAAAGGAACCCCGAGAATTACAGCTCATTTAAGCTAGAGTTCCTGGCCGTGGTATGGGCAGTCACCGAGCGCTTTAGGCATTACCTCGCTTCTTCCCGGTTCACCGTATACACGGATAACAACCCGTTGATACACCTGGACACGGCAAGACTCGGTGCCCTGGAGCAGAGGTGGATGGCCCGTCTGTCCAACTACGAGTTCACAATCAAATACCGGGCAGGACGCTCCAATACTAACGCGGATGCCCTGTCCAGGATGCCCAACCTGCCGGACGAAGGAGAAGATCCGGAGGGACTGGAAGAAGTTGAACTCCCTGCGTTCCACCGTCATGGGACTATCCAGTATTCCCACCGGGTAAGGGGTAAACAGGCTGCTACGTTGAACCCCTTACCCCACTACAACTGGGCGGAAACGCAAGACAGCGACCCTGCCGTCCGACTGGTGAAGGAGATGCTGACTCGGCCGGAGGCTCGACTTGAACCAGACGCTCCGGAGGAAGCCAAACAACTATGGGCGGAGAAGAGTCGACTATTCCTTTACAAGGGGAAGTTGTGCCGCAGAATGGTCAACTCCCGGACGCATGAACTACTCTGGCAAGTAGTGGTGCCACGAAGAGACGCAGCCATGGTGATGGAGGCATACCACGACGGAGCTGGACACTTCGGGTGGAAAAAGCTGGAGTTCCTGCTGCGCGAGCGGTTCCACTGGGTAGGCATGAGGGGAACCATCGAGAAGTGGTGCAGAGACTGTGGCCCGTGCAATCTGAGAAGGAAGGACCGGGCCAGCCAGAAGACTCCCCTGCAGTCCATCGTCACCCGGCAACCGTTGGAACTGGTAGCCTTGGATCATGTAAAACTGACCCCAAGCAGAAGTGGCTACGTCTACGCGTTAACCATCGTGGATCATTACTCCCGGTTCTTGGTTGTCGTCCCCGTCAAGGACTTAACGGCTCAAACAGCAGCTAGAGCCTTCCAGCAGCACTTCTGCCGTCCACACGGGTACCCGGACCAAGTGCTGACGGACCAGGGACCTGCCTTTGAAGCGGAGGTCTTCCAGGAATTCTGCAATCTGTATGGCTGCCGGAAGATAAGGACGACACCCTACCATCCGCAAACTAATGGACTTTGTGAAAAAATGAACCAGGTGGTAATGGATCTGCTAAAAACATTGCCCCTGGAAGAACGCAGTCTGTGGCCTGAGAAGTTGCCCGATCTGGTGGACCTATACAACCACATCCCGGTAGGTTCCACCAACTGTACCCCGGCTTACCTAATGAGGGCGAGACCTGGTAAGTTACCTGTTGACCTGGAAATGGGAGTCCTGACACCTGAGGACACTTCACCAGAAACAGACTGGGACACAGAGAGGCAGCAGCAGTACCGGAGAGTACAAGAGAGCGTGGAGCGAAGTCTCTGTCAGGCTAGGGAAAGACAAGAGAAGACTTACAACCAGTATGCTCCCGCTGTTCCCCTGGTACCCGGAGAGCAGGTCTTGAAGAGGAAAAGACGGCTCCACAAGTTGGATGACCAGTGGGAGGAGGACCCGTACACCGTACTGCCCTCAAGCCACGAGAACCCGAAGGTCTGTACCATCAGTAAAGACGGAGGGGAAACCACAGCCATTGTATCCCGGGATCACCTGAAGAAGTGTCCCGAACAACTGAGGAACCCTGAAGAGGAACAAGAAGACCATCGACCCGTGGAAGAAAGGGAAGATATGGTTAGTACCGTGCTCGGGGACTTCCCTCAGTCTTGGACTCAAGTCAATGGTGCAGTTGTGGTACCCGTACTCACCTTCCTCCAACCATCATCCCAAGAACCTACGGAGCAACGGGTAGAGCTGGAAGAACAGCCGGTCCAGGAGGCAGAAGACTCCACACAAGCAGAACAGGAGAATCAACCCTCTGCTTATAGTGAGCCTGCCGTACCCCTAGTGAGACAAAGAGCCGGTAGACAGCTGCCCAGTTTACCCTTGACAGCTCCTACACCCTGTAGTTCAGGGCCAGACAGTCAGCTCCGTAGGTCCACTCGGGCCACTAGAGGCCAGTTACCCGCACGCTGGAGAATTTAAAGTGTATAAATTGTTTTATTTATGTTTTTCTGTGTATTGTTGCTTGTGAATAATTTTGTGTTTCCAGTTGTTTTTAGGAAACCTTGGTGGATTTACCGGGAATCCTTGTATATAGTTGGAGCGTAACCCAGGATGGACTAGAGACTGTTAAGGACTCGGGGTAGGACAGACCCCTACCTGGTTACGTCTCCCTGTGTTGGTGAAATGGACACCTTTGCTTTTCTTCAAAGACTGCACCCGGTTGCGGACACGCCGCAACCATCTTATGTGTTTTTCTTATTGTGTTGTTATTGTTATACTTTGTTATGTTTTTCTAAATGTGTTTAGTCCCGGAGTACTAAATTTCACTAGGGGGGAATGTGGCACCCCAGGGGTCTGGTTTTCCACAGTAAGGTAATGTTATGTCTGAGAGCAGGTGGGAGGTCCTTTGGTCAGGGATCCTGTGCATGCCACACCTCCTGCCCAGTCTTGGGAGGGGAAGAACTTCCCCTGTATAAACCCGGGGCTGAGGCAGGGTGAGTCAGACAAGGAGACTGGAGACAAGAAGCAGCATAGGAAACAGGAGAGTTCCAAGGAGTCAGGGGCTGGCAGCTGCAGCGCTCGCCCTGACTAAGAAGATTCTTTACCGGACCCGGAGTCCGAGGCTGTGGGGACTAACTTCTACCCAGCAGCAGAATCCGTCAGGCAGGGGATTTCAGGTCCTCTGGCCCAGAAGCCCGAAGGCACGGTCACACGCGTGGGACCAGCACCGCCATCGTGGAGCGGAAGCCATTAGAAGGCCCCGAGTCACCGGCCATACGGGTGAGCACCACACGGTACACTCAGGGACGTGGGCTACTTACATCAGCTTCTAGCAAGGTAGCCAGAAGAGTACAGTCAGTTTGTGAGGCCTACAACTCCGCCTGGCCAGGGGAGATCCCATCTGCTCAAAGACTGACCAGGCCCCGTTTGCTAGCAAGTACTCCGGGAGGGTCTATCGTTGTTACCAGTAAAGACCCTGAACTACACCGTACCGTCTCTGAGTGGTTCCTGCTACCCCCATCATCCACGTCGGCTGCCCTGAGGCCATACCCCTCCCTTTGGGGGTTATACTATCACGCTGCACAATCCTACCACCGGCCTCAGCGGTCTGCCCTGCAGCAGCAGCTCCCTGGCTGCACTCAACGGGTGGCGTAGTCATCAACTATTTACTACTAATAGACTGCCGTCTAGTTTGACTCCCTGGGCACGGACCGGGTCACCGCCACGAGACTACAACCCTCCACTGATCCGGCTCCGGGTAGGCTCCCGCATGCGCAACGCAGCGCGACACAGGCCCAGGGGCGCGTCATGGGACCTGAATGGGGACATTCCTGCAATATGGGGACCTGGATGGGGACATATCTACAATGTGGGGACCTGGATGGGGACATTCCTACAATGTGGGGACCTGGATGGGGACATATCTACAATATGGGGAATTGGATTGGGACATATCTACAATGTGGGGACCTGGATAGGAACATTCCTACAATGTGGGGACCTGGATAGGAACATTTCTACAATGTGAGGACCTGGATGGGGAACATTCCTACAAGATGGGGACATTATAACAAGATGGGTACCTAGATGGGGGACATTACGACAAGATGGGGACCTGGATGGGAGACATTACGACAAGTTGGGGACCTGAATGGGGGACATTACGACAAGATGGGGACCTGGATGGGGCATTACTACAAGATGAGGACCAGGATGGTGCATAACTACAAGTTGAGGACCAGGATGGGGCATTACTACAAGATGAGGACCAGGATGGTGCATTACTACAAGATGAGGACCAGAATGGGTCATTACTAAAAGATGAGGACCAGGATGAGACATTACTACAAGATGAGGACCAGGATGAGGCATTAGATGAGGCATTACTACAAGATGAGGACCAGGATGACTCATTAACCCCTTTACAACCCAAAGTGGTTTGCACATTAATGACCAGGCCAATTTTTACAATTCTGACCACTGTCACTTTATGAGGTAATTACTCTGGAACGCTTCAACGGATCTCCCTGATTCTGAGACTGTTTTTCGTGACATATTGTACGTCATGATTATGGTAAAATTTCTTCGATATCACTTGCGTTTATTTGTGAAAAAACTGGAAATTTGGCAAAAATGTTGAAAATTTTGCAATTTTCAAAATTTGAATTTTTATGCCCTTAAATCAGAGAGATATGTCACACAAAATAGTTAATAAATAACATTTCCCACGTGTCTACTTTACATCAGCACAATTTTGGAATCAAAATTTTTTTTACTGGGGAGCTATAAGGGTTAAAAATTGACCAGCGATTTCTCATTTTTCCAACAAAATTTACAAAACCATTTTTTTAGGGACCACATCATATTTAAAGTCACTTTGAGGGGTCTTTATGACAGAAAATACCCAAAAGTGACACCATTCTAAAAACTGCACCCCTCAAGGTGCTCAAAACCACATTCAAGAACTTTATTAACCCTTCAGGTGCTTCACAGGAATTTTTGGAATGTGGAAGAAAAAAATTAACATTTAACTTTTTTCACAAAAATGTTACTTTAGACCCAATTTTTTTTATTTTTTATTTTCGCAGGGGTAACCGGAAAAAATGGACCCCAAAATTTGTTGATCAATTTCTCCTGAGTAAGCAGATACCCCATATGTTGGGGAAAACCACTGTTTGGGCGCACGGCAGGGTACGGAAGGGAAGGCGCGCCATTTGACTTTTTAAATGTAAAATTTGCTTGAATAATTAGCGGACGCCATATTGCATTTGGGGAGCCCCTGATGTGCCTAAAAAGTGGAAACCCCCCACAAGTGACCCCATTTTGGAAACTAGACCCCTCAGGGAACTTATCTAGATGTGTGGTGAGCACCTTGAACGCCTAGGTGCTTCACAGAAGTTTATAACATTGAGCCGTAAAAATAAAATTTTCACATTTTTCCCACAAAAATGTTTTTCAGCCCTCACTTTTGCATTTTCATAAGGGTAACAGGAGAAATTGCACCATGGAGTTTGTTGCTCAATTTCTTCTGAGAAAGCAGATACCCCATATGTGGTGGAAAGCCACTGTTTGGGCGCACAGCAGGGTTCGGAAGGGAAGAAGCGCCATTTGACTTTTTAAATTTAAAATTTGCTTGTATAATTAGCGGACGCCATATTGCATTTGGGGAGCCCCTGATGTGCCTAAACAGTAGAAACCCACCACATGTGACCCCATTTTGGAAACTATACCCCTCAGGGAACTTATCTAGATGTGTGGTGAGCACCTTGAACCCCCAGGTTCTTCACAGAAGTTTATAACATTGAGCCGTAAAAATAAAATTTTCACATTTTTCCCACAAAAATGTTTTTCAGCCCCCACTTTTTCATTTTCATAAGGGTAACAGAAGAAATTGCACTATGCAGTTTGTTGTTCAATTTCTCCTGAGTTATCAGATACTCCATATATGGGGGAAAACCACTGTTTGGGAGCGCGGCAGGGTTCGGAAGGGAAGGAGCGCCATTTGACTTTTTGATTGTAAAATTTGCTTGAATAATTAGCGGATGTGCCCCTGATGTGCCTAAACAGTGGAAACCCCCCACAAGTGACACCATTTTGGAAACTAGACCCCTCGGGGAACTTATCTAGATGTGTGGTGAGCACCTTGAACCACCAGGTGCTTCACAAAAGATTATAACATTAAGCCGTAAAAATAAAATTTTCAAATTTTTCCCACAAAAAATGTTTTTCAGCCCCAACTTTTGCATTTTCATAAGGGTAACAGAAGAAATTGCACTATGCAGTTTGTTGTGCAATTTCTCATGAGTTAGCAGATACCCCATATGCGGGGGCAAACCACTGTTTGGGCGCGCGGCAGGGTTCGGAAGGGAAGGAGCACCATTTGACTTTTTGATTGTAAAATTTGCTTGAATAATTAGTGGATGTGCCCCTGATGTGCCTAAACAGTAGAAACCCCCCACAAGTGACACCATTTTGGAAACTAGACCCCTCAGGGAACTTATCTAGATGTGTGGTGAGCACCTTGAACCCCCAAGTCCTTTACAGAAGTTTATAACATGGAGCCGTGAATATAAAAAAATCAAACTTTTTCCACAACAATGATGTTTTAGCCCCAATTTTTTTATTTTCACAGGGGTAAGAGGAGAAAATGGATCCCAAAAACTTTTGTGCAATTTCTCCTGAGTACGCCAATACCCCATATGTCGGGAAAATACAGTGTTTGGGCGCACGGCAGAGTTCAGAAGGGAAGGAGCACTGTGTGACTTTTTGAACCCAAAATTGGCTGGAATCGATAGTGGACGCCATGTCGCGTTTGAAGAGCCCCTGATGTGCCTAAATAGTTGAAACCCCCCACAAGTGACCCCATTTTGGAAACTACACCCCTCAAGGATTTTATCAAGGGGTATAGTGAACATTTTGAACCCAGAGGTACGACACAAAATTTGATGACATTAGGTCATCATATTGAATAAGTTGTCATTAGTCTTGAGCGCAAGTGCTCGCTACTTGAGTTTGCATCGGGTACTCAGGTATGCACCATGTATCACAGGTGCTCAAGTGAAATGCTGGAGTCCCCTCCCGCATGCTTCACGGTTATTAGACACCCCCAAAAAAACATGCGGGGATCGCTCGAGCATGGCAGGCAATCCCCGCGAGGTTATTTTGGCCGCGAAGCATATGGGGTGGAGACTCGAACACCCGCGATACTCAATGCATACCCGAGTACCCGATGCAAACTCAAGTAGCGAGCACTTGTGTTCAACACTAGTTGCCATATCGTCATCTTTTTTTAAAATTTTTTTATTAAAAAAAAAACAACCCTTATCCCCAACCCTAACCCTACCCTAGCCCAACCCTGACCCAAACCCTAACATTAGCACAACCCTAACCCCAACCCCAGCCTAATTGTTTATTTTTTACGCAGTTCCTCGTGCGGTATAAGTGATTATACGACCTTATTCTTTGGGTCGGTGCGACTACAGAGATACCAGAATGATATCGGGTTTTTATGATTGACAGCTGTCACACACTAAAAGACACATATTTAGTAAAATCTAGTTTTTGCATCGCCATATTTTGATCGATATAATTTTTCCATATTTTGGCCGACAGAGTCATGTGATGGATTTTTTTTTGCGGGACAAGTTGACGTTTTTATTGGTGTCATTTTCAGGCACGTGACATATTTTGATCGCTTTCTATTCCAGCTTTTGGGAGGCAGAATAAACAAAAACCTAAAATTCAGGAATTGTTTTTTTTTTTTATTCTACTCCGCGTGTGGTAAAATTGATAAGGTAGCTTTATTCTTCGGGTCAGTACGTTTACAGCGGTACCACATTTATATCGTTTTTCTATGTTTTGGCGCTTTTACACAATAAAAGACATTTTATAGAAAAAAATATTTTTTTGCATCGCTTTATTCTGAGAGCTATAACTTTTTGAATTTTCGGACTATGGAGCTGTATGGCAGCTTGTTTTTTGCGGGACAAGATTACATTTTCAGCGGTACCATTTTTATTTATATTCATCTTTTTGATCGCGTGTTATTCCATTTTTTGTTTGGCGTTATGATGATAAAGCATTGTTTTTTGCTTTGTTTTTTTTTGTTTTTTTTTACCGTGTTCAATGAAGGGGTTAACTAGTGGGACAGTTTTATAGGTCAGGTCGTTCCGGACGCGGCGATACCAAATATGTGTACTTTTATTGTTTTCATTTTTTTTTCATAATAATATTTATTGATGGGTACATTATATTTTTATTTTTGGTGGATTCTTTTTTTTATTTTTTTTTTATATTTTTACAATTTTTTTTAAATTTTTTTTTCACTTTCTGAGAGGTTTTACACTTTTTTACTTTGTCCCACTCTGGGACTTTCACTTTTTTTATTCTGATCGCCTGCATAGCATAGGGATGGAGCTCCATCCCTGAGCCATGCAGGCAGTCAGCGCTGCACAGTGAGAAGATTGTTCGGTCATGCACTGCGCATGACCAAACAATCTTCCTGCTGTCTGGTGACCCGGATGTTGTCATGACGACATCGGGTCATCATGGCAACACCCGGGAAGCCGCAGCAGACAGCGCTGGAGGCCGGAAGAGGAGGTGCGTATTGCGATCACCTCCCCTTGCCACCGCAATGCTGCGATCGACTTCGATCGCAGCATTGCGGGGGTTAATGGGCCGGGAGCGGTGTGGGACCGCTCCCTGCACATAGTACCGGGTGTCAGCTGTGACAATCAGCTGACACCCGGCGGCGATCGCGCCCGCACAGCCTGTGTGCGCGCACGATCGCCATGACGTACTAATAAGGGTCAGGCTCTTAAAGCCGAGGGCACAGACGCGTATTAGTACGTCATGGGCTGTAAAGGGGTTAATACAAGATGAGGACAAATTCAAAAGGTGTATAGAAAAAAAAATGATATCACTAAAAATGTCATTTTGTCATGCAAAGAATGCGGCCCATCTACCCAGCCGCATTTGAGACCCTTGCTTTATAAAGTATCTTTGCTTAACAAACAGTTGTTTCTGAGAAGCTAATGTTAGCAAATGATCAGGCAATATTTTCTGTGCATTTTCCCATTTCATTCTACTTGTGCCTCCTTTTCACAAACATTCTGTTGCAATATTTGGGTTAACTCCTTTATTTTGGATTTTATCTTATTGATCTCCCCTATGCATATTCCCCGTACATATGCTTTCATAGCATCCCATATAAATCTCGTAGATGACCCATCATTAAAACAAAAATATTCTAAGATTCTAGAGCTAAGAGTAGGACCAATTAGTTACAGCCAAAAAGGATTGATGTGCCATGTATATCCCCCCGGAGACCTCATAACACCCATCTGCAGTTGTATCTGTATAGGCGAGTGGTCAGAGACACTCCTTGGCAGATACCTCACCGATTTAATATAGGGTATGATTGATTCAAAGCCAATAGCTTGGTCTATTCTTGACAAAGAATGATGGGAGGCGAAGTAACAGGAATATTGTCTGACATCAGGGTGCCGTATTTTCCATAGGTCCACTATGCCTACCTCCTCTAGCAGATAATGTAGAGATGTATATTGTGCATTTTGAAAAATATTTCCAGTATGGAATTTATCCCAGAAAGGGTGGAGGTAGGTGGTAAAATCCCCTCCCCCTGCGAAGTTGGGATTTACGAGGATGTTAGTTTTAGATCAGTTGCAGAACGGAGGGCACGGGAGGGGTGATAGACAGAAATGAGGGATGAGATATAGGGTGGTGCAGAACTGTGGAGGGCTTTATGGGTGAGAGAGATGAGTTTGTATTGTATTCTGTGGTGAATAGGTAACCAGTGCAATGACTGGCACTGGTTAGAGGCGTTGGTGAAGCGGCCTGATAGAAATACGACCCTGGCTGCTGCATTCAGAATGGATTGGAGAGGAGAGAGTTTGTTTAGAGGGAGACCGATTAGAAGAGAGTTGCAGTAGTCCAGACGAGAGTGAATAAGAGCGACAGTAAGAGTTTTTGCAGTATCAAAGGTGAGAAAATGTGGGGTTCTGGAGATGTTTTTAAGGTGCAGGTGACATGAGTGAGTGAGTGATTGTAGCCCAGTCAAGAGAGCTTGTAAAAGAACTTCTACATGATGTTTCAAGGATGGAAAGAGACTGCCATCTACTGGCCAGACGCAGTCAAGCGGAACCAAGATATGCAAGGGAAGTTGCAGGGAGAGCAAGTTCAGACGCTGGACCTGATCAGGTGACTTCCAGGACGGAGTTCCGGAAAATAAGAGGAAAATAAGAGGCCAGCGCGCCAAACCTGAGGGGTCTTTGGCGCCAAGCAGCAGAAAGGAGCAGATGTGTTCCCTGCGTCCTGAGAATCCCCCCGTGACAGGCCTAAGACAGAGGTCTGTGAGGTGCCACAGCCGGGCACCGGTAAAAGACTCCGGATATCTCGCGGATGTTACCCGAGTGCTGTGCCTGCTGAGGAGACTAGTAACCTAATTGCGGTGCTGAGTGAGTTCGCGGAACCCGACGTCGCCCGCCGACAGACGAGGCCTGGATCCCCCTATCCAAGGCTCGAGAGACTGCCTCCAACAGTCAAGCAGAGAGGAGTTGAGAGACGGTTGCCCCAGGAAAGTCACGCCAGCGGAAGCGGAGGAGCTGCATACGTGAACAGGGCCGTCACTTCCACTGTTCACCCACAGTACCGGGGACAATTGGGTTTAGATAATCAGGTTGGGAGGGGAACGGTTGGGACTAAAGGAGCACAACGTGATCTAATTGAATTTATGCGGAAGAGACTTACGGCCTAGCGTGAATAACCGATGACCCCCGCTAGGGCCAAATGTACAGTTAAAGAACTTACGTGGTGTCTCCCATGACTGAGGGCATCAGCCTACTTAAGAAACTTTGCCTTACTTAAGAGACTTCACCTTACTTAAGAGACTTCACCCTACTAAAGAGACTGCACCTTACTTAAGAGACTTCACCTTACTTTGAGAGGCTTCACCTTACTTTGAGAGACTGCGTCTTATTTTGAGAGATTTTGCCTTTTGATGATATATTGAATTACTGTTCATTACCCTTGTTACTAATCCCTTGTTCAGAATACCTGTTGCATAAAATTGTTTATTTTCTCAGACTGTTCTCGCCTTGTGTCTCTGTGCGTTGCATTCCCGCACCTGCATTACATTTGGCGTAGTCGGCAGGATGCAACATTCAGACGCAGAGATGGGGGATCAGTCTGTGACTGGGTCCGGTCGGACCCATATACCCCTGGGGGCTATGTTCAGCCATGTTCCCAAGTTTTCAGGGGATGGCATGTCACTGTGGGACTGGGTAGAAAGACTGAGAAGTATGCTACGGATGTACCCCCTTGATCCCCTAGCCCAGGCGGAGCTGGCGCTCCTAACCCTTGATGGAGAGGCCCGACAGACTGTGATGTACCGCCCACCTGGGGACCGTGACACCGTGGATAAAGTGATAAAAATTTTAGAGGACATGCACGGTGACACTACAGATTTGGGACACTTGCGCTTACGGTTGTTCCAGCGGGTCCAAGGGGAAAATGAGACAGTAAATCAGTATGTTAATGCATTGCAGGAAGTGACGGCCCATATCACTAAGAAAGCTCGAGATGGGAACCGAGGACTGGGACTATTGGATGAGGTGTTGCGTGACAAACTGATTGCCGGCTTGAAAGACCCTTCCCTGAGGCAGATCCTGAAGGAGCGGCTGCGATTGAGCCCTGATATGGGCTTCCTCGAGGTAGGGGCTGAAGCTAGAGTGCTGGAGAGAGAAGTTCCTGTTCTCAAAGCCACAGTTAGAAGTCAAGAGGCAATTGCTCCTTGATTCACCAACCAAGAGCCTGATTGGGTACGGGAAATACGTCAGGAAATTCGAGACATTCGGGGTGAGCTGAATGCTATTAGAAAGCCCCATACTGCCCCCTTGCCGACGGACCGTACTGCTCAACGCGGACGGAGACCAGAACGAGAGAGACGTTCCTACCCGGCCCCAGCACGGCATGTACCCGACCTATCGGCAGAAAGAGGACCGGAGTGCTGGACTTGCGAAGGTAGGGGGCATATCTCAAAAGACTGTACCAACCGAGAAAGGAGGAGGAGGGGCCAGCCGTTAAACTAAAATGCCCCACGGTTGTGGAGCATACCGTGGGGTCTCGTGCTTCAGAGAGTAGAAAAGGGAGCTCTGAAGACATTGTCTCCGAGAGGCCCATCATCTGGGCTGAATTCAATGGGCAGCGGATCCGCTGTTTGATGGACACCGGGTCTCAAGTGACCACTATGCCTGAGACGTATTTCCAAAGTCACTTTCCTGAAGTCACTCGTTCCTGCCGGGAACCCACTGTCAAATTGGTGGCGGCCAATCAACTACCTATCCCAGTAGCGGGAGTAGTATGGATGTCCATGCGGGCATGTGGAAAGGACCTCGGTCGAAAAGGGATCGTACTAACCACAGGGCCCGGAGGCGATGGGCCCATTGTAACCCTGGGCATGAATGTGCTGAAAGAAGTCGGACAGTTCCTGGCTGAGGGCTGTAGCAAAAACAACTGGACCCGCGCCACTCAAGACCCAGAATGTTCCAACACCTCGTGCGGGTCAGCCAGATTCAAAAATTGCCCGCTACCTCTCAGTACCTTGGCAAAGTATCGATACCGCCCGAAGCCACAATGACACTGCCGGTGGGACAGACTGTACTCACGTTGCCGATGCTGGCACATGTGTCCTTAGAGGGTGTGGACATTCAAACTGAACCGATGGAAGGAGAAGAAGCGCCCTCTGGACTCTTGATTGCTCGAACCCTGGCCACCGTGCGGCACGGCCGAGTACCAGTGCGCTGCATCAATTTAGGTGGCACCAGTTTACAGTTGTTGCCCCGACAAGAGGTGGAGCGAGTGTACATAATGCCAGAGGCCCTTACTAGAGCGGACGCTATAGAGCTGGCACCTGTGGAAGGAAAACCATGGACGCTGGAGGTGTCCCTCAACAGCCAGGAGAATGGAAGAGAACTGTTGGCTGGACGCCACCTTCTGGAAGAAATGAAGGCTAATCTGACTGAGTTTTCTGCTGGACAAGTAAGGCAGATCGAACAACTTCTACAGCGATATCAGGGAGTATTTGCACAGCATGAAGATGATTTCGGGTGCACTCGGGACATTCAGCACGAAATACCCACCGGAAATACTGCTCCCATCCGAGAGAGATATCGGCAGATCCCGCCTCAAATGTACCAGGAGGTGAAAGAGCTGTTGGCCCACATGTTGCGGAACGGTGTGAGCCGTGAAAGTCAGAGCCCCTGGGCGGCTCCGATCGTGCTGGTCCGAAAGAAGGATGGTACCGAGATTTTGCGTGGACTATCGAAAGCTGAATGCCTGTACAGTCCAGGACTCCTATCCACTCCCCCAAATCGAAGAGTCTCTATCTGCACTAGGGAGCCCCAAATTCTTCTCTTCCCTCGACCTGGCCAGTGGCTATTGGCAGGTCCCAGTAGCTGAGAAGGATCGTCCGAAGACCGCTTTTGTTCTCCCTATGGGCCTGTTTGAGTTCAATCGGATGCCGTTCTGACTAACAAATGCGCCAGGGACCTTCCAACGGCTGATGGAGAGACGCTTGGGGGACCTCAACTTTGAAGCCACTTTAATATATCTGGACGATATAATTATCTATTTCTCTATGTTTGAGGATCATCTCCGCCGATTGGAACTAGTGTTAGAATGGCTTCAGAGACACGGCCTGAAAATTAAGCCTCGAAAGTGTCGTCTCTTCAAACGAGAAATTGAGTATCTGGGGCACACTGTGTCCAGTGCAGGAGTACACCCCACTGCAGAGAAAGTAGCTGCCGTGCCGAAGTGGCCCACGCCCGCCAATCTAAGGGAACTGAGGGCGTTCCTGGGGCTTGCTGGATACTACCGCAGATTCATTAAAGACTTTGCTAAGATTGCGATCCCGCTCAATGAATTGCTGAGAGGAACAGCTGGGGGAGCCAAGCGACAGCCCATCCAGTGGGGCTCACGACAAGAAGAGGCATTCCGAGCATTGAAAATGGCGCTAACAGATGCCCCAATCTTGGCCTACGCCGACTTTTCGCAGCCTTTCGTGTTGTACACCGATGGAAGCTTGCATGGACTGGGAGCAGTGCTGGCTCAAGTACAAGGAGGAAAAGAGCGAGTGATCGCGTATGCCAGCAGGTCACTCCGAGATACGGAGAAGAATCCAGAGAACTACTGTTCATTTAAGCTGGAGCTACTAGCACTGGTGTGGGCCATGACCGAGAAATTTGCTGAGTACTTGTCAGGGTCAGAAGTGCAAGTGAGGACAGATAACAACCCTTTGGCCCACTTGGAGAACGCCAAACTGGGCGCGTTAGGACCGCGGTGGGTCACAAGGATGTCCAAATACCACTATAAGATTTCCTATCGGTCCAAGGCCCTGAACACCCATGCCGATGCCCTGTCCCGGGTCACTCAGGCGGGGCCGAAGGAGGACAGAGATGAGGAGCTCGAAGGTGACGAGATTCCGGATTTCAGCCAGTTCGTCGCTGCCCAAGATACCAGAGAGGAGCCGAAGCCCACTCAGATTCTGGGCCGTTCAAGAGATGAATGGATACATCTGCAGCAATCCGATCCGGAGTTAGCAAAATTGAGGGAATGGGTCGCCCTTAATCAAAGACCCGACCAGGAAACCAGAGCCGCTTCACTTCCAACTACCCTAAAAATCCTAGGTCAGTGGGAGAGGCTTCTCCTGAAGGACGGCTTGCTATGCCGAAGAATCCAGCTGCCTCGAGAGTTTGATGTTACCTGGCAGGTGGTAGTTCCAGGAGCGCTAGTAACACAGCTAGCCCAAGAAGCTCATAGAAGAGGTGCTCACTTCGGAGTAGAAAAGACCTTTTGGTAGTTGCAACGGCTGGTGTATTGGCCTCAACTGCAGCAAGAAGTCGAGGGAGTCTGCCAAGCATGTCGCCAGTGTGAGTTGAATAAGCCCCCGGAACAAAGAGCTCCCATTCAGACCATCCGAACTTCTGCCCCCTTGGAGGTCTTGATGATTGACTTCTTGATGATAGGAACTTCATACAATGGTTATGGACACTGTTTGGTCATGACTGATCACTTCACCAAGTTCGCAGTAGTGACGCCTACTAAAGACCAGACGGCAGAAGCCGCAGCTAAGGCCATCTGTCAAGATTTCATCCGGATTTATGGGTGCCCGAAGCGAATACATTCTGACCAGGGGGCCTGCTTCCAAGGGCGAGTGATGGATGAGTTGTACCGCATCTATGGAATCGACCGTTCCCGAACAACGTCCTACCACCCGCAAGGGAACGGAGCATGCGAGCACTTTAACCGAACCCTGTTGCAAATGTTGCGAACGCTGGAAGCAGACAAAAAGATGAAGTGGCCCGAATATGTGTCCGAGCTGGTGTGGGTGTATAATAATCGAGTTCATGCGACCACCGGCTACACCCCTTACATGTTGCTGTTTGGAAGAAGTGGCCGAGAAATCACTGAACTGGAGCTAGACTCAGAAGATCCCGGCCCGGGCGGTAGCCCAAGTACCTGGATTCTAGAGCACCGGCGTCGGTTCCATACAGTGAGAAGACTGGTTGCTCAGAAGTTTCAGGAAGTAGAGCATGCAGTTCGGCCCCCGACGACAGGTGGATCACTTCAGCCAGGAGACCGAGTGCTGGTGAGGGCTAAATGATTTGGAAGTAAACTGGAACATCGTTGGGAGGCGATACCATATCGGGTGGTGAAGAAAGTTCACCCAGACAACCCAGTCTACGAGGTTAGGCCCGAAGGGGATGACGCCGCGACACCCAGGGTGTTGCACCATAATATGCTGCGACCTTGCTCCTCTGAAGCAGAAGTCTGTAACGGAGTTGGGCCCCCAGACGTATTGGCTGAAGTTCCACATGCAGGAACCTTAGGGGATGAAGAAGGATGGGCCACAATGCAGTTGGGCCCGTCAGAACCGTTGATGCCAACCCCGAGTGGAATTCCAAATGAGTCGGGAAATGATTTGCAATCCCCAGTGGTTGATTCCTCGGATCTCCCGGAGTCACCTCCGCAATAAGAGCTCCGCAGAACTGAGCGGGTAATGCCAGAATCCCAGGAAGAGTTCATCTGGTCTCAAATCCAAGAGAAAACGCAGGAGTGTGCCCAACTCCTGTCTGAGCTTGCACTGCCTGGAAGGAGGCATCAGTTCTGCGAGAAGCCCACTCGCCCGAGGACTGGCGAGCAAAAAGGAGGGAGGAACGTAGCCCAGTCAAGAGAGCTTGTAAAAGAACTTCTACATGATGTTTCAAGGATGGAAAGAGACTGCCATCTACTGGCCAGACGCAGTCAAGCGGAACCAAGATATGCAAGGGAAGTTGCAGGGAGAGCAAGTTCAGACGCTGGACCTGATCAGGTGACTTCCAGGAAGGAGTTCCGGAAAATAAGAGGCCAGCGCGCCAAACCTGAGGGGTCTTTGGCGCCAAGCAGCAGAAAGGAGCAGATGTGTTCACTGCATCCTGAGAAACCCCGCGTGACAGGCCTAAGCCAGAGGCCTGTGAGGTGCCACAGCCGGGCACCGGTAAAAGAGCTCCGGATATCTCGCGGATGTTACCTGAGTGCTGTGCCTGCTGAGGAGACTAGGAACCTGATTGCGGTCCTGAGTGAGTTCGCGGAACCCGACGTCGCCCGCCGACAGACGAGGCCTGGACCCCCCTATCCAAGGCTCGAGAGACTGCCTCCAACAGCCAAGCAGAGAAGAGTTGAGAGACGGTTGCCCCAGGAAAGTCACGCCAGCGGAAGCGGAGGAGCTGCATACGTGAACAGGGCCGTCACTTCCACTGTACCGGGGACAATTGGGTTTAGATACTCAGGTTGGGAGGGGAACGGTTGGGACTAAAGGAGCACAACGTGATCTAATTGAATTTATGCGGCAGAGACTCACGGCCTAGCGGGAATAACCGGTGACCCCCGCTAGGGCCAAATGTACAGTTAAAGAACTTACGTGGTGTCTCCCATGACTGAGGGCATCACCCTACTTAAGAGACTTCACCTTACTTAAGAGACTTCACCGTACTAAAGAGACTGCACCTTACTTAAGAGACTTCACCTTACTTTGAGAGGCTTCACCTTACTTTGAGAGACTGCATCTTATTTTGAGAGATTTTGCCTTTTGCTGATATATTGAATTACTGTTCATTACCCTTGTTACTAATCCCTTGTTCAGAATACCTGTTGCATAAAATTGTTTATTTTCATCTCAGACTGTTCTCGCCTTGTGTCTCTGTGCGTTGCATTCCCGCACCTGCATTACATGATTGTATATAAAGATAAAGGAAAGTTGTGTGTCAAATATGACTCCAAGACATCGAGCTTGCTGCTTGGGGGTTATGGTGGTGCAACCCAAGAAAATTGAAAAGTCAGGTATAGGTAGGTTAATAGAGAGAGAAAAAACAAGGAGTTCAGTTTTGGAGAGATTCAGTTTCAGATAGAGGGAAGACTTGATGTTAGAGACAGCAGACAGACAATCACTGGTATTTTGTATTAGAGTGGGGGTGATGTCAGGTGAAGAGGTGTATAGTTGGGTGTCATCAGCATTGAGATGGTACTGGAAATCAAATCTGCTGATGGTTTGTCCAATAGGAGCAGTATACAAGGAGAAGAGGAGGGGGCCTAGGACTGATCCTTGTAGAACCCCGATAGTAAGAGGAAGATTAGAGGAAGAAGAGCCAGCAAAAGATACCGTGAAGGAGCGGTCAGAGGTAGGAGAAGAACCAGGAGGGAGCAGTGTCCTTGAGGCCTATACAGCGGAGCATAGTGAGGAGGAGCTGATGATCTACAGTGTCAAAAGAGAGATCCAGGAGAAACAGCAGGGAGTAGTGACCATTAGATTTAGCTGTTAGTAGATCATTAGAGACTTTAGTGAGGGCAGTTTCAGTAGAGTGTGAGGAGCAGAAACCGGATTGTAAAGGGTCGAGAAGAGAGTTATCTGAGAGATAGCGGATTAGGCGGGAATGGACCAGGCGTTCCTGGAGTTTAGAGATGAAGGGAAGATTAGAGACCGGTCTGTAGTTAGCAGTGCAGTTCTGGTCCAGGGATGGCTTTTTCAGTAAAAGGGTTATGATGGCATGTTTAAGTGAGGAGGGAAAGATACATGAAGAAAGAGAGAGGTCAAATATTTTAGTTAGGTGGGTAGTGATGTCAAGGTAAAATATATATATTATAGAAAATCAATTATTTTATTTTAATAGATTACCTAATCAGGGTGAATTAATATAGAGATGATGGAATAATCTATGTGTATGTATGTATGCAAATGTGTATATGCACATTGATTATGTTAATAGTTAATGATATATAACAGTTTCTGTTCTCAGGCTATGTGCCCACGATGCAGAAATGCTCCGGATTTTTCCTGAGCGTTTCTGCATCTCCCTGGCAGAAAAAATGTATGCGGATTGTACATGCGGATTTTACATGTGGATTGTACATGCGGATTTTACATGCGTTTTTCCTGCCAGGGACAAGCGGATGTGAAGCTTTCTTCACATGCATTTCCGCATGCGCGTTGAAAAGCGCTTTCCAATCGAGTTTAACATCACTTGGAAAGTGCTTGACATCTTGGTCACACTATATAAATCCATGCAAATGGCATGGATTTATATAGTGTGTCCGAAAGAATGTTAAAAAATAAAAAATAAATGTCATACTTACCTTCTGATGGCCCCCGGTGTCTTTATCCGATGCGTCTCAGCTTGCCGGCAGCTCGCAGTACACTGAAGGACCTGCCGTCACATGACTAAATGACGTCAGCGCAGGTCCTTGAGTCCACCGCGATCTGCCGGCAAGCCAAGACAAGCACACCGGGGGCCATCAGAAGGTAAGTATAATATTTATTTTTTATTTCATTCTTTTTTTACAGGTACTATGGTACCTGGGTCCGGAGGAGAGTCTCCTCTTCTCCAGACCCGTGTACCATCCGCACATTGAAACGCATGGAATGCGCATGTACAGATCCAGTGATGCGGATTCCATGCGTTCCAATGCAAGTCAATGGCGGCGAAAACGCAGCGCTTCCGCAAAATAATTGGTCATGCTGCGTCTTTTTCCGCAATGATAAGACGCAGCGGAAATTTCTGCAGCATGTGCACAGCACATGCGGATTATCATTGGGGAACATGGCAGGCCTACTACCAAGCGTTTTTTAAGCGTTTCTGCAGCGGAATTGCCGCTGCGGAAACGTTTAAAAAACACATCGTGGGCACACAGCCTTATTGTAGACATAAACAACTAAATGATTTCCTGGGAATGACATATGTATGTGCATGGCTGATAACAGAGAGATTCATGTCGAGTTGGCAAAGATGGCGCTGAGAGACGACTTCACCCCTCCCATCAGAATTCCTAAGGTGTTACTGAGGCCAGGAGATACATGGATGAGCAAATTGCAGTGTGCCAAGTTATCAGAAGGAGCAATGAATTTTACTAATCCCACCTAGAAGTAGAATACTATATAACCCCATGTCTACATAATAAAGTATGTCATTTTGCGTGGTTTAGTCTCTGAGTGAAGTTTTTCAACCATATTAGCAAATTTGGTTGATTTGCATTCACTCGGACATCTTTAATTAGGAGGAGAGCAGTTACCTAGTGTATCTTAAATTGGTGAAACCTCCACAGTGACAGCTGGGGAAAGGAACTGAATGAGCTGTGAGGGAATAGGGTCACTGTTGCAGGTTGTAGGGCGGGAAGAAGTGAGGAGTCTGGTCACTTCTTCTTCTGTGACCAGCTCGAAGATGGAAAGTGAACTTGAGGTGCGGGAGGGAAGGGAATCCAGGCTCTGAGGGGATTGTGTAAAAATGTCTTGAGAGATATGATTGATTTTTTGTAGGAAATAAGTGGCCAGATCGTCAGCGCTTAGGTTGGTGACGGGGGGTCTGTACTTTAGAGCTCAGGAGGGAGTGGAAAGTTTCAAAGAGTCGTTTAGGATTGTTGGCTAGAGATGTGATGAGAGTGGTAAAGTAGACTTGTTTAGCCGGATGGAAAGCAGAATTATAAGTTTTGAGCATGAACTTATAGTGGATGAAGAGAAACCAAAAACAAGAAAAATACCCAAATAATTGAAAGTAAATGAATAGTGGATGAAGTTTTCTGTCAAAAGAGATTTTCTCCACAGATGCTCCACTCACAAAATAAGAATACTTTGTATGTACAATAAGGCAGGTACATAACTCATCATAGCTCAACATTTCCCGCTCATAATAGAATAACGGAATAGATTCAGGGATAGGCATTTTTTCATAATGGTATATGAAAAGTGCTTGGAGAAAACCGCCTCAAGGAGAAGTCTCTCATCCAGCTCCATTTCGCAGAGATCTCTTATTGGCATCCATTCATGATAAAGCATCTGGAAGGGAGTCAAACATATGAACTCCACCCTGAGCCGAGCAGGGTAGATTATAGAATAGGAAATTTGCTTTTCACAGAGCCTCCTTTTTCTATCCCAGAACTTGACCCTCTTCTTCTGAACTTCTGTTGAAAAGTCAGGATAAATAGATATTTTCCTTCCATCAAGGGTAAGTGAAGAGTGGTCCCTGGCCTTTCGTAGGATAAGGTCTCTCTCTTTAAAATGTTGTAATTTGATGAGTACAGGTCTTGGTGGAGCACCCGGTGGCAAAGGACGTGTAGGAACTCTGTGAGCTCTTTCAATTGCAAAAATTGAGAGAGAGTGTCTTTGCCGAACATTGTAGTCAGCCAGGATTAAAAAAAAATCAACTGAATTACGACCCTCCGCTTTTTCATGAACCCCGACTAAACGTATGTTATTTCGCCGATGCCTATTCTCTAGGTCATCAACCTTCTTGAGAAGGGCATTGATATTCTGAAGACTTCTCCTGAGATATTTATGTATAGTAGGCATTTGGTACGCAACAGAACTCACTCTTTCCTCCAACTCATTGACTCGGCTGTTTATTTTCTTCATGTTTTGTCTGATGAGATTAATGTCCTCTCTAATCCCTCCCATGTGTTTGTTGAGAATTTCTAATGAGAAGCTACAGGATTTTCCAGCAGAGAAAACATCTTGTCGTGTAGGCTCTTGCCCAGAATCATTGACTTCTCCATAGGTGTTGTTAGTGCTCTGCATTTCCTGCACTTCTCTGTTTAACTGTTGCTGTGAGAGTGGTGCCACATTGCCTCCCCTGCACAGTCTCTGTATCTCTCTTCCTCTGTGAGCATACCTGATCAGGTTGTAAATCATCTGAAGGGTCAGAATCTAAGGTCAGTCTGGCAAATCTCCCCAGCTTTGCTGCAGCAGCCTCAGCATCTCTCACTCTGGCTGGTGTGGGGGAGGAGGCGCCATGTTGGAAGGCCCACTATCTGGACTCTGCTCCTTCTGATACTTGCTTCTGGTCATGTCTGAGTGCACTTTAAGCTTCTCTGTGTACTTTCCCCCAGCCTTTGGTGTGAAGGAATCAATATTTCACTGCTAATAGGTGGAAATGAAAGGATGCAGAGCAGGAGCAAAGCACAGAGCTTCCATGTGAAGAGGCTGTCAGCAAAAGGTCCTTTTTAAAGGGGAATCTGTAACACTCCCATCATCTGCTCCTGAGCTCACATCAAAGACAGTCTGTATTATATGTATTTTATATGAGCACTGCACTTGGCTTTTTCTGGCAAAGAAGATGACACACCCGATCTGCCGCTCCATTTTACAATAGGAATAAAAGTGCCCTGTCAGGGATAAAAATTCCCCATTCTTCCAATCGGTACAGTCCCAAATGGTCAGACCAATCAATCACTGACCAATAAGATATCACCTCTCCTGTGGATCCTATGGAGTTATCACCTCTCCTGTGGATCCTATGGTCATAACTTGTTTTCACCAACAAAGTCCTTTACTGCAAATTACCGTAATTGTACATCCCAGTTATGGTAGCGCACAGTAAGAGGTGCAGGAGCCTCCTGTATTTTACAGCCGACGCTCCACTATAATCGGGATAATGGCTAACAGGTTTTCATATACAGCTGTAGTGTGGGCCCCTAGAATCAATTCCTATTGGGGCCCCAGACACCCCAGTTTGATCCTGGTTGGGGGTGGGGAGGGTAATTTTGCACCCTGTTGTAAAGAAAAATTGTAAAATCCAAAAAGACATCTCTGGAGAGGGGACATATCACTCTCACATTGAACATATAGGATTATAACTAGAAAAATGAGAAAGAGCTGACACTTCAACCTCTATTGACGTAGGGCCTCCTGCCGTGGTCAGGTAAATTCAACAAAGAATCTGATGAGAACCAGCCAACAAGTCTAGAATTTGCATACTCAGAGGCGGATAAGTACATTTCCGAAGCAAGGGCTTCCTCTTTTCAAAGGACTTGTCTCAGACACTCTGAAGACTGTGGTTAGTGATGAATATTGGGGTTTGCATCGATCCAATATTCATGGGAGATGTATTTTCGACATCGTAGCAAAGGGACGATCATAACGCATTCACTCACATCATTGTAAGGCCAGCCGAACACCCCCAACTTAATATCGTTTAGATGGATAATGCTATCCATGCCATGTTTCATCTCTATAGAAAGGTAAAATCATGATAGAAAACATGACCATGATATTTCCCGCCCGAGACCTCCATGGGCGAAGATATCCTGAAAGTTGGGGATCTCATAAACTTCTAAAAGATCTAGCACACCTATGACAAGTCCTCATATGAGCTCACCAATAGAAGGTATGTGGGTGTAACCGTGATCTTATTAAATCAGAGCTTGGATTTTGGTCATTGGTCAGTCCTGAAAGGTACAGCTTGCTGTAGTTGTATCTGTTTTCCTAAGGAGTTCTTCTAAGGAGTGCTTCCTTGCGCTAAGCTCTGAGCTATTTCTCTGACACAGGTTTAGCACTTTTCTTTTATTATCTTGTTGATTTTATGTTAATGTATATATCATATTGTTTGTATCATCTTTGTGTATTTTTTATACACACTGCCTACTTTTCAAGATTAGATCACTTATTTTTATTCTGTTATTCCCACACCCTATCATTTCTTTACTTAGAAAATTGGGCGTGAGGAACGATCAACACGCCCATATGATGGCGCGGTCGAGCATGTAAATTGTAACTCCCTACATGTATTTCTATAGCAGGACGAAGAACGTTTGGCGTTCGAAACGTGTAGGTTTCACAGAGGTCTCCACCTTTATTTATTTTATTTTTGCAATGTGTATATCTTTTTAATGGATTAACAATAAAATCATAATTTTATCTGCAATTGGATCTGGAAGCTGGCGCATCACAATGTCGGTGGATAGGCACCTTCTCTTTTTGGTTGAGGAGAAGGTGACTCCTACAGGTTGAGATAGAAAAATGCAATGGGCCTAAGAACTATCAGGCAGGTAATTGCTTATTACGTGCTTGTTCTACCCTGTGGTGGCTAAGATTGCTCTTGGACCGCTCCTAACAGCGATTCTGCTGCTTCACGTCAACAGAACAGCTCTTCCTCTTCCCGACTGCTCTGTCAAAGAGGCGTGACTGCCAACTTTATGCTGATTGACAGACGTCTCCCTGCAGTTAGGCAGCAGGGAGCCAGCTGTCAATCAGCATGACACCGGAAGTCACACCCCATCAACAGATCAGAGCGGGAGCTGAAAAATCACTGTCAGGAGCGCTCCGTGACCACTCTGAACCAGCAGATATCGGCGCCTGGCACAACAGGCACATAGTTAGCAAATACTTGCCTGTTAGTTCTTAGGTCCATGGTAAAAAAAAAAAAAAAAAAGTCCCGGACAACCCCTTTTAATATTAAGGAGCAGGAATTCTCCGCATGATGCTATAATCAAGAAAACATGAAATTCTCTCCTGCCCAGTCAGTCTGCCCGATCTGTTACACCATGATTACCAAAACCTCGACTCATTTCACTGCCCACTTGTATTACCACTTACCCGGCTCTGCTTGGCCCCTGTTACCAGGCCATTGGCTTGTCTGACTGCAAGTTCACACTTCTGAACCGGGAGGCCCTGTGGATTTTCACATCCCCTCAATTTGACATAATGAATTTCAGTGACACAGAGGATTGTTCGGCTAGACTGAACAAACTAGCATCTATTTTTGATAATAAACCGTCAGTGGTGACAACAGAACCGGATGAATTTAAAGATCTCATGTTCCAGATGGAAAACAAAATGACCAGAGAACTTAAAGTTTGGTGGGATCTCACAACCTTGGACACATATATAAAAAAGGAAATGATCCCTAGAGGTCTGCGTTTAAAAAAAAGTCGCCACCACCATATACAATGACGGTTTTCAAGAAGATCAGAATGCGATTCTTAGTCAATATTCACTGAATCTTATGCACCTCATAATCAAACATGAGGAACTGGAACTGACTTAAATTAAATTGGATATTAAAAATATACAATCGTCTTTGGGGAAATATGTGCAACTAAAAGAATTTAATATTTGTAATAACAAACTGAAATCTAATGTGGCCAAGTTGGAGAACACCATTATGGATATAAAAAGATCCAAGTTCAAAAGGGACAGTGAGGACTATGCACAGAACAAGATTTATAGTTGGAATAAACAATTACCATCCATCTTAAAAAAACGCTCCCACAAACGTTTTCAGAGATGTGGAAGAGGGAGTTTTAAGGAGCATGATGATGTTACGGATAATTCTTTTGCTGCCACCTCTGATGATTACTCAGATTCATCTATGAGTTCAATGGGAGAAATGCAACAATTGTATTTTGTCAAAAATAAATTATCTAGTGCTGGTGGAACGATTACAAAAAACGGAGGAAGAGGGTGTGGCGTCCCTGAGGGTTCGGTCGCCACAGGGGGGTACTGTATCTTGTGAAAGAGGTGTGGTATCTCCTCTCCCAGGTTAGGATGGAGCACCTGTCAGGACCCCACCTCATCACTCAACATTACACACTCCTGTCCTATGGGGGGCTAGTATGCACTAGGGTGCTGCCCCAGCAGGATAATGGAGATGGGGGAACCAAAGATAGGGGGAACCATGTAGTGGGTGAGGGTGGAGGACGCACTTTTAGGTTACACTTGTAGATACATATTTAATAGCCAGCCATCTTAAGTTCAAGGTTGTTTGATTGTGGTCTTCGCAGCTGGCAGTGGCCTTGTGTACGAGCCTGCAGCGTGCTGGAGATGCACGGTCCTCGTGCTCTGGCCTTGAGACGAGGAGCAGGATAGAGTTAACGGAGGTCTCTACCTGGTTAAGGTCCCTGCTTAAGAAGGCCTGGAGGGGAGCTGAGGAGGAGAGCTCCGCAGGCAAAAGGATCCCAGGGAATACGGACGGATCGGCATACGCCACCTGTACTCTCCATTCTGGCATAGTCTGCTGCAAGAGGGGTACCGGCCCCCGATATCTGACTTTGTTACTTCACGTCTCAGTCGGAAAAGCCTGAAGGCTAAGTGGTTCCCACCGGGTAACAGACGGAGCGGAGTCGCCACCCGTTCCCTTGTTCTGTGTATAGCCAGAGGGAGACCCAGCCTTGCAACACGCACCGCACACGGACAGGAGAGGCCCAAGGGGGAGATTTCTAGGAACACACTGGTGCTGGGGGTCCTGATAGACGCACCTGAACTACCGGGGTGTGCCGAACCCCCTTCTCTGGTGGCCGCAGCACGCCGTGAGGAGCAAGGAGAAGCCTTGCAGCTGACCTCTAACAACGTGAGTAAAGCTTGGAAGACTACATCCATTGCCTCCGGTCCATTATTGCAGCGGGACACCACACCGCACAACTGCACCTACTACGACTCCCCTCATCCTCCTGTTTCCTCTGCCCTGAGGCCCTGCTCCGCCTGTGGGGAGTAGTACTACAATCGGCTGCCACAACATCCCGCCTCAGAGGACTGCAGCAGCGCTGGTGGCGCATCACCAGACACCACAGGTGGCGTAGTCATTTATCCACTCATTATATAATTTATTATATTATTATTATATTATTTATTATTATAGCGCCATTTATTCCATGGCGCTTTACATGTGAAAAAGGGGTATAATACAAGAACAATTACAATAATCTTGAACACAATGTGACAGCGACTGGTACAGGAGGAGCGAGGACCCTGCCCGCGAGGGCTCACAATCTACGAGGGATGGGTGAGGATACAGTAGGTGAGGGTAGAGCTGGTCGTGCAGCGGTATGGTGGAGCGGTGGTTACTGCAGGTTGTAGGCTTGTCGGAAGAGATGGGTCTTCAGGTTCCTTTTGAAGGTTTCCACGGTAGGCGAGAGTCTGATACGTTGGGGTAGAGAGTTCCAGAGTAGGGCGGAAGCACGGGAGAAATCTTGTATACGGTTGTGGGAGGAGGAGATAAGAGGGGAGTAGAGAAGGAGATCTTGTGAGGATCGGAGGTTGCGTGCAGGCATGTAACAGGAGACTAGGTCGGAGATATATGGAGGAGACAGGTTGTGAATGGCTTTGTATGTCATGGTTAGGGTTTTGAACTGGAGTCTCTGAGCAATGGGGAGCCAGTGAAGAGATTGACAGAGAGGAGAGGCCAGGGAATAGCGGGTGGACAGGTGGATTAGTCGAGCATAATTGCCACTCATCAACTAGCCCCTATTTTTAATGTGTGTGCCCTGGGCACGGACCGGGCCGAGGACGCTACTGCATCCCCATTCTACCAACTGGGCCCGCCGTCCGAGTACACCCCTTTCCCAGGGAGGGCTAGCCGCTTCTGAAACAGCTAGTGGCGGGTCACACAAGGGCGGGACGTAAGCGTAAATGCAAACAAGTACCCAACACAGAGCAAAAAACGCCATTATTAGAGTCACCTGTTTGGAATCTCTCTAGCTACATCTTATCTGAGAGTCAAATTTCTCTCCTGGCTAAAGGCCTGAGCTTTTCACCTTCTAACGAATTCGACATTTTCAGAACAATTCTGGATGTTAACAAACTAGCACGTAACCTCACCATCCAATGTCATTTTATGGACATGAAAAATCCACAGAATACAGCTTCAGAAGAAGTTTCTCCTAGGACAAGCCAGGATTCCATGTTATTATTCACAGAACAACAGTCTTTATTACAAATGAAACAATTCGAGACGGAATCTTTAATTCCAAATGTAAATTTTAATGACGACTTTCGGGCTGGCAATCCTTTCTTTTACCATTTCAGTCCAGACCATTGGTTCTGGATCAGTTCCAGGACTTAATTGAAAAAGAACTAGTGGAATTAAAGAATTAATTATCTTCTACTAATCATTTGGACTCTAATCTGACATATAGAGAAAAAGACGCTCTGAAAAATTTAAAGGATAATTCAGACATACTAGTCCGCTCAGCGGATAAAGGTGGCACTATAGTACTGAATGCAGGATTGTATAAAAAATTGAATTTGATGGATTTAGAAAATAGGGATGTTTATTTGGAGTTAGCTAGAGATCCTACTGTTGAGTTTAATGCTGCTATGTATAATCTATTAAACGAAGGTTTGCACTGAGGGGCCCTAAAAAAAAAATTAATGGAATATTTATACGTAGATCACCCAATTGTTCCAGTTTACCATTTGCTGCCAAAAATACATAAAAATATTTTCCCACCACCTTTAACCCCTTTACTACCCAAGGTGGTTTGCACATTAATGACCAGGCCAATTTTTACAATTCTGACCACTGTCACTTTATGAGGTAATTACTCTGGAACGCTTCAACGGATTCCCCTGATTCTGAGACTGTTTTTTCGTGACATATTGTACTTCATGATTGTGGTAAAATTTCTCCGATAACACTTGCATTTATTTGTGACAAAAACTGAAATTTGGCGAAAATTTTTGAAAATTTAGCAATTTTCAAAATTTTAATTTTTATGCCCTTAAATCAGAGAGATATGTCACACAAAATAGTTAATAAATAACATTTACCACATATCTACTTTACATCAGCACAATTTTGGAACCAAATTTTTTTTCTTATTAGAGAGCTATAAGGGTTAAAAACCATTTTTTTAGGGACCACATCACATTTGAAGTCAATTTGAGGGGTCTTTATGACAGAAAATACCCAAAAGTAACACCACTCTAAAATCTGCACCCCCAAGGTGCTCAAAACCACATTCAAAAAATTTATTAACCCTTCAAGTGCTTCACAGAATTTTTTGGAATGTGGAAGAAAAAAATTAACATTTAACTTTTTTCACAAAAATGTTACTTTAGACCCAATTTTTTTTATTTTCACAGGGTTAACAGGAAAAAATGGACCCCAAAATTTGTTGTTCAATTTCCCCTGACCACACAGATACCCCATATGTGGGGAAAAACCACTGTTTATGCGTACGGCAGGGTTCGGAAGGGAAGGAGCGCCATTTGACTTTTTGAAAGTAAAATTTGCTTGAATAATTAGCGGACGCCATGTTGTGTTTGGGGAGCCCCTGATGTGCCTAAACAGTGGAAACCCCCCACAAGAGACACCATTTTGGAAACTAGACCCCTCAGAGAACCTTTACAGAAGTTTAAACATGGAGCCATGAAAATAAATAATCAAACTTTTTCCACAAAAATTATTTTTTAGCCCCAATTTTTTTATTTTCACAAGGGTAAGAGGAGAAAATGGACCCCAAAAACTTTGCAATTTCTGGGGGAAAATACAGTGTTTGGGTGCACGGCAGAGTTCAGAAGGGAAGGAGCACTGTGTGACTTTTTGAACGCAAAATTGGCTGGAATTGAGGGCGGACGCCATGTCACGTTTGAAGAGCCCCTGATGTGCCTAAATAGTTGAAACCCCCCACAAGTAACCCTATTTTGGAAACTACACCCCTCAAGGATTTTATCAAGGGGTATAATGAACATTTTGAACCCGGTACGACACATAATTTGATAACATTAGGTCATCATATTGAATAAGTTGTCATTAGTCACTACTTGAGTTTGCATCGTGTACTCGGGTATGCACCATGTATCGCACGTGCTCGAGTGACATGCTCGAGTCCTGCCCACATGTCACACGGTTATTAGACACCCAAAACAAACATGCAGGGATTGCTGGTGCATGGCAGGCAATCCCCGCACGTTTTTTTTGACTGTGAAGCATATGGGGCAGAGACTCGAGCTCCTGCCATACTCAATGCATACCCGAGCACCCGATGCAAACTCAAGTAGCGAGCACTTGTGCTCAACACTAGTCGCCATATCGTCATCTTTTTTTTTTTTTGCTTTTGAAAAAAATCCCAACCCTAGCACAACCCTAACCCTAGAGTTTATTTTTTACACCGTTCCTTGTGCAGTATAAGTGATTAGACGACTTTATTCTTTGGGTTGGTGCGATTACAGCGATACCAGAATCCTATCGGGTTTTTATGATTGACAGCTGTCTCACACTAATAGACGCATTTTTTTGCAAAATCTAGTTTTTGCATTGCCATATTTTGAGAGCTATAATTTTTCCATATTTTGGCCGACAGAGTCATTTGACAACTTGTTTTTTTGCGGGATGAGTTGACGTTTTTATTGGTACCATTTTCAGGCACATGACATTTTTTGATCGCTTTCTATTCTGATTTTTGGGAGGCAGAATAAGCAAAAACCAACAATTCAGGAATTGTTTTTTTTTTATTTTTTTATGCTGTTCCGCGTGTGGTAAAATTGATGAGGTAGCTTTATTCTTTGGGTGTGTACGTTTACAGCGGTACCACATTTATATTTTTTTTATGTTTTGGCGCTTCTACACAATAAAAGCTATTTTCTAGAAAAAATTGTTTTTTTGCATCACTTTATTCTGAGAGCTATAACTTTTTAATTTTTCAGTTGATGGAGCTGTATGGCGGCTTGTTTTTTGTGGAACAAGATGACGTTTTCAGCGGTAACATTTTTATTTATATTCATCTTTTTGAACGCGTTTAATTCCATTTTTTGTTTGGTGGTATGATGATAAAGCATCGTTTTTTGCTTTGTTTTTTATTTTAATTTTTTACCGTGTTCACTAAAGGAGTTAACTTGTGAGACAGTTTTATAGGTCAGGTCGTTCCGGATGTGGCGATACCAAATATGTGTACTTTTATCGTTTTGTTTGTTTTTTTTCATTATAATATTTATTGATGGGTACATTATATTTTTATTTTTGGTGGATTATTTTTTTTTTTTACATTTTTTTACCACTTTTTTTTACTTTTATACTTTGTCCCACTATGGGACTTTCACTTTTTATACTCTGATCGCCTGTATAACATAGGGATGGAGCACCATCCCTGTGCTATACAGGCTGTCAGCGCTGTAGATGCAGAAGATACTTTGGTCATGCACTGTGCATGATCAAATTATCTTTCTGCTGTCTGGTGACCCGGATGTTGTCATGACGACATCTGGGTTACCATGACAACCACGGAACCCGGCCTCAGACAGCGCGCGACGGCGGGGAAGAAGTGAGTATGCAGTACTTACCTCCGCAATGCTGTGATCGACTTCGATCGCAGCATTGTGGGGGTTAATGTGCCGGGAGCCGTGCATGACCGCTCCCAGCACATAGCAAAAATCAGCTCACACCCGGCGGCGATCGCGCCCGCACAGCCTGTGTGTGGCCGAAATCAACAGGGCGTACTAATACGTACCTGGCTCTTAAAGCCCAGGGCGCAGGTACAGTACGTATTAGTACGCCCAGGGCTGTAAAGGGGTTAAGACCCATAGTGGTGGGGATTGGTTCCCATGGTGAAAAATTAAGTGCCTGGATGGATTTTTACCTACAGCCTCTGGTTCAGGAAACTCCGAGTTACATTAGGGATTCAAAATTCATAGTGACCATTTTTGATAAATTTGAATGGCCAAAAAACTTTGGATGATTGTCCTGTGATGTGGTGGCATTATACCCCCTCAATTCCACACCATATTGCTTTAGCATGTTTAACCTACCACCTTGACACATACAGTTCGTACACTATAGAAATAAAAGAATTTCTGGTCATAGCAGTACAGTTCCTCTTAGAGCGTAATTATTTTAGCTTTGATAAAAGGTTTTTTTTTTACAGAAAAGAGGAGTCGGCATGGGCAGTAAATTTTCTCCTTCGCTAGTGAACATAGTGATGTGTAGGTGGAGGAGCTTTTCATTTCCCATAATGATAACACATATAGTGGACACATTGTGTGGTGCGGTAGATTTATTGATGACCTCCTCCTGGTGTGGGGGGCACACAGGAGGAGGTGGTACAATTTGTACAGTACATCAACTGCAATCATTTTAATCTTAAATTCACTTAGTTCTACCATTCATCCAAAATTACTTTTTTGGATCTCGAACTTGAGGCTACCAAGGAGAAAGAATTGGTCAAAATTATTCCCCACAGAAAATCTACAGCCTCAAATTCTATTCTATCAGCTAAATGTTGTCATCCGCCTCATATTAAGAGAAATATCCCTTACGGTGAGCTAATACGAACAATACGAAATTGTTCAGATAACATCACTTTTCAGAAGGAATCAGAAAAAATTTGTAACAGACTATCCAATAGGTGCTATCCCGAGTGGTCTTTAAGAAAAGCGAGTAGAATTGTCTCCAATATAAATCGGAAAGATATACTCCGAAATAAACAGAAAAATAACATTAACACATTGGATACTAGGGTAACGTTTTCTACCACCTATAGTCCTCAGTATAATAAAATTACATCTAGAATTAAAAAGTATAACCCTATTATATATCAGAAGAAGAAACTAAAAAACCTACTTTCTAATGCCATCCGCTTTGTAGCCAGGAAAGCGCCCGCTCTGGGAACCATCCTTTCTCCTAGCTTATACACCAGAGAGACTAATACTGTACAACCAAATTGGCTCAGGACAAAAGGTTTCTTCAGAGGTGGAGCCAATCGGTGCAAAGCGTGTCTACACGCGGTTAAAACAGATCGTTTTATGTCCTTAAGTAATGATAGAGAATATAAAATTCATGATTTCCTCAATTGTAATTCATCAGGGGTTATATACCTTATAGAATGCACCTTGTGTAAGGTCCACTATGTGGGTTGTACCACAGGTGAGCTGAAAGTCCGTATCAGAAGACATCTTTCTGATGCGATTCATTTGGAAGCCATAAATACATCAGCAGTATCGAGGCATTTTGCGAGAGTTCATAAAGGTGACACCTCATTCTTTAAATATATGGAGATAGAGAAGGTATATAGATCCACACGAGGGGGGGATCATAAGTGCAAACTTCTGAACCGGGAGTCCCTGTGGATTTTCACATTGGATACCACAGGGGTTAAATTCAAGACAGGATCTGATACTGCAGTATTAAGAAATATAATTCTGCATTTATTTCCATGCATGTACACTGGGTACGGAAAGTATTCAGACCCCTTTACATTTTTCACTCTTTGTTTCATTGCAGCCATTTGGTAAATTCTAAAAAGTTCATTTTTTTCTCATTAAAGTCCACTCTGCACCCCATCTTGTCTGAAAAAAAACAGAAATGTAGAAATTTTTGCAAATTTAATAAAAAAGAAAAACTGAAATATCACGAGGGCATAAGTATTCAGACCCTTTGCTCAGTATTAAGTAGAAGCACCCTTTTGGGCTAGTACAGCCATGAGTCTTCTTGGAAATGATGCAACAAGTTTTTCACACCTGCATTTTGGGATCCTCTGCCATTCTTCCTTGCCGATCCTCTCCAGTTCCGTCAGGATGAATGGTAAACGTTGGTGGACAGCCATTTTCAGGTCTCTCCAAAGATGCTCAATTGTGTTTAGGTCAGGGCTCTGGCTGGGCCAGTCAAGAATGGTCACATAGTTGTTCTGAAGCCACTCCTTTGTTATTTTAGCTGTGTGCTTAGGGTCATTGTCTTGTTGGAAGGTGAACCTTTGGCCAAGTCTGAGGTGCAGAGCACTTTGGAAGAGGTTTTCATCCAGGATATCTCTGTACTTGGCCGCATTCATGTTTCCTTCAATTGCAACCAGTCGTCCTGTCCCTGCAGCTGAAAAACACACCCATAGCATGATACTGCTGTTATGATCTGCTACAAGAACTAAGGAAAGAGAGGAAATCTGTCCATACAATAAGACTAAGCTGATTCCCTACGATGCAGTGGGCAACCTGTTCCTTGTGAACAGACCCGCCTTCGTCCGCGGCTAGTCTGAACGCAGACCCATAGATTAAAGGGAGGGGTCCCTAAAAGAACTAAGGACTGAGACAAAATTGGACACCTCCTGGCAGAAGTAGTAGCAGAAGAAGACAAACAGACAAAAGTACTTAGTGGTCCAAGGGCCAAACAAACTAGAGAGATACAGTAGGTACAAAGCACCTGGCTAGATTAAGAGTTAAAGTAACACTGAAGTCCAGCAAAGCCTGAAGGGCGGAGCTGGAATAAATAGACAGAAGGTCACGTGACCACAAAATAGAAAAAACTAACAGGAGGGTTCTAACAACTGCCACCACCATGTTTCACTGTTGGGATTGTATTAGGCAGATGATGAGCAGTGCCTGGTTTTCTCCACACATACCACTTAGAATTATCACCAAAAAGTTCTATCTTTGTCTCATCAGACCAGAGAATCTTATTTCTCATAGTCTAGGAGTCCTTCATGTGTTTTTGAGCAAACTCTATGCGGGCTTTCATATGTCTTGCACTGAGGAGAGGCTTCCGTCTGGCCACTCTGCCATAAAGGCGCAACTGGTGGTTGAGAGTTGACTTTGTGGAGCTTTCTCCCATCTCCCTACTGCATCTCTGGAGCTCAGCCACAGTGATCTTGGGGTTCTTCTTTACCTCTCTCACCAAGGCTCTTCTCCCACGATTGCTCAGTTTGGCTGGACGGCCAGGTCTAGGAAGACTTCTGGTGGTCCCAAACTTCTTCCATTTAAGGATTATGGAGGCCACTGTGCTCTTATGAACCTTGAGTAATGCAGAAATTCTTTTATAACCTTGGCCAGATCTGTGCCTTGCCACAATTCTGTCTCTGAGCTCCTTGGGCAGTTCCTTTGAGCTCATGATTCTCATTTGGTCTGACATGCACTGTGTGCTGTGGGGTCTTATATAGACAGGTGTGTGCCTTTCCAAATCAAGTCCTATCAGTTTAATTAAACACATTTGGACTCCATTGAAGGAGTAGAACCATCTCAAGGAGGATCACAAGGAAATGGACAGCATGTGACTTAAATATGAGTGTCTGAGCAAAGGATCTGAATACTTATGACCATGTGATATTTCAGTTTTTCTTTTTTAATAAATTTGCAAAAAAATTCTACATTGCTGTTTTTTTCAGTCAAGATGGGGTGCAGAGTGTACTTTAATGAGAAAAAAAATGAACTTTTTAGAATTTATCAAATGGCTGCAATAAAACAAAGAGTGAAAAATTTAAAGGAGTCTGAATACTTTCCGTACTCACTGTATGTATCTATATACACTGCTCCAAAAATAAAGGGAACACTTAAAACAACAGAATATAACTCCAAGTAAATCAAACTTCTGTGAAATCAAACTGTCCACTTAGGAAGCAACACTGATTGACAATCAATTTCACATGCTGATGTGCAAATGGAATAGACGATAGATGGAAATTATTGGCAATTATCAAGACACCCTCAATAAAGGAGTGGTTCTGCAGGTGGGGACCACAGACCACATCTCAGTACCAATGCTTTCTGGCTGATGTTTTGGTCACTTTTGAATGTTGGTTGTGCTTTCACACTCGTGGTAGCATGAGACAGACTCTACAACCCACAGAAGTTGCTCAGATAGTGCAGCTCATCCAGGATGGCACATCAATGCGAGCTGTGGCAAGAAGGTTGGCTGTGTCCAGAGGCTGGAGGCGCTACCAGGAGACAGGCCAGTACACCAGGAGATGTGGAGGGGGCCGTAGGAGGGCAACAACCCAGCAGCAGGACCGCTACCTCCGCCTTTGTGCAAGGAGGAACAGGAGGAGCACTGCCAGAGCCCTGCAAAATGACCTCCAGCAGGCCACAAATGTGCATGTGTCTGCACAAACGGTTAGATACCGACTCCATGAGGGTGGTATGAGGGCCCGACGTCCACAGATAGGGGTTGTGCTCACAGCCCAACACCATGCAGGACGCTTGGCATTTGCCACAGAACACCAGGATTGGCAAAGTCGCCACTCGCGCCCTGTGCTCTTCACAGATGAAAGCAGGTTCACACTGAGCACATCTGACAGACGTGACAGAGTCTGGAGATGCCGTGGAGAGCGACATCCTTCAGCATGACCGGTTTGGCAGTGGGTGAGTAATGGTGTGGGGTGGCATTTCTTTGGAGGGCCGCACAGCCCTCCATGTGCTCGCCAGAGGTAGCCTGACTTCCATTAGGTACCGAGATGAGATCCTCAGACCCCTTGTGAGACCATATGCTGGTGCGGTTGGCCCTGGGTTCCTCCTAATGCAGGACAATGCCAGACCTCATGTGGCTGGAGTGTGTCAGCAGTTCCTGCAAGATGAAGGCATTGAAGCTAAGGACTGGCCCGCCCGTTCCCCAGACCTGAATCCGATTGAGCACATCTGGGACATCAAGTCTCGCTCCATCCGCCAACGTCACGTTGCACCACAGGCTGTCCAGGAGTTGGCGGATGCTTTAGTCCAGGTCTGGGAGGAGATCCCACAGGAGACCATCCGCAACCTCATCAGGAGCATGCCCAGGCGTTGTAGGGAGGTCATACAGGCACGTTGATATATATATATGTGCCTTTTTGTCATTCTAGTAGTAGGGCCATAATTAAGACATGATTTGTTGAAACGCGTAGGTCTGTAAGCTATGATAGTTGCACATTTGCTGTATTCTTTGTGGAGCAGTGTTTTATACGGCTAATAAAAGCTAAGTTTTAATATTTTTTCTACTAAACAAACCTTTACGCTGGATCATTTGCACTTTTCCCTTGTCTGACTGCACTTACGTTTCACCCTGGTACCACTTATCTGCATCTCCAGAAGTTTCCCATTTCTCTATTATACTTTTCAAATTACATTTTGAGACTTTCTCCTCCTGTTGTTGCACTTATTTTTTTCCCTTCATCTGCACAGGTATCATTAATCCATCAACTATAATGGCCGTACCAGATTCTGCAGGTCCTGTATCCCGTACACATGACGTGGGCAGTGCACGGCATGCCGCTAGTTTTTATTCTGAGTGCTCTTATATACGGTGGTAGTTTTACACAATGTTGAGCCTGTGATTTGCAGAGTGAAATGTCTGACTGCTAGAACAGAAGTATACGGCAGACTCTGCAGCATGGATACATAAAGGACGTCCTGGGGGAATATACCTCCCTCCAACACTCGTCCAGTCCCTGCCTCACACTAGAGACATTTATAATAACTCCAGGACTATGGAGCTGGTCATTTTCTCATAATCTGTGGCCATTATTAGTGATCTCGCATTGTATGGTAATATCACCCTGGAGGTTGTGATGTATTTAGTGTAATAGCGCCATCTAGAATATACAGTATATATCAGGCGATACTATGCTTTCTATAGTTAGTCGTCTTATGTGCCCTCTATAGCTATCTATTATACTTTATATTTCTTTATAATAATTTATAATAAATTACTCGATAGTTTTACAGCTTTATGATGTTTATTAATCTGCTGTAATTATAAAAGAAAGTCCAACCTTACAGTGGACACAGGTGGAAGTGGCCTCCATGATGGTGTAGGCTGAGGTGGAGCAAGTATATAGTCAGTGGGGGATCAAGATGACCAGTATTCCCCAGGGTTCCTTGTTATCAGGGAGGGACCCGGTGTATGCAATCAAAAGATCTTATCCTCTGACCGGCTGTGTGCCATCAACAGGTAATGATCCTCTGTCCGGCTGTGTGCCATCAACAGGTAATGACCATCCGGCAGTGCGACATCAACTGGTCATCACCCTCCAGCTGTGTGCCATCAACAGGTAATGACCATCCGGCAGTGCGCCATCAACAGGTAATGACCCTCTGGCTATGGCCATCAATAGGTCATCACCCTCCGGCTGTGTGCCATCAACAGGTAATGACCATCCGGCAGTGCGCCATGAACAGGTAATGACCATCCGGCTGTGTGCCATCAACAGGTAATGATCCTCTGTCCGGCTGTGTGCCATCAACAGGTAATGACCCTCTGGCTATGGCCATCAATAGGTCATCACCCTCCGGCTGTGTGCCATCAAATGTTTTTATCTTCTGTCCAGTTTTGTGCCATCAAGAGGTAATGACCCTCCAGCTGTGGGCCATCAACAGGTCATCACCCTTCGGCATTTAGGCTTCTTGTCTTCTGTAAGATGCGGTTCTTGAGTCTCCTGATGTTAAAAAATATTTAAAAAATCACCGATTAAACTAATAATCTATCTTGTACATAAGCATCACAATTTATAATCTATCTAGTGCATAAGTATGACAATGTAGCTCACAGAACATACACTATGCTAAAACATTAGACCCTACAAGCAGAAATTTGCTAAACTAACATAAATATAACTGACAAATCAGTAGAAAAATCGCTACCAATGGCACAGCTCTCTTCACATCAACCTGTAACCATAGTAGATAAGAAATAGAGGACAATGCTCATAGTCAGTTATCAACAATTCGGCATGGGGCATCCCACCAGAGACATTATAATATCTAGTAGATTATAGATGGCAGTAGAATTTACCAACAAGCACATAGTACGCCAAACTCAAGTGCATAGTATGCCAAACCTCGACACGTTTTCCTAAAATAGGTTCATCAGAAGCACATACTAGACAGTGATACTTAGCAAAGCGTTCATAGATACATGCGCCATATGATAAGGTGCAAGTGTGCAAGTGTGTGACAAAATATCCATTCGATTTCAGGTGCAATGCTGCATTGTATGTACTAAGATGGTGCCCATCAGACAGCATGTATAGGACTAACCTGTGATGAAAACACGAGCAATGGGAAAGTTCAAGCAGTTGCCTTCTCAATCTTCCTCGCCTCTAAGACATCTAAGGAAACATCTTCTCCTCTTGATTTTGGGTTGAGGTGTTGTTGGCATTTCAGGCTCTGGCATTCTAGGTTCTGACATACTAGGTTCTGACATGGTAGGTTCTGGTGTTCTAGGTTCTAGTGCTCTTGGCTCTGGAATTCTGGATTGTTGGCTTCTCTGAAAAATCAGTAACCTCTCTTTATGCTCCGTGGAACTTCGAGCTCTTCTTCCTATATTGTTGTGAGGGATCGTTCTGACCCAGACAATATCACTGAACGCCACTTTATAGTTGCAACTAGGAACCTTTTTCGCATCCTGCGGTGCAGGAGCCATGGATGGAGTAGAACATTTGCCATTGGGCAGGACAGGTGTTCTCCTGGAGTCTTGCTCCTGAATCTGAGGGATGCAAATCGGCTCCTTACAAGCACTTTGTCCCTTCAGAATGGTTTTGTTCTCAGGAGTTTTCTGATTGTTTCACCAGGTTCAGACATTGCCCACTTGCTCAGGACAAGACTTAAGGCCAAATACTCTAGTATTGTCAGTAGTGTCATCACCGCAACAAAAACTGCGTCACGGAAGAGCCAAAGAGGAAGATTGATGGAAGCTTGATAGGTGCTTCTCCTGAGATCCACGGGTAGTGGGTCATCCTATAATAAAGAAAAAAACCATAATAAAGTCCTGTATATTTATACCCAATCCAGTCAAACAGAGAGCCCTTGTTATTATACAGTGATGGATACATTATCAAGCAACTTTCAGAAATATCCCATTGAGAAGATCAGGAAGAAGTTTGGGATTCACCTCCAGGGTCCATGGAATATTATTTACAGTTGGACTTTCATATGACGGACGGTCACGTGTCCAGTATGAGAAGTCCTGCAAGAGGCGATATTCTCATTAGCTGATCCTTGTGACCTCCATATTGATGAGAACATACTCGCCCTCAGTGTACTGTAATGTGGGGGGTAGAGCAACGTAAAGCACAGAAATGATAGGATGATACTCATCACCTCCAGAGGTCTCTCAGCACCAAGGTATGGTCAATGAGATACAAGCTGCAGATGGGCCGAGGCTTCTAATATACCCAGGGGTGACATCACAAAGCCCTCTGTGACATCATTGCACAGTTCTATCCATCATGTCACTGATACTTTGGACCTAACTAAATGTCTAAAAGAAAACCCTTCCACATGATTTCCAATCACGGAGCAGCTTCAGTTTTTCAAGAAAAGTTTAAAAAATATAATCTGTGCTGTGATTGGTCACAATGGCACATGAAGCAGAACGTCTTTAGATCTTTTAAAGGAAAAGTGTCAGCAATTTTTTTACAATGGTAAAATTGTAAAGTATTTATATTTATATATAAATACACATATATATTTAAAAAGGTTTTAATGGTATAAAATCTGAAAAAATATTTTAACTGTTTTGATGTTTTCATCTTGTAAACACTAGGGGGAGCAGCTGCTGACATTTCCATGAAAACAGAATGCAGCTAGCTCGCATTACGACTGCAGTAAAAGTGGGCGGGATCTGCTCACATGGGTGTGATGTCACTCCTCCCCTTCTGGGCGTTTACAAAAAGGTAAATGAGACTGTAGTTTAAGATCACAGTGCGGAGCGATCACTGGTGACTGCAAAGTGATATAAAAGGGACAACACCAAAGTCATTAATCACTACAAGGACAAGGCAGGAATGTGGGAGTCAGAGGGGTCACCCCACACTTATATCCCCTCTGACTGTCACTTCCTAAGCTCCTTTCCCTGCCATAACCTCTTATTCCCGCAGGTAAATTCTTACAGGACCCCCCTCCCCATCCCCTTCCCCTGCCGCAGCTGATTCTAAACGTCCTCCATATGTAATAATAGACAGGTACTCACCGGCAGCCTATGGTAATTCACAGGGTAGAACAGGGTACAGCACAGAAATAATATGGCGATCTTCATTGTCTCCAGGGGGTATCTCAGCACCAAGATATGGCCAATGAGATATGAGCTCCAGGTGGATGGAGCCCCCTTATATACCCCAAGGGTGACATCACAACGCCCTCTGTGACATCATCACCCACAACATTCCGTCACATGACATCACCCAGCACCAGCATCATGTGACCCAGCATAAATAGAAAGTCCTTGTTGCCTATAGCAACTATTCAAAACTAAGTTTAAACTTTTCCAACAGCTAAAGGCGGCTCTGTGATGGCAGTTTCTTCTTGTGGACGGTTGTGATAAATCTGCAGAACATCTACATAACGCGACATGTAGAAAATCCTGTCTTTTCCCCTCTGTTCTTCCTCTGGTGCTACAGAGACCGATAGAAGGAGCTTTTCCAGACCTTACAGTGCACAATATGGGACCTAATCACTGATATCCCAGATCTCCTCAGTACAAGCATACCGCCAACCTATGAGGACTAGAAAGAGGGCGAAACCATGCGGCACGCGTAGTCTGGCCACGCCCCTATCCACACCCCAAGCCACGCCCTTTTTATACCTTGGCAGGAGGAGATGTCTACAAAGCGCAAGTTATCAAAAGGCTGAAGGAACACTTTATCAACATGAATGAAGGTTTTGAAGGGCATCCACTGTCCCGGCACTACCGGAAGTTCCACAACCAATCTTATAAGGACACTAAGTTTTGTGGGATCCGATTAGTCCCCAGAAAATGGAGGGGAGGTGATTACCTGAGATTAATGTCGCGGATGGATTCCAAATGGATCTTCACATTAAATAGCTTGGCTCTGAAGGGCCTTAATCACGAGAGTCAGCTGTATGCCTTCAACTCGCAGCGGTATATACTGTATGTATTTTTTATCCCAGTACCAATTGAACATTTACATTGCACTTTTATGAACCTCCTTATATTTTATCAATATAATATGTCTTTTGGATATATTCCTTTGAATCCACCTATTTTATATATGTATTTGTTTCTATACATTGATACCCCTATTGGAGATACAATATAATGTTTTTATTTTTCTCCTTCATGTTTTCCTTTTTATCTCTTGATGGTACTAAGTGCCGAATTTATACTATCCTGGTAATATACACTGATTAACAGACTGTTTTTTATAGCAATCAGAAATATAAATATATAATTTTTATTCATTTTTAACTAATTGTGAAAGTTTGAACAAAGTCTTTTTTATTATTATTTTTTTCACACACAGTCTATTCTTATTGGAATTCTATCTTAGTTCTATTGCACCTCCATATGTCCTTTTGCACCGTCTTGATAGTATTGGATCTTCCTCCATTTCTTTGGTTGTATTATCTTTGTGGGGGGCGTTTGGACTTTATTAGGTTACCAGTTTGACTACCAGCGAGAAGCTGACGAAGAGGAACTGTGAGTCCTCGAAACGCGTAGTTTTTTTTGGCCTATACAGGACATCGAAGGAGAAGGGGAGAGTCAATGCACAGGGATAAGCCCTCCTGATATCCAGAAGATATATATAACCATATCATATTATTGATACAAAATATAAATGCACAGAGGCAATAAAATCACTTAAAAACACCAAACGCCATCCTTACTTTGCAGGATACCTATTCCAAAGGTGTATCTAGGTTTTCTGGCACCCGGTGCAGAAGGGGCTGGCTGGGACATCTCCGGTCATGTGACAGCGCCGGCACAATACTTACCCCTCCCCGTGCCTCCGCAGCATCTGCCGCGTCCTCTGACTGTGATGTCTAAGGTCAGAGGTCACGGTGACATCTTTACACCGCGCGCTCTCTCCTGAGCTGTCACATCACAGAGCGGGAAGACGAGCGCAACGCTGGATTCCGGATCAGCAGCAGGTAAGAAGTGAGGTGAGTATTTTTTTTTTTTTTTTTATGTATGGGGGCATGGGGCATTTAATGGTTGAGGGAGAGTGGGTGTGACATCCTGCATGGGGCATTATATGGGGGAGGTGGTGTGACATCCTGCATGGGGCATTATATAGGGGGGGTGTTGGCATCCTGAATGGGGCATTATATGGGGGAGGGGGGAATTGACATCCTGCATGGGGGCATTATATGGGGGTAGGGGGGAGGGATGTGACATCCTGCATTGGGCATTATAAGAGGGGAAGGGGGAAGTGACATCCTGCATGGGGCATTATTAGAGGGGAAGGGGGGAAGTGACATCCTGCATGGGGCATTATAAGAGGGGAAGGGGGGAAGTGACATCCTGCATGGGGCATTATAAGAGGGGAAGGGGGGAAGTGACATCCTGCATGGGGCATTATAAGAGGGGAAGGGGGGAAGTGACATCCTGCATGGGGCATTATAAGGGAGGGGGGCGTGACATTCTGCATGGGGCATTATAAGGGAGGTGGTGTGACATCCTGCATGGGGCATTATAAGAGGGGGAGGGGGGAATTGACATCCTGCATGGGGAATTATATAGAGGGTGGGTGTCCTCCTGCATGGGGCATTATAAGGGAGGGGGTGGTCTGACATGCTGCATGGGGCATTGAAAAAGGGGGAAGTGACATCCTGCAAGGGGCATTATATGGGGGGGAAGAGGTGACATCCTGCATGGGGCATTTTATGGGGGGTAGATGTGACATCCTGCATAGCGCATTAAAAGACGGGTGTCATCCTGCATGGGGCATTATAAGGGGGGAACAGCCTGCATGGAGCGTTACATGGGGGCCAATATTCTGTATGGAGAGTTATATGGGGACCAGTATCCTGTATGGATGCTGTATGGAGCATTATATGGGGACCAGTATCCTGTATGGAACATTATATGGGGACCAGTATCCTGTATGGAACATTATAAGGGGGTCAGTATCCTGTATGGAGCATTATATGGTGCCCATATTACTGTATGGAGGACTATACTGTCCGGTCTACACTGTGCGCTGTGAGGATTCGCCGGTTTCTGAGCTATTGTAGAATTTACAATAGATATCGCTTGTGTAATGGGGCATTATAAGGGGGGAACAGCCTGCATGGAGCGTTATATGGGGGCCAATATTCTGTATGGAGCGTTATATGGGGGTCAGTATTCTGTATGGAGCGATATATGGGGGACAGTATTCGGTAGGGAGCGTTATATGGGGGCCAGTATTCTGTATGCAGTGTTATATGGGGACCAGTATGCTCTATGGAGCGTTATATGGGGACCAGTATCCTGTATGGAGCATTATATGGGGACCAGTATCCTGTATGGAGCATTATAAGGGGGTCAGTATCCTGTATGGAGCATGATATGGTGCCCATAATACTGTATGGAGGACTATACTGTCCGGTCTGTACTGTGCATTGTGAGGATTCGCCGGTTTCTGAGCTATTGTAGAATTTACAATAGATATCGCTCATGTAATGTAGTAAGTGAAATCCTTGGCCTTGTACTATATATATATATTTCTTTGCGGTATCTGTGCATCATGAATCATGGTATGTGTTAAAGGGGCCCACTGAAACTCTGTCGCCCAGGGCCCACAAAAACCTGGAGCCGGCCCTGGGGGTAAGTATAACAAGTTGTATTTTTTTTACATACAATTAATTAACTTGGAGTGGGGGGAATCAGAGAAGCACGGGGGGGATGAGAGATGCACGGGGGGGGGGGGGCGGCCCTTCATGCCCCCTATGAAGGGCGGGGGGGCCCCCAAAAAATTCTTGCACAGGGGCCCACTACAGTCTGTGTCCGCCCCTGTGTAGTACGCTGTGTTTTTCTACACTCCTAAAATAACATATCAGCAGAGTAAAGGTGGTCACACATAAGCCCAGGTCTGCTAGATAGATACCTATGAATTATTATTTTGTATATGTTTTCAAACATACTTGATCAATGAAATCATCATTGTAAACTTCAACTCCACATAATAGTATATGATGTAGCAGTCACTAATTATCTTGAGTGCTTCATCTGATGTCCGTGCACATAGTATACATAGTATACCACATACAGTCATATGAAAAAGTTTGGGCACCCCTATTAATCTTAAGCTTAATGTTTTATAAAAATTGGTGTTTTTGCAACAGCTATTTCAGTTTGATATATGTAATAACTGTTGGACACAGTAATGTTTCTGCCTTGAAATGAGGTTTATTGTACTAACAGAAAATGTGCAATCTGCATTCAAACAAAATTTGACAGGTGCATAAGTATGGGCACCTCACCAGAAAAGTGACATTAATATTTAGTAGATCCTCCTTTTGCAAAAATAACAGCCTCTAGTCGCTTCCTGTAGCTTTTAATGAGTTCCTGGATCCTGGATGAAGGTATTTTTGACCATTCCTCTTTACAAAACAATTCCAGTTCAGTTAAGTTTGATGGTCGCCGAGCATGGACAGCCTCTTCAAATGATCCCACAGATGTTCAATGATATTCAGGTCTGGGGACTGGGATGGCCATTCCAGAACATAGTAATTGTTCCTCTGCATGAATGCCTGAGTAGATTTGGAACGGTGTTTTGGATCATTGTCTTGCTGAAAGATCCATCCACTGCGTAACTTCAACTTTATCACTGATTCTTGAACACTATTGCCAAGAATCTGCTGATACTGAGTGGAATCCATGCGTCCCTCAACTTTAACAAGATTCCCAGTGCCGGCATTGACCACACAGCCCCAAAGCATGATGGAACCTCCACCAAATTTTACTGTGGGTAGCAAGTGTTTTTCTTGGAATGCTGTGTTTTTTTGCCACCATGCATAACGCCTTTTTGTATGACCAAACAACTCAATCTTGGTTTCATCAGTCCACAGGACCTTCTTCCAAAAAGAAATAGGCTTCTTCAAATGTGCTTTTGCATACCTCAGCCGACTCTGTTTGTGCGTACTTGCAGAAACGGCTTCTTTCGCATCACTCTCCCATACAGCTTCTCCTTGTGCAAAGTGCGTTGTATAGTTGACCGATGCACAGTGACACCATCTGCAGCAAGTTGATGCTGCAGCTCTCTGGAGGTGGTCTGAGGATTGTCCTTGACTGATCTCACCATTCTTCTTCTCTGCCTTTCTGATGTTTTTCTTGTCCTGACACTTCTGGCCTTAACAAGAACTGTCCCTATGTTCTTCCATTTCCTTACTATGTTCCTCACAGTGGAAACTGACAGGTTAAATCTCTGAGACAGCTTTTTGTATCCTTCCCCTGAACAACTATGTTGAATAATCTTTGTTTTCAGATCATTTGACAGTTGTTTTGAGGAGCCCATGATGCCACTCTTCAGAGGAGATTCAAACAGGAGAACAACTTGCAAGTGGCCACTTTAAGTAGCTTTTCTCATGATTGCATACACCTGGCTATAAAGTTCAAAGCTCAATGAGGTTACAAAACCAAAAAAAGTGCTTTAGTAAGTCAGTAAAAAGTAGGCATGAGTATTTAAAACAAGAAAATGATAAGGGTGCCCATACTTATGCACAGGTCAAATTTTGTTTGAATGCAGATTGCACATTTTCTGTTAGCACAATAAACCTCATTTCAAGGCAGAAACATTACTGTGTCCAACAGTTATTACATATATCAAACTGAAATAGCTGTTGCAAAAACACCAATTTTTATAAAACATTAAGCTTAAGATTAATAGGGGTGCCCAAACTTTTTCATATGACTGTATGTAGCGCCCCGAGGGTTCGGCCGCTACAGGGGTATTGCACCTCAGACCAGGGGTGTGATATTCCACTCCCAGGTAAGGATGGAGTATGGACCAGGGCTCAGTTAGCTGCATACAGCACACACACCCCATTTCCGAGGGACAGCTCAACGGTGCTCCCACTAGACAGAAGTGCAGGCACGACCGACTATGTCCCTGCGTGGAGTGGGGAGGGGGGTGGAACACCCAGTGCTGTAGGGGCAGATAGGGGTTGGTTCCTGAGCGTAGGAAGGAGCCCATTGGTTGCTGGTCACCTGGGCTCATGGTCAGAGGGAGGTATAAAAGGTGGGCACCATCTTAGATCTAGGTTCGTTCAGTCTGTGAGGAGAAGTTGAGAGGAGAGCTAACAGGGAGCAGCAGCTCAGGCTGAGTGCTGCTCCAGAGGCAGGCCTAGAGAAGAGGCCGGAGCCTGAGAGGAGAAGGAGAAGTGGGCCTAGAGAAGAGGCCGAGGAAGGAGGAGAAGTGGGAACAGGAGGAGAAGGAACAAGAAAGGAAGAGAGAGAGGAACAGAAGGGCTCAGGACCAAGAAGGAAGAAGGGACCCTAAGAACCCACGAGAATACAGGGTGAAGGGTCAGGCAGATTAAGGGTGCCGGATCCCAAGTTGGTGGAGGAGAAACTACCCTCAGCCAAAGACCGGTTGTCGTGATCATCTATTGGTGCGACACCTCATCAAACCTGCTAGGAAGGCACCATATAGGACAGCGGAGGACGGGGCCCACGTTTAACCGCACAAGTCCGCGGCAGCTGGACAAAAGTGGGTCACTGGTGAGGCAGGCCAGAGAAAGGATTAAAGGGGGTCCTGTGCCATGCTCCTGAACTGCCTGGGAGTTGACCGAGCCCCACACCTGGTGGACGCAGCACAGCTCGGGCGGTCACTACCTGTACAGAAGTGACCTGGAGTACCTGAACTGTGAGTAAACGACATTGGACTGCAGTACGTTGTCTGTGTGCTCTTTCGCTCCTCCAGCACTATCAGCACCGGGACTCTCACTACCATCACTCCCAACATCCACTACACTGCCCTGGGGCCGCACTCTTCCCGTGGGGAGTCACACCATCCCAGCTGCACCCTTCATCAGCCCCAGCGGACTGCCTTGCATCGGCGGTTCCTAATAACCGCAATCCACAGGTGGCGTAGTCGGACATTAGCTAAAGTACAGTAGCAGACTACCATTGGTCTGACCACCCTGAGCCGCGGGACCGGGTCGCCACTACTACCCCCATCGTTCAACTATCGCCCGGATCCGCGTGCCCCACGGCCCAGGGGGCGAGTCACATACAGTACAATATATATAGGAGAATATACAGTATGACTGGTATATAGAGACGAGCAATTTGTAGAACCGTGGTCCAGTGGTCAGATGAATATTCTGTGGCTGCTGAACAGGAGCCACCACATAGTCTCCTTTTTACAGCCCCACATAGCCTTCCATATACTGTACAGTGTGAGCCCCACATAGCCTCCTATATACAATGTGAGCCCTCACACAACCTCCTATATGAGTATGAACCCTCACATAGCCTCCTATATACAGTATCAGTCCCCACACAGCCTCCTGCATATAGTGTGAGGACCCACACAGCCTCCTGCATATAGTGTGAGGACCCACTGTGTGAGTACAGTGTGAGCATAGGCGGATTATAATGAGGGCAATCCGGGCGACCGCCCGGGGCCCCGAGCCTGCAGAGGGCCCGCGGCTCCGGGTGGGGTGTCTAATGCCGGATTGCCCTCATTATATGTGCGGGCCGCCGCCGCACATACCGGCAGCAGTGGCGGGAGGGGGGGCCCCGTACCGCTCCCCCAGCAGCAGCCGCCGCTACTTCTTCATCGGCCGGGCCAGCACTGCAGCAGTTAACTTCCCTGTGCTGGCCCGGCCGCGTCACTGCTAGGAGACACGGCCCTGTGCGCGGCCGTGTCTCCTAGCTGTGATGTCACGCAGTGCGCGCCCGGCCTGCACTGCTACTTACCACGGGAGAGGAGCAGGAGCCAGGAGGACTGGAGCCGAGCCGGGGGATGGTGAGTGAGTGTGTGTGTGTGTGTGTGTGTAGGCAGATGTCATTGTGTGATGTCTGTTTGTGTGATGTCTGTGTGTGTGTGTGTGGGCAGATGTCATTGTGTGATGTCTGTTTGTATGTGTGTGTGTGTGTGTAGGCAGATGTCATTGTGTGGTGTCTGTTTGTGTGATGTCTGTGTGTGTGTGGGCAGATGTCATTGTGTGATGTCTGTTTGTGTGTGTGTGGGCAGATGTCATTGTGTGATGTCTGTTTGTATGTGTGTGTGTGTGTGTGTGTGTGTGTGTAGGCAGATGTCATTGTGTGGTGTCTGTTTGTGTGATGTCTGTGTGTGTGTGTGTGGACTGATGTCATTGTGTGATGTCTGTTTGTTTGTGTGTGTGTGTGTGTGGGCAGATGTCATTGTGTGATGTCTGTTTGTGTGTGTGTGTGTGGGCAGATGTCATTGTGTGATGTCTGTGTGTGTGTGTGGGCAGATGTCATTGTGTGATGTCTGTTTGTTTGTGTATGTGTGTGTGTGTGTGTGGGCAGATGACATTGTGTGATGTCTGTTTGTGTGTGTGTGTGTGGGCAGATGTCATTGTGTGATGTCTGTTTGTGTGTGTGTGTGTGTAGACAGATGTCATTGTGTGATGTCTGTTTGTGTGTGTGTAGGCAGATGTCATTGTGTGATGTCTGTTTGTGTGTGTATGTGTGTGTGTGTGTAGGCAGATGTCATTGTGTGATGTCTGTTTGTGTGTGTGTGTGGGCAGATGTCATTGTGTGATGTCTGTTTGTATGTGTGTGTGTGGGGGCAGATATCATTGTGTCATGTCTGTTTATATGTATTTTTGTGTTTCAAATGTGTTTATGCGTGTATGTATATGTCTGTATATGTTTGTGTGTGTGCGTGACTGCGTGCAGCCTCCTGCTGAGTATAGTTGGCGCTGTGCGGCCTCCTGCTGTATCTAGGGGGGGCGCCGTGCGGCCCCCCGCTGTGTACAGATGGCTACGTGCGGCCCCCCACTGTGTATAGATGGCTATGTGCGGCCCCCCGCTGTGTATAGATGGATACGTGCGGCCCCCCGCTATGTATAGATGGCGCCGTGCGGCCCCCCGCCGTGTGTTGATGGCGCCGTGCGGCCCCCTGCTGTGTAGAGATGGTGCCGTGCGGCTCCCCGCTGTGTATAGATGGCTACGTGCGGCCTCCCGCTGAGTATAGATGGCGCTGTGCAGCCTCCTGCTGTCTCTGGGGGGGGGGCGCCGTGCAGCCTCCCGCTGTGTATAGATGGCTATGTGCGGCCTCCCGCTGAGTATAGATGGCGCTGTGCGGCCTCCTGCCACACGTAGCCATCTATACACGTATACTCAGCAGGAGGCCGCACGTAGCCATCTATACGGTGCCATCTATACACAGCGGGAGGCCGCACGTATCCATCTATACACAGCGGGAGGCCGCACGTAGCCATCTATACGGCGCAATCTATACACAGTGGGAGGCCGCACGGCGCCATCTATACACAGCGGGAGGCCGCACGGCGCCATCTATACACAGCGGGAGGCCGCACGGCGCCATCTGTACACCGCGGGAGTCTCAGTGCTTTGCAAGAGCAGTCAATAAATTCTGCTTGACTAATTCTGAGCACCATAAAGTCTGGTTCGCTTCTAACCTGCTGTCTTCATTTTCAGCTTGCTGAATTCTAACTCATTTACTGTCATTCGAGACGATGCCTTTGCTGGTCTCTTTCACCTTGAATACCTGTAAGTGCTCCACTTAATGTCATATTTTTGATTCTGTTCTTCTTCATCTTTTGGCATGTGCAATTGTATGAGCAAGTATTCATATGAATTTATGACCTACTTAAACCTTCGAGGACCTTAAATTTTATTCAATCAAATTTTTTTCCAGTTTAAAACTATGGGACATATATGTGCCTTGGTCCTCAAAGGGTTTTTAAAGGGGCTGCAAACATAAATACGAAAAAAATAATTCAATTAGTGCTTTTTGTGTTCATTTAATTTTTATTTGAAGTCCATTTTTTTTATATACCTTGAAATTAAGCCCTACCCCATGGAATGAAGCCCTACCTACATGACATCTGAGAGCTACATGGATCCCGCTTGTGAGGTGCCTGTCCGTCACTACTATTCAGTTTTAGGGTCCACTCACTAAGCCATATATTCTCTCATGCAAGAGAATAGGGCCAATTATGCTAATGACACTCGGCTCAAACTCAGAGCTTCAACTGAGTGTGATCCGATTCTCTCGCAGCACAGATATGGAGAAGATGGAGAACTTACTTTCTCCATCTTCTCCATAGTCTCTGTGAGTGTTCATCGGACTGCACTTGGATGACATCCGAGTGCAGTCTAATGTTTTACGTGCACCCATAGACTTGTATGGGTGCACATGGTCCGAATATCGAATGAGATTATTTTCTCATGCCAATAATCGCACTGTCCCATAGTATAACATAGGGCCGAGTCCTATCCGATAAAATATCACATAGCATTCGGCCGTGTTATACGACAGTGTGAGCGAGCCCTTAGAGTCAAGGAATATTTACATGCAGATGATGATATTACTCTCCAAGTGTATATTTTTTTAGGCGAGTTCATAGTAAATGCTTTGCCTTTTTGACATGTGATCAACTAAAGAACAAGAAAGATTTAGGACCTCCCCTATACAGAAACGGAAAATAGTTTGGAGGACTTGCATGTCCTTTTTTATTTATTATGAGAAAATCATAAAAGATCCCGTTTTTTAACCATGCTGTGACTTTCTGCTGAGGGAGAGGGAGAGAGTGGCCCTATTCAGAGTCTGTAATAAGACCTGCTGACAAAAGTGTTGAAGATACAGTCTAATGTGAATTAACAATGAAAAAAAGTTAATTTCACAAATGGCTTGTATTTTTTTAATACAAACCTTTTTGTCTTTACAGCTCCTTTAAAGGGAATCTGTCATCAGGTTTTTGCCACCTAATCTGAGAGCAGCATAATGTAGGGTTAGAGGCACTGATTCCAGTAATGTGTCACTTACTGGGCTGCTTAGTGTTGTTTTGATAAAATCATTGATTTGTCAGAAGGTAATTATCACTAGATGACTAGTAAGTTCTGTAGGACCCCACCCCCATCACTGATCAGTAGATTTCTGTGTACACTGAGCATGGGCAGAAAGCTGCCAATCAGTGGTGTGGGAGGGGCTATACAGAGCGCAGCATTCAGAGAGCTGCTAGATCTGCAGCAGATAAAACGGTGATTTTCTCAAAATGACAACAAGCAGCTGAAAAAGTGACACATCGCTGGAATCAGGGTATCTGCCCCAATATTGTGCTGCTCTCAGATGGGGCAGCACAATTAATATTGTGCCAAATTAATTTCCCGTGAACTATCACATGATCTATCACAGGGGATCATGTGACATGTCAAGTGATAAATCAGGTGTGTGGAGGGGGCCCGCGCCTTCTAAACTGCCCAGGGCCCTTACTACTCTTAATCCACCCCTGAGTGTGAGGACCCACACAGCCTCCTATATACAATGTGAGCCCTCACACAAACTCCTATATGAGTATGAGCCCTCGCATAGCCTCCTATATACAGTATCAGTCCCCACACAGCCTCCTGCATATAGTGTGAGGACCCACACAGCCTCCTGCATACAGTGTGAGGACCCACTGTGTGAGTACAGTGTGAGGACTGGTCGTCGGATATGTTGCACGCTTATTGAGATGTGTTATTGACAGCTCTATCATTTTTCTTGCCACTGTCTTGTTAAATATACAGGTTGGATACATTTGGTGTTCATGCCATATAAATTCCTGTTTATAACGAGTACATATTTATGATAGGTAGCTTTGTTTTACTACCATTGGCAGGCATTAACTGGATTTTAGGTCCTAGTGACGTTTTATATCTTTTTTACCTACGTATTCATTAAAGGTTATGTTTTAACCTCTTTCACTACTTTAATTGCTTCATATTACCTTTATTGAGTGGTGACCTGTATGATAGTGTGTGAGCACCAGCTCCAGGCGTCCCTGAAGAGGGGCAGGGAAAAAGTAAAGGGGGCAGTGGGAAGGGGGTTTATCCAAGGAGGGGTGAGGTCAGCAGAGTATGAGAGACAGACTCATCCTAAACCAGGGGTCTCAAACACGCGGGTCACATGTGGCCCTTCAGACTGGTTCATGCGGCCTGTGTGCACCATAGACCCCGATCGCGGCCCAGTCCAGGAGCTGCCGACAGCTGCACTTTAGTTCTGTGTATTGCTGCGCAGAGACCGGCTCTCTGCATGATACAATACCAATGCCAGCCACCGGCCTATCAGAAGCCAGCAGCGGACATCCGCGTCCCAGCGCAGCGGTGCATGACATCACTAACATGGGTAGATGTCAGCTGCTGGCCTCTGATAGGCCGGTGGCAGGCATTGGTCTCTGCGCAGCAATACACTGAACTAAAGCGCAGCTGCCGGAAGCCCCTGGACCAGGCCGCGATCGTCAAGGGGTCTATGATGCCTGCGCCCGCATATGCAGAAAGGACACCGAGGGAACGAAGGACAGGTGAGAAGAGACTTTTTTTTTTCTTATATATGTATGCGAAGAATGGAACAGCGGACATTCCTACAATATAGGGACCTGAATGGGGACATTCCTACAATATGGGAACCTGGATAGGAACATTCCTACAATGTGGGACCTGGATGGGGACATTCCTACAATGTGGGACCTGAATGGGGACATTCCTGCAATATGGGGACCTGGATAGGAACATTCCTACAATGTGGGACCTGGATGGGGACATTCCTACAATGTGGGACCTGAATGGGGACATTCCTGCATTATGGGGACTTGGATAGGAACATTCTTACAATGTGGGACCTGGATGGGGACATTCCTACAATGTGGGACCTGAATGGGGACATTCCTACAATATGGGGACCTGGATAAGAACATTCCTACAATGTGGGACCTGAATGGGGACATTCCTACAATGTGGGACCTGAATGGGGACATTCCTGCAATATGGGGACCTGGATGGGGACATATCTACAATGTGGGGACCTGGATAGGGACATTCCTACAATGTGGGGACCTGGATGGGGACATATCTACAATATGGGGAACTGGATTGGGACATATCTACAATGTGGGGATCTGGATAGTAACATTCCTACAATGTGGGGACCTGGATAGGAACATTTCTACAATGTGAGGACCTGGATGGGGGACATTCCTACAAGATGGGGACATTATAACAAGATGGGGACCTAGATGGGGGACATTACGACAAGATGGGGACCTGAATGGAGTTCATTACGACAAGTTGGGGACCTGAATGGGGGACATTACGACAAGATGGGGACCTGGATGGGGCATTACTACAAGATGAGGACCAGGATGGTGCATTACTACAAGTTGAGGACCAGGATGGGGCATTACTACAAGATGAGGACCAGGATGGTGCATTACTACAAGATGAGGACCAGGATGGGTCATTACTAAAAGATGAGGACCAGGATGAGGCATTACTACAAGATGAGGACCAGGATGAGGCATTAGATGAGGCATTACTACAAGATGAGGACCAGGATGAGTCATTAACCCCTTTACAACCCAAGGTGGTTTGCACATTAATGACCAGGCCAATTTTTACAATTCTGACCACTGTCACTTTATGAGGTAATTACTCTGGAACGCTTCAACGGATCTCCCTGATTCTGAGATGTTTTTTTCGTGACATATTGTACTTCATGATTGTCGTAAAATTTCTTCGATATCACTTGCGTTTATTTGTGAAAAAAATGGAAATTTGGCAAAATTTTGAAAATTTTGCAATTTTCAAAATTTTAATTTTTATGTCCTTAAATCAGAGAGATATGTCACACAAAATAGTTAATAAATAACATTTCCCACATGTCTACTTTACATCAGCACAATTTTGGAACCAAAATTTTTTTTTACTCTGGAGCTATAAGGGTTAAAAGTTGACCAGCGATTTCTCATTTTTCCAACAAAATTTAGAAAACCATTTTTTTAGGGACCACATCATATTTAAAGTCACTTTGAGGGGTCTTAATGACAGAAAATACCCAAAAGTGACACCATTCTAAAAACTGCACCCCTCAAGGTGCTCAAAACCACATTCAAGAACTTTATTAACCCTTCAGGTGCTTCACAGGAATTTTTGGAATGTGGAAGAAAAAAATTAACATTTAACTTTTTTCACAAAAATGTTACTTTAGACCCAATTTTTTTTATTTTCGCAGGGGTAACAGGAAAAAATAGACCCCAAAATTTGTTGATCAATTTCTCCTGAGTAAGCAGATACCCCATATGTGGGGGAAAACCACTGTTTGGGCGCACGGCAGGGTACGGAAGGGAAGGACTTTTTAAATGTAAAATTTGCTTGAATAATTAGCGGACGCCATATTGCATTTGGGGAGCCCCTGATGTGCCTAAAAAGTGGAAAACCCCCACAAGTGACCCCATTTTGGAAACTAGACCCCTCAGGGAACTTATCTAGATGTGTGGTGAGCACCTTGAACCCCCAGGTGCTTCACAGAAGTTTATAACACTGAGCCGTAAAAATAAAATTTTCACATTTTTCCCACAAAAATGTTTTTCAGCCCCCACTTTTGCATTTTCATAAGGGTAACAGGAGAAATTTCACCATGCAGTTTGTTGCTCAATTTCTTCTGAGCAAGCAGATACCCCATATGTGGGGGAAAACCACTGTTTGGGAGCGCGGCAGGGTTCGGAAGGGAAGGAGCGCCATTTGACTTTTTGATTGTAAAATTTGCTTGAATAATTAGCGGATGTTCCACTGATGTGCCTAAACAGTGGAAACCCCCCACAAGTGACACCATTTTGGAAACTAGACCCCTCGGGGAACTTATCTAGATGTGTGGTGAGCACCTTGAACCCCCAGGTGCTTCACAGAAGTTTATAACATTAAGCCGTAAAAATAAAATTTTCACATTTTTCCCACAAAAATGTTTTTCAGCCCCCACTTTTGCATTTTCATAAGGGTAACAGAAGAAATTGCACTATTCAGTTTGTTGTGCAATTTCTCTTGAGTTAGCAGATACCCCATATGTGGGGGCAAACCACTGTTTGGGCGCGCGGCAGGGTTCGGAAGGGAAGGAGCACCATTTGACTTTTTGATTGTAAAATTTGCTTGAATAATTAGCGGATGTGCCCCTGATGTGCCTAAACAGTAGAAACCCCCCACAAGTGACACCATTTTGGAAACTAGACCCCTCAGGGAACTTATCTAGATGTGTGGTGAGCACCTTGAACCCCCAAGTCCTTTACAGAAGTTTATAACATGGAGCCGTGAATATAAAAAAAATCAAACTTTTTCCACAACAATGATGTTTTAGCCCCAATTTTTTTATTTTCACAAGGGTAAGAGGAGAAAATGGACCCCAAAAACTTTTGTGCAATTTCTCCTGAGTACGCCAATACCCCATATGTCAGGAAAATACAGTGTTTGGGCGCACGGCAGAGTTCAGAAGGGAAGGAGCACTGTGTGACTTTTTGAATGCAAAATTGGCTGGAATCGATAGCGGACGCCATGTCGCGTTTGAAGAGCCCCTGATGTGCCTAAATAGTTGAAACCCCCCACAAGTGACCCCATTTTGGAAACTACACCCCTCAAGGATTTTATTAAGGGGTATAGTGAAAATTTTGAACCCAGAGGTACGATACAAAATTTGATGACATTAGGTCATCATATTGAATAAGTTGTCATTAGTCTTGAGTAGTGTTGAGCGATACCTTCCGATATCGGGAAATATCGGATCGGATTGGATCGGACCGATACCGAAAAAGTATCGGATATCGCCGATTCCGATACCGGAAACCAATGCAAGTCAATGGGACATAAATATCGGAATTAAAATAAACCCTTTCTTTCCTTGTAGGTTATTTCTACATGAAGGAAAACAACTAAGAATAATGTAGAATGTATTGGGGGAGGTGGGGGAGACAATAAAGGCATAGAGGTTTAGCCCAGTCAAATGGAATAGCAGGAATTACTATTTTTTTATTATGTTCTGAGTTACGGAAATATTAACTATGTTAAGTATTTTTATATTTTGTCAGATATTTATGTTTCACTACTTCCATGCTCTTCACCTTCTTTTTTACTTCTCCCACACTTTCTCCTTCATCATCCTCAGCATCTTTTTCATCCACTTCTTCTTCACCTTCTTCTTCTTCACCTTCTTCGTATTATTCTTTTTTTTACATTCTTCATATTCTACTTCTTCATCTTCTTCATATTCTTCTTCTTCATCATATTCTTATTTGTGACAGGCATTCCTGTAGTTGTTATCTATAAAAGGTTGGACATTACACCTTTCGTTCTGCCCGTCACAAAAGATTTACAACAGGATTTGTCCGCGTTCAGTTTGGCCTGCAGCAGCAGGTCTTTTCCAGGGGCACCACGAGGAGGAACGGACTCACCCCCATACACTGCTTAGTCATCTTCTGCTTATAATTTAGATATTATCTTTTGCTCTGATTTTTAGTCTTATGCTTAATGTTCTTCCGCTTTTTGTTCTGCAGCTTCTTGTATTTCTGCTTCTTGGTTTTCTGTCTCTTGTTCTTCTGTATCTTGGTGCTTGTCTTCTCTTCTTTGTCTTCTTGGTCAACTTCTTCAGGGTCATCTTCTTGGTCTTCTTCGGGGTGGTCTTCAGGGTCGTCGTCTTCGGGGGTCCTCGTCTTCGGGGTCCTCGTCTTCTTCGGGTTGGTCTTCTGGGTCCTCGTCTTCGGGGTCCTCGTCTTCTTCGGGGTGGTCTTCAGGGTCCTCGTCTTCTTCGGGGTGGTCTTCAGGGTCCTCGTCTTCAGGGTCATTGTCTTCGGGGTCCTCGTCTTCTTAGGGTTGGTCTTCAGGGTCCTCGTCTTCAGGGTCCTCGTCAGGGAGATCCAGAGTGATTACCAAGAACCATTTCAAAAAGCTTGAACTTGGAAATGTAGCAGAAGGTACAAGAAAGCTGAGGAACTACCGAGGACCAGCTGACGGTACTGGAACCCGGATGGGTAGCAGAAGGTACAAGAGCCAATGGAACTACCGAGGACCAGCTGATGTTACTGGAACTCGGTTACTAAGCAGGAGGTACCTGTGCCAGAAAGCACTACCAAGGACCAGCAGACGTTGGTGGAACTTGGATACCGAGAAGGAGGCACCTAATCCAAAGGCACTGCCGAGAACCAGCTGACGGTACTGGAACCCGGATGGGTAGCAGAAGGTACCCATGTAAAAAAAAGTTCAAGGCCGCGAGCCGGCCGCAGTTACCAAAACCCACAGTCCTACAGGGGGTGCTTGTCCTATTGGCACTATGGAACCAGCCTTCATTGCCAGATCCCGCAGCCCACATAGGAGTCACCTAAACTGCAGGCACCATAGAGTCGGCTAACCCGACCGCAACACGACAGGACAACGCATTGGAGGCAAAGTGACGTTGACACTACCCGGAAACAGCTGGCGTGCTGGAACCAGGCTGGGCAGGAGGGAGTACCCGTGCCAAAGACACTGCCGAGAACCAGCTGACGGTACTGGAACCCGGATGGGTAGCAGAAGATACAAGAGCAAATGGAACTACCGAGGACCAGCTGACGGTACTGGAACCCGGATGGGTAGCAGAAGGTACAAGAGCCAATGGAACTACCGAGGACCAGCTGATGTTACTGGAACTCGGTTACTAAGCAGGAGGTACCTGTGCCAGAAAGCACTACCAAGGACCAGCAGACGTTGGTGGAACTTGGATACCGAGAAGGAGGCACCTAATCCAAAGGCACTGCCGAGAACCAGCTGACGGTACTGGAACCCGGATGGGTAGCAGAAGGTACCCATGTAAAAAAAGTTCAAGGCCGCGAGCCGGCCGCAGTTACCAAAACCCACAGTCCTACAGGGGGTGCTTGTCCTATTGGCACTATGGAACCAGCCTTCATTGCCAGATCCCGCAGCCCACATAGGAGTCACCTAAACTGCAGGCACCATAGAGTCGGCTAACCCGACCGCAACACGACAGGACAACGCATTGGAGGCAAAGTGACGTTGACACTACCCGGAAACAGCTGGCGTGCTGGAACCAGGCTGGGCAGGAGGGAGTACCCGTGCCAAAGACACTGCCGAGAACCAGCTGACGGTACTGGAACCCGGATGGGTAGCAGAAGATACAAGAGCAAATGGAACTACCGAGGACCAGCTGACGGTACTGGAACCCGGATGGGTAGCAGAAGGTACAAGAGCCAATGGAACTACCGAGGACCAGCTGATGTTACTGGAACTCGGTTACTAAGCAGGAGGTACCTGTGCCAGAAAGCACTACCAAGGACCAGCAGACGTTGGTGGAACTTGGATACCGAGAAGGAGGCACCTAATCCAAAGGCACTGCCGAGAACCAGCTGACGGTACTCTAACCCGGATGGGTAGCAGAAGGTACCCATGTAAAAAAAAGTTCAAGGCCGCGAGCCGGCCGCAGTTACCAAAACCCACAGTCCTACAGGGGGTGCTTGTCCTATTGGCACTATGGAACCAGCCTTCATTGCCAGATCCCGCAGCCCACATAGGAGTCACCTAAACTGCAGGCACCATAGAGTCGGCTAACCCGACCGCAACACGACAGGACAACGCATTGGAGGCAAAGTGACGTTGACACTACCCGGAAACAGCTGGCGTGCTGGAACCAGGCTGGGCAGGAGGGAGTACCCATGCCAAAGACACTGCCGAGAACCAGCTGACGGTACTGGAACCCGGATGGGTAGCAGAAGATACAAGAGCAAATGGAACTACCGAGGACCAGCTGACGGTACTGGAACCCGGATGGGTAGCAGAAGGTACAAGAGCCAATGGAACTGCCGAGAACCAGCTGGCGGTGCTGGAGCCCAGGGTAAATACTAAAAACAGAGGAGCCAGAGGTGTATTTGGAGGAGGTTTTAAATCCGTAGTACAGTGGATGTGGACAAAGCAGGAGAATTTGCCGGACACACAGCTGGGGATCAGCTGACGTTACTGAACCCCAATAACACTGGAGCAAGCGTTGACTGTGCAGACGGCACTTCTGAGCAGCAACTAGCGGTATTGGAGCCCAGGGTAAATACTAAAAACGGAGGAGCCAGAGGTGTAATTGGAGCAAGTTTTAAATAAGTAGCACAGTGAATATGGACAGAGCAGGAGAAATTGCCGTGAACACAGCAGGGGAACAGCTGACGTTACCGAACCCCAATAACACCGCAGCAAGTGTTGACTGTGCAGACGGCACTTCCGAGCGCCAACTGGCGGTGCTGGAGCCCAGGGATAAGAATGAAAACAGAGGAGCCAGAGGTGTAATTGGAGCAACTTTAAAATGTGTAGTACAGTGGATGTGGACAAAGCAGGAGAAATTGCCGTCCGTACAGCAGGGGAACAGCTGACGTTACCGAACCCCAATAACACGGCAGCAAGTGTTGACTGTGCAGACAGCACTTCCGAGCGCCAACTGGCGGTGCTGGAGCCCAGGGATAAGAATAAAAATAGAGAGGAGCCAGAGGTGTAATTGGAGCAAGTTTTAAATAAGTAGCACAGTGAATATGGACAGAGCAGGAGAAATTGCCGTGAACACAGCAGGGGAACAGCTGACGTTACCGAACCCCAATAACACGGCAGCAAGTGTTGACTGTGCAGACAGCACTTCCGAGCGCCAACTGGCGGTGCTGGAGCCCAGGGATAAGAATAAAAATAGAGAGGAGCCAGAGGTGTAATTGGAGCAAGTTTTAAATAAGTAGCACAGTGAATATGGACAGAGCAGGAGAAATTGCCGTGAACACAGCAGGGGAACAGCTGACGTTACCGAACCCCAATAACACGGCAGCAAGTGTTGACTGTGCAGACAGCACTTCCGAGCGCCAACTGGCGGTGCTGGAGCCCAGGGATAAGAATAAAAATAGAGAGGAGCCAGAGGTGTAATTGGAGCAAGTTTTAAATAAGTAGCACAGTGAATATGGACAGAGCAGGAGAAATTGCCGTGAACACAGCAGGGGAACAGCTGACGTTACCGAACCCCAATAACACCGCAGCAAGTGTTGACTGTGCAGACGGCACTTCCGAGCGCCAACTGGCGGTGTTGGAGCCCAGGGATAAGAATGAAAACAGAGGAGCCAGAGGTGTAATTGGAGCAACTTTAAAATGTGTAGTACAGTGGATGTGGACAAAGCAGGAGAAATTGCCGTCCGCACAGCAGGGGAACAGCTGACGTTACTGAACCCCAATAACACGGCAGCAAGTGTTGACTGTGCAGACGGCACTTCCGAGCGCCAACTGGCGGTGTTGGAGCTCAGGGATTACAGTTCAGGTGGTAGAAACATGAACAGAACAGGAGACCTGGATACTGTTGCCAACCAATTATTTATTCTGGAAGAGGACTGGCAAATTCATGAGAGATCCAGGCCTTGTTCATTTTGAGAAAAGTAAGCCGGTCAACGTTATCGGAGGATAGTCGCATGCGACGGTCTGTTAGTACACCACCTGCGGCACTAAAGACGCGTTCCGATAAAACACTAGCAGCAGGGCAAGCTAGCACCTCCAGTGCATACTGACTAAGCTCTGGCCATGTATCCAGCTTACAGACCCTAATCTTGAAGGGAGAAGAGCCGTCTGGGAGTACACTAAGAGGGCAAGACATGTAGTCTGTCACCATCTGACGGAAACGTTGCCTCCTGCTGACTGGAGCCGTCTGTGATGGTGTAGACATTTGTGGCGGCGGGGACACAAAACTTTGCCACATTTCGGCCATACTGGTCTTGCCTTGTGCTGAGGCGCTGCTTCTGCTCCCTCTTTGTGCAGAGCTTCCTCCACTGCCTCGACGCACTGAGCTGCTTTGTAAAGCACTAGCAGCACTGCTCTCGGTTGGAATGGAGAACATGATGGAATGCACCAGTGCGTCTTGGTACTCCCGCATTTTACGCTCCCGGTTCAACGGTGTTATGAGGCTTTGTAAGTTGTCCCGGTAGCGAGGATCTAGGAGGGTGGACACCCAATAATCAGCCGTGTTGAGAATGTGGGCGATGCGGCGGTCGTTTCTCAGGCACTGCAGCATGAAATCAACCATGTGCTGCAGACTGCCAACTGGCCAAGAAACGCTGTCCCCTGCTTGAGGCGTGATCTCTGCCTGCTCTGCATCACCCCACCCTCGCTCTAGATACTGACTACTAGAGCATTGTGTACCTCCCTCCTCTGGACAGATGTCTTCCTCATCCATTGACTCCTCCTCATCCTCCTCACAAAGTGTCCCCTGCCTAGGCCTTTGTGAGGAACCACGTTGCGCAGACTGTAGAGAAGCAGATGGCATTTGTGACTCCTCATCCTCCACCTCTTCCAAAACCTCGTCCCTTAGTGCTTGCAGTGTTTTTTCAAGCAGGCAGATAAGGGGGATAGTCATGCTGACTAGTGCATCATCTGCACTCGCCATCCGCGTGGAATAATCGAAGGCACGCAAAACGTGGCAAATGTCCTTCATAGAGGCCCACTCAGTGGTGGTGAAGTGTGAACGGCGCGCACTGCGACTTGTTTGCGCCTGCTGCAGCTGGTACTCCATTACTGCTGCCTGCTGCTCACACAACCTCTCCAACATATGTAACGTTGAATTCCACCTGGTGGGTAGGTCACATATGATGCGATGTTCCGGAAGACATAATCGGCGCTGCAGAGCTGCAATGCGTGATCTTGCATTGCTGGAACGCCGCAAGTGAGCGCACTCTATGCGGACCTTGTGAAGCAGTGCATCAAGATCCGGATAGTCCCTCAAAAAACTCTGCACGACCAAGTTGAGCACATGTGCCAGACATGGGATGTGAGTGAGGTTGCCTAGGCCCAGAGCTGCCACCAGATTTCGGCCATTGTCACACACTACCATGCCTGGCTGGAGATTCGCTGGCACAAACCACACGTCACTCTGCTGCTTGATGGCATTCCAGAGCTCCTGCGCTGTGTGGCTTCGATTCCCCAAAGAAATTAATTTTAATACGGCCTGTTGACATTTGGCCACGGCTGTGCTCATATCGGTCATCATAACAGGTAACCGTTCACAGGTCGATGTGGAGGTAGACCGTGACGGCTCCTGCAGCGCTGATTCAGAGGAACTGGAGTATGAGGAGGAGTCAATGTGTACAGACTGGATTCCTGCAATCCTTGGAGTTGGCAGAACACGTACAGCGCCACTCTCAAGATCTGTACCCGGCTCCACAACATTTACCCAATGGGCAGTGAGGGAAAGGTATCGTCCCTGTCCATGCTTACTGGTCCACGCATCAGTGGTCAGGTGGACCTTGCTGCTGACGGCGTTTTGTAGCGCATGTTTAATTTTTCCCTCCACATGATGTTGCAGGGCAGGGACGGCTTGCCTGCTGAAATAAAAGCGGCTGGGCACGTTGTATTGTGGGACTGCCAATGCCATAAAGTTACGGAATGTGTCAGTCTCCACCAGCCTGAATGATAGCATTTCAAGGGCCAGTAGTTTAGCAATGCCAGCATTCAGAGCCTGTGCTCGGGGGTGGTTTGCCGAGTATGGGCGCCTTTTCTCCCATGCCTGTGCTAACGATGGCTGTAGACTGGCCTGGGAGTGTGAGGATGACTGGGAAAGTGGTGCTGTGGGTGGAATTACACTGTGTCTCTGTACAACAGTGCCAGAGATTCTTCCATGGCGATCCTGTGAGGAAGCCGAACCAGCTGTGTGTGAGCTGGAGGAAGAGGCTACAACACGAGCTGAAGAGGTGGTAGGTGGCGCTGTAGGTTGGCCTAGGTCTTCAGTGTGTTTGTGTAACTCCACCACGTGCTTGGTCCGCACATGTTTCCACATATTTGTGGTATTGAGGTTGCTGACACTTTTCCCTCTTTTCACCTTCTGATTACACAGCTTGCATTTGACAAAGCAAATGTCATCTGCAACTGTGTCAAAAAAGGACCAGGCACTGCAAGTCTTGGGAGCGCCCGCTTTGGATTTTGGAAGAGCCATGCTCCTAATGGGTGCCGAAGTGGAGGCTACAGGCAACCAAGTCTGCTCCCTCCCTCTCCCTCCTTTTTGGGCCGTTCGGGGAATCTCTTCCTCAGAGCTGCTCCCACCACCTTCCTGTCCCTCACGCCATGATGGGTCAAGGACCTCATCATCTACACCACCCTCTTCAAACAACTGCTTCTCCTGGGTAGTCTCGACAGCACAGTACGCACCAGAAAGTGGCACCTGAGTCTCATCATCAGATGCGTACTGAGGTGTGCTGCTGACCATAGGCACTGGCCCACCCGCCTCTTCAGATTCAGAGAGACAAAACGGTTGCGCATCACTGCATACTACCTCTTCTTCAAATTCTCGAATTCTGCTTGGCTGGCCCCCTCTTTCCAAGCCAAGAGATTCAGAGAACAGAAGTAGAGATGGCTCCTGTCCAGGGCTCTCTGACTGCCTGGGCAATTTGGCAGGTGGTGAAGAGACAGATGGGTGCTCTTCAGTGCTCAGGACCTGAGAGGATCTGGAACTAATTGAAGTCGATGCGTTAGCTGCCATCCATCCGACAACGGCTTCAATTTGGTCCTCGTGCAGCAGTGGGGTACGGCTAGCTCCTACAAAGCTGCGCATAAAGGACTGTTCCCTGGTAAAACTGGGGGATGCTGAGTCACTGGTGCCCGCAGCAGGCACAGAATCCCCACGTCCTCTCCCTGCAGGCACAGAATCCTCACGTCCTCTCCCTGCAGAAACTCCACGCCCACGCCCACGACCACATGCCTTACTCCCTGCCTTCTTCATCTTGGTAGACTGATAAAGATAGGCAAAAAAGTACTAAGGGCTTAGTGTGCTTATTCCTGAACAGCTGCTAACAGGTATAAGAAACACTAATTTTATAAAGTGTGGACTAGACTTTAATATGAGCTAATGTGGCCTACACAACTGTAAAGTGGAGTGTTTGGTGAACTTTATTTAGGTTTTTTTTGTCACAAAAAGACACTGGATGTGCCTAAAGATGTAATAACGATAGTATCACAAACTTTTTGTAGCTATTACAATGTAGGAAGGTAACCTACAATGCAATAGATGAGGCTGCAAGAAATAGGCTAATACTAATCTGGCTGGGGCTGCAGGGCCCAATGCTGCAGAAAGGCTCCTCTAACTACTCCTATATAGTGTGTTTGGAACCAATTTAGCTGAATACGGATGGAACCACCACACTAATAGGAGATATCAGGAAAAATTATGAATTGGCAAAAAAGGACAATGTATGAGGCAGTGACACACACTGAGTGCACTACAACCAGACGTGGCTGAAGCACACATTACAGGGTGAGCTGCACTCACACACACAGACCTTGCAGAAAGCGGTGAACAGCACAGAGAACTGTGCACTAGCGCTGCAAGGCACAGCGATTTATAAAGTAGCTTGGGTAAAGCAGAATAGACCAAATAGGTAGTTAAAACTGTCCCTCAGAACAACAGCGTCCTATCCCTAACTGAATTCACAGCAGAGTGAGCTCAAAATGGCGGCGGCGGCGGCTTTTATAGTGCATCATGACATCATTTCAGCAGCCAATCACAGCCATGCCATTAGTTAAGATGCCTACATGCCTAACAGGATGTGCCCACACTTCTTAGGATCCTCATTGGCTGAATAAAATGAAAATGGCTCATTGCATTATGGGAACTTCCGATTCCGGTATACGATATTGCAAAAGTATCGGAATTAAGTATCGGAATTCCGATACTGAAATATCGGGTATCGGCCGATATTCGCGGTATCGGAATGCTCAACACTAGTTAAGACCCATAGTGGTGGGGATTGGTTCCCATGGTGAAAAATTAAGTGCCTGGATGGATTTTTACCTACAGCCTCTGGTTCAGCAAACTCCGAGTTACATTAGGGATTCAAAATTCATAGTGACCATTTTTGATAAATTTGAATGGCCAAAAAAGTTTGGATGATTGTCCTGTGATGTGTTGGCATTATACCCCCTCAATTCCACACCATATTGCTTTAGCATGTTTAACCTACCACCTTGACACATACAGTTCGTACACTAGAAATAAAAGAATTTCTGGTCATAGCAGTACAGTTCCTCTTAGAGCGTAATTATTTTAGCTTTGAAAAAAGTTTTTTTTTTTTACAGAAAAGAGGAGTCGGCATGGGCAGTAAATTTTCTCCTTCGCTAGTGAACATAGTGATGTGTAGGTGGAAGGAGCTTTTCATTTACCATAATGATAACACATATAGTGGACACATTGTGTGGTACGGTAGATTTATTGATGACCTCCTCCTGGTGTGGGGGGGCACACAGGAGGAGGTGGTACAATTTGTACAGTACATCAACTGCAATCATTTTAATCTTAAATTCACTTAGTTCTACCATTCATCCAAAATTACTTTTTTGGATCTGGAACTTGAGGCTACCAAGGAGAAAGAATTGGTCAAAATTAATCCCCACAGAAAATCTACAGCCTCAAATTCTATTCTATCAGCTAAATGTTGTCATCCGCCAACTAGAATTAAAAAGTATAACCCTATTATATATCAGAGCAAGAAACTAAAAAACCTTCTTTCTAATGACATCGGCTTTGTAGCCAGGAAAGCGCCCGCTCTGGGAACCATCCTTTCTCCTAGCTTATACACCAGTGAGACTAATACTGTACAACCAAATTGGCTCAGCACAAAAGGTTTCTTCAGATGTGGAGCCAATCGGTGCAAAGCGTGTCTACACGCGGTTAAAACAGATCGTTTTATGTCCTTAAGTAATGATAGAGAATATAAAATTCATGATTTCCTCAATTGTAATTCATCAGGGGTTATATACCTTATAGAATGCACCTTGTGTAAGGTCCACTATGTGGGTTGTACCACAGGTGCGCTGAAAGTCCGTATCAGAAGACATCTTTCTGATGCGATTAATTTGGAAGCCATAAATACATCTGCAGTATCGAGGCATTTTGCGAGAGTTCATAAAGGTGACACCTCATTCTTTAAATATATGGAGATAGAGAAGGTATATAGATCCACACGAGGGGGGGATCATAAGTGCAAACTTCTGAACCGGGAGTCCCTGTGGATTTTCACATTGGATACCACAGGGGTTAAATTCAAGACAGGATCTGATACTGCAGTATTAAGAAATATAATTCTGCATTTATTTCCATGCATGTACACTGGGTACGGAAAGTATTCAGACCCCTTTAAATTTTTCACTCTTTGTTCATTGCAGCCATTTGGTAAATTCTAAAAAGTTCATTTTTTTCTCATTAAAGTCCACTCTGCACCCCATCTTGTCTGAAAAAAAACAGAAATGTAGAAATTTTTGCAATTTTTTTTTTTTTAAATCAGATATTATTTATTAAAAGACTTTTTATAACATTATACATAAACAACAGTGAAGCATCACTAAACTAGCAGTGCCTCTCAAGACCCACCCGTTCCCCTTCCCCCCACCCATAACAGCCCCAAGAACCATATGGCAAAAAACAAATTTTGTTACAAACCGTATACCATCATATAGCTTATCCAACTGTTAAAGCATTAATAATTTGATCCATGGGTACAGAGCTTAGTATCTGATAATCAGTAATTAGTTATACAGAACATGAGAGACCACAACATTTTAAATTCAAGTGATATTTAAAATAGACATAATATGATAACCATGAAACATATTCCATTTACCCCAGATTTTATCACATTTACGTATAGCCTTCCGCTTTTTGTACACTCCCTCTTCTAATCTCAATAAAAGACGCATTCTATCCAAAAATTCCTGGAGCCTGAGAGGGGAGGGATCCAACCAATGTGCAGCTATAAGCTTTCTGACCTGGTATAGAGTCCTCTTAACAGCTATTATTTCATCCTCTTCACATCCTATTATTTCTACAAGGCCTAATACACACACTTTAGAATATAGGGGTAAATTACACTCAAACACATTATTAATGTATTGCACACACTCATTCCAGAATATAGCAACCCTTCTACACGTCCACATCATATGCATAAGATCAGCTCCTTCCTCTCCACATTTTGGACACGCACTGTCATTCCTTGCCCCAATGCGCTGTAGAAATTTGGGGGTTCTATATACCCTATGTAATAAATACAACTGTGAAAGTCTATGTGCCTCACATGTAGATAGTATCGGAACGCTCCCCACCACATCTTCCCACTCCTCTGAGGATATAGTACCAATGTCGCGTTCCCACCTCTCCTTAACATTTAAGGGTCTGTCCCACTGAAATTGCTGCATAAGTATCCTGTAAATTCTGGAAATCAATCCCTTCCCACCTCTATGGCATAATAATGTGTTAAACAGTAGATGATGTTGGATTTTACTTTGCATATGTCGCGGCTGTACAAACCATGCATGCCTCAATTGGAGATAAAAATAAAAACTAGTTTGTGGAATACAATATTCTTCTTTTATCTGTTGGAACGATTTAAATATTTCCCCCTCTAATATTTGCGCCACATTAGTTATTCCCAATTTTTCCCATATTCCAAATCCTTTCAGTTTATGGATCTCTGGAAGGCCCGCATTATGCCACAGCGGAGTAAATGGGGTAAAGCCTTTTATTCCCAACAACAATTTGATTTTCTGCCACGTTTTCCCCATAAGTGTTAGGGTCGGGAGGTGTCTCCTAGCATCCCACCCCGAGATTCCTGTTTCTAGAAAGGAGGTAATTGGCAGATTGTGTGATAATAGACGCATCAGTTTATCTAGGTTCCCCTGGATTAACCAGAGCTGTTGCATTTGAGAAGCTAGAAAATATATCCATGGATTAGATGCGGCTAGTCCCCCCTGATCTTTGGGCCTTTGAAGTGTATCCAAGCTGATTCTGGCCACCCCTTTTTTCCAGATCAATTCCCGAAACAGTGCCTGAAATTTATAAAATATTCTCATGGGGATCCAAACCGGTGAATTATGAAGGATATATAATAATTGGGGCATTAACACCATTTTAATTGTTAGTTCGACCTACCATTGATAGGGGAAGTTTGCTCCAAGTATTGGCCTTTTGTTGAAATTTAGTAAGCAGTTCAAGTAAATTTAAAGAAATATAATCTCCGATAGATGCGGTCACTCTAACTCCGAGATATTTAAATTCTCGCACCACCTTCAAGCAAGTACTCCCTACCCTAGTATTCTGAGACAAACCATCATCCGGCATAAGAACTGATTTGTCCCAATTAATCCGTAAGCCAGAATGATCTCCAAACTCCCTTATTAAATTCATAGCTGTCGTCAGAGATTGCTCCGTGTCACCCAAAAACAACAGAAGGTCGTCAGCATATAGGACCACCCGCTCCTCCAGTGTTTTGTAGCGGAAACCCTGAATTTCACTGCTGGAACGAAGCTTAACAGCCAATGGCTCCACAGCCAGGGCGAACAGTAGGGGAGACAACGGGCAGCCTTGACGCGTGCCCCTGCCCATTTCGATGCTACCAGAAAGACTACCATTAATTCTAATCCGAGCTAGCGGATTGTTATATAGAAGCCGTACCCAGGCCCGAAATCCAGTACCGAACCCCATTTTTCGCAAAACAGCCCATAAATACTCCCATTCGACACTATCAAAAGCCTTAGCGGCATCAAGTGATAGTACTGCCCTACCACCCGTATTTTGTGACTGCATTTGTAGATTAAGAAAAAGCCGACGCAAGTTAATTGCCGTCGACTTGGCCGGTATAAACCCAGTTTGGTCTTCTGCAACCAGATGTGTAATAACCGCCACCAATCTGGTAGCCAAGACCTTAGCTAAAATTTTAACATCTACCGAGAGTAAGGATATTGGCCTATATGATTCGGGGTTTAGTGCATCCTTTCCAGGTTTTGGCAAAAGAACTATGTTAGCCTCCCTCATTGAAGTCGGCAAGGCCCCCCCCTCTCTCGCTTCCTTAAACACTTCCAGTAACCTGGGAAGTAAAACCCCCCCAGCCGCCTTATAAATTTCCGCGGGGATCCCGTCAGCACCAGGGGCTTTGTTATTTTGAAAATCTTTTAAAGCTTCCTGCATCTCCTCCAGGGTGATTGGTGCATCTAGTTGCTCTCTCTGGCTATCTGTTAGGCATGGTATTTGCATATCATGAAGGTATAGATCTATGTCCCTTTGCGCCTTAGTCAGTTTGGACGCATATAATTGTCTATAGAACTGAAAAAATTCTTCCATTATATCCTTTGAATCAGTAATTACCACACCCTTAGTATCCCTGATAGCTGCAATCATAGGAGCCCCAGTTTGGGCCTTAGCTATAGTGGCCAGCAAGTGCCCTGCACTCTCTCCCTCCACATAAAACTGTTGTTTAAGAAAGAATCGTTTATGTTCTGCTTGTTTCAATATATGGTCATTTAGTGTAGCCTGTGCCCGTGTCCAGTGTTCCCTATTCTCTATGATTGGAGACCCAACATACCTCTGTTCCAATATGTCTACTTCCCTCCGCAACTCCTGAGTACGAGCCCTATTTTTGGATTTGATCATGGAAATTTCCTTAATCAGGATCCCCCTTAAGAACACCTTCATTGCTTCCCATACCGTATCTAAAGGAGCAGAGCCTATATTGTCTTTAAAGAAATGAGCCAATTTACCTGCTAAATCTAACTGTTCCCCGAATACGTCCAGCCAGTAGGGATTAAACCTCCACAGTGCCCTTCTGTTTATGATGCCAGGATCGACCCCCAGAACAACCAATAATGGAGAATGATCAGATAACAATCTCGTGCAGTATTCTACTTTAGTGACTAGAGGGACTAGATGACTATTTCCCAGAGCCAGGTCAATTCTGGACAGAGAGGAATAGGATGCTGAATAACACGAATACTGCTTAACATTTGGGAAACAAACCCGCCACACATCCACCAAACTAATTTCCTGCAGGACCCTTGCCAACGATGTCTCTTGAGCAGCCCCTGCCCCCACATTACCCCTATACTTATCAAGCTCAGCGTGTAGATACATATTAAAATCACCGATAACTAACAGGGGTATAGTAGCAAATTCCGTTATCCACGGGAATAGTTGGCGCAAAGTCTGTATAGAGAAAGGTGGGGGAACATATAGAGCAATTAGGCAAATTCTAAGCCCAGCCACTCTGCACACTAGACATACATACCTACCCTCTCTGTCACAAATACTTCTTTCACATTCAAAGGGTAAATTCGGATGAATCAATATACTAACCCCCCTAGAGTATGTACTATGTATAGAATGATAGGCCGGCCCCCTCCAAAGCTTGCTCAGTGCCGCAGCGGCCTCCGTATTGCAATGCGTCTCTTGCAGACAGATTATCGACTCCCGATATTCCTTAAGATATTTAAGTGCCGCAAATCTTTTGTTGTGATCTCCCATACCTCTAATATTCCAGGATACTACATTAATCTGCTTAACCATGTTTTAACGATTGAAGATGAACTGTCACATGCCCCCCTCTGTACCCACACGTGTGTCTGATCATCAAGATTATGGTATTGTAATAATACACAGTCGGCACCAATCAAAGTAAATTCTGTTCTTTTACCCCCACTCACTACCTCATTTAACATCCCCCCCCCCTTGATCAAATGAATACCAACAGCCGTAACATGTAGAGTCTGGTGTTTAGCCTCATGCAGCCTAGTAGGCCTTAAGCACACGAGGCGCCGCAGCATGAGTTGCATCACAGACTCCCTCATTTCCCCCCCACACAACGTTCCCAGAACATTCAAACAGCAGAATGTCTCAACCCTGCCTATACATTGTAGGTGAAACCAGCACCTCAACAACCATATAAGTATATTGGCCTGCCCGAGGTATATATGAGAGCCAGGTTATAAGCAGTATACAAAAACTGAAAAATAATAATCATAACATTTATAAACAGAGATTCATTAGCCAACAGTGGAGTATTATCCACTAGAATTCAAATTTCTTGAATTATTATATTATAATCTGTCAAGAATCTTCTCAAAATTGGCGTCAGCCCGCCTGGATTTGTCTCTCTTTTAAGTCCATCCACTTTGCAGCCTCCTTTGGTGAATCAAAGAAATGAGTTTCACCCAGTGCTGTGACCCGCAGCCGTGCAGGATATAACATTGCATAGGGTACTTGAAGTGCTCTCAGTCTGCGCTTGACATCTTGAAATTGGGCACGTCTCCTTTGAACCTCCACAGAAAAATCAGGATAGAAGGACACTCTCGTCCCCTCTATACATAAATCATTAGCCGACCGCGCCAATTGTAGGATTTTATCTCTGTCACGAAAATGCAGCATTTTGATTAGAACTGTACGCGGCATTGCCCCAGGCGGCCGAGGTCTGGTGGGGACCCTGTGTGCCCTCTCAATAGCGAACATTCTAGAGAATTTATCCTTTCCAAAGGATTGCAACAGCCATTTCTCAAAAAAGTCCACCACCTCCCTGCCCTCCGCCTTCTCAGGCACACCCACAATACGCACGTTATTTCTTCTCAGACGATTTTCAAGATCATCCGCTTTATTGAGTAAATAGTTAATAGAGTCAGTAGCTGTTTTAAGCGTTTTAGTCATAGGAGACACAGTATCCTCCAAATCCCCCACTCTGCCTTCTGTTGCAGTGAGGCGCTCCCTCATTTTCTGCATGTCATGGCGTATATGAGATATGTCCACTTTCACAGACCCTATGTGTTCAGTAAGATCTGCCTTACTATGTGAGATGGCCAGCAGCACGTCTTTTAAAGTAGGCTCATCATCCTTGGCCAGTGAGTCAGCACCACTGGTAACCTGAGCCTCTCTGCTGGGGGGAGTTGTTGTTTTAGCAGCCTGCACATTCCTCTCATGTGTCTCCCCCGCTGCCCTCTCCACATCCCCTTCAGTTACCGTGCTCTTCAATGTCTGCACATTCCGGTCGGGTGTAAGCTCCTCAGCTCCTCCGCCATGCGCATATTTGGAGAGCCTGTTCACCACCTCCATGCACTTCTCCCGCTGTCTTGGAGTTTCAGCTCCCGCCTCAGAGGCCACGGCTCCATTTTGGCCCTCGTGCTGTGATGAGCCAGCCGCCTGCCTCTGCTTGCTATCTCGCCGGGTCATCTCGTTCTGCACCACCGACTGCTCCCCCGCACTCCTGAGACCCCAGGCCACCTGGTGAGATCTTTTAGAAGCAATGATTCCCTCGGGCAGGAAGGATTATAGGACAGGGTTATAGGAGCTCTTCTGCCTCACGTCTTCTCACATGCCCGGCCAGGCCACGCCCCTCGGGATCTGCAATCTTTATTTGGATAGACATAAAGGAGAAGTGGTGCAGGAGGAGTGCGAGGAAGAAAGTTACTGGACTACGGCCATTTCACGTTTGATTGCGCTTCTACAGGTCCACTGTACATTATACGGATGTAGACCGGTAGAAGCGAAATAAAGCGTGAAACGGCCATAGTCCAGTAACGTTCTCTCCCGCACTCCTCCTGCACCGCTGTTCCTTTATGTCTTTATCCAAATAAATATTGCAGATCCCACATACTTATGGTGAGTGCTACCATTCTTCTATTCACTTAAGGGGGATTCTGCTGTTCTGGGACCTCAGGGGCTCTGCCAATGTGACATGGCACCCACAAACCATAACAGAAAAATCTGCACTGTAAAATGGCGTTCCTTCCCTTCTGAGCTATGCACTGTGCCTCAAAAGTAGTTTTTGACCACGTATGGGGTATTGACGTATTCAGGAGAAATTGCATAATAAATTGTATTGTTTGTTTTCTCCAATTACAAACTTAGGGCCAAAGTAACATTTTGGTGGAAAAAATGGTAATATTTCTTTTGCTCAGCTCAATGTTATATAATTCTGTGAATCGCCTGAGGGTTAAAAATGCCCACTACTTCCTTAGTTGAATTCCTCTAGAGGTGTAGTTTCCAAAATGGGGGCACCTGAGGGGGTCTCTGCTGTTTTGGCATGTCAGGGGCTCTTCAAATGAGACATGGCGTCCGCTACCTATTCCAGCCAAAATGGCGTCCCTTCCCTTCAGAGCCGCGCAATGCGTTAGTTTTCCACCACATATGGGTTAACAGCTTACTCAGAAAAAATTGCACAAACAATTTTGGAGTCGATTTTCTCCTGTAACTTTTGTGAAAATAAAAAAATTGGGGCTAAAACAACATTTTTGTGGGGAAAATTAGTTTTTTTTTATTTTCACGGCTCATGAAGCACCTGGAGGTTCAATGTGCTCACCACACATTGGAAAAATGAGAAATTGATGATAAACTTTTAACCCTTCTAGCTTCCTAACATAAAAAATTATATTTCAATAATGGTGTTGATGTAAAGTAGACATGTGGGAAATGTTATTTATTAACTATTTTGTGTCGCAGAACTCTTAGGTTTAATGGCATAAAAATTTGAAAATTGTGAAACTTTCTCCAAATTTCTGATATTTTCACAAATAAAAGCAAAAAATATCGTCCTAAATTTACCACTAACATGAAGAACAATTTGTCAAGAAAAATCAATCTCAGAATCAATGGGGTCCGCCGAAGCTCCAGAGTTATTACCTCATAAAGGGATGCTGCTCAGGAAGGTGAAAAAACAGGCTCTGGGGAGAAAGGGTTAATAGGACTTACAGGAGGAACCGGTCCAGAAAGCAGAAGATCCATCAAGTAACTGCCACATATTCTGTGATAGAACTACCGTGTTTCCCCGAAAGTAAGGCCCTGTCTTACATTAATTTTACCCCCAAAAGTCCCACCCTGCCTTACTTTCGGGGGAGGCCTTACATTGGGAAAAAAAACAGGCTGAACAGTATGCAGCCTCCCCATACAGTGGTTCTGCCCCCCACTCTGCCACCACACACACACACACACACACACACAGCCCCATACGGCACCCATACACATACCGTACACATATCGTATACACACACACACACAGCCCCATACGGCACCCATACACATACCGTACACATATCGTATACACACACACACATACACACACACACACACACACACACACACACACACACACACACACACACACACACACACACACACAGAGAGAGTTTCGGAACTTACCGTTACTTTCCTTCTGTTTCGATCTCCTCTGCGGTGCCGGGCTGACGATTCGGATGCCGGGGAAGCTGGACCAATCGGAGCGAGCCTGCAGGCGGTGACGTCGCAGCTGATTCGGCCAATCAGCTGCGAGCCGGCTGACTGGCCAATCACACTCGAGCTGATGGCCAGCAGGGACTAGGGAGCCTGTGACGAACAGGCTGATCGGCCAATCAGCTGCGAGCCGGCTAGGGAGCCTGTGACGAACAGGCTGATCGGCCAATCAGCTGCGAGCCGGCTAGGGAGCCTGTGACGAATCAGCCTTACATTCCCCGGCCCCCCCCCGCTACCCTGCCTTACAATCGGGGGGTGCCCTACATTGGCGGACCCCCCCGAAACCCCCCACCCTGCCTTACTTTCGGGGGGGTCTTACTTTCGGGGAAACACGGTAGAAGAGAAATAATGGCGTTGTGTGAGGACTTCTCTGGGCTTCTGTCCTTCATCCTGCAGTCGTCTGAATGGATCTAATGTGGACGGGAACCAGCTAAGCCGCATTCTGCCCACAGCTGTTACCTCACTGTTCACACCACACAGAGACCCCAAAAGAGTCTCCGTGCAGAAGGGGTTAATGCCCCCTGCACCCAGTAATGGGGAATCTCCACATACCTCCATCTGCAGAGCCGGTGGAGAAACTTCTCCGCAGTCAGTGACATTTCCGGCATTATTTGCCCCTCACTACCGGCACAATTACCTCTTTTCTACAGTTTTATGTGGGGAATGTAATGTGGGATTTTCCTGCTTGGAGACAAATAGACAACACATGAGGTGATTATTACCAGTTACCGGACGTCTACTATATGGCGGCATATGATTGTGCTATCCACTTCATACCAGGAGCTAAAATGCAGAAATCTCGTATGTTTAACCCCTTCCAGGGAGGGCGGCCTTGAAAAACTATATTCAGAAGAGTCCGGCTAAGGGCTCATACCCACATGTGTGAACAAAAAAATTCCGTATTCTGGACCGAAAAAACGGAAGTTCCATGCGATTTTCATGAGAGGAAAATGTGATTTTTCGCACCTAGCATCCGTATGAGTTTTTTTCTCTGCAACTATTATTCTGCCATCATTTACAAGACCATTTACAGTGTTCTGTGCTACAGAATGATAATGTATCCATAAAAATCGGATGGCATACGGCTGGTCCCATTAACTTGCATTGGCGAGTCTCGTCCGATATACGCAGTATGCTGCGATTTTTTTTCTCAGTCCGATTTCAGCTGAGAAAAAAAATCACAGATGAGATGTACCTCATAGATTAACATTGATCAGAGTGCAATCCGATTTATTATCGGATTGCTCTAGTCTGTTTTTCTTGCATAGGGCTCATACTCATCTGCGTGAAAAACGGATGAGTGCAATCCGATAAAAAATCAAAGCATGCTGCAATTTGCCACATATATCGGACAAGACTCGCCAATGCAAGTCAATGGGCGCGAGAAAAAAAAAACGGATGGCACACGGACCATCCATATGGCATCCAATTTTTACGGCTACATTACCATTCTGTAGCATATAACACTGTAAATGATTATCGAATAATAGTTGCAGAGAAAGCAAAATGCATTGCATACGGATGTCATATGGATGCTAGGTGTGAAAAATCGCATAGTCCTCATGAAAATCGCATGACACTCATCTGATTTTCCGGTCCATATATCGAAACGTTTTTTTCACACATATGGGTATGAGCCCTAAGGGTCATATACGGCCATCCACCTCTCCAGTCACAGAGGGGTGGGTGAAGATCTTAGGCAGCACATTCAGGATGCTCAGGACAGTGCGCAGGAAGGTTTACCTATGAACAAGCTTTATGTACTGCCCTCTTTACGTGTAGATCTTTTTGATGAAGAACATGATTCCGTTTTAGCTGGGCACGCGGGTTCGTCTGCCACTAGGAGATCTCTTTCTAGGTCCTTTTGGTGGCAGAATGCTCTTAAGGATATTGGAGAGTATGTTTGGAAATGCAAAGTCTGTTCCAAGGCTAAAGCCTCTCATCAAGCTCAGTGGGTTATCTCTTCCCTAACGATGTTTCGTTGCAGCCCTGGACCCACTTGTCCATGGACTTTGTCAATGATTTGCTTAACTCTGGTGGTATTACTGTCGTGTGGGTGGTGGTGGAACGTTTGAGCAAAAAGGTTCTTTTGGTCCTGCTTCAAAAGTTGCCAACTGCTAGGATCTTAGCAACTTTGTTAATTTCTCATAGATTAAATTTCATGGTGTTCCCAAAAATCTAATTTTTGATTCAGCGGTTCAATTTCTGGCTAGTTTTTGCTCCAGATTGAGTAATAAGCTGCTTTTTTCTCTCAGTCTATCATACCGAGACTAATGGTCAACCAGAAGGATGAACCAGGAAATAGAGCAGTATTAGTGGTTTTGTCTCCTCTAATCAGGAAGACTGGGTGGAATTTCTGCCCCTTATCGAGTGTGCTCTAAATAACTGTTCCTCAAAGGCTACCGGGACCTTGCCTTTTTTTAGCTGCTGTAGTTTTAATCCAGTGTTTGGGAATATTTCAGGATTACAATCTTCCCTGCCAGAGGAGGAGAGATTTTGTCCCCAACTAATTAAGGTCTTGAGGGAGGACAAAAGGGATTTTTGGTAGCTAGTGACCAGGCCAAAAGTGGTGCTAACTGCAGACGTAGGAATGCTTCTATCTTTAGGGTGGGGGATTTTGTGTGGTTGTCCTCAAAATATCTGCGCTTAAAGATCACATCTAAAAAGTTTGCACCTAAATTTGTAAGTACTTATAAAATTATTACAAATTTAAATCCTGTGACAGTTAATTTGCAACTTCTTATTACCTGGAAAATCATAATTCTTTCCATTCTTCTCTTTTCAAAAAATTTGAGGGGACCTCAAGACATAAATGAGGTGGATTTGGAAGGGTGTCGGGAGTATGAGGTAGAGCGAGTTCTTAGTTCCAGGTGGGTCAGGCGCTGTCTGCACTATCTCGTTAAGTGGAAATATTATGGTCCTTAAGGTAGCTCCCAAGTTAATATGGGGGATCTTCCTGCGATCAGATAAACAGATTATTGGGTGGGGTTGGGGAAAACCCAACAGTCATGGTACACATTGGTACCAATGACAAAGTTAGAGGAAGGTGGAAGGTCAAAGGGAATTAGGAGAGAAGCTGAAGTACAGGACCTCTAAGGTAGTGTTTGCATAAATACTGCCGATTCCACTAGCATCACTAGAAAGTTAGCGGGAACTTAAGGAGATAAATAAGTGGCAGGATAAAGGGTTTGGGTTCATGGAGAACTGGGCCTACTTCTGTTGGCTACAGGCTCTACGATAGGGACAGGCTGCACCTCAACTGGGAGGATGCAGATGTGCTGCAGTGAAAAATGGTCAGATGGATGGAGGAGCTTTTAAACTAGGATCTGGGGGGGAGGGAGGTTTTATGTGCAAATAAGGGGATAGAGTAGACAGAGAGAGAGAGAGAGACAGTAGGGGTCAATGAGGATTTAGGGGGCAAGTAGGAGTAATAAATAGTTAATAGTATTAAACGTCTGCTGGCAAATGCAAGAGGTCTTGCAAACAAATTGAATGAATCAGAGACTCTAATGTCAGCCACAGATTACGATGTGGTGGGCATTACGGAAACCTGGCTGGAAAGCCATGACTGGGTGACAAACATAGAGGATTACACTACATTCAAAAGGTTAGGAAAGAAAAAACGGTAGAGGGGTGGGTATTTTCATTAAATCCAACTTAAGACCTCAAACTCAATGATGACATGGGGGGGGGGGGGGCTTCGACAGTGTAGAGTCAGTATGGGTAAATATACATGAAAATGCCAATAATGTAACGCTGTTAATTGGAGTTTGCTACAAGCCTTCTAATATAGCTGAACATGTAGAGGATGAAATGCTGCAACAAAAAAGTCATGGTCAAAGTGTTGGCTCCCTTGAAATTGTTCCAGAAAATGAAGTAATTCTCGCAGAAAATTATTGCAATTACACATATTTTGTTATACATGTTTATTTCCTTTATGTGTATGGAAACAACACAAAAAAAACAGATAAAAAAAAGGCAAAGTGAACATAATTTCACACAAAACCACCAAAAATGGGCTGGTCAAAATTGTTGGCACCTTTTCTCAAAATTGTGGGGTGTGGGTAAACAACTTCGTTTCAAGCATGTGAAACTCGTTCATACTCAATTGTGGCAAGTAACAGGTGTGGGCAACATGAAAATCACACCTGAAACCAGATAAAAAGGGAGAAGTTGACTCAATCTTTGCATTGTGTGCATGCGTGTGCCACACTAAGCATGGAGGACAGAAAGAGAAGAAGAGAACTGTTTGAGGACTTGAGAACCAAAATTGTTCTAATCTTGAAATTATTGATTTTTTTCAAGTCCATCTCCAAAGATCCGGATGTTCCTTTGTCCATGGTGCACAACATAATCAATACATTTACAACCCATGTCACTGTAGCTAATCTCCCTGGATGTGGACAGAAGGGAGAAATTGACGAAAGTGTAGTCCAGATGGTGAATAAGTAGCCTCACCAAAGTTCCAAAGAAATTCAAGCTGTCTTGAATGCCCAGGGTGCATCAGTGCCAGCGTGAACCATCCGTCAACATTTGAATTAAATTAAACGCTATGGCAGGAGAATAAGGCGGACCCCACTGCTGACACAGAGGCATACAAAAGCTACACTGCAGTTTGCCAAAATGTACATGAGTAAGCTAAAACCCTTCTGGGGAAGCGTCTTGTGGACAGAGGAGACCAATATAGAGCTTTTCGGTAAAGCACATCGTTCTACTGTTTAAACAGAATGAAGCCTACAAAGAAAAAAATCACAGTAACTACAGTGGAATATGGTGGAGGTTCAAAGATGTTTTGGAGTTATTTTGCTGCCTCTGGCATTGGGTGCCTTCACTGTGTGCAAGTCATCATGAAATCTGAAGATTACCAAAGGATTTTGTGTGGCAATGTAGTGCCTAGTGTCAGAAAGCTGGGTTTGCGTTCTAGGTCATGGGTTGCCAGCATGGCAATGACCCCAAACATACATCAAAAAGCACCCAGAAATGGATGGAAACAAAGTGCTGCAGAGTTGTGAAGTGACCGCCAATGAGCTCGGATCTAAATCCCATTAAACACCTGTGGAGAAATCTTAAAATTGCTGTTTGGAGAAAAATATTAAAATTTGAGAGTCTTCAGTAGTTGATACCTTTGGCTAACTGAAAAGATGGTAAATTGCAAAATTTCAAGACTACTCAGGTCTCTTCTTTAGACATAGTATAACACAAAATCTGAAGTGTCATATATTTATACACAACAGGGCACAGGAATAATGCAATAGATAAGATAAGTGGCATGAAGCAGAACTATTAGTATGGGAGAGGGAGAAGCAGTTGTGGCCATGAATATTGGAACAGTTCATTGATAAGGAGTGTGAAAGTTTTATTGTCCTGTGATTGAGGTCGGGTCCATGATTGTGATGCCCCCAAACGGTCTGAGAACATTCCTTAGTTAATGTAGAAATACATAAAGCCATGCGACACATTAACTCCTGATCTGTGAGTGTGTCAAAGATTGTCATAAGTTTGTAATTCCACATTTTTCTGTCCCTCTGAGATTTGAAGTTACCTTTTAATACAAGTAATTTCATGTCAATGATGCTGTGATCAGGGATAAAAAATGTTTGGCCACAGGTAGATCTATTCTTTTTTCTTTTATTGTGTGGCGATGAGAATTCATCCTTGTTCTAAGTTTTTGCCCTGTCTCGCCTACGTACAGACCCCCAGCTGGACATTTGGTACATATAATTAAGTACACTACATTAGATGTGATGCAGCTGAAAGTACCTGGGATCTTGTGGTTGTCTCCTGATTTGAGTTGGGAATCTTTATCTGGTCAGTGGTCATTATAAATAGACAGGTTTTACATTTTTTCTGGCTGCAGGGAAAAGTTCCTGTAGCTGTTGGAAAGGACAGGGAGTTTCTGATAATGATGCTTCTTAGATTTGGGGGCTGCCTAAATCACAGAAGTGGGGGGTCTGGAAATATAGATTGTAATCGGCATCTTTTTGTAATAATGGTTGTAATTTCTATGCAGCTCCCATTAGCATCTCCAGATTTGGATTGTAGGTGACTACTAGAGACTCCAGATTGCTTTCTTGTTTAGTTTTGAAATGTAGGAGATGATTCCATAATATTCTGGTGGCTCTTACAAGAACAATTGTAAACCAGATTGCATGGTAGTCCTCGCTCAAAAAGGCCTTTCTGAGGCCACCAATGTGTTAATTTCAGTACAGGAGTAGTTGAGTGTTAAGTTGATGGTGGGATGAAATTGATTAAAGTGTTCATGGAACGTCTTAAGCTGTTGCTGAGATTCTGTCCAGATGATTAAACTATCGTCAATGTAACGGTAGTAGGCAAGAGGACAAGAAGTCACTATAAAGCTTGGCCACAAAAAGATTTGCGTACTGTGGAGCCATTTTACTTCCCATTGCTGAACCAGTCTCCTGTAGATAAATGTTATCAAATTCAAATAATTGTGGGTGAGGATGAATTTTGTAAGTTTCACCGCAAAGGTGAAACAATCCTCCTTGTCTGTTTACTTTCCCTCCCGGTACATTTTCTTTCTACCACGCTTAGGTTTCTGGGAAGTTATACTTATTCCTTTTATTTTTGGTTCTCATTAGCTTGCCTTCTGTGCCCTATATGAATGTGTCTTAGTTTCTCACTCAGGGTTTTCATATCTTCACACTTTTCTTTCCCCTTGTTGACAGTGTATTGCTGCCCCACCCCCCTCTGATTCCTCAGAAGGTAAGAGAAACTCCTCAACTGCCTATTAGGGATTTAGGTCTGAGGTGTTATTTTCAGTTGTGCAGCTAGGGCCTGTCTGTACAGAGACCAATTGGGTGTAGTTGCTGCATTCTTCCCTGTGTGGGTTCTCTGGTGGCTATCAAGATGTGCTTTCTGGTTAAAACATTTCCCAAATTTTGAACATGAAAAATGCTTCTCTGCCCGACTCTCCTGAATCTCTTTTGCTCTTTATGATCCCAACTAGTCTCACCAAATACAAAAGGTCTTTAGTAAGCTACCTTATACAGGCTGCTAAGAATATCATTCCTCGTCACTGGAAAAGTACTTCACCTACTCTGGAGGAGTGGTTCTGTGACATAGCTCTTCTAAATAGGATGGAACATTTGATTGCCCGATCCCCCACTGATTGTGATAGATACTGTAAGTCTTGGAGAGACTGGATTGAATTCCAGGAATCCGATGCCTACCGTCTTACATCACACTGATGTGACCCACCCTTTTCTCTGGTGCGTTTCTTCTCTGTCCGGATTGTACTCTGCATTGGTTCTTGCCTGGCTGCACTACGTATGGTTTCCATTGGATTTTAGTAATAATTGTAATACTGATGGCCTAAAATGTTCCCAGCCTTCCCTTTTCTTCCTATAACTTGATGTTTTATTGGACATTATACTTATATTCTATGATATACTGATGCAGATATTGTCCTGGTTATTCTCTTTTTTTTTGTATTTTTGTAATTGAAAATTATTTAACCTTTCAATAAAAATTGAATTTTGAAAAAGGCTTCTCCCCTGTGTGACTTCTCTGATGTTTATTAAGAGTTGCTTTCCGCGTAAAATATTTCCCACATTCTGAACATGAAAAAGGCTTCTCCCCTGTGTGAGTTCTGTAGTGTTCAACAAGATTGCATTTCTGTATAAAATGTTTACCACATTTTGAACATGAAAAAGGCTTCTCCCCTGTGTGAGTTCTCTGGTGTATAACAAAACTGTATTTCTGTTTAAAATGTTTACCACATTCTGAACATGAAAAAGGCTTCTCCCCTGTGTGACTTTTCTGATGTTTATTAAGAGTTGCTTTTCGTGTAAAATATTTCCCACATTCTGAACATGAAAAAGGCTTCTCCTCTGTATGAGTTATCTGGTGTATAACAAGACCGTATTTCTGTTTAAAATGTTTACCACATTCTGAACATGAAAAAGGCTTCTCCCCTGTGTGACTTCTCTGATGTTTATTAAGAGCTGCTTTTTGTGTAAAACATTTCCCACATTCTGAACATGAAAAAGGCTTCTCCCCTGTGTGAGTTCCCTGGTGTTTAACAAGATCTGATTTCTTGTTAAAATATTTCCCACACTTGGAACAAGAAAATCTATTCTCGGCTGTGTGAATTTTTTGATGTTTAGGAAAAGATTTTTCGAGAGGAAAACTATTTCCATATTCTAAAAATGTCTTCTTTGCTTTAGAAGCAGTTTGTTTTTTAATGCTTAATTTGTGACTATGATTTTCCTTAGTAGTTGGTAATGAATCAGAAGACAGGACCTGTTTCATAGGATCAGAAGACAGATCTTTGCTGTGAAGGGATGATGGTATATCTGGAGTAATGGCATTCACATCAATTGTATCCTGTGGGATCTCAAGATCTTCTGATTTAAAAATTGAAGATGTCAGCTGTCCCTCTGATCTCCAGGTACAGTTATCTGCTAAGATAAAAATCTATTATTTTTCAATAAAATATCCTTGGATTTTATTTTTTTACATTTCTACTTAAACTGTCTATAATAATGGCACGTTATGTACCGTATTTTTCGGACTATAAGGCGCACCGGACCATAAGACGCACCTAGGTTTTAGAGGAGGAAAATAAAAAAATAAAAATTTAAGCATAAAATGTGGTCATAATGCACTTTTAAGGGGGAGGGGGGTCTTCTGCTGACACTGGTACAGGGGTAATGTCCCCCAATTCTGACAATATCCCCCATCCTGGTATATATGCCGCCCCCTTCCTTTTATACGTGGTCCCCATCCCCATCCTGGTATGCCTGGCATCCCTCCATCCTGGTATGCATGGCACCCCTCATCCTTATCCTGGTATGCATGGCACCCCTCATCCCTATCCTGATATGCATGGCACCCCTCATCCCTGTCCTAGTATGCATTGTACCCCTCATCCCTGTCCTGGTATGCAAGGCACCCCTAATCCCTATCCTGGTATGCATGGCACCCATCATCCCTGTCCTAGTATGCATGGCACCCCTCATCCCTGTCCTGGTATGCATGGCACCCCTCATCCCTGTCCTGGTATGCATGGCACCCCTCATCCCTGTCCTGGTATGCATGGCACCCCTCATCCCTGTCCTGGTATGCATGGCACCCCTCATCCCTGTCCTGGCATGCATGGAACCCCTCATCCCTATCCTGGTATGCATGGCACCCATCATCCCTATCCTGGTATGCATGGCACCCATCATCCCTATCCTGGTATGCATGGCACCCCTCATCCCTGTCCTGGTATGCACGGCACCCCTCATCCCTGTCCTGGTATGCATGGCACCCCTCATCCCTGTCCTGGCATGCATGGCACCCCTCATCCCTGTCCTAGTATGCATGGAACCCCTCATCCCGGTCCTGGTATGCATGGCACCCCTCATCCCTGTCCTGGTAAGCAGGGCACCCCTCATCCCTGTCCTGGTAAGCATGGCACCCCTCATCCCTGTCCTGATATGCATGGCACCCCTAATCCCTATCCTGGTATGCATGGCACCCATCATCCCTGTCCTGATATGCATGGCACCCCTAATCCCTATCCTGGTATGCATGGCACCCCTCATCCCTGTCCTGGTATGCATGGCACCCCTCATCCCTGTCCTGGTATGCATGGCACCCCTCATCCCTGTCCTGGTATGCATGGCACCCCTAATCCCTGTCCTGGTATGCATGGCACCCCTAATCCCTGTCCTGGTATGCATGGCACCCCTAATCCCTGTCCTGGTATGCATGGCACCCCTAATCCCTGTCCTGGTATGCATGGCACCATTAATCCCTGCCCAAATATGCATGGCACCCCTAATCCCCATCATGCTGCACATTAAAAAAAAATAAACACTCCTACTCACCTCTCTTCTCTCTCCTCCAGCGCTGCGTCCTGTCTGCCTGCACTGATCTCTCCATGTGAGCAGTGCATGACGTCACTGCCATGCGCGGCTCACAAGGAGAGATTAGCTGCTGGAAGTCACTGCTTCCCACGCCGGGACTGTGTGCACGGGGAGCAGTGACTTCACTCTCCTTCATAGCCGGCACATAGCGGAGCCGCGCTGCGGCTGCTGGCTATCTCCTGTGCCCACTCATTAAAGGTAATGAATATTCACCCCTTCCCCATGCCCATGGGCGTGGAGAGAGGTTGAATATTCATCCCCTTTAACAGCGGGCATAGGAGAAAAAAAGGAGGAAAAAAGTGCGTCTTATAGTCCGAAAAATACATTGAATTAATTATTCACCAAGACACTGACATTTCAAAATCTAATAGAAAACCTCATAGGATGAACCAGTAGAGCGTGGTTTTCAACTGTTTGTTCATTCTGCCTCTCAAATATGGAATAAAAAGCCACCAAGTTATGTAGGCAACAATAATACCAATAAAAACTTCTACTCATCTCACAAACAACAAGCCCCACTCAGGTCCATCGTCTGTAAATGAAAAAAATCATAGTTACCGGTAACAGGATTTTACAGAGCCCATGATAGCACCACCTGAGAGATGGTATCCGCCCACCCAGGACAGGAAACCTGCTGAATAAAAAAGGCGGTACCTCTCCTCCACATCAGTTTTGTTTTAGAGCATGAGAGGACCTCCAGACAGTATGTTAGTACACAACTACCACCAATAAAACATTTCTCACTATACACCCATATATAGAGAACACCATAAGTGATCAAAAAAGGGGGGGCATATAAGGGTGCTGTCATGGGCTCTGTAAAATCCCGTTACCGGTAGGTAACTATGATTTTTTCCCCCTTCTCCTATGACAGCACCACCTGAGAGATTTATATAGAACAGACACCTTAGGGATGGATCACCGCTTGCAACACCTTTCTCCCAAAGGATAGATCAGCAGATGAAGAAAGATCAAGCCGGTAATGGTTATAGAAGGTAGAAGGAGATTACCATGTTGCTACCTTACATATGTTATCAATGGACACTTCCGCCTTTTCAGCCCAGGAGGCTGCACCAGCTCTGTGGAATGGCCCTTCAGGTTCTCCGAAACTGGCACATTACTAGGGAAATATGCTAAGCTAACGGCGTCCCTGATCCATCTAACTATAGTTCCCCTTGTAACTTTAAGTCCCTTACTAGCTCCCTGGAAGGAGACAAATAAGGCATCACTTCTCCTCCAAGGCCTTGTTACCTCCAAATACTGAACCAAAACCAGTCTAACATCTAGAGTATGAAGCCTCTGTTCCCCTAAATCTTTTGGGTTAGGATACAATGAGGGGAGAATGATCTCCTGTGTTCTGTGGAATTTGGAGGCCACCTTCGGAAAATAGGCAGGGTCTGGTATTAATGTAACTCCATCTACAGTGACCTGTGTAAAAGGATGATTTACTGACAGAGCTTGTATGTCACTAACTCTACGGGCTGATGTTAGCGCTATCAGTATCACTGTGTTCAGAGTGAGAGTTCTTTCTGTCACGCTTCCTAAGTGCTCAAAAAGGAGACTTAGTCAGGGCTTCCAGGACCAGGTTTAGATCCCAGGGAGGCATTCTCGGGGTAGCAATAGGTCTGGATCTATTGCACGCCTTTTTAAACCTGATAACCCATCTATCTGCTGCCAAATTATAGTTATATAAAGCTCCAAGCGCCAATACTTGCACCTAAAGGGTACTGGTAGCCAACCCCATATCTAAGACCCTTTGAAGAAATTCCAGAATAGCTTTATAGGAATTTTAACCTTAGCTGACAAACGAAATAGATAGGAATTTTGACCATGTCCTACAATAGATCTTAGTCGTTACACTGCTTTTGAGCAGAGTAGTTACTAGACCTAGGGAAAATCCTTCCTGGATTAGTAACGACCTTTCAAACTCCAGGCCATCAAATGCCCAACCTCTGAAGATGGAAGGCTGGGCCTTGCTTGAGGAGATCTGGAGTATCTGGAAGGACCCATGGATCTGACTGGGACATCCTATTTTTCCAGGTGAACCAGGGTCTCTTGGGCCAGAATGGGGCGATTAGTATGACCCTTGCCTGCTCCTCTCAGATCTTCCTCAAAATTGTTGGCATTAACATTAGTGGGGGGAAAGCATAGGCTAGGCCAAAACTCCAGGGTATTTGTAATGCAACTAATGCATAGGGTCTTTCTTTTGGATTTAAGGAGCAGAAGATCCTTGTTTTTCCGTTTCGTTTGTTTGCGAAAAGATCTATTTCTGATTGACCCCAGCGATCCACAATTTGCTGGAATACTGTTGGATTCAGCTCCCATTCGCCCTGCTTCAGTATATTCTGACTCAGAAAATCTGATCTTTAGTTTTCTTTGCCTCTTATTTGCAGAGCCGAGAGCATAAATTGATGTTGTTCTGCAAACTGTAGAATCTGCTCTTTCACGAACAGGAGAGGTCAGGATCTCGTGCCCCCTGATGATTGACATAGGCGACTGTTGTCCTGTTGTCTGACATAATTCGGATGTGTTGTCCCTGTAGTTGGGAACTGAACTTCATCACTGCATTCTTTACCGCCGACAGCTCCTTCATGTTTTGAGAAGGCTTTCTCGCTGTAAGACCAGATTCCTTGTATTACACGATCTCCCAGATGTGCTCCCAGCCATCTGAGCTGGAGTCCGCTGTAATTATGTCCCTGACCTGATACGACCAGGGAACTCTCTGTGACAGGTTCTCCCGATCCAGCCACCATGCGATTGAGCTGATGGCTGTATTGGAAAGTGTCATCTGTCCAAGTGTCCCCTGAGTTGTTTCTCCGCTGCTAGGATATCTTGCTGCAGATATCGGGAGTGTATCTGAGCCCACTGGACTGCTGGGATACATGATGTCATTGTACCTAAAAGAGACATTGCTTTCCTTAGGGTCATGGATGGATTCCTGACTACTCCTGAGGCTAGGGACGTAATTTTGTTTTTCTTGTCTTCCGGTAGCAGACAAGTCTATCCCTCGGAGTCCAAGATAAGCCCTATAAAAGACGGAACCTTCCGAGGCTCCAGGCTTGACTTCTCTAGATTCAGTATCCATCCAAGATTGATCAGGCTGGCTCTGACTCTTGTCAATGCGAGTTTTCAATGCTCTCTTGATCTGCATACTACCAGGAAGTCGTCCAGATAAGGGACAACTAGAGTATCTTGTTCTCTCAAATGCGCCATGACCTCCAGAAAGATCTTCGTAAAGATTCTCGGAGCCATGGAGAGGCCAAAGGGCAGAGCTGTGAACTGAAATTGCCTCACACGATTGATGATATACACAGCTACTCTCAGATACTGCTGGTATCCTGTATGGATTGGTACGTGGTAATAGGCGTCCTTCAGGTCGAGGACACTCATAACAACCCGGGAACAACACCTTTATGGCTAATATTATAGATTCCATTTTGAAGGGTCTGTAGATTAGAAAGTTGTTTAGGCCCTTCAAGTTGATTATGGTTCTAAAGGAGCCATCCGGCTTCTTTATCAGAAACAGGGGCGAATAGAATCCTTTCCCCTGCTCGCTTATTAGTCTCTCTCAGGACCTTCTTTTCCACTAGGTTTAATACCTCTTGCTCCAGGGATGTTTGCTCTCTGGGCCTCCTGGGAGACGAAATCCTGAAGGTCTGCAGGGGAATGGATCTGAATTCCAGTCTCAGTCCTGTCTTTATATTCCCTAATATCCAGGCACTGGATGTAATTTTTTCCCAGGTAGGCAGGAAGTGGGACAGTCTTCCTCCTACCTGGGGAGGCCCATCACTTAGGGGTTTTTCTGTTCTCAAAGGAAGGACCTCCGAAAATGAAGCCTCCACTCCTTGTCCTTCCATCTGCCCTGGTCTCTGGAAAATTTACCTATGCTATGCTTCCTTTTACAAAAGGAAGTCTTGTACTGAGGCATCAACACACTGGAAAGACGGATTTTGGTAAGACCTTACCTGTAAAATCCTTTTCAGCGAGGGAAGGAAGGGAGACACAGTCATTACTAGTGGGTAGGCGGAGCCCACATAGGATAGAACACCTCAGATTAAAAAAGAGTGTTGTCCGGCCCCTCCAGCTTGGGCTCCTCCTACTCCAGCTCTCCAGTCCGTACACAAGCTAAGGAAGAGCAAATATCACCAGCGGAGCAACATAACCCCTTCTGAAGAACTTCAGAGAAAAAACAAGAGACAGGTTATGCATATAACAGAAAAACCACACAGTCCCAGGTACTACTCACTGGACCTGACCACTGCGATGAGCTGGCAATGCTGGAACAGAGCCTTAGCGCGCCGACCTCAGCCCAGATAATCGCTATCAGAGAAGGGTCACGCTGCATCTGAAAACACAACAACACACTTCTGCCATGGGAGGGAGCTGTGTCTCCCTTCCTTCCCTCGCTGAAAAGGATTTTACAGGTAAGGTCTTACCAAAATCCGTCTTTCAGCAGCAGATGGAAGGAAGGGAGACACAGTCATTACTAGTGGGACGTCCCAAAGCAGTCCAAAAATTAAGGGTGGGAAAAAACCAACAGAGGCAGAATCCCAACAACCTAGAAAAATGCGCAACTAGCGCTAAATACAAGTTAACGATAACTTAAACTACAGCCGCCTGCAGGACCCTACGTCCTAAGGCTGCATCAGCGGAAGCACTGACGTCCACCTTATAAAACTTTGTAAAAGTGTGGACGGAGCGCCAGGTAGCCGCCCGGCAGAGTTGAGCTGCCGAGGCCCCTTGATGAAAAGCCCACGATGAACCCACAGCTCTCGTGGAGTGAGCTCGAATCTTAATTGGACAAGATTCGCCCTTGAGTCGGTAAGCCTCTAAAATGGCCGACCGAATCCATCGAGCTATAGTGTCCTTGGAAGCTCGTTGACCACGCCGACGACCTGCTGGAATCACAAACAGAGAGTCCGATTTCTGAAAACCTTGAGTAATAGACAAATAGAACTTCAAAGCCCGCACTAAATCCAATGAGTGCAAGGCCCGTTCCTTCGCATTCCTCGGTTCCGGACAGAGCGAGGGCAACACAATATCCTGGTTAACATGAAATTGTGACACCACCTTAGGTAGAAAGTCGCCCCGTGTGCGAAGCACCACGCGATCCGGGAGAAACTCCAGAAAAGGAGGCGAGCAAGAAAGAGCCGCCAGTTCAGAAACCCTTCTCAAAGAGGTGACTGCCACTAAAAAGGCAACCTTCCAAGAAAGCAAAGAAAGGCTAACGGAGTCCATAGGCTCAAAAAGGCCCATGTTGAAGAGCCTCCAAGACCAGATTGAGCCGCCAAGGGGACACAAGCGCCTTCCGCGGCGGAAACTGACGGGTTACCCCGCGAAAAAAGGAACGAACGTCCCTACGCGAGGCGATAGCCTTCCGAAACAGCAAGGACAAAGCAGAAACCTGACCCCTCAGAGTGCTAACTGCCAAACCCTTGTCCAGGCCATACTGCAAAAAGGCCAACAAATTGGGAATGGAAAAAATCCTCGGGTTCCTTGAAGAACCCGAACACCATGAAAAGAAGGCCTCCCAAGTCTTGTGATAGATCCTAGTAGTGGCAGGACCCCTGGCAGCTCGCAGAGTGGCAATGACTTCGGCTGAAAAACCTTGACGAGTCAAGATTTCGGTCTCAAGAGCCACGCCGTCAAACGCAGAGACTTCAGGTCCGGATGACGAACGGGCCCTTGGGTTAACAGGTCCGGGCGAAGAGGGAGAGGAAGTGGAGGCGCAGCCAGAAGCGACACCAGCATCGAGAACCACGTCCTCCTTGGCCAGTCTGGGGCTACTAACATAGCCGGGACTCTTTCCAGTCTGATCCGACGCAACACCAGAGGAAGTAAGGATATCGGCGGGAACACATAGATTAGCTCGAATTGGTCCCACGGAGCCACCAGAGCATCCACCGCCACAGCCTTCGGGTCCTTGTACCTGGACATGAACGCCGGTAACTTGGTGTTGAACCTTGATGCCATCAAATCCACTTGAGGAGTTCCCCAACGGGAGCACAGCTGTGCAAAAATTTCTGGGTGAAGACTCCATTCTCCGGGATCCACCTTCTCGCGACTGAGGAAGTCCGCCGTGATATTCTGAACTCCCGGAATGTGAATCGCAGAGATGGCTGGCACCTTGGCCTCGGCCCATACCAGGATCCGAGACACTTCCATCATGAGCCTGGAGCTCCTCGTTCCACCTTGATGGTTGATATACGCGACCGCCGTCGCGTTGTCTGTCTGCACTCGGACTGGCAGACCGTTTAAAGGGACCGTCCAGTGTTGGAGGCAAAGGAAAATCGCCCTCAATTCCAGGATGTTGATCGGCAGGACAGACTCTTCCGACGACCATACTCCCTGAATCCAGAGATCGTTCCAGACACCCCCCCAGCCTGACAGGCTGGCATCGGTGGTTATGACCGACCACCTCAGAAGGAGGAAGGACTTCCCCAGGGATAACGCTTCCGGACGTAACCACCATTCTAGAGACTCTCGCACCCTGTGGGAGATGATGACACTGCGATCCAGCGAAGCCTGTGATCGATCCCAACGGTTCAGAATGAGCATTTGGAGAGTCCTGGAATGAAATTGGGCAAACGGAAGTGCCTCCATTGACGCCACCATCAAACCCAAAAGGCGCATACACCTTCGAAGGGACATTGCTGTCGAAGACTTCATAACCTGTACATGTCGAAGAAGACTTGCTTGCTTGTTTGGAGGCAGGGACACCACTGCTCGTACCGTGTCGAAATGCATCCCCAAAAACAGGATTGACTGCGACGGTTCCAGAGACGACTTCTTCCAATTGACCAGCCACCCGAAGTCCTCCAGGAGCTGAAGGGATAGATTGCGAGCCGTCACCGCCTCCTCCTTTGAGGACGCCCCAATCAAAAGGTCGTCCAGGTAGGGAAGAACCGTAACCCCCTGTCTTCGAAGGATCGCCATGAGAGGTGCCAGAATTTTTGTAAAAACTCTGGGCGCCGAGGCCAACCCGAATGGTAGGGCCACAAACTGGAAATGGTCCTGACCTATGGCAAAACGAAGGAAGCGTTGGTGGGCCCTTCCGACGGGAACATGCAAATAAGCGTGGCGAATGTCGATTGACACCAAAAAGTCGTTCTGCGACAGGGCCGCCACAACCGAGCGAAGCGACTCCATGCGGAATTTCCGGGTGCGGACATGCCGATTCAATCTTTTGAGATCCAGAATGGGGCGAAATTTGTCCTCCTTTTTGGGGACCACAAAGAGGTTTGAATAAAACCCTCTTCCCCGGTCCTCCGGCGGAACCGGTACCACCACACCCTTCTGCAGAAGGGAATCGACCTCCTGCCGTAGAGCGGCAACTAGCTCGGGCTCTGACGGAATGCGAGATCGGCAAAACCTGTCCGGGGGTCGAGAAAGAAACTCTATGAAGTAGCCTGCTGACACAACCCGCGTCACCCAGGCGTCCGAAACGCGGGACGCCCAAGTCGATTCGAATTGGAGCAGGCGACCCCCCACTCGAGAGCCCTCGAGAGAAAACCTGGCGTCAGTCCGCCTTAGCGGGCTTTTTGTCAGCTTCCCGCTTGTCTTGACGGAAGCTCTGTTTCCAGGGAGTGCGGGATTTCTGAGAAGCCTTTTTTCCTGAAAAAGAGGGACGACCCGATCCCCAAGAGGGCTGACCGGACCGTCCCCTGGACCGAAAGGGCCGCCGACTACTACCGGCACTAGGCCTGCCCGACACAGAAGCCACAGTTCTTCGCTGTGGTAAGGCCGCTTCTTTTGCCTTTGCCTTGACAATCAGCTCCGTGAGGTCAGATCCAAATAACTGACCACCCTTGTAAGCTAAAGATAGCAAACCTTGCTTGGAAACCGCGTCCCCGGTCCACTGTCTGAGCCACAGTGCTCTTCTGACTGTGACCGCCGAGGATTGCGCCCTGGACAGCAGTGACGCGGTATCCAAACCTGCATCACTGCCATATCGGGCCGCATCCTCCAACAACTTGAAAAGCCCATCTACCTCGGATAGCGGGGATCCATCCTGCCACGCCGTCCGTAGACGGTCCAACCAGCTTAGGGAAGCTTTACAAGCACACATGGATCCTAGCACCGCTCTGAATCCATGACCCGCGGCCTCGTAGATGGATTTCGCCGCCATCTCCGTTTTTCTGTCCAGCGGATCCTGCAGACTCGCCTTCCCTTTAACAGGCAGTAATGAGGATTTGCTCAGCTGGGATAAAGGGACATCCACTTCAGGAGAAGGAATCCAATTATCAATCAACTCCGTGGAACACGGATACAGTGCCTCAAAAAACCGTGTCCCCTGAAAACGTTTATCTGGACACAGGCGTTCCTTCTCCACTGCCCCATTAAGCTCATCCAGAGATGGTAATGCCAAGCGCGACCTATGCGACTCCTGAAACATCCGGGCCGACTTACCAGGACGTCTAGTTACCTCCTCCGGAAACTGTAACGCCTCCCTCATGGCTCCAATAAAAGCCTCTGCACGGCCCAAAAAAGAGGCAGAGTGCCCCTGCCGATCCTCCTTATCCGAATCGGACATCTCCCCATCTGAGCTTGAAGGGGAACCCTCCATAACAGAGATCTCCGAGTCGCTGCGCGGGGAGGGCAGTACCGGCCTGTGGCGCTTCCTGCCATGAGAGGATCTAGCTGACACCCAATAACCTAGAAGGTCAGACAGGCCATCAATAGAACGAGTGAGGGCCTCCATTTTGACCACTGCCCCATCACCGAAACCCCCGACCGCTGCGCTTGACGCCGTCGAGGACTCCTGCGTGTCAGACACGCGAGACTGATCCTGTAGCGGACCTGGGAGACGGTCCGCACCTCCTGGACCCTGATCTGACATGCCCTCACACAGTATATGGCAGGTTAAACCTGTCAGTAAGTAGGACAGTGTGGTTTCTTAAAAGAAAGCTGAAGGGTTAAAGCTCTTAAAGAGAGAGCTACCCCAGCTGACCCCCAATTAAGGGATAACCGCCTAATAAGGGGTTAATGTCGCAGACTCCCCACAACCTCTGTGAAATGAAAAGGATGTGCGAGCCCCAGACAAAAAAAAAAAAAAAAAAAAGGAACCTCTATATGAGGTAATAGCTGCAGGACAGCACAGTCTGCCATCTTATTGTGCCTCAGAAAGGTGCCCTGCGCTGAGGGGGTGAGGAGTTAAGCTTCTGCCCTGACAGGCAGAAGCGACTCACCCAGCTGGCCGCGGTCCAGTGTTCCTTCGGTCTGTCGGGAGGAGAGGAGAGTGAGGAGCCCGATGGAAGCCGTTCAGTAATGGCCGCCGCGCTGTGAGGAGAGAGAAGCCGGAAGAGGAGGGGCAGGAGAAAGCGCGCGCTCAGAGCGCTTCCTGCCCGCGAAAAAAAAGCGCGCGCGACTCCTCCGCTCTCCGCTCCTGCCCCGCTTCCACCTGCGGACAAAAAAACACAAGTCACCACCTGAATACATGTAGCAGCGGCTGCCGCAGCAGCCGCTGAAGCACTCAAAACACATTAACATGCTGAGTACTCACCCAGCTGAGCGCCACAGGGACCCCCAGGGATTTGTGGCGCTGTGCCCAAGCTTCCCCCCAGGGCGGAGAACGCAGTGACCCCAGATGCGCGGTTTGCATCCCCGCCAGGGAAGCATCCCTCATCCCCCGGGGCCGGCAGGGTTCTGCAGGGACCTCTCTCAAAGGGTAATGCAGATCCGCCAAGGGAGGGGTGGGGGTCCAGCAGCGCTGAGACCCCTGAGACCTCAAGACCACGGGGGTCCAAGTCTCTGTCCGATAAAAATAAAAAAAATTTCTGAGGAGCTGCTTCCAGCAGCGACCATCCTCTGTGACCTCAAATTTTAGACTGGAGAGCTGGAGTAGGAGGAGCCCAAGCTGGAGGGGCCGGACAACACTCTTTTTTAATCTGAGGTGTTCTATCCTATGTGGGCTCCGCCTACCCACTAGTAATGACTGTGTCTCCCTTCCTTCCATCTGCTGCTGAAAACCTGTGTTTCTTATCTGTGGCTTTATCCAGTATGTCATCCAGAGCTTTGCCAAAAAGAAACTCCCCTTCACACGGGATTGAACACAGTTTCATCTTAGACTGTACACCACCTGACCAGCTCTTGAGCCACAGAGCTCTGGGAGCTGCGATGGATAAATTCGCTGATCTGGCGGCCAGCCTTACTGAATCTGCCGACACGTCCGCGAGGAAGGCAGCCGCCCCCTGCATTAGCGGAAGACTGGCCAGGATTTTTTCCCTTGGAATGTCCCCTTTAATCTGGTCTTCTAGATGCTGAAACCAGACCATCATTGACCTGGCTGTGCAAGTGGCTGCGACTTCCGGTTTCAATGCTCCCGCTGGTCACTCCCAGGTTTGTTTTAATAAGGTTTCCGCTTTTTTATCAAGAGGATCCTTGAAAGCTCCTAAATCCTCAAACGGCCGGGTGGATTTTTTTTAGAGAATTTTGATACTGTCACGTCAATTTTTGGGGTTTTATCTCACCTGGTTGATTCTTCTTCCTCAAACGGGTATCTTCTCTTTGAAGGTGATGGTAACTGCCCTCTCCCATCAGGTCCTTTCTATTCCCTGTCGATAAACTATCCTCTCATTGACAGGGAATGTGCGCCTCTTCTTCTGATCCAGACCCCCAAACATGATGTCCTGAACAGTACTAGGGGTCTTGGTATTGTCTATGCCCATAGTTGTTCTGATGGCTTTAATCAGCTTACCCGTGTTTTGCACTGGAAAACACGGCCTACCTCCTGTATCGCTATCTGAGGAAGATGATGATGATGAGGATGACGAGTAGGTAGGAGAGGAAATAGACTTCCCCTTGCCCTGGAATACTACAGATTCTTCTGAGTCTGATGTATGACGTCCCAGCTTCCTACTCTTTTTAAATGTAGCCAACGTCTTTAGTGAGTCCCTAACCTCCGTCTGGATTAAAGATTTTAAATCCATAGCAAAATTAGGTGTTTCCTCTGATATGGTTTCTTGGATACAACTCGGGCTAAGCTTTTTAGTATAAGTGCAGGGAAAATTAACCCCGCACAGCGCACACTCCATGTTATTCCTCTTGGCACTACACTTTTTGGGTTTTTCCTAGTAGAAAAAATACATAGAAAAAAGGGACCCATCTACTATGGTGAACTTTCACATAGATCACTCACTACTCTGCCGTTCAGGGTACCAGAGATTGAGGCTGGATCAATTCATATGATCGCTCCCGGCTGGAGATGGTGGACTCGCGACCTGCCCTGCTCCTCTGGCTGGTCTTGCTGCCGCTTGTCCGACTGACACTGCTGCGGCCTTGATGGAGCTGCTGGGGCTGCTTTGGTGGCTTCTGCTGCTGCTACTCTGGTGACTGCGGCTCTTGCCGCAGGGCGCTTCACTACCTGACACACGCTCTGCGTGTGCGCAACCCCATGGCCCAGCATTCCGGCGCGCAACGTCAGCAGGGTGCGGCGTAAACTAACATGCGCCCTGCGTGTGTGTAGTCCTGGTCCCGGCATTCTGGCACACTACGTCAGCAGGGCGCGCCGGAACCTCTTGACACGTGCCCTGCATGTGCACAGCCCCGGAAGTCCCACTTGCCAGCGCGCTTAGCCACAGGGTGCATAATACCACTGCACTCCCGCGTGTACCCTTGGTGGGCGGATACCCTCTTTCAGGTGGTGCTGTCATGGAAGAAGGAAAAAAAAACAGAGGTTTCCATAAAGGCTCTTGAAAAGCAACATGGCTTCCATAACCCAATCCAGCAATATCCGATCTCCCAAAGTCAAATCTCCCCCTTGCTTCTGAGCCTTGCAGTGTGCCCAAACCACATTTAGCATCTATGTATTTGACATTACTATAGTGAGAAGAACCCACTTAATTGATGGTGTGTGTCTCCTGGAGCACAATCTGGGCACTATGTGTTGGGCAATGAAATGGCATAATTGCAATTTTCACTCTCCAACATCCACTGCGTGCTAATATCCGGAAAGTGCCAGTAGAATCAAAATAGTCACTACCCCTTTAGATTAATTCCCTGAGGGTTAAAAATTACACAATGGAGTCACTTTATGTGGATTTCACCGTGCTGCCCTGCTTAGGGCAGCACGATAGCTCAGTGGTTCGTACTGCAGCCTGGGGTCCTGGGCTCAAAATCCACCAAGGACAACATCTGCAAGGAGTTTGTATGTTCTCCCAGTGTTTCTCTGGTTTCCTCCCACACTTCATAGACATACTACTGAGAGGGAATTTAGATTGTGAGCCCCAATGGGGACAGCGATGATAATGTATGTAAAGCGCTGAGGAATATGTTGGCGCTATATATATAAAGAAAATAAAGATTATTACTGCTCTGGTTTTCTGTTATTATGTCATATTAACGCTTCTGCAAATGGTGGGTCCCATCTCCTCTGGGATCTGCTCCTGCGACGTCTGGTTCTCTCACCAGGAGCCGCCTTATTCATTCTGCAGGCGGCGCTGGTGATGGAGGAGACGTCAGAACCAGAAGCTCTGGGCGGCGCAGGCTCTGTCCAGCCACTAAGATTAGGGTGCCTGGGACCTGTAGTACTATCCAGTCTTGCAGTATGGGTGTGTGTGCTGTCCAGCTGCAGTAATCTGCTCCCTGCTTCAGCCATTTGGAAAGCAGAGCACCCTACTAAAGCTGGAAGCATATTGCCGGAAGCTGCCAGATACAGCCTTGTTCTCCTCTGGTTCAGTCCTCTGTGCTCAGCTCCCGGCTTGTGTATTTGTTTCCTGTTGTGACCTCGACCCGTTTACTGACTACCCTTGTGTCTTCTGATTTTGTATTTTCTCTGCCCTCCTGGTTCTGACCCGGCTACCTGACTATTCTTCTTGCCATCTCACACCATAGAACAGCAGATAGCACCATGGCCCAAGCCTAGGGGTGTCTGTGTAAGTCCAGATTCATGTAGAGGGGTTAAAGGGTGATGAGCAAAACTGTGAGTATAGACAATAACACATCAGCAGTAAAAAATGAGTAACTAATGGTGAAACCTCTCTGGGGTAATTATAGTATGCGGCTTGGTGGCTCTTGGCCATCTAAATTATTGTAATGTCTAATAAATATTTTCTATCACATGAGATTCAAGAAAAAAATATACTTTTATTAAAGAGAACTATTTATAATAGTGCAGAGCTGAAAATGTCTTAATTTTAGATCTCGGGCATCTGGGAGAGTCAATGGAGACCTTCTTTTTAAAGACTACCAGGGAGTTACAGACTGACATAAGTGAGGCCGTACGATCCAAACACAATCAAACTATCATACAGAATGGACATGGAAAAAATAACTTATTTTTTTATTCTATGTTACATCCTCAACAACAATGTATGTATGAGAGGAGAACTACAAACTAAATAGGAGTTACACTCATTTATGGTGGACCATTGGAGCTACTATGAGTCCTGAGCAGGAGAGTAGAGAAAGTATTAGTGCCCCCATTTCAGGAGAGATTGTGCAGTAATCTGAATTCCTTAGAATTGAAAACATAATGGAATTTATGACGTGGAGTGAATCCATGAAACCAGGGCTGGAGCCATGCCAACACATCTCCGGCAGGTGTGAATAAATGTATATTACAGCCATCAGCCACGCACAGCTTAGAGATATATCATGCACAGGTGTAATGTTTTCTGTATAGTTTATCACAATCCTGTTTGAAGTTAGTTGGTTTTAAAAGAAATTGAAAAGTCAGGATAAAGGGAAACTCTGCTGTTATTGTACAGAAATTCACACTTGTCCCTCACTGCACATTTAATGTTGTCGATCATAAAAGTAAAGTTTGGCCAGAAAGACTGGACCTGGTCTTGTAGGGACCATATGAGCACATTCAGCAGCACAGAAGGGAGAGAAGGTAGATTCATCCAATAAGATATCAGGGATCTAGGAAGCCAACACCATCATTACCCTCCGCTTTCTCTTACAGTCCCATCATAATATTTTTCTTCAAGTGATTTTATAAGTTGTCAGCACATTCTACGTACGCTGTCATTTGGCTTTGTAGTTAATAATAATAATCTTTTTATTTATTTATTTTTTGCAGTTTACAGATCTGGGCAGGTCACGGTCAGCGTCTACTAATCCCAGGAGGTAGGTGGATTGTCAAGGTTGTAAGTTCTATAGAAAAGGGCTTTCAATGTCCAAAATGATTTGAATAGTTTTGGGTGGAGGAGAATGTTGTGATCTAGAGGCAAAATGGTGATCACACGATTGTGATACGACCGGACTACACCACTGATAAAGCAGCCACAGCTGGTGACTGAGAAGAATCTGTGGCTTCTCTGCATTTAGTGGTTACTACTCACCTGGGTAGTCATATGAGGGAATCTCCTCTTTACACCGCTCATCACCCCTCACATATGTCTCTGTAGTATTAATATGGGTCAGATCTTCACCCTGAAACAAATATTGTAAAAGTTACAGACAGATGGAGAAGTCACATCTATGATCAGCTCTAATCCTGCCATCTCGACTGTTCTCATTACAATAGTCTATAATATAACCGGGGATGCGTGTCTCTGTCTGAAGCCTCGATAGACTGCGCATGCGCGACGCGCAGTCTGGCTCCAGACAGAATCACCCATCCAGCCGTTACAGGTAAGAGGAGTGTATGGCGCCGGAGATCACAGTATGCGTAGGCACTGAACGTATACCGCAATCTCCGGCGCCATACTTACCTGATCGGGAGGAGCGTTGCCGCGGCGCCTCTTCGTCGGAAATGGGGCAGGAGTGAGGCGTCGGATCGGCGCATGCGCATAGCGCTATCTGGCGCCGTTTTACTGAAGACACATTTACAGTGTGTGTTCAGCAAAAATGGCGTCGGACAGCGCAGTGCTCCGGCGACACACTCCTCCCCCGGCCTCCGGCAGAACAGGGCGCAGAAGCGCTGGAGCACAGGGAAGAAAGGCGAGTATAACTGTTTATTTTTTTGTATGTGTGTACAGTGTGAAAGGAATGAGGGGGCCACACATACCAGGATTGGGGGGTGAGGGGGCCACACATATCAGGATTGGGGGGTGAGGGGACCATGCATACCAGGTTTGTGGGATAAGGGGATCATGCATACCATGATAAGGGGTACCACACATACCAGGATTGCGGGGTGAGGGGACCATGCATACCAGGATTGGGGGGTGAGGGGTACCATGCATACCAGGATTGGGGGTGAGGGGTGCCATGCATACCAGGATTGGGGGTGAGGGGTGCCATGCATACCAGGATTTGGGGGTGAGGGGTGCCATGCATACCAGGATAGGATGGTGGGGACAGGATGGGGGCAGCACAAATACCAGGAGGGGGGCAGCACATACCAGCATGGGAGACCATATAGCAATAAAAATGCTCGCCACCTGGGCGTAAAATGGGTTCAATAGCTAGTATAAAACATATAATACTGGTGGATAAAACAAGACTGAGCACAAGACCTTCACAGCCATCTACACATCATAGGGGAGATCTCATGACACCTTCTCTCCATCTACCTGATGATTTTGAGGAACATTGGGATCTTCTTGTTTACAGTCCTGTGGAAGAAGAGGACGGGGACATCTCTCTGGTGTTGTCCTCTTACTGGATATATCTGGAGGAAACACATACAGGGACTGAATTCATTCTTTACATACAGATAATTATAGGCTGTGTGTATTCAGTCCTGTCTATTACCTGGTGATGTGAGGGGCTGGGGAACCTCCATCATGACGTCCTTGTACAGATCTTTGTGTCCTTCTAAATACTCCCACTCCTCCATGGAGAAATAGACGGCGACATCCTGACACCTTATAGGAACCTGACACATACAATGATACCGTCATCCCTGATCCCTTCATAGCGTTACTGTATAATATCCCAGCATTTCCAGCAGTGTCACCTCTCCAGTAAGCAGCTCAATCATCTTGTAGCCGAGTTCTAGGATCTTCTGGTCATTGATGTCCTCATGTATCAGGGGGTGAGGTGGAGGGCTGAGTAGTCTTCCCCATCCCTCAGACACAGGGTCCTGACAGAACTCACTAGAGGTCTTCTTCACTACTGTGTAATCCTGGTTATGGAGAGACACATTAATAAATCTAACTCTAGACATTTCCAGAGTCCTCACCTCTCCAGTTCTGTCCATCTGTTATTCCCATAGATAAGAATGAAGTAATGTGACGTCATCAGAATCTCTCACCTCTCCAGTAAGCCGGAAGAGGATCTCTAGGGTGAGGTGTAATATCCTCTCCGCCATCTTGTCTCTGTCCATATCCATCCTTGATGGGTAAATCAGGAAAATTCTCTTATATAGAAGATCTTCACTGAGAGGATCCGATATTGTAGGCACCTGAATGAGAAGATGATGAGCCGATGTAACATCATAAAAATCCTGTGTAATAATACAATTACTGGAGATAATAAGGGGAAATGTGGTGGGCCACTGAGGAGGCCCCAGATGTTGCAGAAGGGCCAGCTGGGGTATGTAGTCTCAAAGGCAGCAGATAATGATGTCACAGTAGTTGAAGTGGACCCCTAAACACTTCCTTAGTGTCCACAACAATTGTCGGGAGGTGGCACTTGTGGATGGGATAGGACCCCAGGGGGCACTCCTGTAGTTGTGGTGTCTGGGTGCAAGTTTGGAGTGCCCGTGATGTTTGTGCAATCACACGCAGCCAGACACGCAGGTGAACTTGTAAACATGACAATTTTACTGAAGGAGGTAACGGGGTACAGTCTCTCTTGAAGGCAAAGTTTACAGTATTTTGTGCATATGAAAGTAATGGTTCTCTCCTCATAAGACAAGCGAGGTTATGGCCTCTCAGGGTGGCTGGACCAGAGTTCTTTTCACTTGCTAGTAGAGGAAATGCTATGCGCAGTCTAAGAAATATTACACTGATTGAGGGACCTTCACAGAATGGCTCTCCGTGGAAACACACTAAAGTCTGGGTGTGCTCACAGTTTTTAGCCCACCGTTCCCTTTCGCAGGGGGTAGTCGATGGTGTGGCAGCCACGTGGATCTGGTCCGGCTAGAAGCAAACAGGATAACCAGCGTGCAGGAGAGCACACGAACAGCGTTCTCTCTCCTGACTGGAAGACGCTTGTCTTTTTGGGAAGGAGATTATGTGGAGAAAAATGTCCCCCCAGCGTGGACTGGCATGGAAACTTCTGTGAGAAATAGTGTCTGTCTCCTATATCTTCATTAGGCAGCTTGAACCGCCCACTACTGATTTGTACCAGTGCTCAGTCAGTGTGCGAGCCCTGAGCTGAGAGACTCCTCCCAGCCGTGTCTATGGCAGCTTATTGTGAGGAGAATCACTTAACTTTCATATACACACATTGGCCAGTAGATGGCAGGAAAGTCCAATTTACAATGCAATGCCCACACTGGAACAAGTACTATCACACTACAACTGTCTCATTTAGCAGCAGTAGAACGTGAACCGGGATGCCACAGAAACATATGAGGAGATATATTATTTTACAGTACCGTATTTTTCGGACTATAAGATGCACCTAGGTTTTAGAGGAAGAAAATAGAAAAAAAAATTAAGCAAAAAATGTGTTGACATTGCTGACACTGGTATAGGGGTAATGTCCTCAAATTCTAACAATATCCCCCATCTTGGTTTATATGCCCCCCTTCCTTTTATACGTGGCCCCCATCCCCATCCTGGTATGCCTGGCATCCCTCCATCCAGGTATGCATGGCACCCCTCCATCCTGGCATGCATGGCACCCCTCATCCCTATCCTGGCATGCATGGCACCCCTCATCCCTATCCTGGCATGCATGGCACCCCCCATCCCTATCCTGGCAAGCATGGCACCCCCCATCCCTATCCTGGAATGCATGGCACCCCCCATCCCTATCCTGGCATGCATGTCACCCCTCATTCCTGCCCTGGCATGCATGTCACCCCTCATCCCTGTCCTGGCATGCATGGCACCCCCCATCCCTGTCCTGGCATGCATGGCACCCCCCATCCCTGTCCTGGCATGCATGGCACCCCCCATCCCTATCCTGGCATGCATGGCACCCCCCATCCCTATCCTGGCATGCATGGCAACCCCCTCATCCCTGTCCTGGTATGCATGGCACCCCCCTCATCCCTCTCCTGGCATGCATGGCACCCCCCATCCCTATCCTGGCATGCATGGCACCCCCCTCATCCCTATCCTGGCATGCATGGCACCCCACATCCCGATCCTGGCATGCATGGCACCCCCCTCATCACTGTCCTGGTGGGCATGGCACCCCCCTCATCCCTGTCCTGATATGCATGGCACCCCTCATCCCTGTCCTGATATGCATGGCACCCCTCATCCCTGTCCTGATATGTATGGCCCCCTCATCCTTATCCTGGTATGTATGGCCCCCTCATCCTTATCCTGGTATGTATGGCCCCCTCTTCCTTATCCTGGTATGTATGGTCCCCCTCATCCCCATCATGCTGCACATAAAAAAATAAAAATAAACACTCCTACTCCCCTTTCTTCTCTCCTCCAGCGCTGCGTCCTGTCTGCCCCACTGATCTTGTCATGTGAGCCACGCCTGGCGTCACTACCATGCGCGGCTCACAAGGAGAGATCAGCTCCCGGAAATCACAGTGACTTCATGCTCCTTAATAGCCGGCACACAGCTGCAGAACAGCTCCTGCTGGGAGATCGCGTGTGCAAGCTATTAAAGGGCATGAATATTCACTCCCTCTCCACGACCATGAGCATAGAGACAGGTTAAATATTCATTCACGCTCCCATGGGCGCGGGGAGCACTGAATATTAATTTTCTTTAGCAGCGGGGACAGTGTAGGCTGCTGCCTCCTGTGCCCCACTCCTCCGCCGCTACCGCTCCCCCCACACATCATATATATACCCCCTCATCCCCCAACATTCGGACTATAAGACGCATCTCCTATTTTCCTCCAAAACTTTGGAGGAAAAAAGTGCGTCTAATAGTCCGAAAAATACGGTATTTAGTTTTCTGCTTTACATCTAGTAATAAAACATATATATTTTAGGCCACAGACAACAAGCAGTTTCTTCCTTGGAGTCGGCAGCTGACCACGTTTCTCAAAGACTCATCTTCCATAAAGCTAATTCTCGTCTCATTTACCGACACTGGAATCAGCATTAGCAATACTGCAGGAGATATTCATTACACGTGACATGAGGAATAACTACTTCATCATAAGGACGACATCTTCATCTTCTACTACAGCTCTAGAAACATATTTGGCCAGAGTCCGTCACTGACTACATCACCACTGGCAGGCTATATGAATGTTTCCCATCTTCCCTGCACTGTAATCTTCTATCACATTAGATCTCATGTCTGATTCACACACAGAAGTTTGAGGCTTTGACACATGGTAAAGTTTTTAATATTAGACAGAGTAGGACTATCCCGAATAGGTTCACCTTGCCATGGTAGCTTTCATGCTATTTTTGATCAAAAACAGTGTTACTAAGAACCCTATTTTATTTAAATGCACTTTTGGTTTTTATTTATTTATTTACAGCAGGGTTTATGATCATTTTTCTTCTTGTAGTTTTTTTCTGATTAATGGCCATTGTAAATATGCATTATGTGCTGAATGTATGCCAATTTAAACCAAGCTCAAATTCTTGTTTTTCTCATGGGCACAATAGTGGCCGGGTGGGCTGCCGCTATGGATAATACGCCTCTAACTATCCAACTATGCTGTAGTAAAAATCTCATAGGTTCTGGATTTATTAGTATCTGCACCAAGAATGGGGCTAAGTGAGTATTTATTAATCAGCACTGGGGTAGTCGGTGGAGTGGATGAAACCATATTGTGGGTGTAGGGGGCAGTACTGTGGGAAAACCTCCCTAAAGTAAAATCTTAAACATTTATTAAATATATGCATTAAAAACTGGACTAACAGCACATATGTACTTAAAACTAGCAAAATTACAAGCTGAATGGCTTGTTGTGGATGTATATAAACAGATCTAAACAATGATGCTGCTAAATAATTGACACAGTCACTACCTTACCCTATCCTGTACCTAAACAAAGCTTATACTGCCTAGCCGACGAGGTTGGCACCCTCAACAATGGTGACCCCGCTCACTGGTGGCTGTACCTCAGAAGCCCTTGTGATCCCTTGCTGTTTTTGTAAGTTTGCCCACTGACAAAGACATGAACAGTCTATAATTTTACGGGTAGGTTAATTTTAACATTGAGAGATAGAATATCCAAAAAAAAGTCAAGAAAATCACATTGTATAAATTAGATATATTTATTTGCATTTTGCAGTGAGAAATAAGTATTTGATCCCCTACAAACCATTATGAGTTCTGGATCCTACAGGCCAGTTAGACGCTCCTAATGAACTCGTTACCTGCATTAAAAACAGCTGTCTTACATAGTCACCTGTATAAAAGACTCCTGTCCACAGACTCAATCAGTCAGACTCTAACCTCTACAACATGGGCAAGACCAAAGAGCTTTCTAAGGATGTCAGTGACAAGATCATAGACCTGCAGAAAGCTGGAATGGGCTACAAAATTGTAAGTAAGACGCTGGGTGAGAAGGAGACAACTGTTGGTGCAATAGTAAGAAAATGGAAGAAATACAAAATGACTGTCAATCGACATCTATCTGGGGCACCATTCAAAATCTCACCTTGTGGGGTATCCTTGATCATGAGGAAGGTGAGAAATCAACCTAAAACTACACAGGTGAACTTGTTAATGATCTCCAAGAAAACCATTGGTAACACATTACGCCTTAAAGGTTTAAAATCTAGCAGTGCCCGCAAGGTCCCCCTGCTCAAGGAGGCACATGGCAAACTTCAGACGAACCTGCACAATGAACACCTGGATGATTCTGTGAGTTATTGGGAGAAGGTGCTGTGGTCAGATGAGACAAAAATTTAGCTCTTTGGCATTAACTCAACTCGGTGTGTTTGGAGGAAGAGAAATTCTGCCTATGACCCAAAGAACACCGTCCCCACTGTCAAGCATGGAGGTGGAAACATTATGTTCTGGGGGTGTTGCTCTGCTAAGGGCACAGGACGACTTCACCGCATCAATGGGAGAATGGATGGAGCCATGTGCCATAAAATCCTGAGTGACAACCTCTTTCCCTCTGCCAGGACATTAAAATGAGTCGTGGCTGGGTCTTCCATCAAGACAATGACCCAAAACATACAGCCAAGGCAAGAAAGGAGTGGCTTAAAAAGAAGCACATTAAGGTCATGGAGTGGCCTAGCCAGTCTCCAGACCTTAATCTCATTGAGAACTTATGGAGGGAGTTGATGCTCCGAGTTGCCAAGCAACAGCCTCAAAATCTGAATGGTTTAGAGATGACCTGCAAAGAGGAGTGGACAATAATTCATCCTTACATGTGAGCAAACCTCATCATCAACTACAAAAAAAGTCTGACTGCTGTGCCTGCCAACAAGGGTTTTGCCACCAAGTACTAAGTGTTGTTTGCAAGAGGAATCAAATACTTATTTGTCACTACAAAATGAAAATAAATTTATCTAATTTATACAATGTATTTTTTTTTATTTTTTTTGGATATTCTATGTCTCAATGTTAAAATTAACCTACCCTTAAAATTACAGACTGTTCATGTCTTTGTCAGTGGGTAAACTTACAAAAACAGCAAGGGATCAAATAATTATTTCCTTCACTGTATGCACGTTTTTCTCAATATCTGAAATTAAATCAGAATAAACCTGTCCCATTATAGGTCAATTAGGATTACCATAATTTTTAATATTTGTCAAATGCCAGAATAATGAGAGAGAGAGAATGTTTTAAGGCATATTTATTACTTACTGCAAAGTCAAAAGTTTACATACACTAAGATTACTATGCCTTTAAACAATTTTGGACTGCCCATATGATCATACTGTTACGGGTCCGGGTGGTGGAACCTCTGTGCTGAGATATGAGGAGGGACCAGAGGGGCGTAACTGGACCCTGGCTACACGGCGGCTTAATCGACTCCGTGAACCAAGGAGGGACGGAGAAGGTGGAACAGGTGCCACACTGGGACCGACCTCCAGTGAGAGCAGGCGACTCCCACGGGACTGATGGCTAAAGCCAAGAGGCACAACAGATGAGCATGGTTGATAGACAATGCAGGTAAACGGGCAGGCTTGGCAGGCAGACTGACAGGCGGACATGGCTGATAGACAGGCAGGCAGCACTGGGACCTGAGGGCTGGAAAGAGTGTTTAGAACACAAACCACAACTTTGCACAGGCACCTCCATTTTTGAGGAGGTGCTTTAAATAGGGGCAGTCCTCCGGCCATTGGCCAGGGACTTTTTAGGACGGCGCGCGCGGCCCCTTTAAGAGTACAGTGCCCGGGGGGATCTGCGCGCGGTGCACGCACCCTGGGAAGATGCTGCGGTGAGACCAGAGGAAATAGCGGGGAACGCCGAACCATAGCCACGGTGATGAGTGGATCGACGTCTCTGCCGCGCAGGAGGCAGAGACGCCGACACAACACATATCACGTGTTTGGAAGCTTCCGTTTTTTTGGCAACATCTTAGTTATTTAGAGACACACGTATGGATGTATTTTAATACACACCTGACACACACTGCTTCTTTGTGTAGCATCATGCGAAAGTCTAAAGAAATCAGCCAAGATACCAGGAAGAGAATTGTGGACTTACACAAGTCCAGCTCATCCTTGGGTACAATTTCAAGATACCTGAAGGTGCCTCATTCATCTGTACAAACAATTATACGCAAGTACAAACAAGATGGGAATGTCCAGCCATCATACCGCTCAGGAAGTAGGCGGGTTCTGTGTCCCAGAGATGAACGTGCTTTTGGTCCAACATGTGCATATCAACCCAAGGACAAAAGCGAGAGACCTTGTGAAGATGGCGGAAGCTGGTAAGACTGTGTCAATATCCACAGTGAAACGAGTGCTGTATCAACATGGGCTGAAAGGCCACTATGCCAAGAAGAAGCCATTACTCCAAAAGAAACCTAAAAAAGCCAGATTAATGTTGGCAAATGCTCACAGGAACAAAGACCTTAATTTTTGGAGGCATGTCCTGTGGTTTGATTAAACTAAAATTTTGGGCATAATTACCATTGTTACATTTGGAGGAAAAAGGGAGAAGCTTGGAAGCCTAAGAACACCATCCCAACTGTGAAACACGGGGGTGACAGCATCATGATGTGGAGTTGTCTTGCTGCAGGAGGGACTGATGCACTTCACAAAATATTTGGCATAATGAGAAAAGAATATTATTTGGCAATACTGAAGCAACATCTCAAGACATTAGCCATGAAGTTAAAGCATGGGCAAAAAGGGTCTTCCAAATGGACAATGACCCGAAGCATACTGCCAAAATGGTAACAAAGTGATAACAAAGTCAATGGTTTGGAGTGGCCATCACAAAGCCCTGATCTCAGTCTTATTGAAAATTTATGGGCAAAGCTGAAAAGGCTGCGAGCAAGGCGACCTACAAACCTGGATCAGTTATACCAGTTTTGTCAGGAGGAATGGGCCCAAATTCCGACCGAACTATTGTGAGAAGCTTGTGGAAGGATATCCCAAACGTTTGACCCAAATCATTCAGTTTAACCCCTTTACGCCCCAGGGTGGTTTGCACGTTAATGACCAGGACAATTTTTACAATTCTGACCACTGTCACTTTATGAGGTAAGAACTCTGGAATGCTTCAATGGATTCCCCTGATTCCGAGACTGTTTTTTCGTGACATATTGTACTTCATGACAGTGGTAAAATTTCTTCGATATCACTTGCGTTTATTTGTGAAAAAAAATGGAAATTTGGGGAAAGTTTTACAATTTTCAAACTTTGAACTTTCATGCCCTTACATCAGAGAGATATGTCACACACAATAATTAATAAATAACATTTCCCATATGTCTACTTTACATCAGCACAATTTTGGAAACAATTTTTTTTTTTTTTAGGGAGCTATAAGGGTTAAAAGTTGACCAGCGATTTCTCATTTTTACAACAAAGTTTACAAACCATTTTTTGGGGTCCCCGTCACATTTGAAGTCACTTTGAGGGGTCTTTATGACAGAAAATATCCAAAAGTGACACCATTCTAACAACTGCACCCCTCAAGGTGCTCAAAACCACATTCAAGAAGTTTATTAACCCTTCACATGCTTCACAGCAATTAATTGAACGTGAAAGGAAAAAATGAACATTTAACTTTTTTTCACTAAAATTTTACTTTAACCCCCAATTTTTTTTTATTTTTACAAGCGTACCAGGAGAAATAGGAAACCAAAAGTTATTGTGCAATTTCTCCTGAGTATGCTGATACCCCAGATGTGGGGGAAAGCCATTGTTTGGGCGCACGGCAGGGCTTGGAAGGGAAGGAGCGCCATTTGACGTTTTCAATGCAAAATTCGCTGGAATTGACAGCGGACCCCATGTGCCTAAACAGTGGAAACCCCCCACAAGTGACCCCATTTTGGAAACTAGACCCCTTAAGGAACTTATTTAGAAGTGTGGTGAGCACTTTGGACCCCCAAGCGTTCCGCAAAAGTTTATGACGTAGAGTCATGAAAAAAAAATAATTTTTTTTTCCTAAATTTTTTTTATTTTCCCAAGGGTACCAGGAGAAAGTGGACCTCAAAATCTGTTGTCCAATTCCTCCTGAGTACGCTGATACCCCATGTGTTGGAGAAAACTACTGTTTGGGTGCACGTCAGGGCTAGGAAGCGAAGGAGTGACGCTTTGGAATGCAGACTTTGATGGAATAGTCTGCGGGCATCATGTCACGTTCTCAGAGCCCCTAATGTGCCTAAACAGTGGAAATGGCCAACAAGTGCCCCCTTTTTGGAACGGATACCCGATTTGTGAATCTTATAATGTAGTGTCATACGTCAGTTGTGTAGTGTTCGTCAGGTTGTCATACGTCAGAAATTAATTTAGTAGTCCATGGAAGTATGGTACTTTTTGAAGCATTCTTTCATGCACAGGCCAGGTTTGTCGGGGCAGGTGTCACATTGATGAATGGTGTCCTTGCGTATTCACCTTTTATAAACACACTCGGCACTTCTTTTGTGACCTTTTTTTTAGCTGTGACGCATCTGCCCTGGGAAATGCTGGTCTGGTACAATTCGAGGACCTTCAGTTCTGGAAGTACTGGGGCCCGTTCTGTCACCACTGCAAAATATCAGGGCCTTGATAACTACCTCCTGGAACTGAAGGTACAACGTAGAAGTCTGGCCTTTACATTGTGATAGAAGGAAAGCGTTGTGCATTGCCATCTGTACAATGTGTACGGCCAACTTCTTGTACCACACCTTGGCCTTTCTCAAAGCACTGTACGGCAGGAGGACTTGATCAGAGAGATCAACTCCCCCCGTGTACTTGTTGTACCCCACTACACAATCTGGTTTGACGACCTGTGTAGTGGAACCTTGTACAGTGCTGAGGGTGCTGCCATCACCATGTATGGTGGTCAAGAAAAGGACATCCCTCTTGTCCTTGTACTTGACCACCAGAAAGTGGTCGCTACATTGGGCTCTGCTCTCACCCCTTCTGAGCAGCTGCCCAATTAGCGTCTTTGGGAGGCCTCTTTATTTTTGCGGACAGTATCGCAGGCTGCGGTACGTAGTGCAGAGAGGGACTTGAAGAGAGGGGCACCAGTATAAAAGTTAAAGTACAAGTGATAACCTTTATCCAGCAGTGTGTGCAACGAGTCCCACACAATTTTCCCACTCACTCCCAAAACAGGGAGGCATTCAGGGGATTTAATCCGGGAGTCCTTCCCTTCATAAACTCTAAACTTGTGAGTGTACCCTGAGGTACTCTCACAAAGTTTATACAGCTTGATTCCGTACCTGGCCTTATTATTGGGCAGGTACTGCCGGAATCCAAGCCGCTCCATAAAAGCCATTAAGGACTCATCCACGCAGATGTCCCTTTGGAGCACGTACACTTCAGCAAACTTGTTGTTGAAGTGGTCGATAATCGGCCGAACTTTGAAAAGATGATCAAAGTTCGGGTCATCACGTGCAGAACACCTTGCATTATCGTTGTAATACAAGAACTATTGGATGGCCTAAAAACATTTCCGGGTCATGACCATTTGTAACACTGGAGTGTTATACAAAACGTCAACGCTCCAATATTGCCAAAGTTCTGGCTTCTTCAGGATCCCAGGCCCCAAAACTTCATTATTTCTACTGCGTGTATAGGAGACCAGTTAGAAAATGATGAAGAGGGGTTTTGCTCCAAAAATTGATGAGCGTATAAATTAGTTTGGCCCACCATGAGGTTTACAAGATCCTCAGAGAAAAAGACTTTGAAAAAGTCTAGTTCTGTCAGGCCGTTGGTGTCAAACTTGATTCCTAATTCCGCCACAAAATCAGGAATCAGTGGCTCATAATTTGGGGGGGGGGGCGAGGTCCACACGGGGTCAGTAGTGGGGGGAGGGCGCTGGTTCATCTTTTCTCCTGGGGCGTCTGAGTGGCGGTTCAGCAGCACCTGAAGGACTCCCGCTTTCCCGGCTCCATGTTTTAAAATTGTAAAGAATAAAGGATCTTCATATTCAATCGCTTGCTGGAGTGCCACCTTCTATCAGCTAACAGGATATCAAAGGAAAAATCTTTCTTTGGGCAGAGCACCTGCTGATTAGCGATCCCTGGCTATTTGTGACTGACGCTCACTGGACGGCAAAAAGGTATGCGATTGGAATAAGATCTGTGGTCACTGATCAGCGCTCGGCCGCTGCACGAAATGCAAAAAAAAAGAAAAACGGACAACAGTCGAGCGATGAAGTGATGATCAGCACTTGGAGGCAGAAAGGGGTATGGGAAGGGGGAGAGGAGGATTGGGGTGGATGAGGAGGGATCAAAAAATCCTACTTACAGTTGTTGTCTTTCAGATGTTGTCTATCAGATGTCTTCTGGAGCAGGAGCGGCGATTGTGGTGTCACAGGCTTCTGTGGCCCAGCACGGACCACAATCGGACAGCGTGACCGCCCTCTAGAAAAAAAAAAGGTGGGAGCCAGCATCTGAAGGAGAAGGACGCATCTCAGAGAGCTCCTGTGCCAGGGAAAAATCCACTTCAATCCCCTTATTCCTTCGGGTCCTTTCTCCCTCCCTGACTCATTTATATCCACCAGAGGTTCCCCCCAACCCATCTGGCCCAGAACTGAGGCTCTAACCTGGTCCACTCATACACAGAGAGCTGAGGCCTGCTGGTGGGCCGGGACCTGCGGCCCTCCCCACGTGTGCACGACGGACCCGAGGAGCGCGATTTGGAGCAGCAAGCCGGGCGCTACCTGACTCTCCCTCTGGTATCCAGACGAGCACCGGCGGTGAGTTCCTGCTGCTAGAGGACCCGATATCCACGTAGAGCCGAGGCCGCTGTGAGCGGAGCTGCGAGAGAGGGCTCGGCACGTGTCACGCTGGGGCCTGCAGTTTTCCCTGGACTGCGACGGAGGCCACACCGCTAAACCCGGCTGGGACAAAGGGGCACAGGAGAGAGCTGCGGATCTGACTGTAAGGTACTACAGCCCCCCGTCGGCGACACCCATAGAACGGAGGGGGAGAGCCGGCGGTACTCACAGCCCGGGACTCTGCTTCTGGAGGGCCCTTGTAGTGTTGTGGTGGCTAGTGCAGTGGCCCCCCTGGGATCTGGGACGTGTCGCTCCCTTGCACCAAAGACTGTGAGCCCCTTGTGTGTACCTGTCATAGACCTGTCCGAGGTTTAACCCCGCAGCGGCCTCCACTATCTTGCCTTGTTGCACACTGACAGTGAACTGTTGGGCCCTAGAGACAGAACCCAGATCTGGCACAGACATCCCCTCCCCTCCCCCTCAAAGAAAGCTGCAGAGAAGGAAGATAAGAGAGAAAAGGAGACCCAGCTATAGAACACAGACTCTCTTCTAATCTAAATTCCGGTCTCCCCTCAATCTTATAATCTGCACAGCTTTACAGCCCAATATATACCTACCTGCCCCTCTCTGGACTGGACACAATACCTTATGTGAAGAGACCAGTTTATTTTTTCTGCCCTTTTTCTTTTCTCTCATACTTTCAAAAAAAAAAAAAAAAAAAAAGAGAGAGAGAGAGAGAGAGAGAGAGAGAGAGAGAGAGAGAGAGAGAGAGAGAGAGAGAGAGAGAGAGAGAGAGAGAGAGAGAGAGAGAGAGAGAGAGAGAGAGAGAGAGAGAGAGAGAGAGAGAGAGAGAGAGAACGAGAGAACACTATATGCCAATTAATGGCTGTATAATGGCAACACCTAGTGGCTGAAAATTAAAAGAGCAACTTCATTTCTATAATCATTTTCCAGTTGTGGATCTTTCTCTAAAGGTCTGGGGCTGGTGTGCCAAAACCGTCCACTTAATTAAACATTATTTCCTCAGCGAATAATATGTAATCTTTACAAGTAGCTCAACACTGAACTCTAAATTTAAATCTATATCTAAGGAATTTCTTGAAAAATGGTCAAAATTGGAGGCGGCCCTTCCAGAAATACAAGCACGCATCCAAAAAATTTGAAAGGGGAAATGGAGAAATTTATCAATAAAAATAACAACCCCCCTTCTAGTTCTATTTCTTCTAATAGAACATCGCCATCTTCAAAGGCCTCTAACCCATCCTCAAAGACCCTCTTAAATGAAGAGCAAAATAGTGATGCAGAAGATACTCTACAGGACACAAGACCAGTGTCTCGCTCATTTATTCATAAGGCGCTACAGTCGGCACTGGATCCACTTATTAAAGAGCTAAAGGACTTAAAACAAGAAATTACACAAGTTGGATCTAGGGTTGACTCACTAGAAACAACACAAGAGTCACTGTGCAAATTTTCAGTAGATACTTCAGACGGCCTTAAGAAATGCCAGCACTACCTAAACTCAGCTTTTGAGGCTCTCGAGGATCAAGAAAATCGTGGTCGCCGCAATAACCTTCGTATAAGAGGCCTACCTGAAACTGTCCTGCCGGAAACCATTCCCTCAACGATTAAAACTCTCTTTATTCAGATTTTAGGAGGAGAATACCGGGAGGAGATTATCATAGAAAGAGCTCACAGAGCCCTCAGAAAAAAACCTAGACCCTCTGAACCACCCAGAGATGTAATTTGTCGCCTTCTGAATTACAAAGTCAAAGAAGACATCCTTAAAAGCTCCAGAAGCCCAGAGGGTATCTTTTTCGAAGAAACTCGTATCTTAATTTTCCAAGATATCTCCCCTCAGACTCTTCAAAAGAGAAGGATTCTAAAACCGCTCACGGATGTCTTAAGGCAAAAGAAAATCCTATACTCTTGGTTGTTCCCTTTTGGTATTTCATTTTCCATCGAAGGGAAAAGACTGACCATTCACAACAGAACAGAACTAAATGAAGCCCTAATACTTTTGGACATCCCGGATACACGCATTGAAGACTGGAGCTTCGTACAAGATTTATCGACAATACAAGCTGTACTTCCTCCACCTTCATGGGAAGCAGCTCCGACTGGACGCCCGGGCAAACAAAGAAAGCGACAAGAAAAGTTAGCACCTAAGCGTCTTATCACTGATTAACTCAGTACGGGACCCATTTAGAAAACTTTACCCCAGTTTCTAAACAATCAGACCGGAAACTCTATCTGTGGGCAAACCACCCGGAATTCCTGACACTACTCTCCTTTTTAGAGAAAAAACTAGTGTCTATACTCTATTGGGCCTTTTTGGTTTCCCCCTTCGACCTTCCGGTCCAATTTGTAATAATTTCCTTTGACAGAAGTTGCTACTAGATTGAGTTCTAGTGTTGACAATGTTCTCATTGTATTCATACAAATGTTGTACAATGTATTTTTATGTGCCTTTAACAACATAAGAATAAGGTTCACTTGTTCTCTTGACATAATAGATGTTCCTGTTGAACATCTTAATGTTTCTCTCCCCCCTAATTTTCAGTCCTCCTATCTTCTTCTCTCCTTCCCCCCCCTTCTCCTTTTTCCCCAAATAGAGCAGCCGGTCTACATAAACAGACTCTCATGGCTCCCTCCAGGAGCAGCGTACTTGCGAACAGCCAGAGCCTTCACCATCTCTTGCCCTCCTCCGTCCTCTTCACCGCCGCCTGGAGTGTTCATCCAGCTGATCAAAAAACCCACTGATCCATATTTTTGTGAGTATGTCCCGCATTAAGATTTTGTCATATAATATCAGGGGAATCAACTCCCCTTCAAAAAGAGGTCAAGTCATCAAATTTCTCAAAAAGAGCAAGGTTGATTTCTGCCTAATACAAGAAACACATTTTAGAGACGGACATATACCCTCTTTTCATAACTCACCCTTCTCTAAATGGGTACATAGTCCCTCTGACTCTGGTAAATCGAAAGGAGTTAGTATCGGAATAAGCAACCAAGTCCCATTCACCCTCTCTGATCAACTGAGAGACAATGAGGGCAGATATATCTTTCTAAAGGGCAAAATTGGTTTGACTCCCCTCACCATCGCTAACATATATGCACCAAACACCGACCAGATTAATTGGCTTATTGAAACCCTTGATATTTTACAAGATTTTACAGATGGGATCCTCGTTCTGGGAGGGGATTTAAACATTGCATTAGAACCAAACTTAGACACCTCTTCAGGGAAATCCGCTATCTCCCAGAGAGCACTTGCTAAACTTAAACATAAACTACAGAACTCGCACTTAATAGACCTCTGGAGATTAGCCAACCCCACTGTGAAAGACTACACCCACTTCTCAGCCCCCCATAGCTCTTACCAAAGGTTGGATTATTTCCTAGTTCAATCGCAATATCTAAACCAATTCATTGATCCAAAAATAGGTTCTCATATATTTTCAGATCACTCTCCAGTAGAAGTTAGTCTGAATATCACTCACTTACCAAAAAAAGAATTCAGCTGGAAGCTTAATGATTATATTCTCAAAGAAACAGATAATAGTAAAAAAATTTCCCATAAGCTTCTCGAATTCTTTGAGATTAACGACAGTGGGGAAGTCCCAACACAAACAATATGGGAAGCCCACAAAGCATTCATCAGGGGAGAATTTATCTCATTAGTAGCCCATATTAAAAAACAAAAAGGGAAAGAACAACAAGATCTGCTAAATAAAATCCAACACATAGAAAAACAACATAAACAATCTGTGCTCGTCTCCCAACTTTCCCAACTCAATGAACTAAGATCCAAATTGAGCAACCTACTAAACCTTCAGTCTGCCAAGAATTATTTATTCTCCAAGTTCAAATACTACGCTCACGGTGACAAACCGACGAGATTTATGATGGCACAAATTAAACAGAGGAAAGCAAAATCAT